>NC_056548.1:12580587-13789650 GCF_910596095.1 Thunnus maccoyii
TGGTAATTACCAGTTCTTCAAGCCTCTCAGTAAACTGTCATGCCCAGACACGACTGCTTTGAAATAGATTACTCATTAGGGGGACCTGCCCTGTTTTCCAATGGGGGCTCGCTGGGTTGGCATAAAGACGAAAAAAAAATCTTGTGCTTGAACAAATAGTTGCCAAGAGCAATTTCCTATTACAACTTCCCGGTGACGGCTTTTCTCTTTCTTTCTGTCTTTCTTTTTTTTTCGTCAGATGGCATTCCAGCCGTCACTTGAGGTAAAGATCAGAAGTAGAGTTAGAGGTCCATCACAGATCTTGCTGATAGCAGTTGGTTTGTCTTCTCGTCCCAGTTTGACTCCTTGAATTAAAATGTGCCTTGGGATTTCACCATTCAGCACATTATCTTGGATTTAACTGACTTCTTCCGTATTCATAGTATTTTGTTCATTTTTTTTTTTTTCCTCGCTTTTGTTACAACATTGCCCCGAATGCCCAGAGACAAGTGTATAAGCGCTGCATTGAAAGTGTCAGTGTTGTTGCTTGATGTGGGGCATTTCAGGGCCTCTGTACATAAGATCAAGGCAGTGTTGATGTGGAGTTCTTGTTCAAATATTGATGCTAACTTCGCTCGGGTCTTGTGTTTGCAAACTGTGGAATCTGTGTTTTAAACATTAGCTTGTGCTTCACAGTTCCTGAAATGTGTCCTGCTTACCTGGACAAAAAGAAATTGATAGTGAATGCAAATAGATGAATTTAAAGAAACGGTTAGAGGACAAAAGCTGAGGATGTAGTGTGGGTGTCACCGTTGCACTGCGATAAGATATTATAAAGGAGAGACCATATCAAACAATGTTAGCTATCGCACATCCTCGGCAGAGAAAGGTGTTGGCCTGTTTAGTCACGCTAGAAACAATATTTAGATTTCACCACAGCTTTGTAAACGCTCGCTCTGAGTGTATGCTGGGCCAATTCCTCTCTGGTCCCTGTTCTTCCTTTTTTTTTTTTTTTTTTTTTCAAAAGCACTTTTGTGTCATTACCCATTTACCATAGCAAGGAAAAGAACAGAATGTGAAGACCAGGGAAAAGCCTCTCACACACGCACAGATTGAAAACACACATATACACTCACACAGAGAGCTTCACAAAGGTGCTGCTTTTGTTTTATCTCCCTTATAGCACCTGCTTCAGGCAATCTGCTCCCACTCGTCTCAAATGAATTTTGTCACGGCCTTTCAGATTCTCAGCCAGCGATGCACTAATGAAAGGAGATAGTACAATTTGAACTGACCAGGTAGCAGCCAGCAGTGCACAGCTGAGAGCAAGGGATGGGAACACACCCCTCCTTGAAACAAAAGACAAGTCAACCGTCCACTGATATACCCATTACCCTTCTCATTAATACCCCGCAGACCTCGGTGTGTGATTGTGTGCGCCTGTGTGCGCTTGTGCGTGCGTTTATCTGTTTGTGTTGGTCGAGCACTTATCAAATTGTTTATGACAGGCCTAATTGGGCTAATTGAAGACATTAAGATTACCTGTCAGCTGTGTGTACCCAGACTCCCTATCTGTCTGACAACTCCTGACAAGTGAGGGACCCCGTAGCATCCGTCATGATGGAGCATTCCCAGGCCGTAATAGGGACAATAGGGGCCACTCTAATTTGATGTGGACAGCCTTAGCTGTGTGTATCAGCCTCCCTCTGTGTGTGTGTGTGTTTGTGTTTTAAGTATAGGAGAGAGTTGGGGGCTCTGTGCTTGGCCAGGCTAATGGAGTCCCCCTTGGCAATCTGACAAAGCGATGAGGCAGTCTGAGGGGAAAAGTGAAAGGGGCCTTCAAGTGTTTAAGAACATGAGAGGGAAGGTGCTCGGGGTGACGGCCTTCGCAGATTGAGTGACAGGAGAGGAGCACTGACATCTGTGTGTCTGTGCGGTTGTGGACGGTCACCCATCCAGCTTTATCAGGGACTCGCAAAGTTCTTGACTTGGGGAAAGACCAAAATGTAACAGATAGTTCCACTTTGGACAGCCCTCTTTTGCATAAATATGTGCTTTTAGTCTTTATAGAACGCTAATAACAAGAAATATCGCAGATTTCCTATTCAGTCTATATTTGCTTTTAAATTTATCTGTCAGTGGAAATGTAGATTTTCAAAGGTGCAAATATTTATAGATCAGTGTTGCCACAGCTTAAGCAGAGCACAGTCCTATCTTCTAAGGCTTAAGGAATGTGCCTCTGCATATCTGTATCAAGCCACCCCTCCCCACCACCACCACTTTCCTCTCCTGTGTGGGCATTGTGTGGGCTTTGCAGTGTCATCGCTATGACAGATCAACGCTGTCAGCCCAGGAGATCCCTCTGTTTGTTTGTTCTACTCCAAAAGGGGTTAAACTGTCAAGTTGACAACTCATGAGACCCTTAGACTCTGCCCTATTGCCTCTTTCTGACTCTCTCTCTCTCGCTACATGACTCACCGCCCCCCCCACCCCCCCACCCCCCGTCTACCTTCATCCCCAAACGAGTGAAAATCAATACCAGATTGCCTGAGGACCACTGTTTGGTGTGGGCCTGACCCCTAGATGTCCCCCACTCTGCTTCTTTCATTACATGTAGCCCAGTATTTAACTTCCATCCTGATCCCTCGCCTAATTAGTTTCGATAAGCTCTGAGTCTCTCTCTCCCTCCCTCTCTTTCCCCTTCTCTTTTACACACGCACTCGCACACGAACACGGCGAACACACATGGACATTTTGCTTTCTTGCCCTTTGAAGGGACAGTCTGGGCTGGGAATAATAAAAAGACAAATCCCAACACGCACACAGAAGCTGTTAGCCATTCTTGAGCTAGGATTATTGTTTTGTTTGCATAGCAAATTTTTAAAAACTACAATGAAATTAGATTTGCACCCCAGATCATCAGTGAAAACACTGGGGATATCCTGTGTTGTCCAAAGCTAATGGTGCTCTGTGGTGGGCCTGCTACCAAGACTACACCCTCGCTTGTGTGATTTTCCACTCTGCCTCCTCGTCGGCTTGTGTCTCCATTTAGTTGTCCAGTCCAGCTTCTGACAAAGTAGATATTGATATTATGTAGAAGATGCTAGCTAGCTCTTTTTAAATTTACTAAAAGTAGTAAATAATGGAGTTGCAAACAAGATAAAAGTTCCGCCTGAGGTCTGTGTGTGTGTGTGTGTGTGTGTGTGTGTATGTGTGTGTGTGTGTGTTTTTATGTACCACCCACATGTCCAGGTGCCGCCACTGCGCCGGCTGGCCCGTCGACCACTGACAAGACCCAACGACATGTCGGCCCCCCTGCTCTGCTCCCCCCCGGGGGCTAAAATTACCCTCAGGAATGTAAACAGACTGCCGAGTAAGCACACAGCTTTCTGTGGCCCTTCGCCTGTGTCCGTCTCCAAACTCGCCCCCCAAACTGGGACAGTTCCATTTTGGAACCAGAGGCCAAGGTTGACGGCTGGGATACCATAACCTGGCTTTGGTTGTTTTGCCACAGCAGATCTCCGTTCAATAGGACTAGTAGTGTTTCTGTGTCTAGTGATGATAATCATATGAGTGGACTGCAAATGGTCTATGCAACAGCTCAAAAAAGAATATCTTTTTGTCTGGACTGGCCACAGACTAGCCTTATAACCCTGAATGTCTGTCCGTCACTGACTGATTGACTGACTCACTGAGTGATGAAGTTACACCATTGGTCGGCCAGCCCAGTGTTTCCCCACTGGCCATTGCTCTTTCAAAATGAATTTGTGCAAACAGTTTGTATTATGTCCTCATGGGATTTTTACAGTGGAGCCCTGAGTGCCCTGAACTCTCAGCGGGACTGAGAGTAAGTGCAGTCCCAAAATAAGTTTTAAAAACACACATTTACCAACCGAAGCTTCTCACATAGAGGCTCCAACACTGACGGGAGCACCAACCCACAGATACAAAGAGATGGGACAAATCTATTTTACCAGCTTGCGCGATGGCTATTAGCTAGTTAGCATGGCTATCATCATTAGCATAGCTGTGCCATGCTGTGTGTAGCCCATAGACTGTATAAAAATAATGTGTAGTTTCTGGTTTAACAGCACTGTGCTGGGCAGGTGACAGGTGTGTTTACAGTGTTTGTGTGCTCTGAAAGATGTCACGGCATGGATATAAAGTCACAAAGCTGATGGACTGGTAGCCTAGCATGCTAATCCTACGTATTACTAATTTACAGACATTGGCAGATAGAAACAAATGAAAGAGCAGGGGGAGTTAAAAGTTCATTAGAATAGTTATAATTAAAATTAAAATAAGTTATCTCTCAAATCAAACATCCCAAGATATGAGTGGAAAGTATTGTTCTTGCAACTACATTTATGTCCTTTTTTTGACTCAAACATTGCTTAACCATGTCATGTGATATGCTACTTCAGTACACTTTAACAACAAACATTACTGGGACCGCTACAGAAAATTGCCGATGAACTTTTAGTATCCAGGAATTTACATTATACACAATACCACTACTTATCCCTGTAACAAATTGGCCACAATTTTGCACATTGACCACACACGGTCCAGCCATATACTAGGTTTTGACCGAGTCTTGTTTTCTTCTTTCTCCTCATATCTCCTTTCCCCTTTTCATTTTAGCAGACAGATGGACGTTCACACCAATTCATTAGGTGTGTGGGGTAGCTGTAAGCGGTGGAGTCTGGGTGAAGAAGTTCACTGGGCCGGGCGCTGACATGTTGATTTAATGGTGGTAACACGACTGCACTTCCAAAGGTGCTGACTTGGATGAAAGCCAGGCCTCTTTTTCTCCTAGGGAGACATTAGAGGCCACACTCTAATTTTGGGACAGGGTTTTACTCGTGGATGCAGAGGCCAGGAGGCCCTACACAACAAACATTCACACCTGCCTTTCCATGCCTAACTTTTGATTCAGCCCTCACTGAAGTGGCAGCAAATATGTGACTTATTCCTGAACCCGAAATGAAGAACAATTAGGAGTGAAAAAAGGATATACAATGTGTATTTGTCACTTTGTAAAAAGTCACCTAAAATGTAAACATAGCCATAACAACTTATCACAGTTGTTGAAAACAGGAAACAGGATATTTAAAAAGAATCTAGAAATAATCTACTTTCAGCAAAGTAAGGTGTTCTCAAAATATGTTTAAAAATAGAGTACTGACTTTCACTTTTTACATATACATTCATCATTAAGTGTCTGATTATATGCAGCATTCTGTGTGACTAACGCGCGTGTGTGTGTGTGTGTGTGGATGTTTATATGTATATTTTCATACCCTAACAAGATAAGCAAGACAAACAGGTAAGTATCAGGCACACATGCTATGACCTCACAACCTCACATATAAACATGATATCATACATATACACACACAACACTGTTCCTCTGCTGGACCCATCAGGTTTGCAGGCGCCCGGTCAGGCTGATGCTGCCCTCGCAAGGGCAGATAGGGTTACAGTACAAACTGTTGTTGATTAGGGCCGTGGGTGTAGAGGGGGATCATCCTAAATTGAAAACACGTTAGCCGCTAGGGTTAAGGGCAGGATTAGGACCAGGGCTGTGTGGGGTGAGGAGCAGCAACAGAGACAAAATGGCCGACCCTCTGCCTGCCTTTGACTGTGTTTCCCCAGAGACAGGTGGCAATTATCGGCCAGGGCTGCTGGGAGTTCACAATAACAGGTTAAAGGAGCATGTATCCCCCTGACGCTGTGGTCTTCTGTGTCTGCGTAGCCTCCCAGCCCCCAGCCTGCCTGCCTGCCACCACGGGGAACTTCCTGTCTCCATGCAGAACTTAGAGACATGGGGACTCATCAAAGGCCAGAGGGACTCTCTGGACAGATCTTCAAATTAGCACTGTGGCCAGTGTTTGGCTTTGGAGACTAATAAGCCTCATTTTAAAACAGTGAAAGCCTCAGAGACATTTTTTTATACTGTTATTTTTACTTCCCATATAATATATAATCAAGGGTATCTCAATCCTGTTCAGTGTATTTTTTTTAAATGCATTTACACACATCAAGACTCAATTATTACCTATGGCACTTGCATAGGAGACACCATTTGAAGCCATTGCCATAATAGAATTTAATAATATCAGTATCAAGTGTTAATGAATACCCACTCAGTGTGTCATAACTGAAGCGATCAAGCCATTTTCATGATGTAGAGGGTCATTATAGAGGAAAGGGAGTCGATATCTGAGAAAAGATCAGGTGAGCTCTGACCATCTGAATGTTAACCCTTATACAGTCAGAGAATAACACAGAGACAGACCATTCTAATCAGTG
The DNA here is from genome assembly GCF_910596095.1 of Thunnus maccoyii. Taxonomy (NCBI): domain Eukaryota; kingdom Metazoa; phylum Chordata; class Actinopteri; order Scombriformes; family Scombridae; genus Thunnus; species Thunnus maccoyii. The sequence continues at coordinate 12,586,882 of NC_056548.1, forward strand.
CAATCATATTACAAAGACAAAATGTAAAAGACAAAGGAATGACGCACAGAAAGTCTAAAATGTAAGTTTGGTTTTTGCTGGAGAGAACACTGATGTTGAAGTGTAAGTTGTTCCATAACTCCAACCCGACTGTAATGTCGGTCATTCTGGTGTCATGGCGGAGCTGTCGTCAGTAGGTTGTTTTGTCGTATGCATTGTCCTCAGTGCTGTTTGGACCAACTTCTGAACACTAAACAGACAAAGCCAAGGCCAGACCACACCTTGTTTGGTTTCGCTCCACATCCAAAGCAGACCAGAGTGTGTCAAAGCGCGTTGGACCGTGACTTCATAGATCTGAGAGGGGACCAGCACACATTACACACACAACGCACACTTGTTCCCTCAGATATGTGTTGCTAATGTGGTAGGCGACATGCTCAGTTAAGGGACTTAACGAGTTCCAAACACTGATTAAGACTCCTCCCTTCGGCTGGAGGATGTTTGCAGATCCTAACTAGGACCAAATGGCGTTGCGAAGCACGGCTCTCTGTGTCTTGCTATTGTCAAAACAAAAATAAAACCGCTCTTTATGTGACACTTATTAGCTCATGTGCTCATTCACAGAATGATGTATTAGCCAGGTTATCAATCAGCTGATTGAAATAGGCTCTGTCAGATTGTGTGTGTGTAAGGTGATAAGATTTTAGGTTAATGTGAGAAGGTGGCTGAGGTAATAGGAGGCTGTGAGGGGGACTGAGGTCAGAGAAAGTGATAAGTGGTTATTGGAAGATAAAGACTGGAGAGTCCCTGAGTACAGTGGTGTAGGGGGAGTGCGAGAGCAGCTTTGGGGCAGGATTTTACTCATGGATGCAGAGTAAAGTCAACGGTTATTAATAAAATAATAAAAAGAAATATTTGAGTTGTATTTTTTTCATTGAGAAAAAAGTTATAACTTAAGTGTCATATCTATATGAAATTGTATTTACTTGCACAAGGTAATATAACATATAACATAAAAATTTAATTAATTTTTAATTTTAAAATTTTTTTAAGATGTTCAATAAACAAGTAGGGCATTGCAGTGAGTACCAAAAATTAAAAATACTCATTCTATTTATGCATGTTAATTAAAATTAATATAATACATCAAATTATTTCACATTACAGTAAAATGATAAAGACTTCTGAACTGATTTGACTATTCTAGGTTAGTGTCACATTGAATACCTATTTAAAATTTTCTGTCTTAAAATGTCTTCTAAAAACACCAGTAGTCATCTCCCAAATATTTTTTATATTATCAATATCAAAGTATTCAGCAAAAAATATAATGATATTTGCTTTTGTCAAAACCACATAGGCCTATTTGTCAGGTCAATCTTTGTTTAAATAAATATGTGTGAGTTTGGATGATAAGATTTTCAAAGTGACAGTCAGCACGGTCTCCACATCCTCATGCAAATATCATGGTGTGTTTGATAATACACCATATCTTAGTGTTTCCAAGATTAAGGTAGATCAGGTTGATAATGACTAATTTTGTAATGGTCATTGAGTCCTGCTCCATAGGTTACAGTAGTTGCTATGGTTACCAGATAAAGCATTGTAATCCTCTCATCTCTGTTCTGGTATTGGTATCTTGCATCAGTGAGCGTAAATTAGCTCCCAGTGCAACACAGACCTCACAACACACTGACTCGACCTGACCTCCCACTCCCTTCATACTTACACATCACACCTCCACTCCCTCATGTTAACCTACCCAACACCACAATACACAAACATACCTGCGCATAAAACACTCTCTCCACCTCCAACAGTGACAAAGACGAACTACATCCGCGTCACGTTCCATTTCCATAACCCGGCAACAGAAAACATAAAAACGTCGAGGAGAGTTACACCTGGCGGAAGATGTTTTATTCTTTATTGCCTTCTATTCCACCTTAATTACAGTGCTTGTGTAGGTTTGGGTGACTCATTTAATGTACAATTGTGTGCTACGGCTGCCTTGTATTTGTGTTTTACATACCTGAGCAGAATCGAAATTTTCCTTGCCCATAAAGAGGAAGAGGGAGGCGGGGGAGAAAAGAAGGTGTTCTATTCTAAGCTCTAGTCATGTTAATAACTTGTCTGTGGGAGGTTAACTCTTCCATTCAACTCCTGTTATTTATGGACACTAGGATGTATAGTTTGTTGCAGGGGATTATTTACCTCCCTGTTTAAGGATGCCCCTCTGGGCAGAGTCGGCCCATTTGTGTGCACAGAAGCTTGTGTTATCAGGGGTGTCTTCATCATCAGTCTGGCTGACTTGCTACAACAAACTACTACAAGGCAATTAAAATATACAAGCTGGGTGTTCAGTGATCAGCTGCAGAACCATATAACCTGGCATGCAGACCTTGGGTCACTGCCCCCCTCTGAAACTCCACACATACAAACACATCACACAACTGTTATCTGACCCTGTAAATAAACTCCTATAAGCAGCTGCCTTTGCCATGGACTGACCCCGAATGAACAAGCCATTTGTCACTAATACACACACTTTCTCTCTGTCTTTTGCTATGTATACACACCTTCTGTTGTCCACGCAGAGACTTTTATTCCTCTATACCTATCACCCCAATCACTCTCAGTGCTCTCTGTTTTAAAAAGAAGTTGAGCGGGTTCCATACCTGCATTTCAGACAGCAGAGAAAAGCTAATGTTTGGCAGCGCTTTAGTGGCCGTACCTTGCGACCTGATGTATGGATGCCGAAAACAAAGAGGCCTTTGTGGGGAGACCTCAGAGACGTAGAGTTCACCCTCAGGTAGAGGCTTATGCTGTCTAAATCATTGCCGGGGCGTTTGTTTAAAATGGGTCTGTGTGGTTTGTAAAATGAAGTGAGGGTGTTTTTAAGTCGAGTGTAAATTCATCTTTATTTTATTGATAATTCATCATTTCTTATAATGTGTTTTGGCAGAAGTGCTCGGCCTCCAGTTTTAGAAAAGCTTTTTCTCACCAAACGTGGCAGATCAAATTAACCTTGATCTGTGTGTTCGGTAGAAATGTTAAATGTGAGTTTTTCAGGGGGCCACGCTGTCTGACCTACAGCAACCTCAGACTTCTGAGAAAATGAGAGGGGCAGAAATAAAATCAAGAAAGCAAGTTTGCACATTCTTTGAAGGTTACAGTTTGTGTTTTATTGTGTTTTTATTAGCTTTTGCAGTTTGTGTTTTTGACTCATGCTCTATGTATGTATGGGTTGTGCATTTCAGAGGCAGAGAGATCTCATTGTGTGAGGCTTGTCTACATGACTCGCTGTGTGCGCAGGAAGGCACTAATAACGCTCTCCTCTTCTCCATTCGAGGGTTTTTTGTTCCTGAGTGCCTTGCTCTCATTAAGCTGCCGTAGTAAGCTGCTTGGCACCTGCTTTAAATGCGACCAGCACCCGCTCATTAACACTAACGAAAGCGTAGCTGGCAGCCGCAATCCACACCCGGGCTCGTCAAGTGGCCCCCTTGCTGAAATTAGCTACATTTCACAAACAATTTCACCAACTCGTTACATAGTTAGGTGTTTATTGGAAGATGGCTGACTCTGACGGGGTGTATATAATAAGCACGCGCCAGGTTAAGGTGAGCCAGCCCATATAATCAACCATAATTAGCCTACAAATTTAAACACGAGCCTCCATTCACTTAATCACGTGTTACAACACACATAACTTCAGAGGGACCGGTATGTAAGGCACCATATTCTGTATATATATTTATAATTTCTCTTTACAGTATCTGATGCTGCTTGGAACTTTTTATCGAGAATCTCACACTGTAGCCATCAAGCTCAGTCTAAGCCTCCTGACTGCACCCTTCCCCCTCAGTGTTTTTGTTTCTATTCCCAGTCTCTGATTCTTACCTCAAGGTCCCTGTAGTATTAACTTGTATTAATTCTGAGTAGGATTCAAAGTCCATTTATTTTCTTTATGGTATGGAAAGGCCTTGGTGACATGGCTCCCCTGTGTTTATAATTTTGCTTGTTTCAATTTGTGCTCGGCCTCTCCTGACAGACCCGGGACATGATGTATCGTACACCGCTGCCTTATCTGTTGATGTACAGTTTTAACCTTTTCAGAAGGTTGCCTCTCTCCACTCTGCGCAGACTGGTCTCCCTTTTTCTCCCCTTTTCAGCCTCACCTCCCCATCCAGAACACAGGAAATACATACAGTGCGGCGGCAGAATAAAAAAGAAGAGCATAACCCCTTTTCCAAAGTCATCTAATGTAAATGTTTAGGTTTTGTTTCCATAACATTTCCATATTAAGAGTTGGCGGCCATGCACAGCCATCAACCATGGAAACAGTGAGAGTTTGGGGGCTTGAGCTTTGTACAGTGCTGAGAGGCTGAGCTATGTGTGTGACATTGTGGTGAACTTGCAGTGTGCATCTGTGGGCTTTCTCCAGGGCTGTTAGCTTTGGCCTGTTTGCTCATAGATACAGCACTGTAAATCACACACTGTAAAACGTAGAATGCAGGGATGGGGTGCAGGAGCATGTACTGCAGCAAGGGCCTCTTGGAGGGAGGGATGTGTGCGTGTATAGTCACATATTATTTTGTGCATGTGTCTGTCTCCATACAAGTACTGTATGTAGAACATGCACTGCCTCAAGGCCTTGTCAACACAACACAGCACAGCACAGTACACACATATACATACATACATACATACGTCGCAACAGCTGATTCTTGCTCTAGCATTTATGTGGTTAAAATACCTTGGTGAAGTAGTAATGTTGACCTTCTAGGTATTTATAATAAGCTCATAAATAATAACCATACAAAAGACTAAATATTCCCATAATTATTGTTAAAACACATAGGATGCTTGAGTCAGTAGTTTAATATGAAATGATTGGTCACAAGTTGAGGTTTTATGCACTTTACCTTGGAGCTAAACTTTTGCTGCCCTCCGTGGCCCTTTGCTAGCTTCCTGTCAAGGTCTCCAGAGGCCCCACAACATTGTTAACTGTCTGAGGATAGAGTGTCTGGGACCGGAGCACTGTCAGCCAACTGAATCTGGTTTTGCATGTGGGGGCTGAGATGCTCTCCGTTCAGAGTTCAACTGTGACATGTCTTTATGTATGGCAGCTAATGTTCAAAGAAAAGGTATGATCTATATGAGGCAGAGAGAGGCCACTGGTGGCTCTTTGGGGCATAATAAATAGCTTGAAAGATGATTTATTGTCTTTGTGAGGAGACGTAGTGAAATAACATTGCACATTCCCGCTGAACAACTCCTCCGTTTTAATTGTTTCTGCACCTTTCAGCAGACCTTCAGGTGTACAGTAGCTACAGTGTCTATGAGACACAATAGCAGCAAAAATATGCGAGGGAGAGAAGAAAAGATAGAACAAAGGAAAAAAATAAAAACACCTAACATTTAAATAGTCTGAACTTGATTTCTCAGTTGCTTGAAAAGTCATTATTTATAGCTCTTGGGAACTGCAGTGCTCGCCAACTAAGGCAAAGTTGCTTTGGCTTTCAAAGCGAATGTGAATGAAACAGCTGGACGCTGTTGGACTGGCTAACATTAACCACCAGATGCAGTGTTTAAGTCTCAGACTTTGTGTTGAACTCTGTGTGCTCTGCTATGTACCAAAGGCTTCCGATGACAGGTTCCGGAGGCCTTGGTAGTGCTTTGTTATTTCACAGATTATTGTTATTTCACTGCCATTGTAATGTGATCAAGTGTGTATCACCCTGTCAGAGAGATCTTAATCTTCCTGGCGGCGTTTTTGTTTGATTCAGCACAAGTTTCCTGGATGGTGATCAAAGGAAAATACCTAATTGACCTTATCTCCCATAGATCAATCCTGCTACTCTCCCATCTTTGTATCTCTTCACTTACTGTCTGCTTTTTTGTTATGCTTTCCAAATCCAACATCAACAGCCATGAGCATTTTACAGATCTGAATTTTAAAGCAGCTAATATAACTCAGTGAAAGCTACTGCAGAACTGTCTGAGATGACAGCAAGGATGTACTAACAAAAGACCGGCTTTGTTTCTTTTGTTTTGCACTGCAGATTTGGTCCAGGTCTTGTCATCTACTGGTATGGTTTCATTGGAGAGCTGGACTGCCAGAGAGACAGAGGTATCCTACTTAAAGACTGCTTCCCTACAGACATTGTCACCCTGTGTCATGCCACCCAGCAGGACTGACTGCCACAAGAGCCAAAAGAGGGACAAAGAGTGAGGAAATAATGAGTGAAGAAAAAAAAAAAAAACAACTAAAGATGGGTGGATGAATGGGAGGAAAGCGAGAGGAGTACAAGGAGGCGGGAAGGGTAGGAACAGTAACACTGAACTGTGCAGGGGTGGATACCTAGATCCGGAAGCAATTTGGCTTTCCTGCAGTGTGAGACTACTGGCAGAGCTCTGCCCTGAACTCCAACTGACCCTCTTTCTCTGTCTGTCTCTACCTTTCTCCCTCTCTTTCTGCCGCAAAGCTACCACATGTAAATACACACCAACACATTATGTATATCTGACAGCAAAGGGTCAGATTCATACCTGTGTGTGAAAACACCATCTTGGAGGCTTTCCTGGTTGTGGTCAACTCCTGGCCCCTGGATGGCTTCTCGTAATGGCCAGCCAGGGTGAGAGCCAGGGCCAAAGCAGGACATAAGGCCCTTCCTTATCACACCCAGAGCCCTGGCCTTTGTCACTCCTTCCTCCTCCGTTCCATAGGCAGATAAGAGAGGTGCGGTCCGGGGGCTGGGTGGACGCCTGTCTCTCACCTGCGTCACTCGGTGCCCTCTCAGTCACTCTCCAGGGGGGTAAACAGGATCATTTCTGATTAAGGCTGGCCTCACAGTGACCTTTTTCACTTCACAAATGTATTGAAGATTTTTTTTTTTTGTTTTGATTTGACCGCAGTTCAGTTCAGTACAGTTCACAACTCAACTAAATTTCATCACAAAATTATTATCTACAATCTGTCTGCTTTATGTATTTTTGTAATTAACTTAACTATGATTAAGAAACTATTAAGTAATTATTTAACAATAAATCCAGTACCATCAATGATTTTTCTTGTCCGCTACTTTTCATTATGGTTAAACAATATACATATTTTAAATCATATTTATGGTTTGGGCTGCAACTAGCAATTATTATCATTATTTAGTCTATAAAATGTCAGAAAATCATTTAAAATGGCCATCACAATTTCTCAGAAGCTTAAAATTGTTGGTTATGCATGACCAACATACCAAAATCCACAGATATTCAATTAACAATTATATAAAACAAAGAAAAGAAGCAAATCTTCAAAATTAAAAAAAAAAACTGCAATTGATAAATGTTTAGCATTATGCTTCAATAATTAATTGATTATAAAAACTGTTGTTTGACCAATTGATAAAGTGACTAATTGTTTCAGCACTAGTTCACAATGTTATTTATAGGGCTAAAGTCAGTATTTAATATTTAATATGAACATTTTCAACAAGCAAAAAGGCTAACGTTTCAGTGTTCTCCACAGAAGGGACTGAGGTGTCTGTTGAGCCAGAGAGCTGAGGTCACAGTCAAATAAAATGCAAATAAATTAGGTCATTGTCACCTCTATGAATGCAGAGTGGGACTATAAAAAAAATCATTCAGTTCTTGTTATGTTCTATCCAACATTCATGCTGTAATCGTTTTTGTATTGTATATTGCACAGTGTATTTTTGTACGTGTTTATTATTAATAAATTCTGACAAGTGGTTTAGAGTATTTTTTGTCATGACTATCAACAGCATAAACTTGATATACTTCTAATACACTTCTTTAACTTCAGCCATGTCTGTGCCCACAGGTACGTAGTAACACCTGATTTCCATGTAAAGGTGTGTGACTATCCAGCAGTTGTCTGTTGCACATCTTTACAACCCAGCTTTCTTTTATGAGCAGATACTAATGGAAGAAACACAGCCCGGCTTCGGGAACCAGAGGTGAACATAAAGTTGAGTGATGCTTTTAGAAGCAGATATGCACTGCCTATAGGGGGTCCCTGTCCTGTCCTCTTCTTTATGACACACAAAACGATAAGAAGAAAAAAAAGTGAAAGGGTGAAGAACCTGCCACCATCTCAGAAAATGCATCATTTTACACAGGTATTGTTTCTTCTAACTGTGGCAGTGTTGAAACTGAGTGAAAAAAAGAGATTTTTTATTTGTTTCCCAATATCACAGATCTGTCAGTACAGAGGCTTCATAACTGACCATCAGCACTCACCTGTTGTCCTGCAGAGAGCTGAATCTACCTTGGTTAAAAAGTACAGTGAGATATGAATGAAGAGATGTTCTGTTCTTGCTTCGTTATGGTGTAATCACTCCCAAACCTGACCCATTCCACTTCTATTACGGAGGGGAACTCCCCCGTATAGAATAAAAGCATTTCTATGTTTGTTCTGCACAGTCATGCACCACGTATGCAGTTAGAAAGATATGGTATGTGGGGGGTTAAATACCACTAAAGTGTTACTTGATTTGTTACCCTTAAACCTCTAACCCTTAGCCGGCTCCCATCTAGGCCTTGATCCCGCCATGAGGAGGCCATTGGGTCACTGTGGGGTCGCCAGGCGGCCATGGCTTCCTCTATCAGGCCCCCCTGCTCCATGTGGTACAAAACAACTGTCCCCATGTGTCCAGTTAAACTCAGCCCTATTGCCTGGCCATGGAATGCTTAGACATCAGTTTATGGCTCCTGTTGGACACAAAAACAGAGCTATTTTACTAAGGGAGGGAAAATTCTCTGTTGAATAAGAACAGAAAAAAATGGAAAACAGCAGATTCAGTTCCTCTCAAGTTTCAAGCCTTCCTGCCATTGTGTTCCAAGATGGCTGTCGCACAAAAGAGGAGCCAGGGTCAACTCCTATAAATTAGGTTCTGCACACAATGCAAACTAAATACAGCTTTTTTTAAACCCACTTCAAAGGCGAGGGCCGACATCAGTGTCAGCTGACAAGATTTCCATGATGCGAGTGCAAATATAGAAAAATAGCTCCCATCTGATGATTTTTAAGAGCTAGACGTCTTTATTTTGTGTTTTCCTTGCCCTTGTCTCCCACCTCTTTTTAGATTCATTGTTCTTGTCACAACAATGGGGCACTCAAGTGCTCTCCATATAAGGCTAGTTTGGAGAGGTCACTTCCTGGGGCCAGGAACACCAGTGTTCTGGAGAAATTTGATCCTCAAGAGGCATCCAGCGAGAACTTGAGATACAGTATTTTTTCATTTAAAGAACATTTTTGACATATAGTAATTTATGAGGATTACTGACACTTTGTGTAAAGGAGAAGAAAAAGGTGTAATATTAATATTTTCCTGCCACAACATTGCCAAGAAACTACATGCAAAACGATTTAGTTACACATTTTATCCACTATTGTGATATTGGTTGCAATTCTTAAATCTGTGACTCCCATGAGTCAGATTAGTTTGATCCTGTTCACAGCATCCGCTCTGTCTGGCCTGGGCCCGCAAGCAATGGGAAGTCCACTACCGACTCAAATGTACATCTTGGCCCAATCTCTTCCAGATCCTGCTGTTTTATGCCTCTTCAGCCAAGCTGCTAGATAGACCACTGAGACACAGAGAATGAGAAAGAAGGACAGAACCAGTGAAAGACTGAAGGGTAGGTTCTATCCCTCCAGCAGACCACCAAACAGACTTCCTCCACGCTTCTGTGTTATTTATGTGGAGAGAGCTCTGGCCTGTTTCTGCCCCAGGCAGCATAGTGCTTTTAGTAGGGATCCTCTCAGCCTCAGGAAGACATCACAGGGTGGAAATAAATAAAAGTTCTCCTGGAAGAGTCAGAGGAGCCAGTTTGAAATTAAAAAAAAAAAGGATCTTTAGAGGGCTTGAATAACAGCACTGGGAAAAAAGCAGCCTCTCTGTACTGAGCTGTAGCAGATACTAAGAGATTTCATTTTTATTTTTAGGAAGCTCTGCCCGCTAATCAGACGTTGTTATTTAAAAACAACAATGGATCATGAGAAAAATGGTCTGGGGGATTTTAAATGGCAAAGCAGTAGATGTTTGATTGACAGGATGGAAGGCAGATGGTATGTTTGAGGGAAACTGAACAACTATGACACATTAATCCACTCAGAGGGGTGGGGGGAGATGTGGGGGCTAGTTTAGTTTAGTGGCGTATGAGTCACTGGCAGTGCAGGACAAGCAGAGACACGGCCAAGAGCTTTGAAAAACAAAAAATTCAGAGCTATGAATCACTCCTGACACTGATGTGACATCAGATCACATGCACCCAGGGCTTGGCCATTGAAATATCCCCATTTTTGACAGCCCTAAATGAGCAACCTCGAATCCCTTTCTGTTAAAAGGAACAACTTGGCAATGGAAACCTCTCTATCTTAAATGGTAGACTATGTTAAAGTGAAAGGTGTTGACTGGGCTCCTTGCTAATTGAGGTATTCCATTTAGAGCCAAGCTCACATTTGTAAAAACAGAGGCGCTCGCTGTGTAACCCACGCCTTCAAATGAATCCAGGAAGCATATTTGGAGTTCCTTCCAGTGAGACCTGATACACCATGTGTCTGCCGCCATCGCTGAGGCCTGTGATGGTCCTGAGTTTAGTCAAGATGTCTTACATCAGCCATATTTTACAGCGGCTATTTTTGCTTGTCGTCTTTGATTTGTGCGCATTGTTTTAACATGTATTGTCATGGATAAAAAGGAGGAGGGGAATACCGCAGAGGAGCATGGTGAGTTTGGAGGGGAAAAAAAAGGTCTGTCAGTGAAATGGAGGGAGCGTGCGTTTGTGGTTGGAACCACAGGGGTGACAGCCTGCATGGGGGCTGCCCGCTCTAGCGTCGGCCACTGGAAAGGTCAGCCCCCCTGAGTGGCATTTGGACTGTGACAGAAGTGACCCAGAAAGTGTGTCATCTCCTGTTCACAGCGAGGGTCCAGGGGAGGCCTGGTTACATCCACAGGTACAGGTACAGGCCAGCGTGGGGATGGGCGAGGTGAGGAGAACAGCAGGGTGGAGGAGAGGAAGAGGAGGGAGAGACAGTGGAAAGGTAGCAGTAGACGTAAGAGCACCAATGACATTCTAAAAGATTAGAGCTGTGTGATAGGAAAATATGACTGTGGAGGTAGTCAGGGGGAAAAGGTTAGTTGCAAGAGGCTGGAGACAGAATTTGATTCAGTCAAAACAAACCCCGGCTCACCATATCCCTTGTCCTCTATTTGTGAGCACGATGGCCTGATGAGAACTGTCGCAAGCTTGTTATTATGAAATAAGTGCACTTAGGAGGAGGTGGGGCTACTGTACATGGGTGGCGGTGGCCATGGTGACGACTGCGGCTATTACGGGATGCATCGACCACAGGCTTTGGTGCTGAGAGCAAAGCTTGAATTCAGGCATAATCAGAGCCACTAATCCAGTTGATAACAGTGGGTCTGGCCTTGCACACTGTGCCAGCGCCACGTTCATTCAGAAGTACCCTTGCATTTGTCAAAACAAGCCTTATGATCATTTATCACAGCACAATAAATCCTGGCCTGAAATCGCACAGATGAGACGACTCCTCCATTATGTACAGACTCAGCTTAATTTTGGAAATATTTGAAAGAGCAGATGTGATTGGTTATATTTTTTTTTTTGTTTTTTTTTTTGAGCTGTTGCCACTAGCAACATAATATTTTTGTGCTGGGAAATTGTGAAGGGCAGAGATGGAAGCAGCCGTTTAGCCGGAGGAGTAGCAGAAAGGGAGAAGAGAAGAAGAGGTTGACTGGACTCAACCTTTTTTGTGTGTGTGTGTGTGTGTGTGTGTGTGTGTGTGTGTGTGTGATGCTTTACGAGTATTTTGTTGGGCCTTCACTGTGCTGAGCAATTAACTGTTTGGCTGAAAGCACGGTGCCAGCTCCAGTGCTCCTCAGCTCTGAGAAATGTGGGCCATTTATCACTTTTACAACTCATTTTCACCCCCAAAACACTCCACTCTGGGGCTGGATACAACATCACTGCTGCCATGCCCTTGAGTTCCTGGTGACAGGTAAATATACACTTCCATCCAAACACATGTCCCACATCATCTAGCCTATATTTGACTTATGGGAGGTCAGCCTGCAAGGGATCGATGTTGCAGTTCATTTTTAGAGGCCTGATGATGTCATGTTGCAGTGCACTGTGGGTTATTGGTCCAGGAACCTGTTGCTGCAAGAAAGCAACAGTCACCACAACTGTCTTGACTCAGAGTCGCTGACAAGCAGATGAGGCAACACGTGTGCTGCAGTGAATTTTCACACATACTTTGAGGAAAAACTTGAATGAACCGAGTTTTGCGCTCTCTCTACTGTAACTTCAGCTCCGTCACTCCGCTGACAACATCCCAGTCCCACAGGGATCCTCCTTAGGTCACACAAGAAGGAAGAATGAATGGAGCGATGTGATGTTGTCATTCAAATGCAATGGATCACTTGAACTCCATTGCCCTGTTGTAATGACCCTGTGTAAGGACCTGTAATGTGGTTTTCCCATTGGGTTTGAGAGAAACCCTATGCCAGACCATTCAGGTGCGCAATAAAGTGCTTTTCACTTTCTGAGGACTTCCTGTCTCCAGTGGCGTTCTCCATTAACTCCTCACAGACAGACAAGAGTCTTTCTATTGGCCCAGACACCCTTTATCGCAGCAGTTATTCCCCCCAGGTACGGAGCTACCTGGCCAACAGATAAGATAGGAAGCCGGCTGCCTGTCATTATTGGCAGATGAAGGCTATCTGAATATTGACAATAGTTTACACTCCTTGTTGAGAAACAAAGTTGGACTTGTGAGACAGTCTGCACAGGGTTTTTATTGTGTAGAGGAGATATGAAAACCCAGGTTCCCTGTGGTCACACACAAATAGCCTTATGTCCCAGCTTTCACCCACCCTCCTCCTCCTCCTCCTCCTCCTCCTCAGTTGGCTACTATTTATTCCCACCAGCTGTAGCGATGTGCTAAAAAAGTTCTTGACACCAGCTATTCCTTTTCATCACTGCAGCTTCCGACTGCTAACAGGGACCTTGCTAGTTTTTTTTTTCCTGCCTCTCTCTCATATGCTGTTCACTGGTCCAAACTCTCACATATAAAATAGGAGCATGCACATCAAAGGGATCTCAGGGATGTTACAAGATGTCAGATGGAGGATGCGTTTTCTTAGCAGTCCTTTATCAGTCATTGGATTAACTGGCATAAAACACCAGGGATGACAAACCTAAATGGACAGACTAAACAAAAAAGAAAGTCTGATGCTGCAGTTGATGCTGTGGGAAGGTATTTCCTCAAACAGCAGCGTGGATGCGTTTACATTCTTTGATATAGTATATTTTGTAACGTGATCTGAAGAGGAAGACAGTTTCACAATTTGCAGTCGTTACGCAGCTGGAACGTTTCATCCACATTTATTTTGCCACATAATGATAACACATTATGTCTACAAAATGACACGGAAAAAAAGACAGACTTACAGAAAAAAAAAAAAAAAGAAAAGAAGAATTAACTTTAGAGTCAGTAAATTTAAATGGATAATTCCTCGACGTTGCTTTATGTAATGGAAATGATCTCAATTATTTGTCACCCGGACTAAAAAATTTTCCGAAAATATTAAGAAAGCCGTTTCCACTTTTAGACACAAATAAAGTAAGAAACAACGTTTTTCTTTTGCACTTTAATGACGATTTTAAAACGCGTTTAGTTTAATTTCGAAAAGGAATTTATTGTATTTCGTTATTTTATTATTTTTAAAATCACAATAATAAAATCATAATAACACATTGCGTTCCTATTATTATTTTTATTGTTGTTATTTTTATTATCATTATTTTTTACTGTTATTTAAATCAATGGCAGCTTATTTTCTATTTTTGATTGCATATGGAATTATTAGTTTATTATTGTTATTATAATCATTATTAAACCAGTGTTGCTACATAATGAAGTCGACCACCTCTGTGTCTCCTTGGTATTTCCTCCAGAGGAAACGTTAGTCGGTAACTTCATCCCAGTGACACCAGTCTACCACCCAACACCGGTTTCTTCCTCTCTTTCTTTCTTTTTTTTTTTTTTTTTTTTTTGTATAGACCTCTATGCCATTACACTGTTTTGAAAAATAAGGAGAGGTTTTAACTGCCATTCGAGACGATAATGGTTACCGATTCTATACTTTCAGTCATAATCTTCAAGTGGGCCGTGATTAATGATGTCAGTGTTAGCCGGGTCCTTCAGGCCCCTGGCTGGATGACTTCAGCCCTGCTGCCCTGCTCTTCAAGTCTCTCTCCTTTAAACACACACACACACACACACATATATATATACACACACACACAGACTCGGTCTTGCACAGCTCTTGCAGAGATGTTGCGGTCGCATACTATTATGAAATGCTCATTTCTCTCTCTCTCTCTCTCTCTCTCTGTCTCTCTCTCTCACACACACACTCTCTCTCAGGCAACAAGTCCCCATGCAAAGCATAATATTGACCCTACAATCCATCTTTATTGATTTTACCATCAACGTGGCCGCCTAATACATGCATAAGAAGCTATGTACCTGTAAGTAAATATTAGATGAGCGTCTTTGGAGGTCACATTCACTGTAGCAGGTCAGGGTCTTATCATCTTAGAGGATGGAATAGGATAAAAAAAAATTGGCGGGAGCCCTTTTGCATGAATTTTTGAGGTTGTAAAAAAAAAAAAAAAAGAAAAGTGAACGAACGCTTCACATGAGCCGGTGTCACAACAGAGAGATAGACAGGCCGCTTCCTCTTCTTCTCTTTCTATAAACACATTTACGTTGGCCTCCAGAAGGGGTCGCCATCATGTAATAACAGTGCGCCCAAGGGTGTGGTGGGGAGGGGGGTCTCTCTTGCTTTCTCACTCCCAGTAAAAAAGCATCTACGTTATATGGATATGATCAATTATTTGATTTGAACCGTACCAATAGGATAGCGCGTATAATTCAATAACCATGAGCAATATAATATTTTAGCAAATGTTCTGTGTGCGTGTCTCTCTCCCTCCCTCTCTCTCTCTCTCTCAGCCCCCTCTGTTATTTACACTTCTTGTGAAATGTCTCACTTTGCTGCCCTCGGCTACCCGCAAGATATTTCTAACCTTTTTTTAAGCTCCCAAAATAACTGAAGGAAATTTGGGATAAAAAAAAAAAAAACAATCAACTGAGGACAACAACAACAACAACCCATAAATTAAGGCAATCGATATTTTCGCCGCTCACTGTTAGGACTTCCCTCTCATAATGGAATAATGCCAGATTTATTTGCGAATCTTATGGGTTCTCAAGCCATAAACCGTGATTATTTCACTGGAAAAACCGGTCAAATGTTGACAACCTTGGGGCCATTGTAACACAGCGCTGGAGAAGGCGACATAATGAGAGAGAAAAGGAGACGCTCGGGCCTGGGGCTTGCCTAATTAAATCTTAACTGATTGAAATAAAGGTTTGAGTACCTCAAGGCTTGACTAAACTCCGACTATTTCCCTTTTTATTGCGCTTTATTTATTCTGCACTCACACGCCCTCTTTTTCTGCTTCTCAGCTCCGCAACTGGCCACTGCAATTTCCAGTTTCTGATCATTCTCAACCCCTGTAGCTATGTTACTTGACTAATTATAATTTTTTACATCATTAAGATTTATTTTAGTGGTGTGCGCGTGTCGGGGAGGAGGAGGAGGAGGAGGGGAGGGGGGCTGTGGGGGTGACTGTCACTCATTTTTAAGAAGGCAGGCGGCCAAGCGCGCAAAAAGTCTTGAATATCACCCATTAGCCACCACAGAGAAGCCACTTCTTCTTTTTCAGCATTTCTTCCCAAAACCAGAGTTTCTCCACGACGTCTGAAATGTAGTTTAATGCACATATTTTTATTTGCTGAATTTATATCAAACGGATAAAGGAACACTGGAGGGTTTTTTTGTTTGTTTGTTTGTTTTTGTTTTGGGTTTTTTTTTTTTTTTGCAAATAAAAAAAAAAGAATAAAATAAATTCTCATCAGGTCTTAATTGCATGTTATTTCAATATGTCAGGGTTATATTTTCTAGATAAAATCATAATTTTCTCTTTATCAAAATGCCATCAAATAAATAGGCTTTAAGCGTCTCCGCGTTATTTGTAAAAGGGCAGCGAAGAGCCATCAGTGGGGACTATCTGTGTAGGCACGTTTCTTCCTCTATTGTCTGAGGAAATACTATCATAAATGATAACTAGATAATGGAGCTGTCTCCTGCAGACACGTTCATCAGCGGTAAATGGGAGCTGGCGCGGAGCACCACGGAGAATTAAGGCGAAAGAGTTTGCAACATTCCTGCAGGGGATAAGTTGTTGACAATTAAAGAACACACGCACGAGCAGAGGAAGACTGGGGGGGTGGGGGGATATGGGAGGGGGGGGGGGGGGGGGCGGTCAGTAAATAATTTACTGGTCGTCTTTATGGATTATTTTGTTTATTTCGGTGTAGTATTTCTACTACTTGACCAGCCAAACAAGACTACTTTTTGTTTACTTTTAATTCAAGGTTTTCCACATGAAGGCCGGCTTGATCTGTTAGTCACTGCATCAGACGTCACTGCCATCAAGATGCAGATTATAAAGACAATATTTTCTGAAATCAGCACCTTAACCAGCTACATGGTGCCTTTAGGTGCTATGTTACCTCCAGTATTTTTTTTTTTTTTGATCATCAGGTAAAATCACATGAAGACATGAATATATGTTGCATTAGTCAATCTGACTTTGCCAGCTGAGTTTAAAACTGAACGATTTCCAGCCCCAAGAAGATCAAGTGTTTCCTCATGTAATAAAGATGGGTATTGTAGTGTATTTTGGATTCCAGCGCCTGTTGAAAAAATAAACTAGCTTCACTTTAGACATTAAACAGCTATAAAAGAAAGAAAAGATGAGAATACTATACAGTCGTGGGAAGGGGGGAAAAAACTAAAGGTTGCACTAAAATCACAACACAAAATCTGCGTCAGGATGAAGTTTTCCCTCTCACTCGGTTATCTTTCCGGAGTTTGGATTGCGCAGATCAACCCTGCCTTTTATTTATTTTTGAAAAAAAAAAAAAAAAAAACAGCAGCCAGTCCCCCTCTTCCAGAAAGCCTTTTTGGTGGTGCTATAATAAACCATTTTCCCTGGGCTTTATTGATCAGTCACTCTGAGCTAATGTAATTATCCTCATCAATAGGGGGACTGCAGGGAGAATCATTATGCGGTTGACATTGATAAATGATCAGCCAAATGCGGCCCTTTTCTCCCAGGGACCCCCGCCTCTGACCCGCTCACACAGGCCTACATAACGTAGTCATAGAAACACCTTATGGCAAGAGGAGAGAAAACTGCTGAAATGTTTAAAAAAAAGGAGGGCAGCACACACACACACACACACACACACGCAAACACACACACAAAAAACTAAAAACTGTCCCCCATAGCAAGCCATTTTGGGGAGAGCCAGCTGCAAAGCGAAGGACACTCAGCCCCTGCGTGTGCGTCCCTTTTTTTTTTTTTATGACCACTATCCAAATCAGCGTTTTGAAAGAAAAACAAAGACGCAAAAACTTTTTTTTTAAAATGTGTTTCTCCCTCGCAGCCAGCAGATGCACTCGTGTATCTAAAAATACATATTTGCAGCCCTCTCTCAGATCATACGCCCCACTTTACCAGATGCTCTGCAGAGAAAAGAGAGCCAATAACATAAGCATTATTAACATGTTGCCTCTGTAGCGCGCGCGCGCACACACACGTAACGCATAGTGTTTCTGGCGGGTAAAAACTGTGTGGACTTTTAATATTGTTGCACGGGCGAAGTGAGTGTCTTCCAGAGGACCCGGGCTGCATTGTGCAGCAGTGCAGAGGGAATATATTCCTTATTTTATTCCTGCAGCAGCAGCCCGGACTGGCTTTGACAGGGAGGAGATGAAGGGGAGGAGTTGTTTAGCTCGGCTGGATCATCCATCATCCCTGTCACACCGAATCGGCAAAAGGAAAGCAGCAGAGGCAATCTACCTTCTGTCTCATCGGGAAAGGGGGGGAGGAGGAGGAGGAGGTGGAGGGAGGGAGGGAAGGAGGGAGGGAAGGAGGGAGAGAGGGGGGGGAAAAGGGAAAAAAAAGAAAACTATTAATATTAAAATCCTCTCCATCCACAGTAATCCTCACGTTTTCTCTCTTTTTCATCTGATAATCTCCGCACAAAACGGAGGGCTTCTTCCTTCCGTTTTATCCGCAGAATAATAGAGCACAAGAAAAACAAAAAAGGACTTTTAGGTTTTAAATACTTGAGAGAAGAAGATACATGATTAACTAGACTCCGGTGTAAAACCAATAAATATCTACGTTTTCTTTTTCGACCTGGTTAAGGCTCAACACCCCTCTGTGCGCGTGGAAAATGTTACATAAAGATGATCTGTGCAGATATTTATGTCCGAAATTTCACAGACAACCCGCAGAACACTAAAACCAAATACTGAAATAACCTGAAAGGAGATCATGCTGTTGAGTGACCATTAATAGGGTAAAAGGAACTATTTCCAATATACAGAAAATAAACTGTTGATATTGGCTGTTTTTAAAAAAAAAAAAAAAAAAAAGCTTTCCCTGCAGAAAATTGTTCTGGAAATGTTTAGTCTCCAAAAGTGATTTTAAATCAGAAAAAGACGTCATTATAATTAATCTCACTTTTTCTTTTCACTTTTTTTTTTTTAACAGAAAAAACAACCGATGAATAAATAAATGAATATAACCACTGTTTAAACAAATGGGTGTTTGCAAAAAATACACTTTAACAACTAAATAATAATTTACAATAGTTTTGGATAACTACAAATTAATAAATAGCAAATAAAGGGTCAGGTCATATTTAGGCCAATGTTAAAAAAATAAATAAATAAATAAATCCAGGACAAAACAAGCAAAGGTTTGCTCGCTGATTGCTGAAAGCAAAATAAAAAAAAAAACAAATTTCAGCAGGCCACAGAGGTGAGTTTATAAACGAAAACCCAGGTTAGTTTGTTTTCATGCACTAAATAGAAGTAATACAATTCTAATTTATTATTATTATTATTATTATTATTATTATTATTATTATTATTATTATTATTGTTATGTTGTTGTTGTTTCTGACTTTTTCTGATTTGCTGATTCTGAAGACTGTTGAAGAGGCTAAGCAGTGTTTGTAGTGAAAATTAAAAGACAAACACTGAAGAAAAAAAAACCCAACTAATTTAAAGCCTTGAATCCAACGTAGCGCACGTTTGAAGTTTTATTCGAGGGACAGGAAATATTTCAGCCGAAGTGATGTTGTCATTTCTGGTCTGAGGCTATAACTTGGATGGCCGCGGGCAAACACAGGCGAGCAGATAGAGAAGAGAGAGAAGAGATAGCCTATCAAAGCCCCATCTGTGTAGTCCTGCTGTACGACTGTGCCGCATTTGTCCGACAGGCGGCGCTGCAAAACGGCAGAAACGAGCAGAGCATTCACAGAGAGGGCCAGCCATGGTTCTCAGTAGGAGCAATTACACTGGGGACAAATCCTTGCTCTATTGTTTGAAAGCCGGGGATAGAGTGAGGGGTGAATTCACCTAAAATAAGTCAACTTTTTTACCCCTCCAGATTATGGACACCTTGAGTTTATTACACTGCCAGAAATATTTAAAATATTTATTAATCCATGTTAAACCATTTTAGAAATTCATATTTATTTATTTATTTTAACACATTGAGATCTTCTTAAGAAATTTCAGTATGAAATGAATCCTCTTCAAAAATCTTATTTATTTTTGTTTATCTGTGTAAGAACTAGAGGCCACAGTCGACGTCCTTTTTTTTTTTTTTTTTTTTTTTTTTTTTTTTTTTAATAAGCCTTCATCTTTTGGTCTAAAACTAAGTCGGGTTGATGGTGAATTTACTGTGTAATTTATACCCTTCATTTGCATTTGACAGTTATTTATCATTTGGTGGACATATTTGTGCGCCTAAATAAATTGCCATGGCAAGATGTATTTCAATCGTAATTTGTAATTTTCGTTTTAAGAAGGTGTTTCATAAGCAAAGGTGCGGTCTTGCAAGCCACTGGAAATGGAGTGCTGGAAAAAAAAAGTGAGAATTGAACTATTTTTAATTTTACAAATGTAAAATTAAAACGTGAGACCATACTGACAAGCGACGACGCAGAAATAATAATAATAATAATGAACAATTAATCTTATTACTGTTCAAAAATGGGAACATAGATAAAGACTCTCAGTTAATCACACAAAAATCTAACAAAATCAAAAATGAAATATTTATTACAGCATTTGTGACTGAACACCTTTTAAACATTACGTCACAGTCCTCATACAAGTATTTAATGTATTTTTGACAAAGCTTAAGGGAGACGGCATCTTATCATCTAGTGAGGAACACGTGCTGAAAAAGGAAGGAATTCATGGACATACAATATCAATGCCACAGCAGATCTGAAACTAGCAAAAACATTCTTTTTCAATTGAGGTAAACACATAGAATATCTAACATGAAACAATTAATAGACTGAACTCTGTACGAAGTTTGTTACAATATTCTCTCAGCTTTTTTTCCCCCAAAAGCATTGAGTTCATAATTTAAGATTTTTTTTCTTTTTTTTTTTTTTTTAGTTTTAGGTTTTTTGGTGCATCAACCATCAAATGCTTCTCCAGTGCCACAGAATCAACGTTTGTGTCAGTATTGTCCTTATGGCAAGAATGTTGATCCGCAGATAAAGAAGCTGTGTAGGATGTTGCTTTTCCACTATTAAGCTTCCTTCAATAGGCTCTTACCAATGAGAGTCCAGGGTACAAAAAAATAAAATAATATTAAAATAAAAATGTATAAAACCAACACAATCCAGTGCTTGGGCAATTCAAACAAAGATTTTTTTTCCTTTAAAACCTACAGGGCAACATTCATTCATGAGCCAAAAAAAGAGGGGCATGACAAATGTTCAAACTGAATCTTCTGGAGAGATCCGGTGTCATTTAGCAGCCTTTTCCCATCATGCCCTGTTCTTATGGGGGACAGGACCTGATTGCCCTCTGTGGTTTGGAGCCTTTTTGAGATGTTCCATCTTCTTATTGTTTTTTTTTTTTTGATTTTTTTTTTTTTCTTTTATAGTGCTGTGCTGCGAGACAGTTTCTCCTCCAGGAAGGAGCACACACAGTGTGAGAGAGAAAAGGTTAACCTTTAATTCTAAAACTAGCTCAGAAAACATAAACCATGTGATCAACGAAAAATGCACAAGTTTTAACTTATTTATCTATACTTTTTATACTACAGTAGTTATAACTCTTGGAGTCTTTCTGTTGTTTCTTTTTTTTTTTAAATCTTCCAGAGTGATTTTATTTTAGAAGCGTGACATGAAAGTGTACTGAAGATGTTTATGATGGTGTGTGTGTGTGCGAAAAGTGTGTGTTTTGGAGTGTGTGCATCTGTCCGTTCTTCGCACACGTGTATGTCAAAACATCCTCTGTTGATCTTTAACAAAAGCCCAAGACTTTACAAAGTGTTCTTGTCAGCTTGGTCCTCTGTTTGGATGAAAGTAACAAAATTGACAAGTTTAAAAAAAAAAAAAAAAAAAAAAAAAAAGAATTATCACAGTTCATCTGGAATTCTGTTTCTTTAGTGTCAAATTCTGGTCAAAAGGGTTCATTTTTTATTGTTAAAAATAGTCTCAAAATAGGATTTATTGTGGGCTGCTGCTTTCTTTTTAACTGTTTTCTTGTAGTAGCTGCTGTTGTCGTGGTAGCAAAGTTCCCTTATACTATTGGGCATGGATGTCCAGGCCTTGTCCTCCAGTACTGGGGTCAATAGGAGTGAGCAAGGGGGTTCTCTGTGCAGACATGGTCATTCCTGGGTGCGACGAGGGTCCTCCGTGCATCAGCATGGCGTGGTGAGGGTGGTGAGGGTGGTGGGCGTGGTGGTGATCGGGAAGGTACGCGTGGAGAGGGGGTCCGTGTCGGAGATGGGAAGGATGAGAGGTCATCTGATGAGGGTTGGTGTAAGTAGTTGGGGCCATGCTCATGCCCATAGGACCGCTCTGAGGTACGTATTCCCCTGGCATGCCTGGCAGACCTGAGAGGGAGACAGAAAGAAAAAGAAAAATGTATTTACGCAGTCAATAAAACAATTTTCTCACTGCACTGCTTCTCAATTAACAGGCCTTAATTCAATTTACACACGACTTCAACAACAAAGAGCTTAGCAAATTTTACGACACTGCGTCTGCGACTACAGCACTTTTAGCTCTTAAAAGACATTATTGCGTTGGCCTATTTTAGACTATGGTGAGGGGTTTACAATGCCCAATAGTGTTGTGGTCAGGACTCAGGTTGGAAAGTGTTCCTCGGTCATCCACAGACACTGCGGTCCTGGAGGATGTGAGGAAAAGCAACCAGCCGTATTGATGCGGAGAAGTGCTAATACTTGAATGGAACAGTCGATTCCCCAGCTGAGTTTAGTGACAAACCGAACAGGCATTCTCTCATGGGAACGTGCCTCTGTGAACATATTTGATTTAGAATCCCTTAAAGAAGTTATTAAATAATTTAGGACTTGGTTAGCTGTATCACCAAGACAGTGAACATTAAAGGCTTGGTTCCACCCATGAATGAGAGCGTTTTAAGCAAAACAAAGTACTGCTCTTAGATGCATGGTATATGTGGGTTTTGGAAGTGAAAAAAAAAAGAGAGTAGGAAGCAGCAGCAAGACAGAGCAACAAAGATAAAAGGAACTAGAAAGAGAAAGGAAAGGAAAAAGGAGGTGGGGTATATTGATGTCCCTTAAGATGGACTCCACTTCATATGTGTAGAGACCTCAGCATGCTGGCATCCCTCATACTGTGATAGGACCCAGGACACAGAGCTTGCTCTGCGGTGCCACTGTTTTTGGCTTTTCACACGGTTGTTTGTTGTAATCAGAAAGAAAAAAGAAAGATGTAGGGGGGGGGGCTGTTCCTGGAGCCTGGGACTGGAGTATGGGAACATGGCTGGTCTAGAGGCTTGGACCTTGGGGAGAGACAAGTGAGAGCAGGGGGTCCCGCTGGAGCCAGGGGGCCTGGGTCTGGGACGGCCTGCTTTGTAATGTGAACCCCTGGGGGATTAGGAGCTGTAATAGGAGGGGAGAGGTCACCGCAAGGTCACTAGGCATGCTCACTCTCTGCATTCCTCCACCTTAGTACACTGCAATTAAGAAATTACACTGGAGGGCCCTGGTGAGGGGAAGAGGAGGACGACAGAAAGGAGAGAGGGAGAAAGGGACAGCAAAGGCCAAGATTAATGACCAGTCTCATTGGTTGAAAGCTGTGCCATTTTCTAACACTCCCTTTCCATGTCAGTTCATTTGAAATGCACATGTTTGTCAGAGCAGGTCTCTTAAAACCTCACTACTGGGGTCATAAAATAAATAAATCATTCAGGGTGTTGGGGTATGATGGGTGCCCTCACCTCCATATAACCTAGAGCAGCTCCTGTTAAAAGGCCCAGCAGATGTTTTTGACACTGTAAGCTGGTAATCTCCAGTCTTGTAAGCTGCAGTCATTCCGTTAAGTAGATCTGAGACCCCCCTCCTTTATTAACAAGAGTGGTAAAACCATCTGAAGACAATAACTGAGGACAGACTGGGCCTCTCTCTCCCTCTCTCCATCCCTGCATGCCTGTCTCCTTGGCTGACTGGCTGTGCGCTTCTGTTATGGCACAGCAGTCCTGCTCAATGGCTGGCCATAATTAAGTACCAAATATACCATATTGTGTGGCTGTGTAATCAAATCAAGAGAGGATAATATTCCTCTGTATTAAGCTATTAATGTAATTGGTCATGAAGCATAAAGTATGTTACGTAATTAAATAGTCTCAAAATTATATAGCCCTATATTAAGAATTAGCCAACCTGAGCAAATGTTGTCTCTGTGTGGCTGTTTTAGGGAACATTGCTTCCTGATTTTCCTTTTTTTTTTTTTTCTCTCCTGCTGCCATTAGCAAAGACAGGAGGGGATGAGAGAAAACGAGCGAGACAAGGAGAAACAGAGGAAGGGAGAGAGAGAGAGAGAGAGAGAGAGAGAGAGAGAGGAAGCAAGGACTGAAGGGGTGAAATGATCTCCGTCGGCAGAATCGCTGCTGTGACCCTTTGGAAAATCCAGTCTCCATTTACATATAAAGGGTTCTTTTAATCAAGGTAAGTGTTATTATATTGTGCCTCATTGGGCAAGGGAGTTTAGGTGCAAAATCTCTTCTGCCCTGCCGCCTTTGGGATGTGATATGTCTTGATTTTTCAAATGTCAGCACTGTGGCACAAGCGGGAGGCAGAATTGCCAGCTTAATCAGACTGCCGCCATTTAGCTGTATAGGGATTGTGTGTGTGTGTGTGTGTGTGTGTGTGTGTGTGTGTGTGTGTGTGTGTGTGTGTGTGTGTGAGAGAGAGAGAGAGATTCAGAGAGACAGTGACACAGACTGTATCTGTATGCATGAAAGAGATTCTCCCCCTTTTAGATGCAGCCATGCTTGTTTCTACAACCTTATAAATTTATCTCAATGTCTCCCTGCTCTTGTCTGCGAGTCTCAGGTCAGGCTAGTCACTGGCCCCCGCCCCCCCTTAAATCGTCTCCCTCCAGTAAAAAATAATCAAAACACACAGCTCCCCCCCCCCCCCCCCCCCCCCCCCCCCCCCCACACTCATTCCTCCCTTTACACAGCTCAAACCAAACCCCCAGTGAAGGATCGGCCATGTCACCCCCGGCCCGTATATCTCGCTCAGGGACCGTAATGTACTGCAGTGTTCCCGTCTTTGCATATAAGATAATTTGGGCATCAATCCTTCCCCAGACAGATTTATGTCACTCGGAGGACAGTTTCACTTCTCCTTCTTTATCGCTTCACTGGAGCCTGCTTAATTTCTCCCCGTCAGCCCATTCCCCAGGAGATGTTATTTTTTCCCTAAATGTCCAACATTTGCATTGGCTGTCCAGGATGGGGAGAGCGATGGTGCTGTTGTGATAAATAAATTTGTGCATGCCATGCCAGGTTGTTTCTTCCCCTCCTTCTTCTGTTGTCGTTCTTGTTGTCTGGCGCCACAAGTCGGGTCCTCTCTGTCCCAGGACAGCTCGCTCTTTTTCCCAAGTCTTCAATTCATTCTTGGCTACTGGCCCCCCTCTTAACGCTTGCTAAAACATCCCTGCATGCCTGCTGATAATCGTTGATGCTGGGGAGTAGGGGGATTGGAGCTTGCTGCACAATGATGGTCATGGGTAAGAAAGGGTAGTGCTTGTGAAGTGAAAGGGAATTGTGGGTAAAAAAAAATAAAAACCCACAGCCCCAAAGTGTAAAAAAACAAGGAAAAGAGCCCAGTACTTACTTCCCCCTTTTTCTTTGCGTTTTGCTTTACAAGTTGGAGGTTACATGTAGTGCCATTGCCCATCCATGCCCATATTCATCCCCATTCCACTCATAGGCCCTAGAAAGAGGAGATAAACGCCAGAAAAGGGTCAGCAGGAGTTTGAATCACAGAGAGGGTAGAGGAGACCCACTGATAGAGCGGATGAGGTTGGTTAGCTTCAGATGGAAAATGACAAGGGTGTGGGAACAGGAAGGTGGAGAAGAAGTGTTTTTATTTTGCATGGCATCCTGCAAATCCCTTTTTTTTATGATCATTTGTGAGGGATTTTCCCAGATGTGTTAGATTAGAGAAAAAACAAACAAGCAAGACAGGCAGGCAGCATTCTGGGGGAATGGTGAGAAGACTTTCAAAGAGAAGTGTTATTGTGGTTGTGTAGCACTTGTTAGTATTATGTTTGCTGACTTGGGGATATGCTCCGTGCTGAGGTGACTAAAAGTCATGCTACACACAAGAGGATCAGTGTTGATCAGCTCTGTGATAACTGTGGGTAAAACTAGAGTGACTGGTGTAGCAGGCATGATGGAGGGAAAAGGGACGAATGAAGCGAGATGGATGGACTCACCAGCTGGTCGGATCCCCATGTGTTGCTGACCATCCAGCACAAAGCTGCCCATTGGCTGGCCCTCTGGACTGTACGCTGCTCCTTGGCTCACTGAAGGATCAAGAAGAAAACCTGATTGTAGTCAAAACGTGGACATGAAAAAGGGAGGGGGAAGAAGAAGAGAAAACACACCAGACAATCAGCAATTGTCCCAGCTCCAGCCCAAACATACTGTAAGACATTGTGCTCATGTTTGTGGACCGCACTAACTGACGCGTGGCATGCAAACACGCATACAGTAGGTCCTCGTGCATGCAAGCACACACACACACTCACACACGCGTGCGCGCACACACACACAGCCAGTGTCATTCAAAACCACACTCACAGGAGATACATTGTTCTCTTAACTGAGAGAAGAAAGCATGCAGTTTGACAGGATGAGAAGAATTTCTGCCATAGAAGGCAATTCACCCACTCATTGCTCAAATCAGTATATATATCAGTATCACAATGTATATATTGTATTATTTAACATAACATATAACATAACATAACATACAATTCTGAAAATAATCCCAAAGCTGTCCAATGTTTCAATATTATGATTTACCTGATATCTGTCATGATACAGACAATATAGTAGCAATCAATTTGCTCAGTTGTATCTTTTTTTTGTCTATTATTAGCCCTAATGAACTAATGCTCTTTGGAGTCTGTAGAAAACAGTGTATTCTAGGACTATAACAGCATTATCTTGGATAATCTGTAATTCACAAAGATTAGGGGGAGCTGTTAGTCATGCTGTTTTTGGAGAGATTGTTGATTGGCACGCATTGGTTGCATGCTGTCAAATATTCCACACAAGAGCGCTGTAATTGTAGAAAGAGTCGCCCACATTTGTAAGTGCGTCTCATTTTAATCATGGCTCATGTTCGTTTGAACAATCTCCACCCCGGTGTGTAGGGACCTTTTTAAGACGGGGAGCTTGCTAATCAACAAAAACAGCTTTTCCCTCCCTGAGACAAATTACTTGGCTTCTTTTTGGTAATGCCATAGTCAATGAAGCTTAGGGTGACTGAATCATTCCACGGGATCACAGAGAGGCATGTTTACAACTCATTTTTTCTGCGCTTTTTGTAATCAGACCACAATAAATATATATAGAAATTAACAATTAACAATATGATTTCTATAATCTGTTTTAAATAAATGAAAATCTCTCCTTGCATAGTCCTTAAATCACTGCATCAGATCTGAATCATTCAAAACATCATATAAACTGAAAGTAAATGATTTGATACTGTTAAACTGAAATTTTGAATCATTAGCTATGGTCTTGATATTTAAAATGTGCTGAATAACCACTGAAGTTTAAAGGACCAGTGTGTAAGATATAGTGGCATCTAGCGGGGAGGTTGCAGATTGTGACCAAATGAATACCCCTCCCCTTGCCCCACCCCTTCCAAGCATGTAGGAGAACTTACGGTGGCTGCAAAACTCGTAAAAAACCTGAGTTTTTTAACACTTAAGTCAGTGTTTTGTTTGTCCACCCTGGGCTACTGTAGAAACATGACGGTGCAACATGGCAGCCTCCATGGAAGGGGACCCGCTCCCTATGTAGATATAAAGGGCTCATTCTAAGGTAAAGAAAACAAAAAAATTCCTATTTTCGGCTGATTATACACTAATCAGAACATACCTATGAACATTATATACCATTTCTGCCAAGTCTGTTCCGTTGGATGCAACTAAATTCTACACACTGGTCCTTTAACATTCAGAGCTGTAGTTCTTGAGGGAGTAAAATAAAAAGCAGCAGAAAAAATGAGAGGAACCCCCCTAACCCTGGATTGGATAAAAATTAAGAATAAAACATTCTAGAAAAGGAGATAACTCATAAATTGCTGCTAGCCTTTCTGGCACTCTTGTGTCCAATTAGTAATTCACAGAGAGAGTGCTAATATACCTCTCTCCCCACTTAGACTGGGAAATCTCCAATTAGAGTCAATCAACAAACAGCCTGCACCTCTGCTGAACACATCACATTGAGAAAATGGAAAAGGGGATGAAGGGGAGGGAGCAGAAAGGTTTTTGGGGGAAGTCGAGGTAGGGCGCCCCTTTAAAAAAAAGCTGGGCTCCAGGCACGATGTGCATGCCAGTAAAGGATTTGAAAAGGGTGTCTTCATGCTGGGGAAAGAAAAGGAGAGAAGTAGTTCTCCACTGTACGTCAGCTGGGTTGTTCTTTTTTCTTTTTTTTTTTTTACCTGCTCGATTTGACTGGTCAATCATGGGCTGTACTATTCTTCTCCTGGCGTTAATGAACCTGGCAGAGGCAGAGAGGAAAAAACAAACATTAAATCATCCTGCATTCACACACAGAAAGATTCATCACAAGCCACCACAAAGACAAAACAGTGTTGCATGACTTAATGGCAACATTAGCCACTGAGTCCTTGAGAGAGGAGCTCACAACAAAACAGCAACAAACAAAAGAGCAATTGTGTGCTGACTTGGGAACCCAGTGAGGGATACTTTTAATGTTCCTTATGATCTATTCCCCCCTCTTTTAATAAAGCTTTTGATTACGTTTGGTTGCTATGGGCACCAGGGAGACATTCCTCAAGTATTAAGTGCAGCTTGGGCACAGAAGAACCCTCATCGTGGCACATCCATTTCTCCCTCTCGCTGTCTTTCTTAGTCACTTTTGCAACCAGTTTCACGCACCAACTTTATATGTATAGTATATTTTATAAAGTTCCTCCTCCAAAACAATGTTAGTTCTACAGGGCTATCACCCATTGGAAGTTTCAAGTAAGCTTTAAGTTAGCAAAGTGCAGGATACAAATGGTTCCTTTCATTACTCCCCACCACTCCACCCCCAATTCCACCCTTCCCCTCAGTGGGACCCCACTCTGGCTGCATTGTAGGGGGTTCTGCTCCCCTTCCAGCTGTCTAGAAATGAGGACCAGGCATGGGCCACTCCGTGCTTTCACAAGGTATTGTTATGTCAGCGAGCCCATCAATTAGGCTGTCTGAAGTTTTATCACCACCACAGCAGCGAATAAGTGCAGCTCCACAAAGCCTCCCCAGCCGGCCTTGCTCCTGTGGCTTTTCCAGTGTAGAGCCAGAGGTCATCTGGAGGTGACTGCCAGCCAGGGGCAACCTTTTTAACTTCGAATGGGGTGCCTTGGGCTGTGTCAAATGCAAGCTGGCCACTAAGGCCGAGCAAGCCCTCCACCTTTCTCTCTTTCTTCCTCCTTTACACCCTTCCTCTCTTTGCCTTTATCTCATTCACTTTCACATACTAAAAACGGAGCATGGACTTAGCACTACAGGTACCACCATGTGGTTGATATTAAATGGGGGTTTCAAATCACGTTGGAGCTGTCCAGCATGGAGTCTTTTGCTGGTTCCAAAAAAGCAGAAGAGAGGGAAAAAAAAGGCCTCACCGCCCTCTTCTAACGTACGGGCCATGGCACCATCAGTACGGCTAAAGAACTGGTCATTAGAAGGAAGGGAGAGCTGGAACCAATTTGGGCTCCTAATCCCCCATGAAGCCCTGATACCTGCCCTTACCTTCTCCAATGAACTTAAACGCCTGTAATCTGCCCGGCTCAAAGTGACATGGTTAAACGTACAAAATGCACGGTTGGGAAAAGAGAGACGCGGTGCTCATTTGCCAGGGGGCATCCAGAGTGCAGGTACGCAGGGGTGCTGCGGGCCCCCGAGAGAAAAAGATGAAACACATCCATATGAGAATGAGAGAGGACGATGGAGGAGGAAGGGAGGTGGGGTGCACAAATGAGAGAGTTGGATTGGAAATTATAAGATTTGTATGTATGATTTGTGATTTAGGGGAGGACTGAGGATTAAGTTTTAATAACTGTGAACGTATTTTTCAATAGAACAAAGGAGACAAAGCATTCTTGGATAGCAATGCTGTCAGAAATGCCTGTGGTGCTTAAGAGAGAAAGACGCTTCCAGCATCAAAACCAGCTGAGCAAGTAAACAGTAAGACATTCCTGGTATCACACTCCCTCTTTAAGCTCGGAGTGCAACGCAAAATATATGTCCTGCTCTCTCCCTTTCTAGACGCACCAAGGGGCTCAAAATCACAACCATGTGCATTCTTACCTATTCTGGGACATAACCATAAACACACATAATATTAGGAATGTTCTTCCCAGGTGCTAAATTTGCCCATACGATTTCCAGTGACTGCAAAAGGAAATACTCGATGTACCAGAGAGTATGCTGTATGATCAAAGAGCAACTTTATTTTTGTAGTGTTCTTCCTCTTGTGTTTTTCCGTCTTACTGGAAATGTATGACATGTAGTAAACAGGAAAATGTTTAGATATCAGGGTGTTTGCTCTCCATAAATGGCAATTTTGAGTATGAAAACAGCTCAGTGTTGTGTAGACGAACATATGGATATTCAAATATTTTCCCTGCAAGCTGCTTCTGAGATGGACCTGCTTCTTGTCAACATTCCCTATTGGCGAACTACCACCATATCACATCGACACACACAAAGGCTCTGTTTTTGTACGCTAAACAAGTTGCCACAGTAACCGGGAGGCGATGTGGCACACTAGAGGGAGTGGGGGGCGCCTCTCGTGGCCTTAGAGCACCTTTTATCAGTCTGAGTAAAGCCAATTGAGATTATCTGAGCCAGGCCTGATAACACTGTTTTCCCTCGACCCGTGAGCTGCTAATGGTGTGTGCTTAGAACAACACAACCAGGAATCCTCCAGAGATGAGGGCCAGTCAACTGGGATGGATGGATAGATGGATGGATCTGAGGACCTACGGCCCTGGGAGAGACACAGAGGTTGACCACAGGGGACTCAGAATTCCCAACCACTTGCTAAAATATACATGTGCGCTGTAAATCCACACATCGACACCATGGACATGACCACAACCACAGCCAGTGTGTCCGTAGACTAACCAGAACACAGGAGGCTCACAGGGGACACTAGCTTCAAACCTCCAACCAAAAGCCCATGTTTTATTATCTACATCTGGTGGTCTAGCTTATTATGGCCTGCCTCTGCTCAATGTTAGAGCACAGAAACATCAACACACACACATGCACACATTGTACACAGAGTACCTCTCAGCATGGGAACTCCATGCTGTCTTCAAACAAATAATTAAAGGCAAGGTTAGGGGGTCGTGTGGAGGTCATTCCTCGGGATACAGCTCAGAATGTGTACATTACCAGAAGAGGGAGCGGGCCAGTGGGGGCAGTGGTCCACTGCTGTTTAATGCGGGCAACTGGCTTCTTCTAGCCATTAAACCTTAAACACATTTTCAAGTTGCAGATCAAAAACTGCAGTTGCAGTGCTAAGTATGCTTTAGAGCGTGCATGTGAATACGTATGCACGTGTCCGTCAATATGTGTGTATGTGCATGTCAGCGCATTCTTCAAACACTACTGCCAATTGGCCTACAGTAGCACTTCCCGCTGACATGCCCTAAAATGGCGTGACCAGCACGTGCGTACAAATACATGTGTACGTGCAGATACAGTACGCTGAGACTGAGAACCCTGCTCCATGACAAGATGGTACCAGTGGTAAGTTTACTAGTGCTCTGAGTGTTTTGACTGTGCAGGTCGCAGAGGAAAATAACAGGCAGATATGAATGATGGAGCCAGAGCAGCAGGAGTCCACTTGACACGGGGTCTCCGCCAGACTGGATCAACACCGCATCCCTGGCTACTAATATCTGCTCACACACACACAGGGAGGGGGGCAGGGGGGGGAAGCTTCAGAGAGTGCCTGCTTAGGTGTTAAATACCCTGGCTAACATTCAATGTTATGCTATACCCAGTGTGTCTGTGAGTGCGGAGGGATTGGGAGTATGTGGTGGTCAGAGAAAGAAGAAGAGACTTAGGTCTAATGGGGAACTTGCACAATCTTATGTATCATATCATGTGCCTTTGTTTTATATAGCAGAGCCCTTTAATTCATGAGACTTTCTATATCCTTAAATGCAACAAACAAACTGAATCATCATCATAGACAGAAAGGGCCTTATACTGTATGTTGACAAATACTGCAGAAGGGGACTGAAAGTCTGAAGACGAAATCACAGCAAACCAGTCTGTCTGACCCAGCGCTTGTATTTACTCCTTTTTTTTTTCTTGCTTCCTCATCTCAATCTGTCAGAAAGGCCTTGTTTCTGGTTAACTGACTTGCAGCCACACCTGGTAACTCGCTCCTGTTGTCAGCATTCCTTCCCTGAGAAATCGTCATGCCAAACCACCCTACCCTGGAGCACAGCCAAGAGAGCGAGAGGGAGGGAGATGAGAGAGAGAGAGAGAGAGCCTCACTGCTTGGCCGGCCAATTGCTGTGGAGATCGGAGGGAACCCAGCCAATCAGGAGTGGGGTCACTCGTTTGACGAGTTTGTGATGAAAGAAAGAAACTGAGCCAGAGCCAGAGTGAGACAGGAGAGAAGAACAGAGAAATACTAAACATGTCCTCTCTGAGAAATGATCGCCAGACCGCTCCAAATGTAGCGCTGTAGCTTGTGCAAAAACAGGAGACGGTTTTGAAATTGTGGCACAGAAATTGTTGACAGTTTATTGCCTTCATGGTTGACCTGCACATGCCCATTTTCAGAGCTCATTTGCCAGGGACAGGGAACAAGTTTACGTTTTGTCAGACAGAATCACAGGCCCCCGTCTGTCTTTGCAGGAAGATTAGATGCAACACAATCTGAACAAGAACGCGCCAAACTCAATCCCTGATCACTGCTCGCAAACATGACTGTCCTCTGGTTCCTATTAAAGCTCATTGCTTCCATACTTCCGCTTCAGAAAGAAATAAAGATTCCAAACCCCCAGCGATTGAGTCACAACTCACTGGAATCAAAGGAGGAAAACTTTAGTTTGATCCTCTTCCCTCAAAAAAAAAAAGAGGAGTAAAAACACTCGATGTCCTTTGACCAGGAAGTGCATGCAAATTAACCCCGTGAGGAGGGTGTGTTTAGTATAAGCAAACACTAATTATGGTCTGGTCAGACAGTGGGGCAGTCTGGGGCTACTGAACCTCCAACACTGATCTACTGTAGTGTCAACAACACTGATTGAATCAGCTCACATGCTCCTAACAGGCCCCCTGTAACAGTTTATACATAGCTTGCCACCAGACTGAACCTACAGTATCTGTGGATTAATCATAAACTATCACAAAGGAGCTTTTCATAGGCTCCACTCCTCCAGGATGAAGATAAAGGACAAAGAGATAGGGTTGGAACGAGGAAGCTTCCTCCTGCTCATCCTATCAGAGGCAGAGTTTCCCTTTTGCTATCCCTTCTTCCCTTCTTTAAGTTAAAACAGGAGTCAAGAGACATAAGCTGGGCGAACATTACCTCACCCCAGTGTTTGATTTAGTGCAGATGTGAAGCGGAGCGAGGCAGGATCGTTTTTTAGGAACGTCGGAGAGGGCCCACGTTTAGGGCAGCCACTGTGTTTACATAGTTTATACCTCTGTCTCCCACTCTCCCTCTTTCTCTCATCTACAGTGCCTCCATACCCCCCTCCACACTCTTTTGTCTGCCTCTCAAAGGGGGACTGTTTCACCTCTCCTCCATGGACTTTCACTGACCTGTTTTTCTTTCCCTTTTTATTACTCCACTCATTGCCCTTTTGTGGCATCCCCCCTCAGCCCTATATGAGTAACATTTGCATTGCTCTGTCAGTCTAGCTGTAGAAGTCATTCCTCTCTGAAACCCGGGGAGTACGAGTCATTAAGACTCGAGTGGAAAATCAGACAAAGAATTATATATTTGTGTTGCAAACTGACACGATTTAACGAGCAGCTAATTAAAATAAATCAATAGCACTGCGGCATGCTCGCTCTCTGTCTGTCTCTCTTTTCTCACTCTGAATTTCTGTCAGCACCAAAGAGGTGCTGCAGTGTGGAGTGCAATCCTGTTCTATTGATGGTTTCACCCTTAAAATCAGGTTTCAACTACTGTCTATGCATTATGATGAATAAGTGTGGATTCACTGGCTCATCGCAAAAGAGTAAACATCTTAAAGTCCTATTCAAACTGGATGAAATAGAAAGCAATGATCCCAGAAGTCAACTCTCTAAACTGCAACAACAAGAAAAACAACAGAAGAAACAAACATAGACATCTCTCCCTCTATTTACCCTCCCATCTAACACCTTCTCCCCTCTTCCCCCTGTCCAGTGAGGGCATGTCACCCCTGGGCCTTGCAGACCAGCGGCCTGACCCCTACATGGCGGGCTGTGCGGCCCCAGCTGCTGACTGTCTGTCAAACACCTCCAGAGCAGCGTTGGGCCAGGAAGACCACGCTTGTTGCCCCTTTGATCCAGCAAGCAACAGCTGCTGCTCCACACAGCAGCACTTTGTTCCTCTGTCTCCTCACCACACTCTGTCCTACGGCACAAAAACACAGAATCCAGTGCAGAAGTGGAGGGAGAGAAAGGAGTAGAGGAAAAAATGTGGGGTTATGGAGGGAGGGGGTTAAAAAAAAAAAAAAAAAAAAAAAAAAAAAAAAAAAAAAAAAGCTTGCCCGTTTTTTCCTCCCTACAACATCAACAAGCTCTGACAACAGCAGCGGGGGTTTTTCTTGGCCCTGACACAGCTTTCAGGCATCTCCTTTTTGACGCTTCACCCTCCCTTCTCTTTTAAGAGATATGATAGTTATTGTTCAAATCAGCCAGGGTGAATGGAATGGACCGAGACCAAGCCTGCCCCAGGCGTCAACACACCTGTATGAAAGAGACCTTATTGTAGCAACCCAGCATGGCTAACCTGCCCTAGCTCTACCAGTTTTCAGATGTTCAAAGGGGGGGGGTTGGAATCGTCTCTTCTTTCTCTTTCTCGCAGACAGTCCCCTAATATTTCCCTTCATTAACCTCCCCTTCCTCAGAGGCTGGCACCTCTGCCCTGGAATGTTTTTACTAACGGTGTTATTTTTGAATATCACCACCAGACAGGGGGATTAAGGAAAGAGTTGATCCACATCCCCCTTGTTAGCGAGGCCCCTCTTCTCTTACTCTTGCACTCCCCTCCCTTAAGACAACACCTTATTAACGTGCATAGGTGCACAAAAGGTATTCTCTGCCTGCCTAGGAGCTGAGGGACCAACAGCTGTGTTTCCCCTTGTTTGAAGAGCGTCTGAAAACATCCAGCATATGTCAATATTAGCCCCCGTCAAAGGTTCCAGCACATAGCGCATGACAGAGGCCGTCAGTGCTGGAAGGTAACGCTCATTCCTTATAAGCCAGTTTCTCACCTTTTTGGGTGGGTGAGGGCTTCCTGCTTTCATGCAGGGCCAGCAAGAAATAGAACAGAGTCATGCTGGCAGGGTGGCACATACACACACACACACACACACACACAGACACACACACTTACTAAGACACACACAGAGGAGAGAGAGGGAGAATAAAAAGACAGAATGAATCCAGCACTATCATTACCCCGGCCTACCCATCAGTCCTCCTGAGATGAGTGGGTGTGTTTACAAGATCGCCCCATTTTCTCAGTTGTGAAGAGTGCCACCCCTATCGCCCAGATTCCCCCTTTTCCCACAATGCCCAGCCCATTGGGATCCTTTGTATGTCTCTGTGGGGAGGGCAGGTATAATCTCCATTTCCATCCACTTCTCACTGCTATCATACAAATGTGTGACTTTTTTAGCCTCTCTGTCTCTCTCCTGCACTATCTTTCCATCTCTATTTCTTTCACCCTTTCTTTGTCTCTCGTTCTATCTTCTTCTGCTCCCTTTCATTCTCGACCCTTTTTTCCCTCTCCGCCTGGTAATCGAGTGAGAGATTCCGCGACTCTGTGACTCCCCCTTATTGTCAGATATCAAACAGGGCGGCTTTGTGGATTACCAGGGGAAGCTGATAATGACATGATAGAGGCGTGATATTTCAAACAAAATTGAGTGTCAATTGCCTGCATCGTCTAGGCAACACAAGTGTCTGCGTTGCAGCAGCCAGGCAGGAAATAAGGCCAATCTATTTCCTTTGCTTCATATCAAACGTCTCTCTTCTCCCTCCTTTATAAGACTATAATGGGTTCAGCTCAAAGAAAAGAAGAGGGGGCCTGCCAAGAGGGGCTTCAACAGCTCCGTCCTCACACAATACACATACACACTCGGGCACACTTGTGAACATACATGTGCTGTACATGTACACACACACACACATACTTGCAGACATGAACTTAGGCTCCTGAATCTCAAATGCATTAGCTGAAGTCAGAAAGCAGAGCCAGTGGGAGGGCGCACAGGGAAGGTGCCCCCATTTTTACCACCCCACCCCCAAACATATATACACATGCACATGTTCTATCTCCTGTTGCCACTTACTTTCCCCCCTTACTATTAAGCATGAATTTAGGGCAGTGAAAATGCACAGCAGTTTGAGCAATTAAAAAGTGACACCTAAACCTGGTGGATAGACTGTCAAGATACTCTAATGCCTGGGTTTAGGTGCTGCTACACTTGGAGTATTTAAGAGCTAGACTACAGGGGAGTACAGGACTCAGTGTGTGTGTGTGTGTGTTTGGAAAGGGATTCTCCCTCCTACTGGGATGTCATCATCTTCTCATCTTTGTGTCTGTGGCGTGAGTGTTTCCACCAGGCACGTTTCCATGATGTGTCTGAGTTAGTGCGTTTGCATCTAGCACATATTAGCGACCGCGAGATTCATCGGTCAAATGTTGTCAGCTCGCCTCTGACTTCCCTACTGAATAATTAATTAGAGTTTCAATTGCACATAATCGCTTTGACATACATAAGAATGAACACGCAGGAACACAAACACACATGTGCAGGCACGGTCAGAAGCAGAGTTTAGGGCTAAAAAGCCCAGCAGCAGGCTAGTGATATAAATAGCTGTTGTTTGTGGAGGGGACTGCTGGCAGAAGCACCACTGACACTGAGGAGCAGACCACAGGGACTCTGATGTGCCTGGTGGCCTGAAGCGAGCCCTCTGCCTCTCAGATCAGCTCAACCACTGACTGTGTATAGCTTTGACTGGCCTCCTTCATATGTGACAGCCTGAAACAAATAGTGTCTCACAAAAGCCACATTCAATTCAGCCTACACTGCAGAATATGATCCTTAAATTTAAGCCTGTGAACTGTCATGAATGATTCTTCCTATAAAGGGTCCAGAAATGCAAATCCAAATGACCCCATTCTCCAAAATGCTTCATTTTGTAGGTTAAGATTAAAAAATATCTAAGTTTTACACTGATATCTGCTATTATTTCAGAAGAAATAGTGTAACTTTTTATCAAATGGCAGGTATATCATTTTGGAGACTTGCCATTTCTTCACCTCATACCTTTGAGAAAGCTGAAGAAAGTCTCCCATACAGTATAACAAGAAGATGATAAAGCAGATATGTCTTGGGGGGCTACAGGCAGACACCCCCCCTACCCCCACTAGGGAAAAAGCATTCCTGCCGCCCTCCCTCCCCTCTGTACATGCTCACAGAGACTCCCAATTGAAACATCATCGTCAGTAATGGGAGGAATAAATATTCATAAGGCTGGGAAGAGAGAAACTCTAGATTAGGGTAATATAGTACCCCTCATTGTTCTCCCCCTTCTTTTCTCCAGCTATTCCTCTGTATCTCTGCATCTTGTTATGCATGTAATAGTGTAGGCTAATAGTGGCTAATTCCTCCAGCTACCTCTGATAATTTCATCAAAGTGCATGCCAGTGTATGTTTGTGTGTGCATGGAGAGAAGGTGGCGGCAAGCTGCACCGTTTATGTCTCACCTCTCCCAAATTGCAAATTGCCAGGTTTGATAACGGCAAGATTTTGGGCCATGTTCCAATTAAGATTGGATTTGTTTTGTGGAGAGGCCCTATGACTCCTCCCTCCCTCCCACTCTTTCCTTGCTTGGCACAGACACTACTGATATCTCATCCATAACAGGCCTGAACTGGGACAGAGCATGGCTTAAACAAACAAAGGGCTATATTGATTTATAGGGTCTTCCATGATGGGCTTATTGGACTGCACCTCAAAGCCACAGAGGGCACCAGGCCATGAATTACAGCTTCAAACAATATGCACAAACATACACCGGCCACTTGGATCCTAAATGGGGTCACTGCCAAGTCTGCCCCTCCCAGTCATACACATAGACATATATAATTACTCATTTTTTAAATTATTAATCGTCATTGCTTTTTAAATCTATTTTTATTGCACAGTTGAAGGAACTGACGGGATTGTATTTCACTATGATTGTACCTGCATGATTGCATATGACAAATAAACTTGATTGATTGATTGACTGATTGACAAACGGGTAGGAATAACAGAGTGGAGTGTTGTTGGGATGTGATTACAACTGCCTTTCCCTTTCATATCCAAACACACTCACTCTCATTGTATCTTAAAGGAGGGGAGGAAGGTCAGTGGATATTATTTTGAATATGACACCAACACAAACAAAACCAAGATAGAAGAGCATGCTTATTTACACGTGGTTACTGTATATCCAAACAGAGGCGGAGGAAAGAGGGATAAAGGGAGTGCAAAGCGTGAAAGAGCGAGGTAAAGAAAAACAGAGAGAGAGAGAAAGAGTGAGAGAATGAGCATGCCTGGACAAAGAGAAAATACCTAGTAGAGGTTCACAGAGTTTAAAGAGCTCAGCCTAAGAAGGAGCTCCTGTCCTCTGGCTTCAACGCACGCACACACACACATATACACACACACACACGCACACACACACACACACCCTCAAGGCCATTCTGTTACACCTGGTCACCTTTATCCCTTTTAGTCCACCCCCCCCCCCCCCCCCCCCCCCCCCCCCCTTCCTTCCAAACACAAACACACCATGCACAAAAAACCAATCCACAACATTCAGCCTTCTGCAACACATCACCAACAAGACACACATAGCAACACCCTGTGGCTACCACACAGCTCCTCTGGCTATCTCCCTCAGCAGATAAAACTAATTATTCCAAATCTACTCTGTCAGGTTGTCTGATCCT
Source organism: Thunnus maccoyii (assembly GCF_910596095.1). Classification (NCBI taxonomy): domain Eukaryota; kingdom Metazoa; phylum Chordata; class Actinopteri; order Scombriformes; family Scombridae; genus Thunnus; species Thunnus maccoyii. Next base: position 12,625,869 of record NC_056548.1, read on the forward strand.
CTGGGGCCTCCAGTTTAAATCTCTCTCGGTCTCACTGTTTCTCTCTCAGTCAAAAGCCACAGAGAGACCAAGAATCTGTGCCAACTGACCTCCGGAGTAAAAACATAAACAGAGTGACTAGCCATAAAGACACATATAGCACCATAGCAGCTGAACCACACGGCCGTCTTCGTGAAAACATACCTTACCCAACAACTACAAGAGTTGAAGTTAGACTTTCCTTTAAATACATGGCTATAACACTAATTAAATGCTTCAAATAAGCAACGAACAAGCCTGGTACTCTAAACAACTTTTTAAAAAATCACAAAAAAATGCATGACATCATCTAGCATACAATCCAAAGGACTTATGCACCTATTTAGACACCTACTCCCTCTGTTGGCACTTGCCGTTGGCACCCATGTTAGGCTTTAGAGCTAAATAACAGGCCAATATCCCAGGCTTTCCAGCTGCACACCCTGAAAGCCCACGGAGAAACCGTTCGTCCCAATGAGCTCTAAAGGCAAATGGAAGCTCATAAACAGAGACTTGACTGTATAGACTTTGCATTTTATCTTTCAGCAGTTTCCCTTTATGAGCCAAGGACCTCTATAACACGGGGAGGGAGGGGGTGAGCGGGATGGGAGGATGGCAGGGAGAGAGTAAGGATGACAGTAAGGATGTTAAGAAAGAAGACGACGGTAGAAAGAGCAGAAGAATAAGAATGAGGTACAGGTTGGGAGAAGACAGAGGAGAACTAGGGTCACAAATCTTGCTGCTATTCTAGTGCGTGACATCTTCGCTCGTTTGCGGCTGCTCATTAACAAACAATACTGCTGTGAAATTGGTTTAATGACAAAGTAATAAAATTGCTATTCTGCTCACAGATGGCCTCAGGCACAGGGAGATTCTGGCAGGCTTACTGTGGCTGCCCGTGTGCATTAAGCTGCTTGTTCATGAAAACAGCATCTTACACTTTCTTTCTCACTATCACCAACCTTTTTTTTTTTTTTTTTTTTTCCTTTTTAAGTTCTCTCTCTTCCTGCAAATGAAATAAATTAACCTACTTTCCTCCCTTGTATTCTCCTTGAATTCTCCCTCTCCCACACTCTCACCCTCTTGCTCTCCCTTCTCTCTCTCTGGTGTATTCTCTTTCTCGATCTCTCTCTCGATCTCTCTCCAGTTCTCACCCCTAGTACAGAAATTACCATCTTAAAATAAAAAAAAAGGAGGCTCGCCCACGCAAACGCAGCTCGACTTCATTTCAAACGCAGAGCCCTTGTTATTAAACGACCCACCAATAAAACCAAGCCGTTGAGGAATAAAAGAGCCAAAAGGAGCAGAGAAGTACAAAGACCTCCCTCCTCCCATCTCTCTCCATCTCTCTCTAATGCTTTCTCTGTAATGCCTCTTTCAGCTCTTTGCCTCTCTATCTCGCCTCGTCTGGCTTCGTTCTCCTTGCATGCCGTCTTTGCTGGGAGAATTCCACAGCCTTGGAGAGTCTTGAGCTTGTAATGGGAAAACAAGTAAAAAAAAACCTTGATTTTTGTGTGTGATTGCCCGACAGTGCCAGTTATATTAAAGCAACACCTGTTTTTCATAACAGAGGTTGGCACTGGCCTGCTCCATGGCCATGCTGGGTGTCCATGCCATTCTATGACCCAATATGCCCCCAGTGCCTGATAAAGTGGGAGTGGGCCATGTTAATCACAATGAGGATTTCAACAGACTACGCGGCATGTGCTAATGTATTCACACGCAGCACATATACTCCGAGCGCACACATGAACACAGCAGCACACATTAGCATCAGCTGTTTAAGACTCCCATGGCTTACCCTGTGAGTACGGCATGTTTCTAGATTGCACTGTGAACAGATATTTGGATCTGTAACAACTGCTGAACAAAATGAAAAACAAAATGAGACCTACTACAACTGGGGGTCTGTTCTATTTTACTCTGCCAATAATGAAAATATGTTTTGTTTTGTTTTTTTTTCCAAATGTGTTTCTCCCTCCAAAATAGATAAAATGGGATTATTATTACAGCATCAAGAAAGCAGCCAGATCAAATGAACTTAGCGGGTAGGGGGTGTTGGTAGGGGGGCTGGCACTTGGGATCTGACAACAGAGTCAATTCTGCTAATTAACTGCCAATTAGCGGTCCCTAAATGAGAGGGATCATGATGCCTGTGTTGGCAGCGCCCCGATAGTCTCTCTCTCTCTCTCAGTTAGGCGCACATATACACTCATGCTAGAGAGACACAAACACACACACACAGCCGCAACCTCTCCGCACTCCAGCTGTATATTTAGAAAGCCAGGGGCATAAGATGGCCACTGCCGGGAGTCCCTGGTTGCAGCCAAAAAAAGGCCTGACATTTCCATCTGGGTCAAAGTTAGACAGATAACCAACAACTTCAGTCAACTAGCCCACCAATGCGGCAGAAAGGAAGAGACAGAAAAGTAAGTAACGGGCAGTAATATAGAGGAGCGTGAAGAGAGGGGGAAAAAAGGAGCTCAAAAGCATGTGTGACATTCATAAGACTTAAATACTTGTAAAGAAGTTGGAAAAAACAGAGCCTGAAATTGAGCCAGTTTCATAGCTTTATATTACATTTGGAAAATATTAGTTATTATTTTGCATTTCATAATGGGCTAGCCCGCCAAACCAGAGGATCATAAAAAATAATAAAAAATCATAAAAGCCAGAGTTCCTAAGTGTCTCATTGGACTGAGAAAGGGGTTGGAAAATGCTTTGCTAAGTGGAGGAACAAATTTGGCTTTGGTTTTTCTCTTTCTTGTTCTCAGATAGTACAAACAAATGTGATTTACTGTAATAACATTTTGCATGTGAACCTGCAGTACGGCTTCTACAGTATGTACCTAATTTGGGTGATTTAAACTCTGAAATGTCTGAGGGGATCTGTGGAAGAGATGGAGAAAGGGAAAAAAAAACAAGATCCGAATGGAAATGGGAATCATACTGTGAAGAGAGCACCAGAGCAGCCAGTTTAGACATCCTAGTTCAACTCAGTTTATCTCCATGCTTTGCTACAGCAGGACGCAATCTGGGAGGAGAGTCTGGATTCTACTGTATGTAGAGAGGCAAGAGTTGTAAAGACATACAAGTAAAAACCAACGGGTCCTCATTCACCGTTGTATCTCTTTTTTAATTCTCCCTGTACACCAGCCTTACACGACCACTGATTGGATACGGAAATCCTTTTGGGACACCGTAGCTCTAACACATACAGTCCATACAATTGGTTGCATATACTGCAATTTGATGGTGAAGTCTTATGAGCTTTTTTTTTTACTGTTGCTAAAATATAATTTAAACAAAAAAAAAATATAAGGTGATATGATGAATGTCTATTATAAGTGGAGTTTATCTTTCTGGTGAAGGGGGATTCTTTAAAGAAACAATCAGTGTACCATGCCCTGCCTTGCATGGCCGAAGAGATTGAGCCTATTTCATCTCCTCAGTGGGCACAGGCTGCTTGGCGCCGTCGTCTGGCGGATATACTTCCCTTATCATGTGACCTGTGCTCCGACAGGGGGCAAAGGTTGGCTGAGATCCGCCCCGTGTCTTAATAACTCACTCATTGTATTCCTTTCTGCTGCTAATTAGAGCCTCTCCCCTGTGTGTGTGTGTGTGTGTGTATGTATGTGTGTATGTGTTTGTGTCTATGCATGTATTCCCTCTGGGCTGTAGAGAGGAGGCAGAGAAGTAAAAATAGAGTGTGGCTTAGTGCCCTCTTTATTGTTATTAGTGCTCCAGTGGCACAGCAGTCAGTCATCATAGATGCCAAGAACTGACATATTCGCTCTCTGACTCGCTCTGCCTCTCTCTGCCTCTCTCCTCTCTGCCATGGAAATGACCAACTGGCTGCCTGTGAGATGAGGGAATAATGAGGGGACGATTTCCTTCCTTTTTTTAGATGCTGTTTCTCTCAGTCATCTGTCATCGGCGTCATCTCTCAGGCCCATGTAATAGCCCTGTGTGCGTGTGGTTATATATATATGTGTGTGTGTGTGTGTGCACTGCTGCAGCGGTAAATAATGGCAGCATAGCTGGTGTGTGTGTGTGTTTACGGCAGTGAGTGAGGGCACATCGTGCTGGGTCTGACGCTGAGACATGAAAGGATTCGGTCAGGCCCCATTTAGCCCAGACTGATAGCAGGACACCAGGAGCTGCTGAGGCAGGCAAATATACCGCTAGATACTGTAAACTGTAAAATGCTTCTCAAGTGTATAGACACCTGAGTCTGCCGTTTCACCTACTTCACTATCCCAGAATGCCGTGTGTGACATGTCCCTCACCTTTTCCTGCAATCTTAAACAAATGCAATTACATGTCAGACCACTCCCCGATTCTGTTAGCATGACGCCAGTTGTCTCAAATGTAAGCAGAGCAAACACACTACCTAATGGTCAACTAATGGTGTCCTGATATACTGTATGCTCATAACATCTTGGTACATACTGAGAGAGCATAGTGTCCCATTAGAAATGCGTAACGCACACGTACACACACACTTATGCATACAGACGATACCATTAACAGTCAAGTCCTCCTCCTCATCGGCTCAACACCAGTGCAGTGAGATTGTGGACTTTAACCTTTTCCTTTGTTCCTTATTAATATCAGACTAATGGGGTGTGGGCTACGAACAGGTGAAGCTGCTAGCGAATGATACGGATTAGATGAAGAACTAGCTGTTTCTTTTGGTACCGAGAAAAAAGATTTCAAACCAGCTGCAAGTGGTCTGCTATAGGTTTTGTTTTCTGTGTGTACAGGTGAGCTGCAGGTAAACTTAAAGGGAGGTTGCAGGGTATAGTTCGGGGAGGTTTGATGGGGCAAGAGGGGAGAGAGCGAAATGCACTGTCTATTGACTATCACACAGAGCACCCTTGTGCCCTCGCTGGGCTGCGATTGTGCCGGCGGACAAAGCCCTGATTCAGCACATCCTTTCCCCGAGGGAGAGCTCTGGAAACCGAAGACGGCGGCCATCCCCTCCCTTTCCACCCCCACTCATCCTCTGCCTCTGTCTCTCCCTCCCTCTGTCTCTATCTCTCGCTCCCTCTCTTTAGCTGGTAACGTGGCGGCGGCCAGGCATCAAAGGCAACTACAGAACAATGCAAGGGCCCAGCCAGGAATTTGAAGAGCTTTTATTTTTTAACAGGAATTTCATATGGCAGAGTTCTGTCACATCCTGGGCGGAACATCTCAGCAGCCACTAGAATCAGACACCAGAGGGGAAAAAACAAGGGCACGACCCAAACAAAGATAGATATTTAACTCACTGTCCTGCGTGGTTACAGATGGAAAGACAACTTCAGCATCTTCTCTCTTGCTCATCTTTCCCTCACCGTAAAATAACCAACAACGTGGAAGCATCCGCCAGACGAGTTGACAGTTCCCACAGAATGCATCACAGATAGACCAGCAGAGTCTGAGCCTCTCTAATGACTTTATTTGTGAAAATTGATTCCTGGTGTGTTTTTGTTAACATGGCTGGTGTAACATTACATAGCATACACAGCTCCATGACCACCTATGTGTATGTGTTTATGCATGTGCGTGTATGTGTGTGTATGTGTGTGTCATGAGCAGGGCTCATGAGGATGTTACCCAGCGCGAGATTCTTTCAGACCTCTTTATAAATGGATCGTAGGCATTTCAGTGCCAGGCTTGGATTTCATGGCCTCTGAGAAGGCAGGGACTCTTCCTATATCTATCTCTGTCTATGTCTATGTCTCTGTCTATTATTCTCTCTCTCTCCTCCCAGGTTAGCAGACTATTTCTGCATTAATCACCATGACACAAGCAAGGCAACTCAATTTTCTGCTCCTGTAGGTAAGGTGCGTGGCGTCCTGAAATGGTGGCACGAGGCATGAAACAGGCAAGCGGGGGCTAATCTTTGGTTACTGGTGTAATTGAAATGCTATCCACACTGTAGGGTGCATTAAAGTCTGATAACAGCGGTTCCTGTGGCCAATTTAAGTAGCTAGACTTCCCTTGGCTAGAAGGGAATAAAGCAAAGGGTGACAGAGAGAGAGATTGAGAGAGAGAAAGAGAGAGAGAGAGAGAGACTATGTTAGGATGGAGGGGGGAGGACAAGGGAGGGGGGGCTGATAGATAAGGCCGACAAACCAGGCTAATTCTCCAGGCATGTTTCTCATTGTGATCCAGGAAAAATGAGAAAAAAATGAATCACGGAACCAAAAAATCAATTGACCCTCGGGTGGCTTGTCAGGCTGCGAGTCTGATAAACCTAAAAGCTTCGTTAATGTCGGCCTGCCTGTACCCAACAGATAGAGCACTTTGTAAATGAACCCGCTTTGATAAATATATTAAGGAAAGCTGTGAATAAAAGGCACAGACTTGTCATTTGTAAATAGAACCCCCGCTACATGGAATTAGAATGATAAAATGGGGTTCCATATAATTAAGTTTGTGTAAGACCTGAAATCCGTGCAAATACCTTCCCTGAATTTTGAAAGGAAGCTGTCAGTTCAATTAATCTGAACATCACCCTGAGAATGTACTGAACAAAATTAAGCTGCAGATAAAACCTGGGCTAGTATTTTGATAAGTAATTCCTGTATCATTTCTTTGCTTCTGTGATCATTTTATTTAATCCACCACCCCCAGTTATGTGCTAAGCCATCTACAAAGGCCCTGCTGGCCAGGCCACCAAAACCTTAATCCACCATATAGCTTCTGTAAAACGGGGAGGGGGTGGAAGGCAGTTTTGCCTTTTTGTGGGGGCACCAGTGGCGGAGCTAGGTATGGTTTTGGATGAAGGGGTGGGGTGGGTGTGGGGGCTGTAGGGATAGCTTATGATCTTTGCCTTTCTCCCTTAAATATATCCAACTGAATACATGTGCATCAAACCACAAAGACCACTGACTTAGCCGCAGAACACTTTGCCGATAACACCGGAACATCCTGGTAGCTTACATATAATAATGTTACAAAGGTTGTCTGTGTGTATGTCTACGCGTGCACCTCTGTGTGTGTCTATATGCATTGGGGAGGGCTGCACATAAACGGTTTTCACACTTTAGGAGTATTAGCTGTCTTGGCTGGTGGGGAGAGAGAGGCGAAGGCTTTTGAAAATGAAAGGCAGAGCGATGCTGGTGGTGGAGATAGGGCGAGCGGAAATCTTGACTCACCAGTTGTTTACTTGTAAGATGGTTAGGCCTGTATCTTGGGCTAGCTGCTTCTTCTGCTCTTCAGAAGGGTATGGGTGCTGCAGGAGCAAACAGAGAGAAAAACACACACACATGAGCCTCTTTGACGTACAGATTAGCATAAATATTCACGCATGTAAGCACTCATAAAGAGAAGCGCTGGAAAGGGAACACATGCTCCGAGTCAAGTTCCTGGCTGTTGCCTATTACACTATGTATTCAATACGTTCCCGTGTTTGTTGTATTGTGTAACCCAAGACTGCACCTTCTCATGACCTCCACCCAACCCTGCCCTTCCCCTACACAATATAGACATTCACAGCATACATATGTCCACCCACCCATCAACACACACAGACACACATACACACAATTCAGTGCTAAACCTGTCAGAGCTGGCCAAACAACTTTGTCACAACTGTCAACTGTGATAACCCCCTTTCCTTTCCCTATTCCCGCCCACACACAAACAACGTACAGTATACACACTGAACATATACACCACACACAGAAAACATACATTCACACACACTCTTGCATGCACACACACACACACACACACACACACACTGAGAAGACTTTCAAGCAGTCTGAGAATCCTTTTATAATACCAAGCAACAGAATGAGTGGGTGCAGATTTGCAGTGAATACATTTATCTTTTCTTGAATGTCTGACATGTATCTTGGTGGTAGCTCTTTCATAGAGAGCAGCTGAATACAGACCAACGCTAAAAGAACAGAACGCTGTGAAATCTCCTCCGTTGCCTCGCCAAGATTTTTACCTGAAAATGTAATTCTGCGACCAGGGCTGCAATGATACTATTTGTGTCAGGTCCAATCTAGAGAACATGGGCTGATATAAATGGCAGACCTTGGGCTGCCTTGCTCCCCCTGGGCCTGCTATGAAGCATGACAAAACAACAGTGATCGCTGGTGACAGATGTCTTTAAGGGCCAGATTAGGAGTCGGGGCGCACGCAAACGAAACAAATGAGACACTATGTGTTTCATTCAGGCGCTGTAGACAGAGAGCATGCATGCACACACGGAGTTACACACACACACAAGCACACACGCATGCACAAACTGAAATGCACACAGATGCATACAAATATTCATAGACATGACACCTGCAGATCACAACACACAAAAAATTCCTTTTAAAAGGTGACACTTAAATCCTCCTCTATTTGCGGGTGGTTTCAAGCTCCATTAACATTCTTCCCCTTCAAGGAAAACACCTTTAGCCCTCACAACTTAGTCTTATACCTTTTTTTCAGCACTTTTCCCTCCTCCTCACCCATTGAGAAAGCAAATTTCATACAGCCAGTAATGTCTGTCTGGCTTGTCTTAATTGAATTCAATTTTAACTTGAAATGATAACAGTTGCTCAAGAACAATTTTCTCATTTACTGCTGAAATAATTGATGTAAGTGTGGTTTCATATCAGCAGAGAGGAGAATTTCTCCTTTCAGGTAGTCCTGCCTGTCTAAATGTAGTCTATTTTAATTAAAGGAGAGATGAAAAAATGGTTTGAGGAATGTGCTCAATTAATAACAAACAAGACTGAGATTGGACAAATAATGAATCCCGGCTGCACAGAGGGATTAATCTGATTTGTACTTGTATATGTAGTCCCTTTTAATATGCTAAAATCATTAACAAAGGAAAGATGATAATGCTTGCATAGAAATACATTTTTTGATTGCCAGGTGCTGACATTTCCTTGGCTAGGGAAGACAGAGCAATTTCTATGAGTTACTGTGTGTGTGTGTGTATGTGTGTATGTAAACACACACAAGAGCATGCACAGTATGCACAATGTCCAAAGGAACAGATATATATGTCTACATCCCTGTGTGTGTGTGTGTGTGTGTGTGTGTGTGTGTGTGTGTGTGTGTGTGTGTGTATGTGTGTGTTTGTGCTCGACCGTTTTGAACAACATGTAATAAGAGTGCAGCCTCTTTCCCTCCCCCCTTCTTCCACTCCTGGGCTTCCTTGGCGTTTTCACATTAGCGGTGACCTCGGTCACGATCAAAACATGCATGTTGGCAAATATAACAGTAGGCTACAAACACTTCCTCCCACTCTTTTACATGTACGCACACAAACACAAACATATACATGTATCCAGAGACAAATACACAAATAGAGATGTACCTAAAGGTGATGTGGTGTGGTGATGTGGAGAGAGGATCAGCCTAGATTGGAAATGGGAGTGGGTCATTTACATTGTATTAAGGCTTCCTCAGCCTCTCAGGCCTAGACCCGGTCATCAATCGCCTACTGTCAGCCAGAGCGCGCTCTAGCTCGGTGATAAATACACCGGCCAGGGGCACAGCTCGTCCAGCAGCCACCACGTAATGAATGGTTTGAACAAACAAGAAAGATGTCTCATCAAGGAGAGTGGGGACGTTAAAGCCCCCCTCGCACACAAAACCCCTGAGTAAGGAGATTTAGGCTACTCTGACCACATAGACACGACACTAAAAAAAAAATCCTATTTCGTTCGGCTCATACCCCTCCTAACCCTCGCTCAGTCCCCCCACTCCTTCCTTCCCTGTGTCAGGCTAGCTCTTTACCCTGCAACCCCAAGACTCACATGCACTTGCACATATGCGCAGTGAAGCACACACACACAGAGAAACATAAACATACACATATAAACATACACAGAATGTATATAACCTTCCCTAATTCTTTCTTCATCTGTCCTCAACTCTCTTTCTCGCCTTTCTTTCTCACTACCCCCCCCCCCCCTCTCTCTGAAACACACACACACAAACACACACACACACTTTTTATGACTGTGACTGCAGGCCACCCACACTTTATGTTGCGGCAGCTTTCCTTAAAGCATGGAGCTCTGAAATCTCAGCACCAGAAAATGGTGCGTGGTGGCACACACCATGTTCACACACACACACATACACACACACAGGCGGACATGAGAAGTAAGCCTGCATGGTGGGCCTAGCGGTTACAAGGCTGCAGCAGCCGTGAAATTGGAGAACGACTATTTAGACCTCTGAGTAACCTCTTAATGTTAATTGCCTCAGTAAAAAAAAAAAAAAATGTCAGTAAATCACCCAATGAGCACAAACAAACTCTGATATGAAAAGAGTAAAGGTGACATGAATAGATGGATAAATATTAAACAAAATATATAAAGTCAGAGTGCTAGATCTGTTGTAATGTGTTTCTTCCTGGAGATGTCCTTCTCTACCCTCAGGAGACAGTATGACATGGTTATTTAATGGATGAAACACAAACACACAGAAAGATCAAAGATGGTATTGATAATTTCCCCACTAGCTTTGCATCCGCTCAATATGTTCAGTTACAAACACCAAGGCCAATATCCTTAAAAGAGGATTGACTGCAAAACGTAAAATAGCCAGTCTATAAATAATTAGAGCCAGAAATGAGCAGCTTCAATTTGTTGTCTGGGCAGCGCTGCTTTCCGATCGAAACGGCTCTGTTAATTACGCTAAAGCCTGTTAATGGCACGAGCGTGCACTATCCTGACGCAGAAATGTTGTCCAATTTCCATCTGACCTGAAAATGCACAAGCGAACATCAACACAAACACATAAACACAGGTGCAGGTGGATCACATTCTGCTAGTCATTGAGAATCGAGCTGTGTGTGTCTGTGTGTGTGTGTATGTGTGTGACCGACTGCTGGCTAAATTACAGGGTGTGATGTGCTCTGTGCTCTCTGATAGTGCTGTATGTAATGGCCCCTGTGGTTGCTGAACATTACAAGCTGAGGTAGCTCCATCATCCGCCGTGTACGGTCCTTAAACCCCCCCTGAGCCCAGCTTGGCATTTCACCATAACCACATCTACTGTACTGCTGGACCACTCTAACTTCACACCACACCTTTCGCCCACAATGACTTCTATCTACTCATTCAACATCCCACTTGTTATATATCAAATTCATACTCTCCTGACATCTATTTGCTGCCGATCCCACAGTATGATCATTATCCCGGCCGTTCCATTCAGCCCCCACCGCTTTTTCCCGCTCTGCCCCTTCCTTTCCATCCACTGAACCCTCAGCCCCTTGCCCAAGCCGCTGGTGGACCCCATTGATGAATGACATCATCAGTGTGTGACATGAGTTATAGAGCAGGGTCACAAGGTTGCAGTGGCTTGCAAACCTATTCCATGCTAATGACTCCCAGGAAATCAGAGGCCATTGGCTGTTTACCCCAGCACCATGGCAACATAAAGGATTTGCTGATAATGATTGGTGTGATTTAGTCCCAGTTATTTTCTCTCTTGGATATGGTGCATATATACTTTTTATAACCAAAAGGTGTTTATTCATTTAAAGTGTTACACTTAATAAAAGCATCAAATGCCAAACAGACATAATTCTATATAATGATTTTTTTTCATTGTAATGCTTTTATGGGCTTTATTGTAAGTTTTACAGCAATATTGTATCCCAGTATTTCCCTTCATATATGCCTTCCTCACATTGATTGGAATCTTATTTGTTTTTAATCAAAGTGACTGGAGGATGATGATAATATTCACTGTCAGAAATAAATGCAATCAAATATAGGAATGACATTTTAATATGGATTCTGCATTGAGCAGGGGGTAAGATTGGCACATTTTAAATATCAAGTTGCCGTTGTTAATAATGTTACAATTGGCTTCAGTGACAAATGACAATGAGATTGAATGCATATCAGCATTACCGTGAGATCAAACAGATATGACAAATAAATGCAGGTGGACTTTTTGAATCCATCATGATTGTTTACTATGCACAACGCAATATCTGGCTTTTTAGCAGCAGTTTTCTGACAGATTGTGTGGTTTAAATTGAAGAATACACTTAATTAACTCTGTCTATAAACATCAGATAGACTGACAATTGTCAATTAAAAAAGAAGAGCCTCATGTTTCTATGACAATCAATGTATCTGTATAAACTGCAAAAATATTTGCACCAAATTAGAAATAATAATGAATTAAAATACAAGTAATACAGTATAAGTAATCCAGCTTTGTGATTTTAAAGATCAAGTTGATTTATCTCATCAGTTATCTGAGCCCAAACTAAGGATTGCTCATGCAGTAAACTGTTCTTTTAACAGTGTGAGTGTGTGTAAACTAAATATAAAAATAGCAAATTTTGTTCCCTTCCATTACGATCTACATATATTTTTATCTTTGGACTCAACTTTACCTCCATCTCTTTCTCTCACTCCCTCTCTTTGTGTGTTTTTGGGTGGGTGGAAGTGGGAGGGAGTAGAAGGTTTTTGGGTGTTTGTTTTATTTTACTGGGAACTACACTGCTTCCTGACAACAGTCTGAAAACAGGCAAGAATGCCACATGACTCAATGACTTAACCCGTCTGCTCTCCCTCCCTCTCTCTTTCTCTCGTTTACACACACACACACACTCTCGGATACAGTATGCCAACTTATAAACAGAACTCACATGATGCCAACCTACAAACCGCACGCACTGCATGCTAACCTCTGATAACAGCAAATGAAAGTACGCTCATATCTACACCTCACACGATCACGATGCATTCAGAACATACACTTCTGTCTTTCTCACTCCAGACTCCAGAGCTTCCACAATGAGTATAAGCGCTCTCAGTGGACTGCCCTCTGACAGTAAAACAGTGATGATTGCAAATACAAGGCGGACTGGCGAGGCCTGGGGCATCTATTATAGAGCAAAAGGGCCCCCAGTCTGTCTGTCTGCCTCTCTGACTGGCTGGCTGGCTGGCTGGTTGGTTGGCAGTGCATCAGTACTACTACTGCTGTTGCTGCCACGGCCCCCCACAACAATCGCTGGCTGGGCTCCTGAAGCCAGCTCCTGGACCCCAGCCAGCAGCCTGTTTGCTCTACACCATTAATTTATGTTCACTGGAGATGGTGCAAGGTTGTAGAGAAGCTCTACGGCATAACTGCCCTGCTCGCCTGCCAAGCTACAGTAACAGTAAAGTGGGTGAGGGGAGTCAGAAGGAGGGAGGAATGAATAGAGAGAGAGGGTGAGGAAGGAGCCCTGGAGGATATGTAAGATATAGGCATCTGATTGTACCAAGCTCTGTAAGGCTAAATAGCAATCACTCCCACACAATCCCAATGCACCTCCAGACTTAACTGATCGACCAAGGAAAAGAGAGAGATGTTTTAGTGGAACATTTTCAAATGCTATCATGCATAATGAAATGATAAGATATCACTTTTATCCAATAAAGAAACTGGAAAAAACTGTGTTCCTTATGTAGAAATACGCATAACACTCTCAAACATGGAAGAACCGAGCTCAACCCATAGATGTATTGGAGTTTGCCAAAAGTTATACACAAAACGTGTATGTGCTGTGTTGTGGACTTGGTCTCGTTTTTGGCCCGCAGCTATAGAGATGCGCCTATTTAATCATCAGATCGAGTTCATGGCTTCTTTTTCCACCACATGGCTGCCCCTCCGCTTTCAGGAGGAGGTATACGATCATTCCATCCTTATAGTGGGGGCCTGCTCTCCTCTCACAGCCTCTCTCCGGTTTCCGTCGATCTCTCCTTCTCCCGCCATACTCCATAGACCCCAGCAGCTATCCCTTTCTTGCTACACACCAACCCGTCTGGCCTCGTCTCGTATCCTCTTCACTCCACCTCTTCTCTTCTCTCCTCTCCTCTCCTCTCCTCTCATCTCATCCCCCTCTTTCAAAGTTTCCGCTCAAGCTTTAAGCCAGGTCCTAGAGGGCAGGAATTTGGCCTGGTTTTTCAGACCAGTCTGTTGGCTTTGTTGTGGTAACTGCCTGCTCAGGGGCACCCAGCTCTGTTCTGCTCTGCTCTCCAGTTCGCCTGATGTCAACATACAGCCACGCTCACTACTTGCTCTCAAGAACTCTTTAAAACATCTTATTGCTGAGCCAAAGAATCGTCCTCCAATAAAGAGTTTTGTTCCTATTAAATTCCATTAAATTTTCATTTTATGCCTTTGATAGATTTATAAAAATAATTCTCTAAAAATTAGCCTCAGTTTTTTTTAATTCACTGCGCTCCTATGATGTTGCTTGTTGGCTTGCCTTCGCACAAAACTTTTAGGGCCTATAAGCAGATTATTAGAGGCCTGGTGGACCTGTCAAAGTAGAAGACCCACCCACTTTGCCTGCACGGGACAACCTCATATCCACACCACTTGTCACTGTTGCCAGTCATAAAGTCATTGGGAGCACATGCTATAACTACAGCCTTGTGGATGAACTAAGCCTCTGAATAAACATCAGCACTGTTTAATGACGTATGTACACATTGTAAAAAAGCAATGATTTTCTAAACAGACCAACAGGCTATGAGGTAGGCTTGGCCTAAGAAAACTTTTTGTATGGTTTCTAAGGAAGAAATACAAAAAAAAAGCAAATTATTTTACACAGAAACGCTTTTCATAACCTTTCTTAGTTCTTTGAAACATCATTTTCAACAGGAAAAAAACATTTATTTCTGCTTTTGTTATTCAAAAATTTCTCATGAAAAATGTGGCATCCTCGCTAAATAGATACTTTGATAATTAGATATGTACTGTATGAAACAGTTCTGGATTATAATACGACATCCAGGCATACTGATGCTTATCCATTTTAGAGAAATGCTGGGAAAACACAGGAGACCACTGACAAGCACTTACAACCTCGAGCCTGTTGATAAAGTCTGTTGGGAAAAGGACTTAATATTAACATACAGGGTCTCTTTAAGTTTATCCTCTTTCTCTATTGTGTTCTTTAGACTTTGTTTAACTTCCTAAGTCAAAGTAAAGTGGGGCTGATCTTCAATTGAAATAGAAACAGATTAATGTGTGGAGAGATAGACAGACAGAGCAAGAGAAAAAGGGGGTTTGTTCGCTCTTCAAATAGAAGCTTCTGAGAGTTTCCACTTGACGGGTCTCCCTTTCATTGTGCATTAACTTAATGAGCATAAATTCAAATACACAACCAGGACCTCTTTTAGCTCTCTCCCTCTCTCTCCTTCTGTCTCTTTAAGAGTCCACATTCTCGAGAGAAAGGCCAGTACGTTCTAATAGCGAGCCTCGGGACACAACAACAATTGCACAACCACTTACAGAGGACAAACAAGAAACCCCCGGGGCCAGCTATGGAATGTCAAGCCAATTTGGAAGATATCATAGGACATTTGTAATGTCAATTTTTGTTTTCAGGTCAAAAATCAAAGGAAAACATGGTGGGTAACATTTGTCCATTACAGTGCAGGCAGGAACACCCCCGCCCCCACTAAAAAACAGCTGCAGGGGACACTTCCTGTTTGCTAATGATGCTAAATGTGTTCAAGTCAACCATGTCAAATTTTCTCTCCTTCTGAATGGACAGCTGGGGTGGAAAGAAAGATTTTCTCTCCTCTCTTCTCTTCTCCACTGTTCTTTTCTCTATCCTGTGCTTGTGAGAGAAGCTCTTAGCCCCATGACAGACAGACACTTCAGATCATGTCCCGGTCAGCGAGACAGAGGAGCATAGCTGATGGTAACTATAGGTGCATTCATCTGAGATCACAAGTACTCCCATGGAACAAAGCCAGCCAAGCCCTGATCAGTCACCACCCTGTCCCTACCTGTTGTGTCTGTTCTCTTTTACTGAATACCATTTTTGCCTTTCAGAAATGCACGTCTTCCAAGCTCTCCTTTCATCTTGGGGTGTATGAGTCAACGAGATATCTCCTGCCATTGCTCAACACCCAGGGGCGGCTGTCTACATGGGGCTCTGTGGACTGACAAATGCCCTCAGGATCTTTCAC
Organism: Thunnus maccoyii; assembly: GCF_910596095.1. NCBI lineage: Eukaryota > Metazoa > Chordata > Actinopteri > Scombriformes > Scombridae > Thunnus > Thunnus maccoyii. Next base: position 12,641,840 of record NC_056548.1, read on the forward strand.
TTTCTTAATGTTCCTCAAAGGAGAGTCGACATGTGACAGGAGTTAAAATGCCTTTATGACGTGCCGCGAAGAGAAGAGAAGAGAAGAGAAGAGAAGAGAAGAGAAGAGAAGAGAAGAGAAGAGAAGAGAAGAGAAGAGAAGAGAAGAGAAGAGAAGAGAAACATAGCTTTTAGGCCTGGTTAATAGCAGCCGATCTTTAAGTGCATTCTTCCATCCTCTCCCTCTCTCTCCTTGTAGTGCTCTTAGGCTCAATCCTGCCCGGGGGCCGGGGTGACCTTTGACCTGGCTGGCCTGCCTAGCTACAGCCCTCTCGTTTGTTAGGGGCTTTATCCACTGACAAAGCAGGCAGGAAGTTGGCAGCCACCCAGCAGCCCCATGGGAGGATGACCATCAGCTAGCTCAGCTTACCGCTTATTACAGGATGGTGGGGAGCATGTGTGTTTGTGTGTGTGTGTGTGTGTGTCTGTCTGCGCACTGGCGTGTGTGTGTCCTTGTGCTTGCATTTGTGCTAGCTTGCATCTCTGTACATGCATATACTGTATGTGTGCATGTATGCGTGCTTACAAACATGCTTGTGCATGTGCGACCGCTGGCATGTTCAACTGTGGCTGCATACTTGTGTTTGCATGCATGCAGAAATGAGGCTGACCTTTTTTTTTTTTTTTTTTTTTTTTTAAGGATGGCAATTTTTACTATGCTATCTAATGACACGCAAAGAATAAGCCTGGAAGCTACAAGCATCCCTGTCTCCAAGCTAACCCGATCAGCTACGCATGTTAGTGACAATCAGGCAACCTTCCAGCCGCTGGACTCAGGGGACCCCTGCACACTTCAGTCTCTCTCTCTCTCTCTCTCTCTCTCTCTCTCTCTCTCTCCACTCTTTCCCTCCTCCTCCTCTCCGCAGCCTGCTCATCAGAGCGCTCAGAACTGCTCACTAAAACATTATATCATAAGACACTCCAGTTTCACTCTCGCCACTCCATAAAAGTCAGGTAATTCATACTTCATTTATATACCTTCCCATTAATAAAGCTGATGAACTTTTACTCCTTAAATCTAATGGCCCATTTTGCCATGACTGCCAGCGCTTGCCGCTTTTTCTGTCTCTCTCTGTCTGCCTCTCCTCTACTCTTCTACTCTACTTGTGCTTTGGAGGAAGCTAATCCACAGTCACTCAGCCACTGCTCACGTACAGTGTTTTATGGGTGAAGAGAGAAAGAGAAGGATTTGGAGATTTTTGAGGCTTTTGACTGACCTCTGCCACAGACAAGCAGTGACATGTACCATATGGTGGATTTGTTTCTCTCTCTTTCTCTCACTCTCTTTCTGTTTAACTCTACCTTTCTCTATCTGGGTGCAACAGAGGGTCATTGACCTCCGGGCCTAAAGCAAGGCAAGATGGCTCCCTGGCTCGGAGACTGTTGACAAGCGTCTGTGTTCTTTTCAACAACTCGTTGAACCACCCCCCTACCCCTTCCCTTCTCAGGAATGTAACACAACCGCTCACTGAGGTAACCCAAGCCCCTCCCCTCTCCCATCCTTCATTTACAGAAAGAGAAAGAGGCGGAGAGAAAAAGAGTTAGAGCAAGACCAACTGGGGGTGTTACACAGCTGTCCCCCATCTCCCCATCTAACTCTTGCCCCCTCTCCATTTCTCTTCCTCTCTTTAGATTTGCTTCTAGCCCCCTGAATGTGGAATAATTAATGATGCAATTGAGCTGAGGAGAGGACTCTGACCAGCAGGGGCCGTTCCTGAATGCCTGGGTAGCCGTTTTATGGTGGACCGGAAAATAGAAAGAGAGAAAGACATGAAGAGACAGATAGGCAGAGGAAGAGAAAGACATAAAACAGTCAGACAGTGAGAGAAAGAGATTGTTAATAGTCTGTTCCGCAACAAGCCTTAACCCAGTCTTCCTCTCTGTTTTTGTCCCCTCTAGTCTAATCCTCCATTCCCATCCCCCTCTCCTCTCCTCTCCATCCTGATGGAGGGATTGGGGGGCCTGACCTGTCTGGTGATTGATGGTAATGTCTCAGGAAGTCATTTTCCCCGACAGCACCCCGCCGCCTTTCACCAGGCCTGGTGCAGAGGTGAGCCAATAACATGGATCCTTTTAACTCTTTGCTCACTCGCCGCCCAGGTCTCTCCGACCCATCTATCTCACGCACCCTCATCCACACATCACCTTTTCCCTCCACACTGCACCTTATGCCAACCACCACCCATGAGTTCCCTACTTTCAACACCATGGCAAGGCTGAGAAGGTTCTACGCTCTGTCATGGAAAGCAAAATTTAAAAAAGTTTCACAAAACAGTGAAAACAAGGGTATCTTACAAAAAAGCCATCTTGAAGTAGATCTACCAAGTGGCCCCTAATTCAGGTTGCTGGGGATGGATCCCCACGACTCTATTACTGTCAGCGCTTACCACCTCCATTATGGCAATTAGGACGTGGTTCCAACACAAGGAATGCTTTGCTATGCTCGTGAATTGCTAACATCTGCCGTGTCTCTGCTCCATGTGTCATGAGTAGAGTTGTCTTTCTTAAACACACACCTTTTTAAAGTCACACTCTCTCCTCTCTCTCTCTCCTCTTTTTGCCTCCTGTTTCTTCAACACTTTACTCCACATTTATTTTCTTAATTCGACTCAAACTGTGCCTTAAAGAGATCCCTCTCTGTTTGAGTCCAAATAACCTAAAATGATCCGTGAAGAGCCTTGCAGTTCCCGTTTTCAATAGGCTTCATTAGTTTTTAATATCTAGCCAAGGAAAGGAGGGAAAATGGCATGAAGATAATCAATGGAAAGGGGCTGGTAGCCTATTAATCTCCCCCAAAGGATTGTGGGTTAATACACGCTCTTGCATAGGCAAACACGGCTCTGTGTGGTGAACACATCTGTCTGCCTGGATGGGCAACTTAATGAAACAGCCAGCGTTTGGCTGCTGAGATGGATGTCGTTCCCCCTGTGAAAAATGAATTCTCTTTCCCACTACGCTGAGGCAGAGTCACACATGATAGGGCTCCCTTCAATTCACTGGAGACCTGACTGTGTCCCCTTGTGAGAGCAGCTTAAACAATGAGGGTGCAGGGCAGGACAGGCAATGCATGGCCACTAGAGCAAGTCTTCATGGAGATCATATCAGGGAATCCTAATGTGAACAAGACTCTGACTGATCTGGGAATGAGAGAAGACAGAGAAAGACTAGATGAGGAGTAGTACAGTAGACAGATAAAGACGAACAAGGGAGGAGAGAGATGGAGGCTGAGCCACCTGGGATAGATAAGCAGGTTAAATGTGTTGGAGCGACAGTGTTTGTTAGAGTGTTTGTGGGTGAAAACCTTGGGAGGTGTGTATACTAGATTGTACGTATGTTTGTGTGCATGTGCAAGCATGCTTGCATATCTGCCAGGACATGTGTGCATGTTTCTTTGTGTTTGTGTGTATGTTTGTGTGCATGTGTGTGTGTGTGTATTCTGACAGTGTCTGAGGTGACCCCTGGTCAGGTAGTCCTGTAACAGGAGCTCACCTCCGGTTCTGCAAGCTCTCTTCTCAGTGTGCTAAACATCCACCTGAAGACAGGATTAGCCATTGTGACCTGGCCCCAGAGGTAACTGAGATACACCACCGGGGACAAACATGAAACACACACTGTTACATGTTGCAAAGACACAGCCAGGTGGGAAGAGATAGACACAGAGGAAGATAGAGGTTTTTAAAAAAAATCTGTAAAATAGTGACAGGATGGGACAGGTGGCGGTGGGGATTTTAAGTACAAACAGGACACCTATAAGAGGATGACTGCAAGCAGGATACAGTATAATGTCAAGGAAGCTAAGGTGAAGGTGTCAGTAGTGTTTGCCGTTGTCTAGTGAAAACAAAGCATCAGAGCATAAGAGGATTGGGGACCTAACCCAGCGCCTTGGGCTAGCTGAGATTTGTGCCTGTATGGAAATTGATGCCTGTCAGCCTGTTTATGACTCGACCCTGACAGTATGCATGCATGTGTGTTTCTGTGTGCACGTACAAGTGTGCGTGCTGTGCTGTGACAAATGAGCAGTGCTTAATTTGTGGCTGATTATGCGGGCTGCGGGTGCCCTAAACCCCTTTGAACTTGTAATTGCCCCTGGTTTCAGTAATGAACATTAAGGAGGATTCAGAAATGTGTGGCTAATTACACATTTTCCCCCATTTTTCATTTCTTCATCTTTATGCTGGATGAGAAAGAGGAAAAGGAGGAGCAGGAGTAGTAGTAGGAGGATGTGAGCCAAAGAGGAGGTTCTGGGTTGGGAGGCATACACTGCTGTTGTCGCCCTCTTTATCTAAATAATTGTACAAGCTGGTTTATGGGCTTTAGAGAGGTGCTTTGTGTGTCAGTCGCTGCAGCCCTGGGGATATGGGGGACTAGCTTTCCCCATGATCAATATTCAGAGAGATTCACATCTGGAGCCAAGGCCTGTTCTGCTTAGATTTGGATTTATATATTTATTTTTTTATTTGATTTTTTTTCTTTCTTTGGTTCTCTTCCTCCTCTATCCATCTGCTTTTTTCTTATCAGTGTGTGGTACAGCTATTTTTTGATACAGCGGTTGCTGTCTATCATACATGCTCATCTGTATAGCCTTACATGATCTTAGGGGGATGTGGCAACAGAGAAATTCAGAGCTCTGAAGTGAAGTACGTCTGCTATAAGTGGAGAGCAGACCCAGACACTAACAACACATGGCTCGATATACTGTATATGCTAGGCAGAATTGCTTGAGCAATAGAGCATTCTGGGTAAATGGTTGCGGTGCAGGGAGGGTCCACTGAGGTTAGTGGAGGGGGAAGAGTTGGGGAAAGGAGTAACAAATTGACCCGCTCAGCCTCAGTCTTTGATGTGGACTGGGATCTCTCTTAAAAACCAGTCCATATGTTCAGAGAGGGAAAGAGAGAGGATATCAATGGAGGAAAAAAATGAAAAGGTGAGGAAGTGGGGGGGAAAGAGGTGAGAACAAGAGACATGGCTCCCAGTTATAAGGACCCCACTGTGCAGGAATCCCATTGCTTGCCCCTGGACTGAGCGCTGGGCAAAACAAAAGCATGCATTTGAGAGGAGTAGGCAGGGAGGGGAGAAAAATCACACAAAATGGCAGGAGTGGGATTTGGTGCAGCCAGGGTCCCATGACAAACCAAACAGTGAAACACAAGGTCTGTTTTTGATTTCTACTCAATGCCTCCATCCCTCAACTCTTTTCTCTTTCCTTGCCTCCCTCCCTTCTTTAGACTGGTGTGCTGTTTCCACGCTTGTGCTGCTCCTTTCCCCCTTTTGCATTTTCTTCTCTTGGTGTGAGATGAATATCAAAGCGATACTGGGGCAGCGTAGAGGCCTGCAGCAAAATCTCACTGGCCTCCATGGTCCCCAGCATGCAGCAGCCACCGTTCTAGCAGCTCTTGCCACAACCCCGCAATCAGCCATAGGGGGATGAAGCTAGCCTGCAGGGCGGTACCCCTGGAAGGGTAAGGGGTAATTTAAGGGAACTAGCTCTAAGATGTGAAACCAAAATCCTCTTATACATTTTGTTATGAGTAAGATAACCCCAAAAGTGTAGAAAAGGGGAAAATGGCACAGAATCAGTTACCACCATCTTAATAACCCTGGCTTTCCACCAGAGGCATGTATGCTATCACAAACTACCTCGCAGGGTCCGTTAGTGCAGATGACGTCATTCATTCCTCTTTCCCATACAGTCAGCTCAGCCAGGTTCAAGCGAATGGATCAGTGTTATGACTACAGCAGCAGTGGATTGCGCTGCTGTGCTGAAGGCAGGGAAATGTTCCTGGGTTGTGCCCTATTCTCAGTGGAGCGTAGGGCCTTAAAGAACTCTCTTCAGCTGTGTGCATGTGTGTTCTTAGAGGAGTCTCTCACTGTTCGGAGCTGTGAGTTTATAAATCTGACTGCCCTCCACAGACCTAGCTCTGTTTGTATTCTGCTGCGGTCAGGGCATGTGCAGTCACCTCTGCAGGGGCCGGTCAAACTCACGCTGCGCTCCCGGTCTTCCATGAGGACGCCCCCGCTGTAAAACCTCATTTAAAGAAATGCATATTGCATCACAGTTCAAGGGAACACAGTCCTCCTTAGTTTTTTCCTTTATTCTTATTTATTTTATATCGTATGTCTTTTTTTTTTCTTTTTGCAAACACTGGAGTTTCACACAGCTTAATCACCTCCATGCACTGGGAATGTGTCATAAACAGTCCCTTCACAAACGCACTCATTTCTGCTACTTCATTAAACAACCTGCATTAAGATGCAAACAGCAGGAGGAAAAATTAACAGGGAAGGAGGGAAAACGGAGGAAATGTGAGATAGAGGGTGGAGGAGTGGTGCTGGTACCCCTGCATTTCCACATGCACAATAACATGGTGCTCATCTTGAAGATAAGCAAGCTTATGGGAATGAAAAGTTTTTTTTTTTAAAAAACAGCAAACATTCCTGCTATTTTCACAAGCACATGCACTCCATAGTGTATGCAGGGTTAATGTGCCATGCTTCATATGTCAGTGGATTCCACGTGGGCTTAGTTGGCTTTGAAGTGAAACTACGACAGATCTGGATTAGGGGGCAAAGTGTAAAGGTCTGATGTCGGAGCATGAAACAAATTCGGGCTTATTACATTCTAATGCAGCACTAAACCTCTGGAACGGCAACCAACTATGCCAAAGTACCCTGTAAACAAGGCTTTTGTCAGTCACAGAGCTGTGACACACTAACACTTGGAAATTGCTGCAAAGCCGCTCTGCAATGAGATGGCAAAGTTGATGTGGCCTGTCATATAATTATACAGCCTGTGAAAATGGGAAGTCACTGGATCCCCCTTCTAAACTTTCATCCTGGTTTATGCTCTCTCCTTCTATAAAAAGCATCTTGTTAGACATGTAATGGTATTTTTTTTAAATGAGTTCTGACAAGGAAGGCGAGATTCTTGTGTGAAATAAAGAATTTCTGAAGTGTCTGTGTGTCAGCGTCTTTCCCCCGTAAGGTCTGTCCGTGGTGTGGTAGCCCCTCTGTGATGGCCAGGCTCGGGAAGAACAGATGGCAGACTGAGGTGGCTTATGTCTCTGTTTTCCAGGGTCGCTGAGCAGCCAACATTAGAACACAGTGACTAGACAATAGCTAGGCACCAAACCTCATACCCCCCCCACGCCCCCCCACCCCAAAAAAGATCTCCTCCTCAGTCATTATCAAAGACTTTCAATGACTCCTGTGCTAAACATCCCTAAACTCTCCTGTCATGTTGTCACTAATGTCTGTTTTGTAAACACACACACAAAAGCAATGTGATGACTCATTTTCCCCACATCTCCCACTGATAGTCACACATTTGGGCAGTGGCAGTGAACCAAACTGTCGCCTGGGTTGCTATGGGTGACTGGAGAGCTGACTTTTGGGCTCTGAGGCAAACAAGCACATGACAGATTAGTGTGTGGGCCTCCTCCAGGCGTCCACCTCTGTGACCCTTAGGAGCCCCCTCTTTACCCCCTCCTCACCCCTAAACCCACTCCCTCCTTCTCCTTTGTCTGCACCCTCTCTTCTTCCAAACTCACACAACAACTTACGGAGGTGAAAAGTAAACAGATTTCCAAAGTGTAATTTCTGAAAAGCAGGCCAAAGTTACTACTTAATAAAAATTTCTGGCTTTAAAAAGTTGTTTTTTTTTATTGCTACACAAGTACAACTAAAATCCAAACAAACTAATGATGTAATTAGTGAACTAACTAAGTATGAATTAAATAAAAACTTATGGTGACATGTACAGTATGTTGGAAAGATAAAAGTAGGCAGCAGGAAATATGAAATGGACAGCTTTCAGCAGCTGAATGTAAAAGGAGGAAGGGCTTGGGTATTTCAAACTGTTTGCAGATGTGTGTCTCCACCAGTTAAATGCTGCTTGTACTGCAACAACACACAAGGATTAGAAGGACTAGAGGAGCTTAAACAAAACTGGGGATACAACAGGGCTGACTGTTTAGTCTACTCAAACAACATGCCCTCTCTTTTCGAGGGATGGACTTGTACACTTGTTTATCGTATGGGACAAACATCCGTTGCCAGGTTTTGGCCTTGCCTGCGCCCATGTCTTGTGAATGACCCTAGCTGGCTCTTTTATGTGCGTCTATAAAGGGCGGTCGAGAGAGCAGCTCCCATAGGAGGGCTCGACCTGACGATGACACCCTGTTGTCATGGAGACTAATGCTATGTTGGGCTGGGATTGGGAGTGAAGCGGGTGGGGTGGGGGTGGGGGGTGGAGTGGGTGGTGGAGGGGGGTGTAGCCACTGTCACTAGTGTATCTAATGATGTTTGAAGCACAATGCACTCATCTCCTCACAAAGTGTGACGTGTCCTTATTTTGGTTAATCATATGGCCTTGTTTTTGAGCTCTGCTGTAAGTGTTCTTCCTGTTATACAAGAAAAAAACACAATATTTCTTATTTTATAAATTTAGTCATGCAACAGTTAGTGAGTCAGTACTCTCACTGGTAGGCAAACACTTAGAAAAGAAAAGTATGTGCTGTACTAAATACAATACAGTAATCAAATAGGATGCATAAACATTTCACATCTGGACACACTGTTCTAATGCTCACAGTCCAAGGACTTTCCAAATGACCAAGGGATGTATCATTTCCCTTTCAGGGAGCCCAGGGGACCAATACACCTGGCTTAGCAGCTTAACAGCATTTCCCCAAACACCCAGGCCAAAGGGTGGCCTAGCACAAAACCTGAGACGCTTGATGCTTGAGAAGGCTACCTACTCATCTGACTGACCACTCTCCCTCTCTCGCTCATTCCCTCCCTCCACCTAGCTCACACATGCACACGTGCGCATACTATCAACTGGCCTGGTTTGCTCCTGAGGTCCCCTATTTATTTTCATAGGTGTTTGAGGGTTTACACTAGTCAAAAGACAAGGCCAGGGCCCAGAGTGGTATCTTTGTATCTGAGTGCTTCCTGTTTTCATTGCAAGGCCGACCCTTGTCTTTACAGGGGTGAGTAAGGGCTAGCAGGGGGCTAACAGGGGGTGAGAGGGAAGGAAGGCCGGGGGCGCCGAGGGGCTAATTGTAGATTTTAGAGTTTGCTTTTGCCAAACAAAAGGGCATCACCTTTTGCAACAATAAGAAAAAAAACTCCCACCACTGCCTCTTTATTTCTCTGTCTGCCTCTCTCTTATCACCTCTCTTCTTCTCTCTTGCATTCCCTGTATATACCTACCCTTCTACATAACTCTCTCTTCCTCTCCTGAATTCTGTAGTCCATGCTTTTGAAGTGCAGTAGAACATTTTACCCCTAACAGTGAAGTTTACCTTTCTGATAACATAATCTCCCTGTAGTATTGAAAAGCTTACACCAACAGTCTGGGATTTCCCTTCCCCTAATGTGGCTGGAAGACATCCAGAAACTCATGGGGAGGGAGGGGGGTGGTATTAGAGAGAGAAAGAGTGGGAGGGAGGATAGAAGGAGGGAGTGGAGAGACGGTCTGTCCCTCTTCTGCCAGCTAACACCAGCTGATCTGTCCAGCCGTTTGCCAATTAAATATGGGGCATTTAAGGTTGCCAGCTCACGTGCTCTCTAGTGCATGTGCATATGGGCTCAGCATAAGAGGTCAGAGTTATCACAGCTTCTCCGTAGAGTATCTGTGGAATCTTTGTATATTTTGTGAGATCTTATTTTCCCCTCAGCTGGAATATTGGCTGCAGTTTCAGACTGTGGCAACGGTAGGATTGATGTTAAATATGAGATTACTTTCTATATGTGAATGTCATGAAGAAAACCATCTTATGATTTCTCCCAAGAGAGTGTGAGGTCAGAGTAAAGCGAGGGAGGGTGGGAGGGGAGAGGGCAATTTTGTTATACTGAATCCAAAAGCCAACAGTTGTTACTATTGGCCTGTGTTGTTTTTCTGTGTGTGAAGGGGGGTCCTGTCCTTTTGAGCTTTTCAGAAGATGTGACAATGGCTGGATGTTGAGAACATATGTAGGGAGACCCCTGTGGCTCATGGAAGAGGAGCTTCATGCTGGCCCCGCCGTTTGAGAAAATACAAGGCTGCTCCTTTCACTCCTCACCCCTCAGTTAATGAATGCGTGAATGACAGAATTGCTGCTATAGGCCATTCAGGGGCCAAAGTCCCCAAGAATTCACCCTTGCACAAACGCATCCAGCAATGGCAAATACATTTGCTTAACAAATTAAAAGAAAGGAGAATGGCTAATGGGAGTGTGTGTGTGTGTGTGTGTGCGTATGAGAGAGAGAGAGAGAGAGAGTTTATGGGTGGGAGAATTGGATGGTGAGAAGAGAAGGGGGATAATTCAATTAGTCCTCTTCCTCAGTAGAGAAATGAAGGCAGGTTAAAAGGGAGGGATTATTATTTGTACAAGACTGGCCAGGGCTTTACACAAAAGAAACAAATAAAGATTGGAGAGAACATCTACAAGCAGGGGATGTGATAAAGGAGAGAGGGACAGAGAAAAAGAGGGCATTGAAAGCTCTGCACTGTCTGAATTAACCAGCTCTCTGAAAACTGTGCCTGTGTCCAACATTGGGCTTTTCCCCCCCCTCCTTTCCTTTCCACTCTTTCAATTGAATTTTAAAACAATTCTAAAGAAAATTGCTGGAGTCTCTTCCAAAAGCTCTCTATGCATCATTCTGTCTTTCTATCAGCATCTTTTGCAGGAAAAGGAGCGCTGAAACTGTGTGAGGTTTTTACTAGGAAAGATGCCAAATCGTGAGGAAATTTCTAGTCTAAACTCACATAAGGTGTGTTTATGTGTTTTGTGCATGCATATATGAACATACAGTAAATTCCACTTCGGTAAAGAATTATCTAAAAAAAAAAAAAAAGGAAAAAAAGTTTGGCCTCCCTCCTGCCCTCAATCTCTGAGTGAAGCCTAGTCTGCACAGTTTGGTGAGAGGTCTCCAGTCAGGGAGCGATGGAGCTGTGAACAGCTGTGAAGTCATTTTGATAATGATGAGAATAATAAGCATGCAGACTGGCGTGGTGGAGCCGCTAAGGCCTGCGAGGCTCAGGGCTTTGCTGTTGCAGCTTCACTGCTCCTGAATAGATAAAAGTGATTAAAGCACTCCTGATTATCCCTGACCAATATGTAATGGATTTACAGCCCTTTCAATTAGTCCGTATTTGCTGGCCACTCATTACTTGGGCTTTTGGTTAGGTAATCAGGGTCTGAGGGCTTTGGGTAGGGAGTGGGCACTGGTGGTGGTGGTGGGGAGGGGGGGGGTTGCGGGTGCACAGGGGGCACCTGACGCTCTGAGCTAAGTCTCTTCTACTTTCTCTCTCTCTTCTTTTACTACTCCGTTCCCCCTAAATTGTCTCTCCATCTCTGGGACAGAGAGCCACGTGCTCTGAGAGCAGCTTATGTGTCCTGGTGTGGCCACCTCCTCCTGAAATCTGACCTGCGTAGCAAAATCAATACAGCCTGATGTTCTGATAATGTCCTGACATTAGCGAGGGTAGGGGGACATGTGGTCGATCGCCTTATACTTGATGAACACAAATAGACAGACAGAAAAACCAACACGTAAAGAAAACAGCTGAGCAGTGAATGTTCTATTATTTTGAATTACTGTCACATTTGAATATTTACTCAAAGCCATGAAGCATCACTGCGCTAAGTGAAGTGAATGAAAAAAGAAAGATATGACCATTCACCATCTCAACCTCAAACGTATTTAAATATCACAAATTTGAAAATATGGTTTAAAAAATTGATGTGCACTACCTAAAACTTCACACCTTTACACCCATGATCATTCTCCAGTAACTATCACTCCTCTCATTCTGCCCCAGAAAAACATTCTTCTTCAAGCCAAACAAACAGCGCATCTCATATTGGAGTAAATGTCATGGATTGTTTGGCCATCTCCCTCTTACTCAGAGTGTGCTGAGCAGGGTAAACAGTCCAAACTGATTAGATTGACCCGGTCACTGTGTCCCTCTGACAGGTGGCTGACAGGTGAGCATCACAGCGCTGCCGTCGCTCACCTCCCTCACTGATGACTATGTGACAGGTGTGTGTATGTGGGCTTCTGCATGTTTTTTTTTCCGAGGGTATGTGTGTGTGTGTGTGTGTGTGTGTCTTTCCACCTGTGTTGTTTTCATACATTCATTTAATTCACGTGTATCTTTAAAAAGTTATGGCTGTGCTTACCGTGAGATGCTGGAACAGCCACGCCCTCATGATGTTAGTGGCCACCTTGGGGAAAATGCCACGCTTTTTCTGCCTCTTCTTATCCTTGTCTGGATCATCATCGTCCCCTGTGCCAGGCGATGCAACACTGTTGTCTAAGCCATCTCCTGGACGGAAACCAAACCCGGGGTTAAATAACATCCCAGACCACATCACTGACTCAGAGTACAATAAAAAAAAAAAATCCTGCTCAAAGCAGAAACAGAAGTACTGTATAGACAGTCAAAGCTGAGTTTAAGGCTTATGAAAGATGGATAATCTGACAAAGATACCTAAGAAAGAATTCAAAAGCACTGCACTCAGGCCTTGTAAATTGCCAGAGCAAAGTCAGTGTTGTGTACTGAAGATATGGAGGTAGAGGGATTTAGACGGCCTTAGACGAAGGCCTGTACAGAGAGCTAAGGGTTTACACAGAGGCCTAGCAGAGTTGTTCAATACCCCAGAGCACAGGAGAGGGGAATGGGGGTTAATGACTCTAATGTTATGGTTGGACACTGAAACACTAGATTCCTCATTCCAGTTCTACGGTAGGAAGAGAAGGAAAGAAAAAATGAAGCGAGATGACAATAAAGTACGACGAGTCTTCAAGTACAGTAGAGGCTTGGACTCATGTCATTAATTCAATTAGATTTGCATGCTTGACATATGTAGAGCATTTTTTTTTCATCTTTTGAAGAGAGCCAAAGGGGACAAGAAGGAGTTATGCAGACATATACAGTACACACACACACACACACACACTCACATACAAACAAAACTCACAGGATATGATAATTCAGGGCATCCAGTTGAAAAGCATGCGTATTGAAGTAAGGATGTGATTTGGGGTTGTTCATTGTTGCACTTCGATGCACATAATGGACTCGTCTGCCTCCCCCACCCCAGCCCCTGACTCTCCTAGTCCTCCTCTCCCACTCCCTTCCCTCGCAGCAACCCCTCCCCATTCTGCCACAAGATTAGCATGACAGGCCAGTGGCGGCTTCGCCTGCATTAATGTCCGTCAGTGTTTGATTTCAAGAGGAAAAACATGCACATACCCAGGCACGATTTCTCCTTTAAATTGAAGTTTCCATCTTTGTCCCTTGCCCTTTTCTTGTTCCTCCTTCCCGGCATTAATTGTGCATTAGCAAAAATGATTTACTTTTAACAGTCATAGTTATTTTTTCTTGCCCCCGGGCACAAATGCCTTGAAAGCCTTCCTTGAGGGCATCTAAATTATGTATCTGAAAAACTCCTCCACTAAGGCAGAGAAGGACCCTGACGTTCTCAAAATTCAGACTCACATGTCCTCCTGTTTTTGGGGAGGCATCAATCACAACCACCTATACAAGCCCTAATCTCGCATAAATATTTGAACTAATAACATTAAAAAGGGGGAAAGAAAAAGGATCCGACTGGTAGCGTAATCAAATGCAAAATAAATGAAGAATACAAGGACAGTAGGGGCCCTCACTTCTAACTACTTTCCCCATTTTCTTTTTCTTTTTTCTCCCCCTTGTTTTCCCTCTCTTTTTTCTTCTCTCTGTCTATCTTTTCTGTCTGTGCGCAGTGTTTTCCTTCCACATCATTAGTGCAGAGCCACACGAAAGGGGAAAACAGAGAAGTGCCGACTTTGCGCTCCCTGTGTGAAGTTAAAGAAGCAACAGCCTCTCTGAAGGACATATGGGAATGGGGACACAGACTAGGGGTGTTGTAATTGTAGAATGGGCATTCATTAGTGGCAAATGCCATAAATCCCAGGCTAAGTACGAATCCTTGTTCAGGAAAGCCTAAAACAATAAACTTTGGTCTGGCCGTAGCCCTACCCTGACTGTGAGGGGCTTCCTGAGAAATGCGACCCAGGCGGAAGTCAAGTCTAACTCCCCCAGTTTGCTTCCTAACTTCAATAACAACACAAGTAGTGAGCTGTGAATTTTAACCACCCTCCCCTTGTTTCTCTTCTTTTGAGCTTTGCTGAATAATGTTGATACACAGTTTGTTTGTTTGTGTGCCGCTAGGTTTTGTGTTGATTTTCAAGCAAGTCTCCAAATCCCTCTCCTGCTGTGAGCAGTCAGGCTCATCCAATGGAACCACACAGTGGCCAAAAGGCTGGCAGATTAATTTTATTGACGTTTCCATTTTCACTGCAATGCGATAGCCTCCCCCCTGGCCAGAGCCAGAGCGACCCGTGCGTATTTACAGACTGACCTGTCACTTCATTACCCAGCATGCTTGCTGCCTCCTGCCCTAGCCCGCAAGGGTGAAACCAGACTCCAAGGCTCTCAGCTCCTCTGTCTTTCTCTCACATGTACATGGATACTGTCATGTGTGCACAGACCAGGCTTGTGGCATTCAAGCATGAATTTTGTGGACACTATTAATAGTTGTTATTGACTTTACATATACTATATATATATAAATATATGCATAGTGTATGTATATATATACACACACAGTATATAAGTAAGAAATAGCAAAGAAAGAAATAACAGGGAGATGAAGAAGCAAGAGGAGGAAAAGAGAAGGAGTTGAAAAAGAATAAAGAAGACCCAACTTGCACAACCTCATTACATCTAAAGGAGAGCTGGTGCTTTGCATCCACCCCCACTCCTTTCTTATGAGCGAGAGAAGGAACGCTGCAGGGCAAATTGTCCCAAACGCTAATGGCTTCTGACTGTTCCCTGGCAACTCTGCCATTCTAACCTGTGTGGATGTGCACTCTAAAAAAAAAATGGGGAAAGGAAAAAAAAGTGCAGGGCAGAGCAGGGGGAAGCGTCCCATCATCTGGCCATGTGACACAGATGGGGGTTGGCTATTAGGAGGCAGCCGAAAGGCCTAGGGGAGCCGAGGTGCTGGAGTGTAGCCCCAGGCACTTTTGGAAAAGCAGCGCCCTTGGAGACGGAAAAAAGACAAACCCCCCTCCTCACGCCCCCCCCCCCCAACTCTCCCCACTCTCTTTCTGTCTTTCCTCACTCTTTCCTTCACTCTCCTTCTCCCCTACACACTATCAATATTTTGACTTAAAGTGTTTGCAATGAAAGTTCTGTGCATACTTTTGTTTGCACAAACCTAGAAGGTGTAATCAGGCAAGATGGAAGACAATGACCGAACGCAATGAGGGTGAGAGACGGAATGAACACGCAAGCAAACAAACAAGCAAGTCCAAGAGCACATTACGCTCACAT
Source organism: Thunnus maccoyii (assembly GCF_910596095.1). Lineage (NCBI taxonomy): Eukaryota > Metazoa > Chordata > Actinopteri > Scombriformes > Scombridae > Thunnus > Thunnus maccoyii. The sequence continues at coordinate 12,657,248 of NC_056548.1, forward strand.
ACATTCCTACTCTCATCACCAGTTGGTGGTTATTAAAAATGCATTCAGATATATCTCCCTGTGAGTAAATTGGTCTCAGGGCTGAGCTCATTAACGGGTTGGGAAAGGACTGTAAACACACTGCAACTCTGCTTATCTAATGTTGGCACATTCAGGGTTGCTTCAGGATTTCTTGCATAAAGAATTGGTTTAGCACAAAGTGTCCTACAGTCTCTGCTGAGATTAAGTGGGATTCAGGGGTGTTCTAATGACTCTAGAGATCATGCTTCATGTCTAGGAGGCACCTTGCCCCCCTAGGGAGCCACTAAGGTCTAGTCAGCCCTAGAAGCATTATGGATCTGACTGTGAGTAACATATATTGTGGCTCTATCACTACATCAAGAATGTCCTCCTTCTGGTGCGCTACCATTCCGATATACCAATTGCATGAATGAATAATGACTTGTCAGTAGTTGGAAAACACATTCAAACCCAGTCATGGTTAGTTATCAAATAACACTCCAGACTTATTGGTCCATATACTATTTAAATACCTACTGAGGAGCTTATATACAAGCTTCAGATGTTGTGTGTGTATTCTTCTAAAGGCTGTGCAATGATTTTGCACTGGGAGGCCCCAGCATTTGTTTCAGGGTAATGAAGCAAGAGTGTTGAGGCAGTGGCTTATGGAAGCTGTGGTTAAAGTGACTAATTACAACAGACCCCCCCCACACAACCCTCCACGCCCCCTGTCAGCCCAAACTAGTCAGGCATGTTCACCCAAGCTCACCCAAATGAGGAGAAGAGAAAAAACTCAAGAGTAGAGTTAGAAGGAGTAGCTGGAGGACAGAAGCTAAGAGGTTTGTTTTAGCAAGAGCTCCTTTGGCCTTCTTTACCTTACCACACCATAGTGACCGGGCCTTCCAACCCTCCCTCCAACACCCTCCTATTACACCACCTCTAGCCCTGCAGGCTTGGCCGTAGAGAATGAAGAGAAAAGAAGAGGGGGATTTAGAGCCTCCCTTTTCCCTCTTTTTCTCCTCAACTTTTCAGCCAACATAAGCAGCGTTTAGCACATTCAGTCCCCCAAATGGCAGCGAATGAGAGAAGCAGTGGGGGCTCCTCTTTTGTCCGTCTGGTTACCCCTTTTATTTACTCTGGATTTACGAAGGGGTCTTTGCTGGCTCTGGGACCACATGCTCTTGACGCACACACAGTCTCTCTCTCTCTCACACACACACACACACACATACAAAAACACGTAGAGACTCTATTCACACGAGGGGAATGGCCGGCCCTCTGTTGCTCTGTGCCGACTGGGGATTACAGGTCTTCTGACTATAACCGCATGCTAGCAATATGCTTTGCACTGACGTAACATACAGCGCAGACAAGTGCTAATGAGTAGACCATAATCCCTTTAATGATAAAACACACACTAGAGCGTCCAAAAGTAAGTAACCCATCATTGTGTTTGTTTGTCTTTGTATGACCACACACCATATGGTTTACTGCGTTCATTCAGATCCATACAGTAGATGAGGGCTCTTAAATGGAACTGTTTTAGTGTGGCTGCACCACTGCAGCCAGTGTTTTACGCTGATTATTTCCTGATCTGTGCTTAAACAAGCAGCAGCCCCTTGCACTGGACCATAAAACAACAGCTTAGTAAACAGCAAGCATGCTGACAAATTGGTAGCGCTCAGGCCGGAGTCATTAACAGCCCTAAAACCTGTCAGAGCAATTACAACAAACTCTCTCCTTCAGCAAGTCTCCCTGCCAAACTCCGATGTCACTACCCGCCTCCTCTTTACCGCCCCCTGTTACCACTAGGACACTGGCTAAAGGTGAAAGAGAGAAGACTACCACTTTTTCCTCTGTACTCCAATAGCCATGACACCCCAGAGATATGGGAACAAACCTTCATTTCAAACACAGCTGTATCTGCATCCTGGGTGCTATACGACTGAGTGGTTCCTCTTGCATGAGAAGTAATGTGTAGTTGTCTCCCCCCAAAAACACATCATTAAGTGTTCCCTTAAATGAAGTGGAATAAGAGCTTCTAATTAGATGGGTTTTTTCTATGTGTGGGGAAGCGAGGCAGTCAGGCAGTAAGAAAGGCAGGGAGGGAAGGAAGGAGGGAGGTGGGGGGTAGTTGCTCAACAACTCCTGTACCTCCTCTCCTCCCTCCCTTCTCCGCCCCTTCTCTAAGCCCCCTAACCCTGCCATCAGGCAGATATCTCTCTGTCATCTCTGGAATGCTGGAGATAACTATCGCCTCTCCACCGATACAAGGCCTCTCTCCTCTCACAAGCCCAGTGTTGACCCCACTGTGCACATCCCTACCAAAGAGGGTGAGGCTGAAGTGGAGGGAGCAGAGAGAAAGAGAGGGGAGGGGTAAGGGTGGAGGGTTGGAGGTAAAACTTGTTTTTAACAACCAGTTGGGCTATTTTACCTTTTAACCCAAAATATGGGCTGGAGCAAAGCCATCCTCCCCTTTCAGCTTCACCCCTGGAGCCAAAGACAAGTGGTTCGTCCAGAAGGGAGATGGAGGAAGGGGGGCAGGCTGTCTGGTTACTGCTTTCACTGCCTAGAATTCTCTGGATCTTCTCATAAGATTATCATCTGCCAAGAACCTAAAATTTTTCAAATGGGTGCACCAAGATTATCAAAGGATTTGGACTGATCTAATCAACAACAATTAACTTATTACATTATCAATTGGGACTTTGAGGGCCACACAATGACTGCTCATGCTTCCTGAGATCTTGATTTTCCTAATACTTTCTTCCAATTCTATACCTATAGATGTGTATGTGGACACACAGAAAAAGTGCTTCTTTTACACATACATGGAGTATGCATAAAAGAATGTATGTCGGCTGAGACAAGAGTCTGTCGTCTAAACGAGCCTTTATTTGTGGAGGAAAAAAGATCGAAAGAAAAGAGATGGAATAAAGATGTATAAAAGAAAGGAGGCAGGCTGTTGCAGATGTCAGGACCCAATTTGCATGAATGGCAAAGGGCTAAATTGCAGGGGATGGGGGAGCAACCCTCCACCCCCTCACCCCACTCTTTTTGGGGAACTAAAAGGGAGCTGTGATGCCCATGACTGCCCCTCACTCAGCAGACAGGGATCAGTGGCTAATGAAGGGCTTTGGGTCTCCACCAGACATTTCACACTCTCTGCCTCCCTGACAACTCCACCTCGCTCCCCCTGCACTCCAGCACTGCAGAAGAAACTGCCACTGCTCCTCCCTTACACTCCAAATCGAACGGGGCTAATTGGTCTCGTAGGTAATCTCGGTTCATCCCTTGTTTCTTAATAAACAAATTTACAAACTGGCTGATGTACCTGTCCAAACCTTGCTACCTTCTTTCTTTCCTTACCAAAAATGATACAATGGAACAATTCTTGACGTTGGTGTTTAAAATTGCATATATTGACAATACTCCCTCTATAATTTATAATTGTTAGGATAAAAAAAACAAGACTGGGTGCCCACAGAGAAGCATACTTAAAACCTAAGGTTTGATACTGCATTAAATATTAAAGAATAGGTAATTCCCAAAAGCAAGTGAGGCTATGTTGAATTGAAACAAGCATGATCATTAGTAAAACAAGCTGCTTCCATACTTTTTACTTCCTAAAAATGACTAAGTTGCTCTACTTTGCAGTGATAAAACTTTGGAATGATAATAAAAACAGGGAATAGAGATGACGCAGAGAAAAAGTAAACAAAGAGATGGAGGGCATACAGATGCATCATATGGATCCATCTGCTAGTGAAGAAATGGCTTTATAATCCCCGCTAGGAACTATTGTATATCAAAGTCTTCTACCTAAACCACAAGAAAGAGCAGGTTGCCAGTTTTAGCAGAGTGTGGTTTCCTGATTCAGAACAACTTACACTGTTTGAGTCAATGTATGATAACATCAGCAGTGATTCTCTACCCTCAATTACAATTTAAAACCAAACAAACAAATGTACTGTTTTTTTTTGCTGAGAGAGAAGGACAACTTGGATCTATTACAGATATTGTTGCCACACCTGATGGACAGTGGCATCAAAGCAGAGTTGGAGTTTCTACATAGAGGCGGGGGGTTGGTAGAGTAAATGGATTAAAAGGTTTATAAATCAACAAGTCAACCATCAGATTGTAGCCTCTGCTCAGCAGCCCTCTCATCAACCAAATGCCATGAAGTTTTTTTTCTCCTCGCTCTCTTTTTTTTCACATGAATGTCCTGGAGGCAGGGAACAAAGCGAGCAGAACTGATTACTGCGCTGTTGCCCCGCTCCGCCAGTCTAAACTCTGTTTGGCTTCCTAATGAGCTCACTAAAAACCCAATTCATCACCCATAACCCCTTCTCAACCTGCCTTGAAATCCCCCATTATGGCAAGTCAAGGACAGTCCGTTTACAGGCTTTGGGCTGGGGTCAAGGGCTGTGAGGGGTGGATGGCAGTGGTCATAGCAACAGTGCAGCCAAGGTTTTTTTTTGACAGGGGATATTACCCATGTGGCGTGTCTGTCCCCCAATATCTAAATGTGTTCTCAAACTCCATTGAAAATATTTTTATTTTTACTATTTGAGAATGGTGGGTTATTCTTTACTGCCTACACCAATCTCCCCCATCCCTTATGCCCCCCCCCCCCCCTCCTCTTTTGCAACACCAGTGGTGTCCCAGCCTGAGCGGAGGAATGTCCGGCTTGATGGCTGCAGCAGCGGGAATGTCCCGTTCTAGTCAGCCTTCGCACCAGAGATTTCAGTTTTAATACCCCTTCGTCCCATCCCCGCAAAGACAGGAATTCGGTGGGAAGGGAATGTGGCGGGATGGGGGGCTGAGAGAGTGGAATACAGTTGGCTATTAAGGATAAGGCAAGGGGCAAGAGAAGAGGAAACGTTAAAAAAAAAAAAAAAAAAGAAAATATGAGAATATTGTAGGTAGATGACAAACAGCCGAGAGGGTAGGCAAAAGAAAAAGAAGGGAAGGAAAATATCTTGAGGGGGTGTCGGTTGGAAAGGGGGGTCAGAAATTGAGAGGTGGAGGAAGAGGACAGCAGAGGGTTGGGGTAAACTCCCACAGTTCCTCATTACATGGAGTTGAAATGATCCTCCTGACACCTGAGCTGTAACCAAGAGATTACAGAATTGATGAATCCTTGGTTTAAAATGCAGCTGTTTTATTCTGCTTTAGTAATTAATTCTTTTTCCGATAGCGTATTGATTAAGCGTAGCCCCTGATAAAGTTCAAACTGAGAGAGATCCCTCCAGGGCTTTGGCTTGGCCTGCTCTGGAGAGTCAATGAAAACTTCCTCCCTCCACCTGCATCTCTCTCTCTGTCAGCACAGTTTACCCTCATAAATTAGTCAGATCTGTGAGGAGTGAGGATCTTGCTTAGTTGATACTTGCTTTGTCTGCCCTCTTGCTGATACACTTCCGTTATTTTAATGCTATCACACCTACACAGATGCAGATGCCCATATTGATAAGTTCATATTACACAGCTCACCAAAACATTAATGGTAGAGGGATTTTTCTGGCATACTGACTTAGTCCATGTACTCATAGATATAGCTCTTTCACCTAGCAGCTGATTCATTTGCTCTCTTCTCCTGCCTCTCTTGCTCTCATTCTCACCCTAACAGGGAATCATAGCATACAGAACAAGAGTGTCTCCTTTCACAAAACTACTCTTTCATTCTTTTTATTGCTACAGTTTTCCATACAGCTGTGAGTGAAAGTCTGATCAACAGAGTGTAGAGCGGGTCTCTCCGGGGAGCCAACTAGCGGAGAAATCAGATACAGCTTTACAAGAGAGTCAGCCGCTCATGTCTTGTCAAGACCCCTCACCTACCGGCTCCTTTACAAGTCAATAACCCAGGCCCAGTGTCCTCCACTGGGCCTTGGCACACATTCACCACTTTCTATAGGAAGCAGAGGTAGGCAGGTGGGGTGGAGCCCATAGTTCCATGGTGTAACCCCTAATGCGCCATTGTTCTGTATGATTTTATGAAAATAAAGTATGTTTATTTTCAAAATACTCCCTACACAGAATGAAATATATTACAATAGTCCTACATGTGGTAGGACACTATATTTAATCCCAAAATACAAATGGACTCTTCTGACATTCCTGTCATACATAGTGACAAATAACCGGTGACCCCATGATGACAGAATAGCCAGTTAAAAGCCGTTTTCAATATTAAGAACTAATGAAAGAGTGAATGAATTATGAAGAGAGAAGGGAAAAATATAATTAGAAGGTGGAAGCAGTGCTTAATACATTTACTCGAGACTATTTCCTTTCATTAATGGGACTGCAGCATGAGGAGAGAGGGTTTTGACGAGGCTAGTATTGACTGTCCGCCTTGCTCCTTAAGGTAAATCCAGCAGGTCATTTCATTAAGGCCCAATTCCATGGCACTAATTTTGATTTTAGGGGCTTGACAGCTGTTGGCAGTGGAAATTGCTGTGGCAGGAACAGTGACAGAGGAGCCTATTACTGCTGTGAAAAAAATACAAATTGCAAAGCCTCGGTTCAAATTACTGCCACTCTGCCTCGTTGACCCACCAAAGTTCGCATTTCATCACGTTCCTGGAACTTACCTTTTGATTAGCTGCATGAAAAAGGGGGAGTGACAACACGCAATAAAAGTACAAAAAAAAACTGACATCTCAAATATGAGATGCAGAGAAACAAATGTGCGTGAATTTACACACATGCCTATTGTCAATAATGTAATTCTACACTGAGTGAGAGAAAAAAAGGAACACCCGTATAATGTAATGAAATGCGAGACAAGAGCCTCACAATAAATTCTACATTCCTTAAAAGTTTTGACTGCCAGTTTAGTTGTTTGTGGTTTGTATTATATTAAGAATGTTAAGAAAAACTACAACACTGCAAACTAGAGCCTCAACTGACCACATAGTAGATTCACTACTCTGACACCTTGTCAACAATAATTCAATAGTTTTTTTCAAATATTTTCATTTTATTTGCTTGTTTTTCATGTTCTAAATGAGACATTACTGATCTGTCCTCACACAACATGATTACTGTAGGTCGGTCTGGCAGTATGATGGACCTGACTCAAAATGTGAGCCCTCGATCGCCTCGCCTTGCAAGTTAATGTGCAGCAATAAAGTTCTAAAAGGGAGAAAAAAATCTCCTCCTCTGATGCTATTAATTAGCAGTGTTCAAAGCTTTTTGAAGCTCTCCATCTCCTTTTGTTTCACTCTCTCTTTTCTTTTCTTTCTTTTTTTTTTTTTTTTGGACCGGCCTTCGTTATTGACTTTTCAATTTTTCCCCCCTACATCCACCCCCTGCACTAACGGTAGCACCAGTGTTTCTGCAGCAGGGCCCAGCCCAACAATACCCCCAAGCCCACTCTCTGAGACACTGGCTGGGGAGCCCTGAGAGCTGGGCCAGCCCTACAGCTCCCACCAGCCCAACACCAACTCCCCATGAGACCAAAATCAAAGAGAGAGGCCCTTAAAATATAACCATGGGTATAATGAGGGTGCTCCAAAGAACAATAAGCATATACACCAAAGGAGAAACAAGAGTAGGAGTACAAAAGAAAGAGGGAGAAAACTATAGGACTGTTGGCCTGAAAGTGTTCTTGAGAAGTGAACAACAGTGAGTGGATGAGAAAAAAAAAACTGAACGATACTGTGCTGTGGGAGAGAGGGCAAAGGGCCACAGCCAGTGGTGATGGTAGCCGGGGCCACGCATATATCCAACCACGTATCTGAACCCAAAACAACAAGGGGGTCTGCCGCATGCCTCTGGAGCCGAAGGGAGCCAAAGGGAGCACGACTAATTTCTGCACAACAATAGGCCTGGATGAGCGCCCACACAATGGCAGGTGCTTTGAATAGCAGCAGGGCCCTTGCAGCAGGGCTCTTCTCCTCTCTCACTCTAAGGTCTTGGGCTCTGGCTTGTGTAACCTTTCATTTTCAACCGGGCTTCCTTTTGACTTATAAAGGATGAAAATGATCTCATGGGGGGCTAAAGGAGTAAGAGACAGCCAAGCCTGTGAGGCACAATTCAGACCAATCATCTTTTCAGTACATCTGTGCTATCTGCCCCCTACATGTTTCTCTCTTTTTCTATTGGTTTTTATTTATCAGTGTTTTGTAAACTATTTCTGTCTTTACATTAACATTATTTCTTCCTCTCTTTCAATTGCCTCTCTGTACTTTTTTCTTCTTTTTTTTACCTCATTCTAATTTTTTTTTTCATTGACTGTTGTGTTGTTATTTTCTGTAGCGGTTGTGTTTGTTGTGCTGCTGTTGGGCTGTCCTGTAGGCCATGATGCAGTGGTAAAGGCAGTTTTCCCCCCACCTTAAGAGCATTCTTTCCGGGGTCACAAGGTCAGGCTTCACAGATGTCTCCTGCAGACACTCAGTTGTCTAAACATTGCATCCCTGGGAGTAAGCATTCGTACTAAACAATGCAGCTTTTCCCCCTCACTCTGGAAAATGTTAAATGTTTTTTTTTGTTTCTTTCTTTTTCTACCTCTCTGTTTCATTGTTTTATTTTTGAATGAAACTATACAGTGAGTGCAATTTTTCCAAGGTGGAGGTTTTTGTGTTTAGATAATGAAAGAAAGCACTGGTTATCACAAGATAGCAGTGTTTTTTGGCTGCTTTCATTCTTTTGAACACTCCCCGTCTCCCTAAGTTTCCTCCAATTGTTCTAATGGGGCCTTAGTCATCCTTGCCTGGTGGCAGAGGGAAAGATGCTTTTTAAAGGTCTTTTTCTTCTCTCTGTATGTGTTGCCAGGAGAGAAAAATGAAAACATGTAGTAACTGTCCTGAAATCCACACTGAGAGACAGATACAAGAAACCCTTGAGTAAGCAGGGCAGAAGCTAAACAAAGAACAACCCTAGATGAACAGAAAGACAATATTTGAAGAACATCTCTGTGTAGCCTCAATCTCAACAAAAAAAAAATGGTAGAGAAGAGAATTCCTGAGCCAAACAGCTTTCATTAAAGGGAAATCAGCTTCTGCTTTTTTTAGGGGGCGGAGCGTGACACTGGTAAAAGAGAGGAGATTGCAGCATTTAACATGCAAGTTCTGCCTCAAAACATGGAAAAGTGTGTAATTGGAACAACATTTTAAAAATCCAGGCACTGAGCTATCCTTGAATATCTTACTCCTTTTCATCTTGCCTTCCCTTGTTCCTTTTTCTCTTCCTTCGTTTGATATGGTGTTCTTGCTTCCCCCTCCAAACATCTCCTCTGTATTCTGCAAATTGATAACCCTCTAAATGAATTATGGTAAATGCATAATGAAGGTTTTCTCAGCTTCCGCCCTGCAGCCAGCCAGGATGGAGCATCTCGTTTGGCATGTTTGATTTGTTTTGTTGCGCATTTAGCCCCAGTGTTCCTTCAGAGTGTTCACTGCTTGGGGCATGTAAATAAGAAATTATCCTTGCTGACTAACATGGCTAATACCTCCTCTGGGGTAATCAAAAATTATTAGACGCTTGCTTCCAATAAACATTAGGGCTCATGGCACTAACCACTGTCAAATCGCTCACCTCCGCCTGCTCCCCAATAGCCATAAAATGGGTGAACAAAAGTGATCAGGTGTGGAAAAAGCACTCTGGCTTCGTGGAAACTGAGAGACCGCGAGACTGCTATTATGCCTAAAAAAGCAGCCCTTGGCTTTAAGAGTCATTAAAGCATGTACTAGAGTGGGAATCAGACTAGAAAATGAGCTTATCTTGCATAATGCCCTCAAAAGCTTTGCATAAACGTGAAAGATGTGTGCGTGAAAATCAGCAGCAGAGAGGAAGAACTCGGATTGTAACACACTTCCTTTATCATCCTCCCACTCTCTTGGACGGTGGCAGCATGGTTAAAGCACTACCTGTAGGGTATAGCTACTCTGCTCAGTTCCAAATATGCTTCATGTGTGTGTAAAACCTCATTTACACAAGAGCAAACCACACAGCAAGTGAACAAGCTATAGCCGGCCTTGCTAAGCCACTCCACTCAACCGCGTGCTGTCTTTTGGGAGGGACCTTCGCTGTGATGTGGGGTTCGGACATTAGTGGGAGGAGAATAGGGAGGGTGGGGGTGGTGGAAGAGATTAAAGAGCCAAGGGAGGCAGAAGAAAGGAAAGAAAGTAAAAGAGCACAAGGCCCATTGGTCAAACACAAAGGGGGAGAGAGGGAAAGGACATTTGAAGTCAGGGTTAAACTCCAAATAAGCACACCTTAAACGGGCCTGTGTAAGCTGGCAGTCAGGGTTTTTGGAGTTTCCCTGCAGGTGTGCCTTTGACAGACTTGGCCTCCATAACCTCTCTCTGATCTAGAATGGGGCCCAGAGTTGGACACAGAAGAAACCAGTGGCATCTTGCTGCCTCTGCCTCTCATTTTCTGTCTATTACATTCATACACGCATGCTTACACTCTCTGTGAACACAGACACACACACACACACACACACACACACACACAAACACACTGCCAGACAAGGGGAAAACAAATCTGGTGAGGACTAGAGCAATTGGATTATCACCTCTTAAGGGTGACTTCTTGGCTGACCCCCTTCAGGCAAGCCTGCTGAAACAAGACAGAAAATTTCCTGGGAAAACACTCTTCCTTTAAAGAACCGAAGCACTGTCATCCCTGTGAAAATACAGAGGCAGCAGCATTAATGGACGTGGAAATGCCCTTTGGGGCACGCGCTCAAATCCCTTTTAGCCATATTACATCAGACCCCTGCGCACTCCTCATCATCACCACCACCACATGCACTGGAGTAATCAGCAGTGGAACATGGGTGTGTAAACCCACTGTATAATGAACTGATACTACAGCACTACACTGTCTTTGTTTTTGGCCCAAGCCTTGAGGTACGAGAGAAAAAGTCACTCCCCTCCTATTACTGCGGTTCAATCATGATTACTTCCCTGCAACACTGTTTCCTTTCTGTTTTTTAATTATGCTCAACTCACCCCCAGATAAGCTGGTCTTCATCTACGTCTCAGAGAAAGACAGAAAGAGAAGAAAAGAAAGAAAGAAAAAAAAAAAAAACATCTCCCCCAAGCTTTCCCTTAATGGCGCAAAACAGACATTCTCCTCAGCTGCTGTCAGAATAATCTGGGTAATTTTTTCCCTATGTTCTCCAAACATTAGTTTGCACATTAGGCTGACCCAGTTAATGCGCCTTTCCTGCTGTGGAGGACCCAGTTCCTGGCCAAGCTAGGCCAGGCTGGGTTGGGCCCGGGTCGCACCGGGGGCCTGTTCATGATTATGGACCAGAGGGACCAGGCCCCAGCCAGAGCTGAGGCAGAGGGGAGAAAGAGAAAAAGCGAAGGAGAAGAGAGGAGAGAGGGGGAGACGATAAGAGGAAGAGCGGGAAGAAAGCTTGAGCTACAGTGCGGATGGAAGGGCATAGATCGGTGGTGATGTTGTGGGTAGAGGACTGCGTTACTGGAAGTGAAGCTTCAACCTTTTAACAGTTCCTTTTCTTTCACTGATTTTGTGTGTTTTTTTTCCTCTCATGATCTATAGACTCTAAGAACACAGGGTCAGAAGAAAGACAGAAAGATAGAAAAAAAAGAGAGAGAGAGAGAGCGGAAGGGAGGAAGGAAGGAGGGAGCTGAGGGAGCTGATCATTCTCTTTAATCACATTTTGGATGAGGGCCAGGTAGTCTGCGGTACTGAGAGCGAGACAGAGAGGGGTGAGTGAGGAGAGGAGTGTGAGGGAGACAGTAAGAGAGGGAGGGTGGGTGGGAGAAAAAGAGGTAAAGAGAGATGGAGGAATAAATGGAAAGAGAGGGGGAGAGAGAGAGAGAGAGGATGAGAAAGGGACTTATGGAGAGAGGGAGAGAGCGAATGAGCCTGAGAGCAGAGCCCCTTGAAACAGCTTGAAGTGCAGCAGCGCTTAAGCAAGTGTGCACATATGCCCACACATACTATGTCTATGTGCGTCTGTGTATGCAAGGGAGAGTGACAGCCATTCCCGTAAATGCCCGCAAATGCTGAATCCAGCAAGAATCTGGTGTTCGAGAAGAGGCAGAGAGAGATCCATTTTAAAACTATGTGCATTAACTATACTTTTCCCCATAGATTAAGCACTCCACATGAATAATTTAGCCTCTCTTATGCTAATGGGATCATGAAAGTATCCCCTCCGTACCGTGTTTTCTCCCCCTCCACAGAAACTCTTCTCAGCTTTCAACAATAGCCCTGCCCCTTCCCAACAAACCATCAGACAGACATACTGTGCTGTTTTCACAACAGATACCTGACTAACATGGGGCTGACATGTAGTGACAAGGCTAAAATTGCACACAGTGGCTTCTTGAGAAACGCCGTAGCATTGTTGTCCTCATTAAACAGGTATATCTTTAACTTGTTTTCCATTGAAGTGCAGTTCACTTCCACTTGCTGTCACTGGCTGTGAGATATTGAAAGTTATTGGCTGAATTCACATCATGGTTACACTTGGTTTAATGTTTATGTGATAGCTGTTGCCATTGAGCTGGTTTTGTAAGTGACTACTGAAGCAGACTACTCCTCTTACACTTTCTGATTGCTTCACTGTGACTCTCTGTGCTTTCTTTCGAGAAGGGAAGTGCACATATCCTGTGTGTTTATGTGTTTTTTTGGCCTTTTTTGTTCAGTCTCTGCCATCGCGCACTAAAATATACCCATGCACACATTTACAACACACACACACACCCTCGTTGCTCCAGCATTGTGTTGTGGTGAGGTAGTGGCACTGTGTAAAAATTATCAGTGCTCCAACAGCTTGGAGTGAGAGCCATGAAACAGCAGGGCTTGGGTCTGCTTTATTGTTTATCTGTTGTTTATAGGCCAGTGTTCAGCTTTAATTACTACACTAAATTAAACTCTAACAGGCACTTAGAGGGAACCAGCTAACACACACATGCACATGCATGCCCACACACACACACACACAAACTGTATATTTTATGTACACAGACACACCTCACTGATCACTCCAGAGCTTGAGTATAAGCTACTAAAACGCAACAAGACTTCCATCTTGCGTTTAGCAGAGTCTCTGGTGTTTTTTCTGTTGTGGTTAAATTGTTTTTGGTCTTGTTTTCTTTCTCTTTCCTCATTTTCTGGATCTTCTTAAGCTTTAAGTGTTACTATAAAAAAAGCAAAGCCAAAGGTCTGGAAAATGCCAGATTCAACAGGCCTTGTTCATGCCGGGACTCTCTGAGCGGTCACAGGGAGTCGTGTCCCCACTAGGAATGACCCCCCTCTAGTGATCTCAACCACAAAGACCTTGCTGAGTGGGGCCCCTGGCCAAGGCCAAATGTACCACAACACCATCAAGCGCAGCATGCTCCCTTGAAGCCAAATATTCAATCTCTCCCTCTCTTGCTCCTCTTCTCTCCATCTCTGCCTTTCTCAGTCTCTCTGGGGAGCCTGTCTATCCACAGAGCGTGGGGATTGTTCAATTGCTGAGAAAATGTACAAAATGCTTTCTCCTCTCTTCTGTTGAGCCTTTTCCATCTACAGTAGAATCAGGGAATTGTACAGAAAGCCCCTTTGCTCACCACTCAAGATGTCAACGTGGATTTGGTCTTCATGCATAGCTAATAATTACAAGAGTGGACTGGAGCTGAGGCATGCACACTTACACACACACACACACACACAGACATACAGATATACACATACGGCAAGAGGGGAAAACTGTTACCTACCGTGCAGAATCAGTGTTGGGGATTTACTGTTCATGACTGAGTGCATTTGACTCTGCTGTGTTTGGTGTGGGCAAATGTGCAGAGTATTTCATCACACTGCTCCATCACACTTTGGATGTTTAACATATTATGGACACCTGCTTGGAAACGAGTGCTATCTTAAGGCACGCACATTCATCAAGTTTAACTCCCTGCAACTGATGTCTCTGATGTTCCTAGATAAGCTTGGGAGAGTTCCAAAGGACTGTTAATCAAAATGATGTGCAAGCAGAGTCAATGAAGTTATTATGTGTTACCTTCTGAACCATCTCCCCATAACTGCTCATATTTGTTTATCTAGCCAGAACATAGGGAGTCACTCTCTCACAATCAGTAAGTGAGAGTGCAGAATTTGCCCTGAGGATGATAGTACATATTTTTGGATGGAAATTCTAAGAAAAAGGAAAAACATGTCTGTTAAGAACAGGGTGGGGAGAGGTTGCAGATTTGAGTATTGTACTGATACCCTTTATGTGTCAGAACCTTAACTGGCAATCTTTACTGACAGCTATGAGCATGCTTCACCTTGGTTTACTGCTTGACGATAAATTATTCCACAAGAGGGGCAATACATATTTGCGCACTTGTTAAATTGTTTTTTGGCACGGGTTCAGAGCAACCTTCAATGCTGAGATACAAGCGGAAGATTGTGGAAGTGAATTCTGCTCAGAGCGACCATCCTGAGACCTGTATGCACAGTACACACAGTACTTTTTAAGAAGAAGTATGTGAGTGATATTGAACTTTATTCTTTTACACATCGCCTAACATCAGCCAAAGAGAGGGGGAAAGGAAGAAACAAGTAAAAACTTTCAGACATTTAGACTGTCAGAAATGTTTCACCATTTTTGGGAGAATTTTTTTGGAAGATTCAACACAGTGATGCTTCCATTTTGGGGGCAAATGTTTTTCAAGCCACATGTACACATAAAATACACCTTTCAAGATGGAAGCTGGCAGAAGAAATGATTGATGTTTTTCTTGGCAGCTGAAAACCAAAATGCACTGTGGGTCTCACGCACTTTTTCCCTTTCCTCCTCTCTCTCACTCTCTCCCATCTATTCTGTCTTCCTCAACTGATCCACATCGTCACCCCTTTTAACAGGGGCCAAGCTGTTAAAGACCCCATTACTGAAGTGAAGCACACATTTCACATTTTCTCTGTGGACTTGAGAGTGTGGACTACAAATTTTATGTGGAAATGTATTGAGATAGGAGGCGAGTTCATGCGTGGAGTGGAGTGGAGGAGAGGAGGGAAAGGTGGAGAGGTTGGGGGGGGGGGAAGGCTCTGTCAGAATGGAAGGGCCAAAGTCGGGAGTCAGCGAGCGCTTCAAGCGTTAACGTAATTGCAAGAATGTGAAAAATGAGGCGGCGGGGCTCCCGAGCGGAGCGAAAGGTCAGAGCATGCCTCACACAAAACAACTGGCTGGAGGACGGCCTCATTAGACCATTAAATCAGCTGCCCTCTCTCTTTCTCTTTTGCTTTTTTCTCTTTCTCTTTTTTCTCCTTACTTTTTCACCTTTTCTACTCTTTCACCAACGTACTTCAATGGCTCTTCGTGCCTTCTTTTAAATCTGTTTATCTTTTCTATGCTGCTTATTTTGGGGGGTTTTTTTACCATGAAAGGCTTTGAGCTGGCTGGTGGACCTAGTATTTAGCACTCTTCAGTGTAAGTCAGACTCTGGCCCTGATCTAGACCTGGTTTATCTTGGCCCAGTGCACGGTGCTGTACCGTAACTGTCTTTGGCCCATATTGATCCACTGTTACTGGATATGGTGGGGAAAGGGGTCGATAAGTGGTCTGTGGATTACAGGTCACTTGTACTTATGTGTGTAAGGTAATCAATAGGCAGTGCATTTCTTTCTCTCATGCCCCCTCCTCTCTCTCTTGTTCCTGCAGTCCTCATATCCCATGCTACTTACAGTTGTGAAGATGAGTGCAAAAACACCACTCATCTCCGTCTTCTGACCTGCCATCATACAGTGTTTTTAACCAAAATTATTACTTCTATACCAGAGAATCAAACACTCTGTTTACTGCAAATTTACTGATTTTTTCAGAAAGAATGAGACGCTTGTTCCCACTAAATGTAAAAATGTAGTATCAAAAATGCACTACAGCGAAGGCAGTGTTAGTGAGCGTCTGCCCTGCTAAAGTGTTCATGAGCGCCAGACTGTTCTGTAGCTATTTCTGTGCTCTATCCAGCCTGGAAGGGGCAAGCAAAATGAGAATTCTCTCGATCAGGATCAATTAAGTGTCACATTATTGTTAGCCATTCCTTAATTATAGCCTTACTGTCAGACAGGCACATCCTGTTGCTAGCCAAGGCCTAGCTATCATCGTCTTCTCCTCTCCAACAAGCCTGACAGGAGCCTGTGATCCAACTAGTCCTGACACAGCCAACCACAGAGGTCTGCTACGGCCCTTAGTCTGCGGTCAGTAATGGTTCAGAAGCGATAACTGCTGCTTCTGTCGGAGGAGGAGAAGATGATTTAAACAGTCCCACCACAGAGCACACATCCCATCGATACATTTGATCACTTATTGGCAAAGCGATAGCCATGAAGAGACACAACATGCGGCTCCATTCGGTGAGCCAGCTGGTATAAGTGTGTATCTAAGTGTTTGAGTGTTTTTGTGTGTGTAGACGGTGTGATGAAATTACATGCAAAACCCTGGACACTGCCAGAGGGCACGCACTGATACAGAAAGAGACCCACAAACACACACACACACACACACACACACACACTCTGCCGCCAGTGAAAGGAGATCTTGGTGCATTCAAAATAAGGGGGAGACAAGAAAGGAAAGGCCAGGAGCTCATCATCTGTTCTCTTAGTTTAGGCAGCAGTTGCATTTAATAAACAATTTTAACCTTGCAATGTGTTGACGCTTGGCCGCACCTCTAAATTCAACTAATCGCATATGCTTTTGATAATTTACATGTCAAAATTGATACAGGCCGTGACAAAAATACAAGGCACATAGCTGTGACTTGCACACACTAACTGTAATAAATTCAAATACATTTGTTTTGAAATGCATTATTGCCGTTTGGCAGGTTGCGTACTGGATAACACAGGGCTCACTGAGACATGATTAGGGGCTGTTGTGCGGGCAAAGTTAATATGGTTTAAATGCAAGCAAGAACTGGCAGAAATATACTATTAATCACCAGCTTTTGTTCAGCTCTCTAAATAGCAACATTTTGGAAAGCCTTTTACTAGGTTGGTGTATTATATTGGCTGTTGCTTGTTTCTGCGCCCGAGTGGAACGGTGGATAAGCGTGTTCATTTTTAGGTGTGACTATGTGTTTACATGGATGGCAGTCAAAAAAACGGATGATCCAGTGTGCAAAAGGAGAGACTGGGACGTACGTGTATGGAGAGATGTGCCATCTATTCACTGTAGATCTCACATTAAACAGGGTTAAAGTGAAGTGTTGGCAACTCTACCCATGCATGATGATTAATATGGCCTGCATGGATCTGTGCCTGTGTCTATGTGTGTTGATGTGCTGTGCATGAGTGCGCATGTATGTGCTTGATTATATATATATATATATATATATATATATATATATATATATAATCATATATATATGTGCTTGATTATACATATATATATACACACACACACACACACATATATATGTAAATATATATATATATATGTATGTATGTATGTATGTGTATGTATGTATGTATATATGTGTGTGTGTCTGTGTGAGCCTGCGTGCACGTGCGTGCCCGTTTCTGTGCTGGCTCACCTTGTTCACTGCTGTTGTCACCGCTCTGTGAAGCGTGTCCCCCGCTGGAGGGCCCCGGTGTGCCGGCTGAGTGTGTGGAAGTGGCGTCATCATGGTCTCTCCAGGAAGCTGGGTTCTGAGGTTTGAAAAGAGAGAAAGCGAGCGTGGGATCCATTCATCCATCCGTGCATCCATCCACATTCCCCCGTCCAAACCGCAAACCAGGAGCAGAGAGAGCAGGAAGGGGGAGAAAGGGGAGGAGGGGAAGGTGGAGAGGGAGAGACACAGAAAGAGAGGAAGACCATATGACCATGCTGGAAACGTGAGAGTGACATCTGTAAGAGTCTACAGGCACTGTGAGGGTCCTTGGCCTGCTTACATTCTCTTGGCAAGGCCAAGAGCCCCACTGCCTGTTTCTCCAGCTAACAGACAATCAACGATGCCACTACAATCATAAATGAATATAAAGAAACACATGCACTAAAGTAGCTGGCAATAAGTCAAATCATTGTAATGAAAGTGTTTCATTAATGCATGAGAGCAAAACGCCACACCGTTAATGTGGCATTTGATTTTGAACGTTGCAAGAAGAGCACTTGTGAGTAATTGTCTAAACACATATGGCAGAGCCCAGTGGAGTTCGTTTATACCATAACCAATTGAGACTTCCGTGTCAAGTGAGAAATATAGAGGTAAAAAGTCCAAACACACCACAGCCGCCATTAATCATTACCACTGTCAGAAATGAAAATAAGATATGACAGTGATTCTCCTGCTAATCTGCCAAAAATGTGTACACGCCCACACTGACATACACACACGCCCACAGAGTACTGCAGAAATACACTTACACACACATGCTAATGACATAATAGAGCAAGAAGTATAAACACACACGCGCACACACTCACTTTCATATATACAAACACACGCTGAAAAAAAGTGTTAAATCTCCACTGCCTAACTTCAAAGAAATGCCCATAAACAAATCCGCTTTTAAGGTGACTTTAATTCTCTTTCTCTTCTCCGTCCTTCCCTTATTTCGCTCCTTCTCCTCGTCTCTTTCCTGGTCATTCACACTGCCCTGCTGGTGCACACAGGGAAACAGGATTTTCTACTGTACAGGAAAGGCTTTATCAGTGCCACATGAAGGCAGGCTAGAGGTGGAATTTCCTCTGCCATTCAGGCAATAGAGGGACAGACCGATCACGTCATTTACTACGCTCGCGGCCGCAAACACACAGGCTCAATCAAATACGCACTCCAAACAGCCTCCCACACAGAGTTGATACTGCCTCGTAGCTCACACAACCCTAGCTAGTCTTTCCCAATTTAACATGTCACCTGAGCATGATGACAAAATGTTGGCGAACCTAAGCCCAACGTTGTTTGGGGCCCGAGAGAAGCAGCCCCTTGAGCAGAGCCCAAGCCAAACAAACACAGGCCTGCACCAAGTCTTCCCACAAACCTCAACCCACTTCTCAGTTCCCGCTATGGGGTTTTTTTTTTCTTCCCCAGAAACACACACACACACACACACACACAGAAACACACATACATACATACATACATACGTATGAAAACAGAAGGAAAATGTACAAGCCGTAGAATATTCCAAGAAAGAGACCGTTTTTACCATTTTGTCTAACTGCAGCAGTGTTCCTGATGAACTTCTTTTCCCTCAGCTCCCACCAGAGAGGAGCCTGCCTGCCTGCATTGGTGCTCCAGTCAGAGTGAGCTGTACTGGAGGAGGACAGACAGGATAGTGCCTGGAGACTAGTGGAAGTTTGCGGGGAAACAGAGGCTACAAGACAAGCGGCTGCCGAGCTCCCCTGGGTGTGCAGTCCTGATGTGCTTCTGCTTGTTCTGCTGCGGAGGCGAGGCTGCTGCTATGCCTGTGAGCGAGGCCCTTTTATCTGCTAAGTTTTTTGGGGAAGGAGGGCTGTTTTCTCAAACAGCTCCGAGCTGAAAACAGCAGACAGAAACACACAAGGCCCTTCAGACCCTCCGCTCCACTCAAGGCCCTCTCAGCGTCAGCTGTTCACCGGATGGCAATCAGATAAAGAGCTCGGAGAATTACTCAGAAGAGGGGTAAGAAGACAGAGTGAACAATAGCCCGTGCATGGGTTTTAGCCCTCTAGAATGAGCGGAGGGAAAAGTGTCCCCGCTTTGAGAGGGATGGGTGATTGTGATGTGTTCACTCTCTGGGCCACTGATCAACACATGGTATACTTCTCAGAAGCAAGGTGTGTTGTTATAGTAATGTTCTGCTCACAACGCACAGCAGGCTGAGTAAAGTCACTAATGTGGGAAAAACCCATCAACCATCCCAAAACAATCTAATTCTGTCTTCTTCGTACGAACACAGAGGGAAGTAAGAAAGACAAATAAAAATCCCAGAACTCCCAGAGTGCATAATGTACAGTATTTTAGCAGAGCTGGTCTCAGTGCACGCTGAACAGCCTGTTGTTGTTCCAAGAGGAGAAAATGACTGGGTTCTACTTCCTCACAATGAGACACCCACTGCCGACGAAGACGGGAGACAGACCTGAAAAACTATGCTCGCTGCTCTCACACACACTCTCGCTCTCTTGTTCTCTCTCTCTCTCTCTCTCTCTCTAACACTTGGCAGCTATGGCCACAGCATGGTTTTAATGCAACAGCTGAATCGATAGAACTTAATTTAGCTATCATTGCAGAGTAATGTGTCATTTTTAATGGTGCTGGTACTAAATTAAATTCAAAGACACCTCAGTTAATGGTGTTAAAGGGAATGATATTTTGCTGTGATTTGCTACCCTGTGGGTTTAATGGGCCTGTATGCAGGGATATAGATAAAGCTTTGTTAGTTTGGTTCCTATAGGGCAAAAAGTAGAGTGCAGCACTTTATAATAATAATGGTAATACAGTAGCTGCCCAGTGCATATACAGTGGATATACTGTGTCTGATGAAGCACACACTCCTCTTTTTAATACCTGTAAGTCACCTGTAATTCATAACGCTTGTCTGCAAAACAAGGCAGCAAATATCACAACAACAGCATTAACTTTCCACGCTCAACAAGGCGACAAAAGCAACAGCCTTTCCTCCCCTATGAATAATTTAGTGGGTCTCTCTGAGCTATGGAGGGTGCATCATCAGACACCATACCGCGCAACACAAACACACACAACCATTTTGTTATAACCCCTGTGGGTCTGATAAAGTTCAAACAAGTTGTAAAAAAAAAAAAAAAATCATGTCACCCAAACAGTCTCCTTCAACCTACACAAGAAGTCCTCGAAAATAAAAAAAAATCGAGGAAGAAGAAGCAAAAGAGGAGAAAAAAAAAAAGGCCTACAGCCCATGTGACTATTCCCTAAAGCTGGGCATAATTAGGAGTCAAACATGGTTCACTCCATGCTCTTCACTAATTGTGTTAAAGAGCAGTGTTACCAGGAGGAGGAGGAGGAGGAGAATGCCAGCAAGCAAACACACATACATGTGCAGGCGGGAACGCACACACACACAAACACAATAGGACTAGATGGAGAATAAGATACAAAAGAAGCACGGTCTCTAGGGGCAGCCTTTTCTATTTGCTGGGGTTAGCAACTGGTGACTGATAATACAAGTTGTAATTAATATAAAAGCAGGAGACAATATGGGGAGGAAGGCTTGTAGTACAGCCAGGCCACATGAGAGCGGGAGAATGCTGCCGTCTCCTCCGCTCCTGTCCCCTGTTTCTCATTTACAAACACCTGCCTGGTGCAATCTCACTTCCCTCACTGCACTCTGCCTACATCCCTAGGAATTTCAAATAAAATTGATTTAGCGGCATCATTGAATTTCCCTCAAATTCCCCTGGAACCTGGAGGGAAGGGAAGAAATCTGTTGGTGTGATAGCAGTGTAAGGTATAGACTGAGAACAACTAACCTTATGTGTGTGTGTGTGTGTGTGTGTGTGTGTGTGTGTTGGACATACAGCAAAGAGAAGCTACAGGGATCCTGTGCTGAACATGTACAGAATCGCTGACACACCAGAAAAACACAGGACTCGTAAATCATAAAGCGAGCTGACATTTCAAGACACATCTTGCCACATGGCATAAACAGAGAAAAACTCCTCACATATTTTTGGTTGGGTTGAGCACGTAATTATATACAGCCCATTTAGAAAAATTTAGGTGCACCTCTATTGAACAGCTGAGTATTTACAACACCCTCAATTATCTAGAATATAAAGAGACCTTAATTTAGCAGCTAATAATTCACCGCAGCATGTTTTAACAGACACGATTGACTGATTGTATTTATGCTTGAAAACTTTCTCTGAGGCAAAACCAACCTTATTCACTGTAGTGAGTGGCACATTACATGTACAAATATGTCCTCAGAGAGAAGAGATTAAATTAAAAAAAAATGCAATTTCTATTGTGACTCATGAGTTTGGCACACATCAAAATGACAGTGCTATTCTAAAATATGAAATGAAACAGACAAGTCATTATAGATAATTCTATTTTCAGTTAGTAAATAACTGGAAAATATGGGCTTGTAAATGAGTATGTAAATATATGTCTGTATTATCACCGACTGTGTGTTGTATTTAAGTACAAGTCAACATACATGTATCTCGTGATCCTAAAATGACTCCTCGGCAACTGTTATTCATTGCGGGTATTTACAGCAGCACTTTTACATGCAGTTAAAGGAAGGGGAGTGTGGGATATGCAACAAGTGAGCCTAGCCTCTCTCCAGCCACCGTAGCGATGATTAGATATGCCTGCCAACAGGGCCCTGCCTCTGAACACTAATCAAATAGGAAATGTAAGGCCAGACATCCCACCATCACAAAACAATTGTGTAGAACAGACAGAGCGGTCCAAGTCAACGATGCACTGTTTTCACGAGGGGGGGAGAGATCCAAACGCAGTCGGTCCCCGAGGAGAACAAAGCTAGTTGAATTAGAGCACCTCCAAAACGGAGAAATTCCACGGTTCAGCAGGCCGGCTCGGCCCGAGGGCTCGCTGTCCACAGGCAGTGAGCGGAGGCAGAGGGCTGCTCTGCACCACGCATAGTGACATACAGAAACAGGACATTACTGAGCACCCATCGCCCCTAATACACACAGTAAATCACTACATGGGCACAAGATGAACTATTGCATTACTTGACTGAACCTGTGACACCACCATATCTGACCAATGGTCTACTGCACCCAGAGTCTGTACCAGAGAATCAAATGTAAACAGAAAGGGGCTTTTTTTCTTCTCCCTTTTCCCTTTCCAGCCATGCAGAGTCAAGATAAGCTACACCATAACCCTCTACGGGAACTACTATCACTCCCTGAGGAAAGCTCGCCAAAACAAAGCGGCGGGCCCTGCAAATCCTCCAGTATGTCTGTATAAGTCTTAAAGTATGCAGAAATGCAAAAGAGTTTCAAAAGCATAATGCATATGCATAAAGGAAATGAAAAGCCTTCTGCTAATATGTAACTAACTGAAGAATCGGCACAATAGCACAGAAGACACAAAGGCTAATTCATTAGAACAGATAATATTCAGACACTGTTAATTCTATTTGCCTCCCTAATTGGATGTAGCACAGAAGAGACCAAAATTTTATTATTCATTAATTAAAAGACAAGAGAGCAAACCATTGACAAGCACACACACTATACCAACCTTTTACACTGCTCTGTGTTTTTTTTTTTTTCTCCCCTCCTCATCACCCTTCACGTGTAATACAACATCTTTTTTTTCTCTCTTTTAAATAGGATGGGGTTGATCTGAGGAGGGGCGATGAGTTAGGAAGCCTTGGGTGGGCTACATGGTTGAGATAGTCACCGCAAGCGAATAAGGGAAATCAACAGTGTCAGCAAGGCCTCATCCCGCTCTCACTATACCATAATCCAATCATCTCTGAGACAATGCTGCATTCAAGTGTAAATAAAACTGTGCTCATTATGCTCCACTGTCAGGTATGAAGAAGGGAGAGGAGGGAAAGAAAAAGAGGTAGAAAAGGAAGGAGACACATACACGCATAAAAACAAGCTCAACGGGCCGCCTCCTTCACAGTGAAGAGCCTCATCATCTCCAGAAAAAACAACTTTCACCAAATGAGATGTAGCCCAGGGCTATATATTAAAAATGCATATCAAAGCAAAGAAAAATGGACGTGAGAGATTCTAACTAAATAAATTAGCATATCTAACTATCAAATCGCCTTCCTCTCTTCAATGGGAAGCGAGGACAGAAATGAATAATAAAACAGAGCCAAATACAAATGAATAAATAAAATAAATAAATCAAGACAAGTACGACAGAAATTGCTTTCCATCCAGCGGCGCAGTTTTGCAGCCAAATACATTTTGTGCATTGTTCCCATATTCAAAACACATTTAGGCACGTAAAGCTGGACTCCTTTCAATAAGACATGACTGCTGGAAAAGTTCCTACAAGGGTTTTAGATCATAACTGCACTGAACACACAAATGCAGCAGGAGTGCCATTTTTACTTCAGTAGTTTAACTTTCTGCATTTTTTTTTTCTTCCCACTAAAGCATCGCGAGGTGCACGAATGCTCACACACACACTACAAAAATAAAGCTTTGTCTTTATAAAAAAGCAACAATATACTAGAGTGCGTATTGTTCAATAACTTAAACTATTCAACCATTATTAAAAAAATCACTTCTCAGCTCAGATGCAGCTCTAAAGTCAAACAAGGTGGGGGGAAACTCTCTTCTGCTTTTGTGAAATTCAGCCCAGCGGTTGGGTATAATAAAAAGTTCATTGGTGCCACAAAAGTGAAATAAATCCCTCAAAACTTAAATACATAATGAGGTGGTCAGTCCAAATGACTCCAAGATGAATGGCTTGTCATGCTGTCATGCACCTTCTTTGTTTATTGCTGCTCCTGATTTACTTTATTGGCATATCTAATTTTCTAATTATCAAAATATTTCTCACAAGTGGACTGCTGAAAAAAAAAAAAAAAAAAAAAAGCTGGTGTCTAAGCACTGGAGGCACCATTGGAAATTGGCTTGAGTATCAACCATCTGCCATGAAACTAAACAGGCTAGTTTATCTAATCTCTACAATATAAACAACAGCATGCCTCATTTCTACACTTGTGTTGGAGGACCACAATATTGTCGCTCTGACCGCTTCTCAAAGCAACATCGGCATCTTAGGTCTAATTACGTTTTAATTCACCTTGTGCAGTGCGCTGCTTGTCCCTGTAAACGCGACGGGCTTTCAAAGGGAATCCACTGCTATTAGGCCTATAGCCAGACCCAACAGATGTAGCGCAGTGACTTTGCATAACACTTAAATCTGCTTTAATTCCTAATAGGCTTGGCCTTGTGCTGCACAGATATTAACTAGTTACTTTGTTGCAATAGCTGCACATACACCCCCCCACCCCCTCACCCCCTCTCCTCCACGCACCCCACCACCACCACCACCACCCCACCAAAACATTAGCTTTATCACAGGCATGCAAGACGCAATAATTCACAGATATCAACTCAATATTACACTGTCAACTCAATCCATATGGCGGGGAGAGCCTGTGTTTATTACACCGAAAATGCACGATTTAAACCAGGGTATCGATCCTCAGATTTAAAGCTGTACTTCAGGTGCATATAATTGAATTCAGCATTATGGAGCCTCCAGCCATAAAATGGGGAGCAGAGTAGAAAGCCACTGCAGAGCAAACCACACGGCAATCAATACGAAACAATTAAACACATTAACATCAACAGCAATGGAAGGCCTCCAGACGAACCATCATATGCCTTGTGAACTTGACATTGATGGTAAGCCTTTAGCTCTGAGATCTATTTCAATAGGCTACCACTTTCTCCACCTCTGCAGCAAAATCCACAGCTTTACGCACAGGCCATATCCAGCTCCCACAGCCTCATATATAAAGCCCTTTTCTTTTTAAATATTGGCCTAAAGCTAAAGCTTACCGCTGATACCCTGCTTTAACGTTAAACCTGCGTAACAGATAATTGCCTCACGTTTTTTTTTTTCTTTTTTTTTTTTTTTCAGCGTGCAACACTCCAATAACGCACGGCAGCGATTTACACACACACACACACACTACACACACACACACACACACGCACGTACACACACACACACACTCAAACCTCGAACACACAAGCAAGCACTGCATTATGCACACATGACTGGCTCTAATCAAAAGACTAAAACAATAACTAAGTCTATTGTATCACATCTAGCTTTTGACCTTAGAACATCGATCGGCAGATTTTCCTTGCAGAGCAGACCATGCTCTATTTACTGATGGCACAGCAGGGTCACACACTGAGCAGAGGCTAAGTAGCCCAAAAGTTGGCATTATGAGAAACATCATAAATAAGATTATTTAAAAGTAGTCCATTATCTCTATGCAGTTTCTTTTAAAAAAAAAAAAATCCGAATTGCTCAGATGAACTCCATCATAAACAGAAAAGCGTGCACACACAGAAAAAACTGCACATCACACATTAGAAATAAAATAAATGTTATTACTCACATGATCTGCAAGGTTAGTCGACGATCCCGAGAGTTCTTCGTGGTCTGATTTTGAGCTGCCATCCCGTTCGTCAATAACTAGATCTATTGGCATTTTTCCTTTCAAACAACTGATGTACCGGTGGCAAAAATTGTCGCAGAGCTCATGCACCTATAGAAAAAGAAAAGGAAGAAAACACCTTTTTCAGGATGGGGAAACGCTTCAACCAGTCCAAGAATAACTCCAATTAAGGGGCATTATCGGCGGCAAGGAAACAATAGTGAAATTGTTGCAGTGCTTATTATTCTCCTGAGACTGGAGCAACAAGTTGAACGACAAAAAAATAAACAGCATGCCGTAAGCTGGCGAAATAATGAGCAGTTGAAACTAAATCTGTGGATCAATAACAATGTACAACGTGAGCAAAGAGGCTTCAGCATGTTTTATCAATAATCACTCCAGCTGCATAAATAGTTGACTAAATAAAATAGCATATTTTATGAAAATGATAAAACCTGAAAGTTTCCGGTTTATTTTTAAATATATGCTGATAAGTAAAGCACTGCACTGGATATTGAATATTGAAGTAGCTTTAATATCAGTTAACATACATGCTGTTTGTGCAGGTAGCATCATGCAGGTCAGAGAGCTCTAAAAAATATAAAGATTTATAATATTTACCTTTTCTAATTCCAAGAGGTGAAACCGTAATACTTGTATGGCTTGTATCATCTGAAACAAATGAAAAGGAGCGCGATTTATATCACAAAATGTACGGTAATAATATTTGTTACAACAGTGTAGACTTATTATATGATAATCCTCCCGTCATAATATAGTACACACTATAGCCAGCAAGAGTACAAACTATGTTGTAACTCTAAAAAGAAGCTGCTTCTCACAGTCTAATAAGTCATTACACAGCGGTCAGCTGGGTCAGTAAGGTGGGAAGATTGAACAATGACAGCTTCACTTGAAAACTGATCTGACATCTGTGCGGAAGTTTAAATTATATGTTCACATATTTACTGTGTGATGCTGCGGACAGTCCAGAGTATCCCAAAACAAGGCAGAGTACAACCACACTGAAGCGAGAATTATTGTGAGACAGAGAGGTCAAAGTGTGCGCTTACCAAATTGTCCAACTCTGGATTTGATGAAAATAAAGGTTTTTCTGCTCGGACCTAAAATAATACACCAAATGTCAAAGTTAGTTTGGTATGAAATGAGCGGAATGTGCGTCTATTTTTTTCTTTTATTTATTCTGGGGTGTAATTTGATAACATAAAACTCATAAATGAGACAACTTTTGTGTTAAAAAATCTGCAGAGAACACACACTATTCTTTAATCATATGTAGAGAGACGTTTCATTGCACAAAAAAAAAATAATAATAATGAAGCAGGTAGAAAACTATGTGCCGTGACGCAGCCACAACACCCACAACATATATATATATATATATTTATATATATATACATTTGATATTTTGAAATTGACCTGTTTGGCAAAGACTGCAATGTCCTCATTGAAGGAGTCTGAGGAGCAGACATCGCCGCCTGCTACGCCGGGCTCCCTCGGAGTACACGTCGCCAACTCGCACTTCTCAAAAACCAGTGCGAGCAGTGGGAATAAAGGGTGACTGCAAGAAGGGAAACACAGCCTGAGTACATGCAGCACACCCGATCCACAATGCCCACTGCAAAAAGTGTCCAATCAACCTGCATTTCTCTTCTTTCTCTGGCCAAAGATCCCACTGTTCCTAAAGAAACTGATAATATCTCACCGTTGGATGAGACTATTTGACTTTTCCCCCAACTGCATAATTTTTTTTACACAGTTCTCTTAGAAGAAGTGACGACAGCTTAAAATAAAGAATAAAGCTAGTAAAACAATATCTCTTGTTTCCACATGTTATTTTTAGAAGCTGCTTTGAGTTGGGAACAAGCGTAATTGCGCATCTGGCTTTTTTTTTTTTTTTACTACTCGTTCGGGGGGGAAAGTAAGGATTTTAGACTCAATATGATATTAATCGACTTGTTGAGACTGACATTTCTTTCAGTAGCCTACATACTGAAAAGGCTGAGAAGTCATCAAAACTCTGCAATAACAAAACTGACACACGCGACAGATGCCACTAAGATTTTAGAGAAATTATCACCTTTAAGCAAAAATAAAACTTACAATGAAATAATAAATCTGCAGAGTTACTTTTTTTTCACGAACTGAGACACCGAGGACTTTAAAATGCTCTTCCTTAATGGGCCTATAGCTTTAACAGTGATGCAGGGGTGAATAAAAAAAAAAAAGGTAAACTTGAATTTTCAGTCGGCCAACATCAGAAGACAAACATTCCCCAAAATCACTTTTAAAATCTAAACTATAATTCCAGGTAAATGGGGATATTTCTATCACATGCGTTTACGTCATAAAACTGGCTTCAGATTTTTTCTTTTTAGTAATGTCATTTATATTTGTGTCAGTCTAAAAAAATGAAGCTAAACTTTATTCCGCATCTAAAACGTGAGTAATAGAGATCAGTGGATCCCTGATTGTAATGATACACTGTGGATTACAGCACTTTCACGTGTGAGTGAGAAATATCTATAAACACGTTTTGCAACCATCAGTAAGAACATCTAAATACGTTTTCTTCCATTATGTGAAAATAATCAGATAATAGCATATTTATACAGACACACGGTGCGTTGTAACACGTCCTGCGTGTGTGTGTGTGTTTCATTTGTAAACATTTTAGAAGTTTTTGCAGGCAACAACAAGAACGTTGAAATTATTCCAGATTATTTGAAAGACAGACAAATAATAGTGTTCTGTAATATTAAAGCAAAGTTTATAACATGGGAGCAATTGTTGTGATGTTGAAAATTGTTTTTATTATATTTCCATGCAGTCTGTGACTTTCAAAGCTTGGACTACTATAAAGGGAGAGAGCTTCCTTTTTATTTCATAGCTTGTATTTCAAGCTCTAGGCTTACTTACTGAAGGCTTGACGATGCCTTCTACAAAGCGTATAAAATTACACATTAACAAAACTCCCCTCACCAACAATGGGGCTCCAAAATTGCGGTCAATCCTGCACAAAACACTGTTTGAATTTAGTGGTGGGAGAGAAACTTCAACAATACTAACTTATAGAAAAGCTGAAAAATTAGGGGAAAAAAACATATATTTGGTCCATGCAAACCTTACCCATAAATTTGATCTTTATCCCTCTTTAAAACGTCGTTGACAGCAGAGCCCATACTGGTGGGCATAACGTTTGGGTGAGGAGCGTGTGCTCCGTAGTGCTGGCTGGCGTGCAGCGGCGGTCCGTGGTTCAGGTGGTGGACCTGGGGAAGCGGCCGGGGACCATGCGGGTCCCCGTACATCGACGCCGGGACTCCGTCCATCCCACCGTAATGGGCCAGCTCATCGTACTGGGAATAAAATCAGAGCAAAAGTCAGCGGGCTGCCCGGCTACTTTTTAAACAAATGTGAAAAGTACAGAAAGCATGCCGTCTCATTTTGAATATACGCAAAGCAGAAACCAATAAGCTGTTGCGTTGAAAATGCGCTGCAGCCAGGGCAGAAAGTATCATATATTATATCTGCTTAACGGTTTGTCATTACCAAAAACATTATAACTTTGGTGATCCCGGTATGAGAGTTTGGTGGGTGAAAAGAGAGAATTAGTTTGGAGTCTCCTGTGAAACTGCTTCACGACTGTCGCGGAGGCTGTCGGTAAAAGCAGAGGCTGTCACTTTGCTTGAAGAGTAAGGGCGCTGCAAAAATGTCAAATATAGCGGCTTTGATAGGAATACTTTGTAAATTTGCCACCACCCGACAAGAGGTTAGCGATACGAGGGCCTCTCTACAGTGGATTTGAACAGGTAAGTGTAGGAGATTTAAAACCTACCCTTTGCGCCATCAGGCTGCGCTCCAATAAACTCCTGAATCTGTCGTATATTTAATATCCCAGTCCCGGTTAGAAAGTGATTTAGTGGCAAGATTCCCTTTTCAACCAACTTTGCGAATTCTCCTATTCGCCAGTGTGGTTAAGTTGAAATCGTAGCATCAGGGAGTTTTGCAATTTTTCTTGTTTTCCCTCTTTCCTCGGAAAAAAAAAATAAAAAAATGCGCCAAAGTGAAGGTTACAATCGGCCCATCAACAACCTGCATGTAACTAAACTGTCGTGTCTCATGGCTTTTTGCCACTCCAGCTGTCAATCAAAGCCAGAGGTTGTCAAGGTAATGAATGAATGACGGTTGGTGATGATGTTCAAGAGAAGGACGAATCTTTTTAGTCCGTTTTCATCCCGCAAGTCCGCGTCTCCTTTAATGCCTCCAGATCGCTATCTTGTTTTATTATCACTGTAAAAAAAGAAAAAAAAGAAAAAAAGCAGTAGAAATTAAGAGATTGCGATTCAGATCTTTCCTTTCTTTCCCCCGTAGGTATTTCGTCTATCTGGCGAGACTGAGATGAGTGAGTGTCAGCGAGTGTTGGCAGGTTGGCTGCTAGCTTGCTTATAGAAACAGAGTCAGTTCGCAGCGCTGAGCGGTGGGCGAATGAAATGACGGATCCCGGAAGTAGTGGTGGCCATAGCCAGTCCTACAGCAGCTCCAGAAAAGAGAGAGGAGAGACCAAATCTTGTGATATGCAGAGTATATGCGAGGCACAGGGACGGCTTCAACTCCACACTGGTGGTAAAAGCCAAACTCAGCTCCAACTCCCACCCAATTCCTTTTCGCCGAGAGGAGTCCTAAAGAAAAAGCAGAAAAGGCTGTGTGAGGAAGGTTTAGCAGCGCGGACACTTAGGCTGCAACTGCTTTGGGTTGAATTAAACACAACACTGACTCACTTCAACTGATTTAGAGTTAAAAAAGTTAACTTTAAAGCAGAATTATGCATTCAAACTTTTACGCATGGTAAAATGTTACATACATATTACAAAATATATAAACTTTTATCCATTCTCAGTCACTGATAGAAGTGAAAGAAAAGAGTATAAGGCATCTTCGGTGAAAATTACCAGGACATCCTATGAAAGCTGAGTTTAATATATGAGCATGACGCTTACTTGTTATCTGTTTGGTGTTTATAAGCCGCTGTGCCTACGTAATATCTCAGTAATACCTCCTAATCTCACAACTAATTATTGTGCTGGTCGTTTTGCAAATTAAACGACACGCAGCACCCCTCTAAGCCTAGAATGAACTTTTCCAAGAGGTAAAAAAAAAAAAAAAAAAAGCTTTTGGAGAAAGTAATTTTGTATGTTTCTTTCGTCCAATCCCCTCTCTTGATAGAAATCTGTGCCTTACCTCAGAGTAGTCAATTATCAAAGCTCCCCAAGATCATCAATCATGTGAGGAGATTGAAGTTTAGAGGAGGAGCAAAGCTCCGGCCATCGATTGCAGTGAAGCCCTTTTTGGAGCCTGAGCTCTTTACGCACAAAACAGAAGCAGGCCATCTATCCCCTTTAATATTTAGCTCCATCAATGCTAATATGGCATCATGGCTGTATTGATAGGTTCTCACATAAAGGCTCCATTTATGGCTCCGTGACATTTTTGATGGTGGAAATTAATTATTCACAGGTTAGGATTAAAGTAGACACACGCTCAAGGAGATGGGCTGTGGCTACCGTTGGAGGGTCAATAAACTCTCCCAACAAACAAAATACCAAGCAGAGTTGTTCGGGGTCGATTGCAGAAATAGCAGTTTAAAAAAAAGAAAAGAAAAAGATTTAATAAATGAAACCGTGACAACAGTTATGTTTGTTGGCATAAAGGGGGGGTGGGAAGTGTAGGACTGCAGGGTTTGACAAACGGCTGTGTGGACATTTCAACGTGCAATACCCCGGGAAGGAGCTGCAGAGCGGTGCGCAGAGAGCCAAGGCATTCACCATCTCCAAGTCTCTCTTACACTCTGTAAACACAACCAGCCCGGCAGACTCTGCTGCTATTGAAGACTGATATTTTCATAAGCTAAATACTATCGTTCACGTTGATTTGCGCACTAACGCTTGACTTTTGTTTTCATCCTCCTCCTTTGGACAACCATGGTAAGTAAACCTTATACTGTATCTACCGCTTTTGTTGTGAACGCGCGTCCTTCCAGGCGCAGTGAAGGGGAAGTTTTGAGGCTGGACTACAAAAAAAAGCGAATAAAATTAATATATTTTCATATTAATGATAAAGCTGCCGCTAAGTTGTACAGTAGAGCATCTTTAAAAAAAAAATTACAAAACCTCGAGCGAATTTTTAAAAACACATACTTCAGGATCTTAAGCTCTTTTTTACCGGCATTTTTACGCATTTATCGTGGAAATATGTGATTTGCCCCCGAGGAGAGTGATGTAAACACCCGAAGAGCGTGTGAAAATAGCAGAGGCTAATTATGCGTGTCCAATGTACGGCTCCACAGAAACCCTTCCCTATAAAACTTCCAGCAACGACTCCTAACGGCGTGAAATTTTAAAACTCCTTTTGTGAACGATTTATTTACGAGTATAATGGAGTCTATTAACAAAACGCGTCATAATTAACAATATTTAGTTAATTTCGCCTAATAATATCCTTTTATGCGACATAAATAGTGTGTTACACAAGTCGGTGTTTAATTTACTAATTTCATTTTAATCATCGTTCACTCAATAGTTAATTAAAATTAATTTTCCCCTCATAAACAAGGCCTGTGCCAATTTAACTCCCCTGCTTATAACCTGACCGCGTTTATAATCCAGATAATCCCAAAAGGACAACTATCATAGACAATTACACTTTTTAAGTAGTTTTCTTACAAGTGGCTTTCACGTCGCGGCCCTTTTCAGGTGCGCACACACAACTCTTACACGTTTGAAAAAAAAAAAAATCAGTGGATGGCATTAACAGGCGGTAAAATTTCATCTGGTGGTGTCAAATTGAGGTCAGTTTAGGGTTAAAGCTCTCGGTGTCCGTGTGGGACATGGCCAGCTGCGTTTGGATTCATTAGGGGGGGGGGGGAGAGGATCCATTTCAAGGAAAACACTACTGGGACAATCACCAGGCTAAAGATCCACTGCATGTCACATCCTAAAAGGTGCACCATGGACCGCCTGCATGCGACCAGAGCGCCAGCACTGAACTTCCACTCCTCTGTTTACTCTTTGCAGGACTTACAATCCCTCTTGCCCTGCAGGGTTTGGTTGTTCTCACACACGCACACATACACACACACACATACACAAACACACACACACACACACAAGCCTGTTGCTAAATATGGAGAGAGAAATGCATTGTTGATTTAATTCCCTCAAAAAGATCACTGATATGAAACGAGCTTCAAATCCTCTTAGTGACCTTAAACACTCCTGGAGAAACAATCGGCGCTCAACCGCAGGGACAAATAAAATCACCCTAATCTTGTTTGTAACTTTGTTCTTCTTTGGCCCTCTTCAGTATTTGAGATTATGTAAATTAGCAAAGCTAATGTATAGAGAGGCTGAGATAAGAATGGATCATAGACTGACTGCTGGAGAGGCTCGGAAAGCAGAAACCTTGCAGTCCATTTCTTTTTTTTTCTTTGCGTAAATTACTAAATAAAAACAGAATGCATTTGATGATGCATAATTTAAGTTAAAGATTAAAAATTTGAGCCCAATAAAAGAAATGCATATTTGCGTCGCCATCTGTAAAGACGACAACTATTAAATCTTCTTCCTCCCCTCGAACTGCATTGGATTTTCCTCATTTGTTAACAGATTTCCAGATGATCTTATTTCTGATTTATTTATAATAACTTGACTTCTCGGTGTTTTCCTTTTTGCAGAAAGCATTACCTCAGTCCCCTGCATCTGAACTCTTTTTGACCCCAGAGTGAAATGTGACTATAGGGTTTCAGAAAGTGGAGTGAGCAACTCAAATACTTGTAAAAGTTTCGCGACTAACTGTAAATTCTTCAGCTCCAAAGCCTCATTTTCCCCTCCACCGATTCTCAGAGTCTGGTGTCAGATGGTTAGTAAAGGGAGGAGGGAAAGGGAGAGAGAGAGAGAGAGAGAGAGGAGGCCAACGTGAAATGTAACTGTGGCTTTTCCCTTCAAAGAATCGGAGGGGTACATGAGAAATATGTGGCCCTCTAGCGACACCTGGCGGCCGCAGCGGAGGCCGATTTGATGAGCGCTTTGCAACAAATGAGAAAAGGCCCACGAAAGAACATCTAAATGTGCCGAAAGTCTGTCCATAAAGTACAACAAAATCGTATTTTAAAATTCAAATCAAAGGCTTTGCAATCAAATAATTAATTTTTTGACACCACAGGACTGCCAATATAAAAATATAACAATATGAAGATTTGAATGTGTGCGTGAGCTTGTGTAATTCAGACATTTGTTCCTTCTATTTTTTTTTTATCGACGCTGTTATAAGACTTGTCACTGTTCCACACGAACAAGAAAAATGTGGCCTTTATTAGCCGAAGTTTGTCTTTAATTATGTGCGCAAGAAATATCATAAATTTATTTTATCGTCTAATTTATTTTCATATTTTCATATAAATCAAAATCAGTTAGATATTTTTTGAAATTAACAATTAATCCGCTGGTTTATATATAACTGTAAATATGATGTTTATGTGATTGTTTTATTATTGGTTTAATTTGTACAATTTTACTGCTGTTGCAGGTGTTATTATACGTTAAAATATATATATATATATATATATATATATATATATATATATATATATATATATATATATATATATAAAACGATTAAATTAAACTTAAAGCAAAGTCTAAAAAATGGATTCATGTTTTTGTGAAATGGAAAACAGCGCGTTAAAATAACCAATATTATATAAATAAAACATCACCGCTGTGAAATAACCTTTTCTTTTTTTTTTTTAAATGCTTCTTCATCTCCATAAAATTCTTTATTTTCAGGTGTAAAACTACAAAGCGATATTTTCCAAACGAATTTCAAAACGAAGCGCGTTTTCCTAACATGTAAAAGAGGAATATTTTCCAGCCATAGTTGGTCATAGAAAAACTCTCCTCCTGCTCTGCAGCCTCTCTGCTCTGCTCGCCTGTGACACAGTTGGAGCAGGTCACCGCCGAGATTAGAGCCCGTCGTAAACGCCTGTGCGGATACACCAAATGCTGATTTAATGAGCTTGCATTGGGTGTTTGTCCCAGAATATCTGGTGTGCATGTGTTAGTAATCCCTATTTCCCCCCTAACACGTGGCTTGATAGGGACACCCTAACATTCACAAAGCGCTGTGAATATTTGGCTATGATTTCCTTTTCTTATATATCTATCTATCTATATATATAGATATATAGAGATATATTTCAGTTAGATTGAACAAATCGAAGCATATAAGGCCTGTATCCAGCCACATTACCACATGTAATTGAGAGAAGTTTAAGTGGAGGCCGGGAAACCGAGGAGTTAATAGCGGTGACCCTCTTGCTGTGCCTCTGTCGCTCATCATTTATCAGGCTTAAGGGGCTTAAACAGGCAGCACAGACCCACCTTTTATTACATATCAAACCCTCTCTCCCTTATCTACATTATAGGAAATACATGCATCGCTGCCTGTTATGCGGATTTGGAAATAGAAACATGTCCAATAAAGTCGCCCTCCTCCGCTGATCAGAGGAAATATGGCTTTAGGCGCTGGAGAGACAACCCGAGCGGTTTAAGCCTTTATTAAACTGTCTTAATTCTCCTCTGCACTTTGAAATGAATGTAAATTCCACTCTTGTGTTGTTTGTCCAGTGCGGAAGCGAATGGAGGGGGGAAGGAGGGAGGGAGGGAGGGTGTGAAAGTGCGGAGGGTTTTTTTTTTTTTTTTTTCATGGTTTCAATATGATTAGGATAGGAAGGGGATAAAATTGCAGAAG
Organism: Thunnus maccoyii; assembly: GCF_910596095.1. NCBI lineage: Eukaryota > Metazoa > Chordata > Actinopteri > Scombriformes > Scombridae > Thunnus > Thunnus maccoyii. Next base: position 12,693,137 of record NC_056548.1, read on the forward strand.
ACTTAAAGCATTCTGCCTCCGAGTGCCTGCAAACTTGCCTACAGCCGAAATAATGCATTCAGCGTTAAGTGCGTGAGTGACATGAAACGTGGCTGTAAAAAAAAATATTTCATCCAAACTCAGGCTGAAAATATCAAACAAAACTATCTGCATCAATTAAAACTTTATTCATAAAATTAATTAAAGGTGAGAAGGGAAAAAAAACATCAGTGAGGGAGTCTTGAACCTAAAAGTGTATTTCTTTATATAATCAAACATGCTTTTATAGTTAATGCTTTAGTGCTAATTTTTTATTCCATATGTGGATTCAGGAGCTAGATATATATATATATGTATTTTATTATTTTATAGAAATGCTGTTACAGTCTTTCAGTTAAACTTCAGGGCCAAACCCAAGTTGTCTGCTGCTGGTTTCCTCCAAGGAGAGCTCAGTCAGTCAGCCTGAACGCAGCTGCATTCACATGGAGTGACGGGTTTTGATATTCTAGTCACACAACAGAGTAAACACTGCTCTCCTCTTCAATAAACATCATTGACAAGGTTCCATATCCAACCATTTGAAACACTGAGTTTAACCCCATTAAGCATCAGCATTTTTTTTCTTCCTCTTGTAAATAAAATAAATCACAAGTTTTGTGTTTTGAATGTTGTTATCAAAATGTATAAAAGTCTTTTAGCCCACATCATGTATGTACTGTAACAACTTGTATTCTGTTCTCATGTAAATTTGCTTCTTCAAGTGGTGATTTCCTGATGAATTAAAACATTTTAAACTGTCTTTGGGTTTGCTCTTCTCTCTCATTTTGTTGCTTTTTTTTTATCCGAATGTTTCTGCCTCAGCACACCGTGACATACACAGCCAGCTCATCACTAAAAGCTTTCATTGAATAATCTCTCTCACTCACACACAAATGTACACACACACACACACAGCTCACAGTGACCAGTCTAATTTAACAACTGAACCCAGGAGACACAACACCAGTTCATTTGAGTTGTAATAAACTTTAGTGTATCTCCTCTCTGGGTAAAAAAAAAAATGCATTTCTGTGACCTCATGCCTTCACAGCACGGGACAGTCCTGCTACAAAACCCCACAGCTGAATGTTTAAAAAACACACTTGCTTAACACAACACAGTGCATGTCTTCATCATGACTCCATCTGTTTGAAATACTCGCAGAAAACAATGCAGGTAAACAAATGCAGATGGTTTGTTTGTGTTTGTGTGTTTTTTTTTTTGTTTTTTTTTTCCTGTTTATGTGTTCCCATTTCCATCCCCTCTCTTATACCCACAGCCCAGCTCTCTCCCCCCCTCCCCTCCCCTCCCCTCCCCTCCCTACTTCACTCTCTCCCTCCTTCCCTCCAATCTGGTTCTGCAGGAGTTCACATGATCAAGCAAGGTACCCAGGTAATTACCTGGCATTGTAAAATAAAGCGACCACTGATTCAAATGAGGAGTGAAATATCAAAGACCAGCATTGCCTTTGCAGCCACTACTTATCCACACAGGAGACAGAGAGGAGATCTGAGTGCTCGGGGACCTGCAGAGAGGCAACAACAACATTCAGCCTTCCCATCCTAGATAAATATCACCAATGGGAGCAACAGAGCCAAACATGCCCAGGTTCACCAGTAACAGCGTATTTATTTGTATTACATACCCTCCTTGTCCATTATTAGCTCGTGCTCTCCTTTATGGTGGCCGCAGTGCAACTTTAACAAGGAGTATTTTGCTCTATCCCCGGACCTTCCTGATTTGCATCCTGCTGAGTCTCTCTCTGGGGTCAAAGGTGGGAAATTTATGAATCTGATTGCGCTCTTCCTCCTGCGCGTTGTTATGTTGAAGCAGGCTGAGCGGTCATATAATGTTTATAATCTTTTGATACAGCGTTTATTCTATATCCTATATTTTATTTTACTCTTTTACAGTTGTGCAGTATCAAATAAACTTTTTTTTATACCAGCATACACCCTTTTTCTCCCACAGCACTGGATTGATAATAATAATTCAATATACCATGTATTATCTTTAGCTGCGTAAAGATACCTTGATTTTTTTTGGGGGGGGGGGGGGGGAGGCAGCGCCGACAAGACCTTTGACACTTTGACACAGTAAGTGGAAGGTGATCTCAAATGAACAATGTTGTTGTTCTGGAAACAATACCTGAGAAAGCTCATTTCTGCTCCCCTCACGTTCGAAGTCGACAAGCGGCGTCCTGGGATTTCAGTTCGGCACAGAAAGAGCACCTGTAATTTGACTTGCCACGTCTAAATGGAAGTTGAATAGGTTACATTGTGCAACAACAAATAAAATGCTTGCAATGCTTTAGTGAGTGTTTTTCATGGTTGGAGGCGAAATGGGGTTTTCGGTGACGATGTTTGAGTGTTTAATGCTATAAACACACAGGCTTCTCTCCCTCTGGCGTATGGAAGGCTCCCAGGGACACTTTGCATGTAAATATTCATAGGGTGATGGGATGGGCTATTAATTATTAAGCACAGTAAAGACGTGTAATACTTCAGCATTTAACACATGAATCTTATCTTTTTTTTTTATTTGCTGCACCTGAGGATGAACATGTGAGACAAGACATGGCTCTTATAGTGTGGTGAGGCTGGAGAAGAAGAAAAAAAAAACAGGGATGTGCTCAATAAAAAACGTCTTTTGAGAAATAGAGAACGATAATTCTCAAATAGAGCACGAGTGCTGCCTAAGAATATACATAATTAACATCTGGGCTAAAAGGCATCTGAGCTAAAAGATAAAACAGATCACAGCTTTTTTGCTAGGCTAAATATCAAAAGCAGTGCCCTTGACCGCTGTAAAACTCAAAAAGTTTCCTTTAATTTGTCATATTTGTTTAAGGGAAAGTGAAACTTTGAACACTTCCTGTTACTGCGACTTTCCAGGTGAGCTACATCAGCACATATTCATGCAGCTCTCTCCCTCCGCACAGCTCTGCGGCCTGCGGCTCGTGACAGACTGTCACATCGTGATGGAGCTCGAGAGGGGGCCACCGGCGAGTGGCGGTTAGAGGTGCGTACCTGAGCTTCACACTCCACACGCTGGACAAACTGAGGATAGAATTGGCCCTGTGTGACCGTGAGGTTGGATAAGGAGCGGGACAGTAAAATAGTGACAGAAAGTGTAATCCTATACAAGCAATAGCAACACTCAGATTGCTTCCATATTCACTGTATATCTCCCTCCGAAGCTGCATGTGAGGATTTTTTTTTTATTATTTGCGTTTCTGAAAGCTGCAGATATGAAACAGAAACAGCTTTTCAATTATGAGCGGAAGAGAAATGACCTAGATACGATCAGGTCTTTGAGAGTTCACATCCTATTGTGCCATTGACTGAAATGAACCAGTGATCTACATCATTTGTGTTGACGTGAGTCAAAATAAATAAATAAATAAATAAAAAGGACCAGTGCCATTCTGTAAGATCCCTGCATTCCTGCAATTCACTTCAATTCATTTGTGCCCTGAAAAACTCAGTATCATCTGAGTGGAATTGAATTAACAATTTCCCCAGCTGATTTGGTCTTTTAAAACCCTCATTACACAGAAGCATTGTATATATTATCAATCCCTTAGAGAAATATGGAACGAGGAGTCTATGTTCATCCTATCATCGCCAAGTTGTAATATTATAATCAATTAGCATGGATGAGCTAATTGTCCAATCTCTCACTTGCTAATTAAGCCTGGAAATATAAATGGGACAAACTAATGCTCCATTTTTTTTTTTAAAGGATGCACAAATTGAGCTCATGCTTTAGTTAACATGGTTGGTTTCTTCGGCGGGGTCGTCAATATGTATGAGCTACATCAAAGAGTAGAGATGGAAACAGGGCCTGCACAAAAAAAAAAAAAAAGGAGAAACACATTTCAGATCCAGAATATGCAAATGCATCGGTTCTTGTTGAACTCTGGTGTTTGCATAACATCGGTTGACACAGTCTATGAGAGCTTTTTTTGTGCCACTAGTGTACAGACTACAAAACACACTGTCCTTTGGGATTTTTCATTTTAAAAGGCACACTAGGAGCTCTCCATAAATACACTGAATTTCAATGCGTTTGGTAACACAGTTCTTATTTCCAAATTGCCTCAGCCTAAATGTGTCTGAAATCACATAATTGTATGCAGAGTAGTGTGTGTGTGTGTGTGTGTTTAATGCGAGTCGATGATTATCGCTCAGTCACATGAATGTCATAGTGTGTTTCTTTCTGTGATGTGTGTGTCTCGTTGCAGTTTTACATTTTGGCCAGACAAAAAGGGTGTCAACATCAGACCAATCCTGGTGTTGTTATGCTGATGACTGGAGCGTGGCAAAAGTTCACAATGACTCCAGACAACAATCAAATACCGAATGAGGAACTGCTAGAAAATCAGTGAGATGTTTGCTTGTGTAACTGTACACTAAAGTTTCCAGGGAGTTGCCCCTGACTGGCTTATGGTATGATTCACCAGGAGAAACTCAGAAACAATGAGCCTACTGTACATGTACAGGCAGCCAGTGATTGAATGTCCTTTAACTATAATGTAAATATAACGAACACAAATATTTTTTAACCCAGCGACATTGAGATAATTTTCTTTCGCTTCCACGTGTGAAAAAATAAACGTCACACTCAGGCACAGACCGCTTTTGTTTACTGCGCGAGCTCGAGATAAAAATTGGCCACAAATGGCAGCCAACTTTTTGTTTTCGCTCTTCCGTCCTTTGTTCTGTGCTGTTGTCAAATTTGAAATTTAATACTATTTTTCACCTGACTCCATCTGTAGAAAAGATATCCTGCATTCTCCTTTAATATTCACTGGTTGTTAATTATTAAAGGTATGTATTTGAATTATAAATATACTAGTTATACAGAAGTAGGCAAAGCAGGCACATAGCCTGAGGCTAAATTCCTCCATTACCCATTATTTTCCAGTCTGCCGTCTCCATATGCCTGCCTACTATTCCTATGTCATCTCCAAAAACACTGAGGCATTCCTTTGTACTTACCTTCCCCTCCCCACTTTGGCCACCCGAAAAAAAAAATCTCCCCCTCCATACATGTGTGCTGCCTCCTTGAAGTAGGATGTCACACTTGTCTTAAATATAATGAATCACCATCTTCAAGGCATCCCTGGATCCCAAACACTCCCCACAGAAACCTGCCCCGTCCTCCCCCGTTCCAAGCCTTCCTACATGTCACAAATCATCCGTTGTGGAGGGCTTTCCACTAAATCATTAACATTGTCAGAAATGACTGGGCCAAGAATGGGAAGAGCCCAGAGATGCAGCAGAGGCGTACATATGTGTGATGGGAATATAGAATGGTAAACAAAGAGACGCAGCCTCTTCCCTTTTCCTTGCCATTCCCCTTTGCCTCCCCTTTGGGTTTTTTTTTGTTTTGTTTTTTTCATTTCTCTCCTCTTCCATGGGATTTTCTGAACAACAAGAAAGAAGTACAGTGCAAAGAAAAGTAAAGAAACTGTCAAAGAAGTTTAACAACTCATGTGGAATTCTTAACCTCTCTTCTCTAAACTGCAGTGGAGTTTTTCTTTTTTCTTTGGAGTTTTTTCCTAAAAGCCCTTTGTACTGTAAAGCACTATGAAGTGCAATATATGAGATTATGTCTCTGGGCCATTTTGATAACAGGTATTTATGGGTCCACTGTTGAGAGGATAATCAAAAATATGACTTCTTTTCCTCGCTCGGGTTGGCTAAAACTGTGGTGGCTTTGTTGTCACAAAATGATAATGCTCCTGTCATACAGCATTACAGTTTGCTCCATATATGTGGCACATCCTGAAATGCAAGCTCCTCATGTGATACTACTTATCATGCCATTTCCCTTAATGCTATAGCCACACTTATATCTTGCACATACACTCCTACCTATGCTATCATCCATCAAAAGGATTACTAATTTTTTTTCAATTTCCGTTGCTCTCTTAAGAATCTAAAGGATGATTGATAATAGATGAAGGAAAAGCACAGTGGTACTGTTTTTAACCTTGCTCAAGTCATTAATCCGCTTTATACCCATGAAGGTAGTAAAGGAGACAATGAATTAGTCATTAAAGCACAGGTCAGTTTATTAGAATTCCTGATTGAACTGTAAAACGACTTCTCCCAGGCTGCCGGGGCCAACGGAGAAATCTGCAAAACCAAGGAGAAAAAAATAAAAAGGAGCTGAGGGAAGCAGACGGAGGAATTCCTGCACGAGTGCATTTCCTCTTGAAGAAAATGACAGAGGGGTGTATCGGTAGCCATCGCTCACCTGACAAAATAACGCCTAATTAGTGCAGGCTGTGTATCTGTACACCCAGTCAGAGAATAATCACACGCCAAAGATCATTTGAATGTGATCAAAGAACAGATATGATGCCGGCTTGACAGATGAGGTGTAAGTTATACACACGTACATATAAACACATAAAACCTGTAGTGACCATTTATATGGTTCAACTTGGTGCTCATGTGTCTCTGTTACCTGGTAATGTTGCTGATGTGAGCTCTGGCTTATGTTTGTCACCATTTATTAAGTCATGCGGTCGTTGGCTCTACTCCACAGGAAAGGTTCAGATGGCCTCGGATGTTTGCTGCTCCCTAAAACAGATGATCCAATGACTGGCAAGGGGGTCACGTAGGGACCTTGACTGAGAGGATGTAATGGATGGGATGAAACTGAAACAAGATGCAAAGTTGACACTGTTTAACAATAGATTCAGTCTGTTAAGTTTGTATTAATTATACTTTGCTGCTGCAGTCACGGTTTTGTTTTCAGGTCAAAAAAAATCTAGAAATAAATTGAAACATAATATAGAATAATGATGTTTTTAAAAAAAATCTATATCTATTACTGCCAGAGGATTATCACCGGAGCCCTGTTCACATTAATATTCTGAAATCACTTGGCATACAAAAGTGTTACATTTAAGAGTTGTAGCTTGTAAACACCATCTTCCACTCCCAATAGCCCAGATAAACACATATCCCAGTTATGAGAAACGAGAATATGACAGCTGAGCTATGCCATTATTAGCCAGCATTCTGAGGTATGTAAACATCTTACTCCATTAAATGGTGATTCTGTGGACTGTGTAAACTCTGTTTCCATGGCAGCAAACAGAATATTGTTTATTTATGTAAACAAGGGTGTTTGCGAATGGGATGTGAAAATCAATATACACAGCCCAATCCTAAATATGACCTAAACAGGGATGAATATGGAATATTCTGTTATCAGCATGCATCACTTGCTGGATGGGTTTTAATTCTGTAATGTTATTTTTAAATGTGTTTTTAACCCTGTTTGGATTGTAAGTATTTTGAAACCAATCACAGACCGCAGGCTTTCAAGAGCTGATTGAAGCATGTCATGTTTCCCAGGGAGTCCACTTATCACAATGGTGGATTTCAGAGGGACTGGCTCCTCTTAATGTTTTGTCTATGTCACACAGACTTGAATGGAGTGAGTTTAAGGAAAGCTTGAAACAGCCACACCAGATGCTTTGTGCATGCGGACACGTGGCCTTGACTTACACTGTGGTGATTTCTTGTTTACAGTCATGTCTACAGACTGTCATCCTAGTCTGTCTTACTCCCTAACTAAATGGAACTTTCATTTCCTGGTTTGTAAACGAGTCTCTCCCTCTGCTTTTGTTTGATATTTATTTATTCAGTTTATGTGACAGGAACAATGCACATTAATCAACATCTCAGCTTTCACATCACTGTAAATGTGTCAGACCCTCTCTCCCCCTCTCCTCCATCCATCCCTCCCTCCCTCCTCCCCTTCTCTCACTCCTGCTCTCTTCTCCTTCCCTCACAGTGTAGTAGCCTCAGTGTAACTCTAATCAGCAAATCAGCACTGAACTCTAATGAGTGAAATTGCTTATGAAGGGAATCTGTTTCCGATGGTGGGCCCGATGATTAATGCGCACTGACAACATGTCTTTCCTCGAGGAGCTTTGCTGGGCTATGGCAGCTGTGTGACGCCACCTCCTCAGAGATGGCCCCCTCGTTTTCTCAGAGGCTGACATCCCACAGGGAGAGGGATAAACTGGAGATGCTTCAGAGAATCTGCTGAGGAAATCATGGAAGCTCAGGGTTTCAACACAACTCAACACAGAATGCTAATCGTAATGGTAAAACGTTGCAGGGCGACGTCAGCTGTTGTTACAGGGTAAAACTACATGCAACCTAACTGTGGTGGAGAGTTGCATGTTGCATGAAGTTCATGCAATTTTTACTGTTGCAAAACATTTCAAGACAACACCCTAATTTGCAAGCCATTCTCGCATTAAAGGGCAGGTCCAATATTTTTTTTGTTTTTTTGAGGTATTTATATCATTCTGTAGCTTCCCAGTAGTGCCATTTTTCCAAGCCCTTCTATAAGCTTTTTCCATCGTGACCTGACGTAGGTTTCTGCATGATGACGTTGCTACATATAAATAATGTCGATATAATGACTAAGTGGGTAAAGTCAAATAATAGAACAGCTAAAAACAGTCTGGTACATTCAGAAAACTACATCACCTTACTGCAACAACACTTCACAAACTTATGCCATATCACGATATTATGATATCCAAAATCTAAGACTTTATTTAGTCTCATATCACGATATCAATATAATGTCCACATATTGCCCTAGCCTGCCTAGCCAGTAGCCACAGAGACACTGCTGCTCTGCTAAATGTGCTAACAAACACACACAGACGGAGCACTCACTGTTGCCGCTGCTCAAAGTTTAGAAAATAAACTGAGATCTCCTCCCACCAGTAAATGGCTCCGGATCAGAGCAGAATCTGGTGTGACTCACAGGTGTTATTCGTTCCGAAGCTCTGGCTCTGTTCCCGGCGCTCTCCTCCAGAGCTCCCAACACTCAGCAGCTGTCTGTCCCTTCACTTCGTCCGGTGCATTTATAAACATCTCACACACTCAGACTCAGCGCTGTGACATCGCTCGTAGTATATCTGGACAATTTTTCACGCTCTAACATACAGCGAGCATGTTAGGAAGACAGTATCAGCGAACTGTTTGTGTGTGTTATGGGGAGGGGGTGGTGGGGGGCATCAGCGCTCTAACCAACGTCACTGCTTTTTGCTAACAGTTGAGTTGGTGTTTCCTTTGAACAACCCATTCTTTAATGGTTAAAGTGTACATATCATGCTATTTGTGATTTTCTGTTATTTTTCATGATGTTGGATGTCTGTGTTAAGCATAGACAAAGTTCCAAAACTTGAGATGAACATATGTAAAAATGCTCTGAGGCTTCAGCCTGCTCTGATTGCTCCGTTTGCAATGTTACCTTGACTTCACCATCAAACTGACACCAGCTCGTTCGTGCATGCTCACAAACAGCCATTTATTCCACAGGTTGTTCACATTGTGCACTCACATATTTCAGATTGAATTTGGGCTCGAACTTACAGATGTATTTGAGTTTAAGTTTATATTTTGAGTAAAGAATGAGAAAAAGAAGCGAAATCCTACACTGTAATGAATTGCTGTAAATTTACTGTGGATTTACAACAGTATCTTACTGTATTTTTTAATAATTATAAAATACTGTTAAATATTCATCTCATGCTCGATTAGCCATAATGACGTTAGCTAGCTAATAGCAAAGTAAACCCTCAGAGATCCGTGTCTGCACTTGCGGCCAGCATTACTCTCTTTCAGAGAATGTAGTGGGCTCAGGTTTAAAGCTAGAGTGAATACACTGTAATAAATTGCTGTAAAAATACAGCCAAATTCTAACCATAAAGTATGTTCTCTCTAAATACAGTAAAATACTTTAAATTTTGGTGCTTTTTGGAGCCAAAACCAAGAACAGACATTAAGAGTAGGCTACTGTAAGATTTGATGGTAAAATACAGTATTTTCATTTTCACTGCTGCAGTAATGGAGGGACAGAAGTCACATGCAACCATTGACATCATATAGTCATTGTTCATCTTACTTTGTGGAATCAAACCAAAAGGTCAGTAACATCGTAATGGGAAAAAAGAATTACATTTGTACATCCGGTTACTCAATTAGTGACTAAGTTTCATTTTTGCTAACATTATATTGGTATAATCTTAGCAAGCACTTGACAGGCACAAGAGAGTGTTCTTTCAGGTAGTGTTCTTCAGTTAAAAGTTTGAATAAATGGTATTTAAACATTATTCTCACTGCTGTTTGCAAGTCTAGTGTAAAGATTATTTGTGGATGACTGTTTTCTCTTGAACTAAACATCAGTGAATATTAATGTTACTCCGGCCTGGTTTATACCTACACCTTGTTTATCCCATATGAATTTCATAATTAATAATAGCCTACTATCTAAAGCACATAACAATTGTAGTTTATTCATATATGTAGCCAAGTTGATTAAGATATGTTTGCTGCTGGGCCCCAAAAGACAGAATAGTTATATTGGTTAACTTAGCTCAATTCAAGTGTGTGTTTCTCAGCTGTAGGTTGCTGCAAATATACTGTAGTTTGTTGCCAAGCAATGCTAAAACCTGGGACATAATAGGTGATTTAGTACATGTTGTTTTCATTGTGATTAACCCTGAGAGGGGAACTATGGTCAGCTGGGGAAAGTAATTCTGAAGAAGACAGGAAATCTCACAGTGAATCCTCAGCACCGCTCTTCTGAGGAATTTGACATCACTTCATAAAGGGAAGTTACGTTTCCTTCTTGTGTAAAATGTTTATATCTCCCATTCAGTCGTTTCATTTCTCTATCTCTCACTTTGTGCTCGATTTTCATTTTTGGTTCCCTCTCACTCAGTGAGCTGTGAGCCAGTTATAGCAGAAGACATTTGAAGGCATTACAAATTGTTTTTCCTTCAATCTGTTTATTTGTGCTTTTATATTTTTTTTAAACAGTAGTTTGTAAAGCAGTTGCTGTTTAGACTCAAGACTAAGTTTTGCTGGCAGCTCAGGATAATATAAATATTATAATATGAATAAGAAGAAAACTTTTCATTTGTTTACTGTAACATTCACAATAAGAAACTGTTCATCACAGTCTACAGCAGAATACTGTTATGATTTTTACAGCAATTAACTGTTAAAGTAAATTACGGTAGTAATACTAAAAAAAAACTGTAAAATGCTGGCAACTACAGCTGCCAGTAGTTTACTGTAATTTTACAGAGAAATTTGTTATAGTGTATACTAGTATCATGTGAAACTATACCTAAGGCATACCTAACCATGTCATGCTAGCTTGTCGAGAAGGGGGCTAAATAATGCTACAAATTTAGGCTAAATTTAGGCTAAATTTAGGCGACGGAAAAACTGGTGTGTCCATTTTCAAAGGGGTCCCTTGCTCTCACCTCAAGATACCTGAATGAAAATGGGTTGTATGGGTACCCAAGAGTCTCCCCTTTACAGACATGCCCACGTTATGCTAATCCCATGCAATTTTTGGCAAAAACCATGCAGTTTTTTGCATGCAGTATAAATTTGTTATTTTCGGCTATTCTAAAAATGGTGTATTTGAATATTTCTGCATACTGGGGTCCCTAAACAGTCTTGGAATTACTACTGGAAAAACTACTTGACTATTATCCATTGACAGAATACACTGTTTGGGAGTTCAGCTTCTTATGGCTTATTTTGGTGAGAGCCAAGATGGGCTGATGATTCTTACTGATTTGAGTATTAACCAGTGATTGATAAATGACTTCTGATTGTACATGTACTATAACTATACCTTTTATTATTATTTTGTTCTACTTTCTCTTGACTTTTCAGGTGTCTGCCACATACAGTGATGTTGAGAGAAGGTTCACTCTACCAGCCAGTCCTCGGCTCATTTTGCTAGGTAATGAGCCCATGACAAAGAGCCAGTGGATGATCGGCATCGAGAGGCACGTGGTCTATAAGGGCATTCAGCCAACCTTTGTGTCAGGACTTGCTGCACTGTTTGCAGTGTTCTACATTTTCCACCTTAAGTATCAAGACGAGGCCTCCAAAACCCTGGAATTCATTCAAAGATAGTTCATCAGTATATATCCGGAAAGAGGTAGCAAGGCCACCCATGGAAAGGTTATTTCCAAAAGGACCGGGAAGGTGGTACAAAAAACAGATGCAAGTGTCAACCTGCATGTTGCCATACTATTGAAGAACTTGCTGGACTTTGAGTGGGACTTCATCTAGGCCCTCGTCATCGGTGATAGCAACCAAATGCTGCAGTCAAGTCCCCTCTACCAGTTCGCTCTCTTTCTCCCTCTCTTCTCTTTCTCCCTTTCACTTTCACTGTCATGGAGTTCAGATTTACATGTGCAAAGGACTTGATTCCAAGCTTGGCTGTAATGCAGTTCTGTTACACTGTTCTTGATGCTATTTTAATTCAGCGTCTGAGGTTATGCTCATGAGTTCAGTAAAGCCTGTCATTAATTATTTTAGTGGAGACAGTTTCTTCCAAATATGGTAATGCAGGACCTTGTTACTTTTTTAATACAAATGTTTCAAATATTATTAGTCTTACAAAGTCAGCTGTGCAAATGATTGAGGACTTGTAATAAACTACAGAAATGTTTTATTGAATGTGTATTCTCTGGTGTTGTCTACTTTTGTTTAATTTGTGGGCATTTATAGGAATTAAATGCAAAAGTATCAGATTTTATTACCCTTTGTAAATAAACAGTAACATGCTGGCATGCACTGTTAAATTACAATAAAACCCACAGTTATCCTACTGTCATATACTGTAATCCAATATATGGTAATATACAGTTAAAATAAATTACAGTAGATGCACTGTAAAATAAGAGTAAAATGCTGGCGTCTTTGCTAGCATTATTTTATAGTGAAATTCTTTACAGTGTACTGTTTGTTTGCGAAGCCTCCAGAGCCACTGAAAGTCTGCAGAGGGGCAGCCTCCAGGATCTAACCAATCACAACAGAGTGGGCTCATCAGAATGGGGGCCTTAAAGCTAAAACGGCCTGTTTCAGACAGAGGCTGAACTGAGGGGCTGCATTACCAGTATAAGATAAATAAAGATTTTTTTTAACTGTAAATCATGCAAAGATATTCCAGTAGAGCCTCAGGATTTAAATATAGATATGGAAATGTGCATGATACATCCCCTTTAAGATAATACCAGCTGACATTTTAGCTTGTATACCTTACGTAAAACAAAATTTATACACTTCAGTACAATATTAACCAACAAACACTGAAACTACTAGATTTTCATGGTTATCTGTTGATCGTAGTATAGTAGCTACCCAAAACCTAACTGGAAGTCATGTGACATGATATAGTGATTTGATTGGCTGTTGCAAGAATTCAGTAGCAAAAAGTTCAAATAATCTGAATTTGATACAACTAAGGAGCATGAAAAATTTCTATTTTATCTAATTTATTTTTCACCTTTATTTTTTTGCCATTTTGCCTTTATTTGTTTGTGTGGAGATAGTCAAGAAAACATGGGAGAGTGACGGTTAAGAAAAGCAACAAAGGTGGCTAGCTAGAATCAAACTGGGGACATTGTTAACTATTAGGGTACCAGGACGTCCCATAATGTTGAATTATTGTGTGATTTTTGCATTAATTAAAGTACCTTGATTTATCAGGAGCTTATTTTTCTGGATTTACCATAGAATGACAATTATTAATCATTCATGATTATTAATTATAAATATTTAAGACTGATGTACAGTTCAACTGCAGTTGCACCACATTGCATGAAAACTTTTGATGCTGGTCTCACAGAGAACAAGATAAAATGTCACACCACTTCCATACGAGAGGAATCTGGTGGCTGCAGTTAGCCTCAGCCTCAGCTGTTCAGCTGTTTCCATTTCATCATGGATCTACATTTCATCAGGCTCCTGTTAATGCTGAGAGATTGCTCACAACTAGTGGCCATTTATGAATGTCTTATTAATGCAACATGAAATTAGCCATTGTTTGGACAATTGTTTTAAACAAGATGATAGCACTAACAATCACACCCTTCCACTAACTGCATTGGGTTTGCAATTTGAAAAGATACTTTTATCCATATATCATTTGCAATAAAAGTGTCTTGAAATGTATGAATCTATTCGTGTCTAGTGTGTCTTGCCTGTATAGCATGTGATGAGTGTAGAATAGATTAATAAGGAACTATTCATCTCCATACTTCACACAATTTCTTATCTACCATAACCATTCTGTAAATTACATTACACAGACTCTGAAACACTTATCCTTGGTTTGTAAGGCTCTAATGTAACATGCACCATTATCAAAGAATTTCTACCTAACGACCCAACTAACCCGAACACTCCTTTCCTCATTCCACGCTCGCAGATGAGATGAGACCCCACTGAGCCAATGAGCTTCAACGAAACTGACTTGATTGCCAGGGCTTCAGCGTCAATGATCCTAGAATAACAAGGAGCATATTGTACCATCAGCACAGGGCTGCACAGCCAGGCCTGCTCCAGGTTAAAAGGCTCTTAGATGCCTTGGCTCAATGACGGAGGTAATGACATTCTCATGATCCAGCAGCACAGGTGAATAGGTAACCATGGACAGAGGGAGAATACAGAGATGGAGGCAGAAAACTGCAGAGTACAACAACTGGATGTCTTACACATTTAAGATAAGAAATAATGGGCGAATTATAGTCCTGTATCACAGTAAATGATAAAAGTTTGGCTGTTAAAAAAGATTTGAATGTCATATTCTCTCCCTATTTTTAAGGGTCACAGGGTGAATGTACTATAAAAAATAAGACTGCAGAGTTAAACAAAAACTAAATACAACATAGTGTTTCAATCATGAGTGACTAATACTGAAAGACTAACAACCATAAATGTGCTTTGTGTCTATGAGCTACATGTACAGTATCAGCTTGCAAGCATGTCATCATCACAGTAAGACCACTGACGCTGCCATGCATCGCTGTCAATATTTTGAGTAGAGCTGCAATACTTTGCACAACTCCATATGAAGTGGTTTGACACTCCCACTATTTGTGTACGACTTTTATCAAACATGGAAAATCCATTCCTTGTCATTTCCCCTGTAAAGACACCTTGTCAGCCAGTCCCTGCCAGATGCCATAGTAGAGAGAATGAGTGAATGAAAAAGAAAAAAAAAGAAGCTCATTTTGATTAAGCTATGATTGACACCAAAACAAAGAGCAGTCATAGTGCATTGTGCATTTGTTTTTAATTCTCCATAAGTTTTTAATCACAACATATGACATCTGTCACAGGGAGGCCTCCGTGATGTGTGTGAGAAGGAAAAAGCACATGTGGCTCCCTATTAGGGGTGAATGCATAACAGTGTGTTTATATATGGCTTCATGCATGTGTGCATACATGTCCGCAGCACATGTGTATGTGTAAATACACGCTTGCATGCATCTACTATATGTTGTGTCTGCAGTATGTACATGTATAGGAATGCATGCACGTCATGTACCTGGATTGACATTGATTGCGATAGTACACAAGAAAGGAAGCATATTCATTGCTTTACATATCTGCCTGTGTGCTACCACCACTCATAAGCTTAGTCTCTGTCGCTAACCGCCTTGGGAGTTCAGATAATGTTCCTTCGCTGGCAGAAGACAGGTTGATAGCTGTCAGGGACAGAAACAGAATAAATGACGGGGTTTCACTGGGGCGCCTCTAAGGCGCATTAGGGACCTCAGGATCCCAATCCCCAAACACGGGATGAAGAATCATTTTGTCACAAAGGCACAGGGTCGCCCATCACTGTCTAATGCATGCCTTGATTAATCATAGGGATGGATCAACATTATGTCCTATTCAGGGTGATGCTTAATTGCCTCTGCCATCCAACTTATCCATTGCCCTAATGATGGTGCGTCTGCTTCCTTGGACACATGGTTAGTCTGGTGGGCTGTAGCTTAGCAGGACAGGACCCCCTTAAACATCATCACCAGCTGAGAGCTCAACCTCTCCAGACACCTTTACCTCCCCCTAACCGCGAGTATGTGGATAAATGGAGCCGGCTTCATCGCCTGTAGCCCTGTGTTTATATTCACAGCAGAATGTCTGCGAGTGTTAATGTATGTAGATTTCATTTCCGATGAGTGATTATTTGACTGCTCATTTTGCCTGAGATTTATGGCACTCTCTCTATCTCCTGACTGCAGTGCCACTCTTATCTTTAATAAAAGAGATGAGGACATTAATCAGGTTTTGTTGGCGGCCCTTACTAAGACATTAAATGTATTGTATGGGGTAAGTAAACACGCTTCACATCCTTCTCTCTCACAGTCGAGAGAGAGAGAGAGAGAGAGTGAGAGAAGGAGGGTGAGGGACAGAAAGAGGCGAGAGGGGAAGAAAAAAAAAACCCTCATTATATTTATCATAATTTCACATATGCTGTTTTTGAAGCAATGTACCATGAGCCCATAAAGTGTATTACAACTGTGCATAAATTCAACTGATTTGTGGCTGGAGTAGCTAATTCCTTGAGTACATTTTAGAAAAACAAGCACTGAGCCCTGAAATTGCAATTCCATAAAGGCTTTAAATTACTGAGTACAGAATCAAGAACTTGCCTGATGTGCCGCACATGGTGACCGTGTTATAGGGGAACGCAGCACTCCCCGAGATAGAGACAATAAAACCTGAGATGAGTGAGCCATATACTCAAACAAAATAAAGCAAGAGAAGACAGGCTGGCTACACGATGAGGAGGAGTGACTATCTTATCCTTTTTAACCACAAGGATGCATTTGAGAGGACACATTTAATTTTTTTTTTCTTCTTCTCGTCTCTCAGCATCTATCTCTCTACTTCAACCCAGCAGAAGAGTTAGTGGATGGATGCCAAGCCTCCTCGTTCAGAGGCAGTTAAAATGATGTGAATCTCATCATTAGCACAAAGGGGAGGATGTGTACAGTGGAAAACTCCTTGGTATAGTCAAGAACATACACATGTCATGAACAGCGGCATCACTAACAGACAAACACATTAAAACCTATGAGAAACGTATGATCTCCACTTCAACTGACTTGCAAGTGTTGGCAATGGGTTCTCCACAAATCAATAAAAATCTCAGACTCACAATTGATGCAAAGCCTTATTTTGCTATCATGCAAACTTTAGGTGTCACATTGGCTCAGACCGTATTAATATTTCATGTCATTCTTTCCAGCCACTCTCCCTTCCCATCACCCTCCTCTATCCTCATTTGCTACCTCCTCTCACCTCCCCGCTTTCTTCCTCTATTATCTGGAGTCATTTGGGATCAGCATGAACAAGATTTTCATATCAGGTAAATGAATATCTTTATCACAGAGGCAGGAGCCAGGATGCTCGGGGAGCTGGAGAGAATAATCTCACAGAGCAAACAGTCTTGGGGAAACAGAGAGCCACTCAGTAATAACAACCTCTCTCAGTCTCCCACACTGCTCTCTGTGTACATCTAAATAGCCTGCTTACTGCGGTGGATGCTGAAGGATCAATGGTCTTGCTGTGGCTTAGCACTGACCTCTGACCTTTGAGGGGAGAAAAAAAAAAGAATATGATGGAGAAACGACATGTGTCCTGGCACTATTTTTTTAATCAGACATAAATAAATGTTTTTGTTAGAATTAAGATGTGTTGGATGCAGTTTTTAAAAAATATTTTTCACACTTTTGTCCAGGCTGTGCTGTGTTCTACATGAAAATAAAGCTGTATCCTTCTACAAAGAGTATCACTCTGAAGACAGACTTAAAACAAAACATATTATTATAATATTTATTATTATATTATATTTTATCATTATGTGTGCACTTCAATAAAACAAAAGTTTTAGGCCGCCTTACTTGTTACCCAAGTGTGATGTTGGTAAGCATGATGGAGGTTGTAATAAACATGCTAAATCTATTTGTGTCTTCTGTTTCTTTAATATTTTTCTGGTTTGATGACATTTGGTTTACCTGCAGGTAAAAATTGGACACAACTAACTCTTTCCTCAAGCGGTGTGCAGAACAAAAAGCAGCCATGTCTCTTTATTACAATACCTAATAATAGTTGATTTAATGGCTATAAAATGTGTTCATTAGAAAGTTATAGTTAAGAAATATTCAAAGTATACCTAAAAGTGTCACTTTTATTGTGAATGAACAGGATCATATAATCTAAAAAGGGTGTGATTATATCCAAGTCTTGTCCTCCAGCATTATCTTGGAGCTCATAAAGAGATGAAATTTAATATGATGCTTTCAGTCAGTTTAATTGAATTTTAATTGCCTCTTTGGACAGAAGGTTTAGATCTAATCAATAAAATATTAAACTTTTGGGGCTTTGACGGAGAACGGTCTCCCTATCGCCCCCCGCTTCATTGCATCCTGGAACCGGCGGATGTAAAATGTCTGTTTATGAGCGGAGGTAGCAGAGCCAATATCTCGCTGTTTTCCATAGTGTTTCAACAGAATGCAGTGGATAAATAACACAGGGCGAACAAGCTGAGATTCTATTAATTACACTGGTGTGGAAGAGCGGTCGGTCACCTTCAAAGGAAGGCCTTTAATGTGCCAGAGCTATAAATATTTTGAAATGTCACACCTTGGGAAGACAGCATCAGGCCAGAGCCGAGGCGATAAATCAGAGCCTGAGAAGAACCAGGAAAGAAAAGATGGCTCTTTGGTATTTTAGAAATAATTACTAATACAAAAGGGGTAATGAATGAAGCTATAAATTACGTTAAAACAGACCATTAGGAGAGGATTAGTTTATAAAACTCGTTGCTGGTCCTTAAAATTACCCTCTCAGAATATCGCCTATTTTACTCCATCCATAACTCATGGAAATAAAAAACATGTATGCGTAATATCACTAACTCTGTTGATTAATGCTAAATTAATTGATTTTGTTCTGCTGCTTTTAAATGAGAATATTGTTCTTCTAAGGACGCCAGGTATGACATCATCATGACAGTTCTTTCTAACTGATATAAAGCCACTGTAATAATGTCCATAGTCAACTTTTATAGCAACTACAAAAACCTGCTATGAATATGTGCATCTTTATGCAGAGTTTTGTCCAAGTTAGAGCAGGTATGACCTGAACAGAGACCCATTTGCTATGTGCTGGATGTGGTCCAGTCATTGTCTGCTACCAGCATCACCACTATCACATACAGTTATAAATCTGAGGAATCCTTGGTTAGGCTGCTGCACGGATGGAGGGAATTTATCCTCCATCCCTATAGAGAGAGCCTGGGAGAGAAAAATGACATGGCCCATCCTCTAAGGCTCATAAAAGTCTAAATTAAATATCAAATGGAACCACGGATGGATAGCGTCCCTTCCATGGATCCCCAGCGCCGCCTCAGCCTCCACTCCCTGACACGACAGGTGCTGCTCACATGACTGGAGAGCCAGACAACTTTGTTAGCAGGACTGTTCTCGGTTCAGTGTAAAGCTGCATGTGTACATAATGAGAGAGTTAAGTAAGTGAACATAACAAGGTGCCATTATTCCTCAGTGGTTCCTGCCATAGCTGGATGCTGCCATATCTGGATCCTCCCTTCCTTTTAAAGGATTCTTAAACATTACACTGTGCATGTATGACTGAATGAAGATGGTTCTTCAGACGACTTAAAAGTGCATTTTGTCACATATCTGAATTACAGAGTATATGATTCTCTATATCCATATTTATAAACTCATGATTCTCCCATCCTCAGCAGAAGAACACTTCCAAAGATTGCTGTCAGGCGGGAACACCTCATTGGGAGATACTGTAATACTAATGCCAACCCCGCCACAATAGCTGGTGCTATCGCCAGGCTAAAACTGTACATTATGAATCATCAATTGTCGCCCTGCTTTGTATTATCCCTAGAGAAAATCCCAATCTGGGCTTGAGCCCACGGCTGATGGACACCCCATTATTCACTCGCGCTTCTTCAGCTCTGAGACAGGAGTGGGGATAGGCAGTAAAACGACGGCCTTAAGATTAATCCTCCGCTCTTTCTGCTGCTTCCCGAGTCAGAATGAAATAGAACATTCCCTTCCCTTAATCAAAAAGTTTTTATCATCTCCCCCCCTCCAACTCAGGAAGTGGGGATAATGCTCGTTCCATTGCTCGTCCTGTGAATTGACATTGGGGAGGGTGATGAGAAGGATCTGCTCTTGCTGCCTTTTGTACTGTAACAAGTGAGCACAATTTAGATGAGCTGGTGGTCGTCGATCAATACGTGTATTATCTCCTGTACGATGCACCACGCAAGCCTTAATAATGGGGTTAGCAATCCCTTCAAAGCTGCCGTAGCACCCACATCACTGAATGGCCTTCACAATTAAGATAATAACATGGTGAAAGTCAAGCAGAGCAGAAGTTCATGGCGCTGTTGTGCAACGAGGGAGAATGCAATGACAATATATAGAGAATAAAGCCTAAAGTTTACCTCTAAATTACATAAGACGTATGCTTACAGCCAATTATATTAACTAAATAAGAATTTCACACTCTTTTCCCTCTTGTTCATAAGGCAGAGGATGTGTTGCACAAAGTGAGATGTGATTTGGTTCTCAGCAAGGTCACAAGCATCAGGTGAGCTGTGAAGTTGTGGTTTTAAGTCACCTGAGTCTCGCCTCAAACAGCCAACCTCGCTGAAGCCTCAATGCCATCACGCCTCGGCCCACATCACTTAGCAAAGGGGTGTGAATTTGTTTTCACCCAGGCGTTAATGAACTGTGGGCTTTGTGGGCTTAATGAGAGTGAGCTTCTATTGAGCAAAGGTACCTGGGAGGATAATAAGAGTTCACAATTCAAAAAACTTCTCCCTTTCCACAGTTTAGGAGGTGTTTTAACGAAAAGGGCTGTTGACGGCTGCTGCTGCAGTTCATCTCTGACCCACCAAATCAGCTGCATCAGGAAGCAAGACTCCGGGAGTATTCGTCATCCATCAAGAACATGCAGTTTTGTGCCACAGTTCCTGGCTTCCAGCCAAGTCCAAAGCGACTCATTGTACAGCAGCCAAAAGACAAAGGCAGCTCCCCCTCTGCTCTGTGAGAGCAGTACGTGGAGGTGTGGGTGGCTATGCAGATCACTAATTGTACAGGCCACCGGGGGAAGAGAGAACGGAATGGCAGCCTCTCTGCAAGACATGCCGAGGGAGGGGAGGGACGAACTGGTGTGAGCCTCCCTCCCTTCTCTCTCTCTCCCTCTCTTTCTCCTTCTTTTTCACTCTCTCTACCCTAAATTGGCAGCTGGCAGGCAAATGAATGCGGTGTGAAGTGAGCCCACTGAAGTGCAGGGTCCTGCTGTTCAGGCAACAAAGGAGCTCCATGCGAGACATCTGCTGTTCAGTTATCAGAATACATTTAGTCACGTGCCTCCCTTCCCTCGCTCTTTCTCCATTGCTCTTCCACCACGGCCCGCACAACATCCATTCTGTCAACTGAGAGCTGAGCCTTTCTTTCTCCCCACTTCTCTTCAACGGCATTCTTCTTCAGATCACTCCTCCGCTGACACTCCCCCCCATCCCATTCTCATTCTCTCATTTGCCACCGTAATCCCTCTCTCCACCTCTTCTTTTTGCTGCCTTTATTTAAACAGTTTGGGTCTAGCAGATAACCCCAGAGTGGCTTCCTATCTGGTCCAAAATGCGTGAACCCTGTGTGAATGATCACAAGACGGCCTGAGGAAACGGCAGACTGAATCTTAATGAGCCACGCTCGCACAAGCAAAAGTAAATTGAGCTTACCACCATGATAAATTAACCTAATGAATGCAATTGTTTTGTGGCACGCTAGCTTGGGCTGGAGCCAGATGGTCAATACTTAGCACTGAGTTTTGTGGCGTCTTCCTTCCCTCTCTTCCTTTTTGCTTTGAGGCTCAAGAAGAGGACATGAAAAACAAAAACAAAACAAAGCTAATTTTAAATCCTTTTTTTTTTTAAACACATTTTTATCTTTTCTGTTGTTTTCAGTTTCATTATTCTCTCAATTTAATGCTTCTCATTGGGTTTGCTATGGATATAGCTCTTGTCAGTAAGCATCCATGAGGTGCCTTGGACCAGGGCCTTGTGGCTGAGTAAAACAAGCAACTGTGGTGACATGATAGGGGTCCACAGAGGAGACGGCGGTGTGTATTTCTCCCCATTTCCTGTCCTTACTCACGATATCCTTGTTTACTTTAACACTTAATCCCTGTAAAGTGTGTCATTTGGTTTGCACGCTCTTCACTCTCCACTTCGTCCTCCATCCTCTCCCAGTGGTGCAGGCTAGCATGAAGGTTGCACATCCAGGAAGGGACAAACCCCCTCCTGTACCGCATGTAAACTAGATGACTTCCTCGAGGCAGGTGGCACATATCCAGATGTTCTCTCAATTTCCTCTGTGTGTGTGCGTCTGCTTATGTGTATGCGTGCATGTATTGCTTGACACACCCCAAGCTGGTGACCTCTCTGCTCTCCCCACAACATCACCACTGGAGCAGTTTACACCATAATGACTTGTATCGCCCGAGGCCCTGCCACATCTGTGGCTCCCTTCCTCCATCTCTGTCTCACACTCTTTCCCTCTCTCTGTCTCTCTTTTTCTGTCTCTTTGTCTCTCTACCTACCTAACACATAACCTGTCCACATTTCTCCTGCTCATCCTTTACTCACTGGAGCTTTTTCACCTTGTTTAATCCGTCATAAACTTCCCCCCATCGCCTTGTCCTCAAGCAAGTGCTTTCTGCTTTGGTCCACAGCACTATTACAAGAGAAAGAAATTGCATGGCTCACTTTGCAATGACTTAATGCATGTCTAACATGACATCTATCAGCCATGATAAACAAACACATCATTCAATGTCAGCAGGCTAGAGAAGGTAGTTGCAGCCCCACATTGGAAGGGCCTACTGTCCAAGACAAAGTGCAGGGTATGCTCTGGCAGCATTCAGTGAGTCTAATGTCACACGGAGTGACGTGTGCTCCACCAACAACAACTCAGCTCATTACCCACTCAGGAGGGGAGGGAGGGAAAAAAATGGTGCATCCAAAATGTGACCATGTGCTGACCATGCATTCTGTCCCGTTAGCCCCCCCGGCTGTATATGGAGAGCAATGACCTCTCACTTAGACAGCGTGGCATTCGATCGATCTTACGTGACATTTGTGACATTGCGTGCATCCTAGATATGCATCTCCATGGTGTCAACTTATCAGTCAAGCCATCTCACAGGCAGGACATACATATCACATTACATGTTCAGCAGCTCTTGTGTTCCAGTGGGAAAGACGTGTTCGGTTTGACTCGAATTCTTGCACTTTCACACAAGGTAAACTGTGCCTCTGTGTATGCGGCGAGGTGCCGACGCCTGTCTCACCTTTACAGCTGACGCGAAAACCCGAAACACGCAGACAAATAATTGAGTTCATCAGCATAACAGTGTAAGAGTGTCTATTTCTGACTAGAGACTTTACTTTTAAAAATATACCATTACCAGCTCTAAGGTACTGTACAGTACCCATCTGGATTTATGCACACACACACACACACACACACACCCACACACACACTCCCCTCACCACACACAGTGTCTTGTTTTCAGGTTCATTAAGCCCCAGTGTTACCTAGAGTGGCTGACAGGATGAGGAACAGTGCAGAAATCTCCCCCTGCAGGTATCCATTCACATTATCATTGGGAAAAAGCCTCTCTCGTCAGTGCCCTTGTTACGGCTCGAGGGGGGACCACTAATTAGAGAGACAAGAACTGCTTGAGAATAAGTCCATTACACCCATGTGGACCCAAAATCTTAAAATACCTGGAATATCAGCAAAGTCCCAGCATCCCCTCCAATCATTCCCCTTCTGCCGAGGGCATCTTTTAAAACATGGAAAAATATGGTGAAAGAGTTGTAGAGGTAGACAGAAATGGAGGACAGAAGCTGTCAGCTATTTGAAGGGCTTTATGAAAATTATCTTCCAATTAGAAGCAATGATCAAATCAGGCATGAACCCCACTCTTGAGTTCTCGATGATTTCTGTCTCTCTCTCTTCCTCTCTCTCTCAATTCCTCTCTCTGTCTGTCTCTCGCTGTGTGTGTGTGTGTGTGTGTGTGTGTGTGTGTGTGTGTGTGTGTGTATGGTATAACTGCAGCTCAGATGAACTCATGAAAGGAAATTTGGTTAGTTTTCTCATCACTGGTAATTATACTAATACATCGGAAATGCCTCTTTCAAAGTGCATGAGCCATGTGGGGCCCCTCATTATAGTAATATAATTTTGGCTGAAATATATATCAAACTGATTATCATCACTCATTCTGTATTCTCAAACCCACCTCCACAGAAATAGCAGAAAGGATACAACAATGAAAAAGCCCCACAATTAATACATTTCAGTTCTGACTGGGTATTTTAGTTAATCAGTCATACAGCTGAGTCTTCTCCATAGAAATACTAAAAGTTTGCTGGTGGATTAAAGCTATGAATTATTTGAAAATACTGCTTGATTTTTTTAAAATGTGATACATACCATAACACTTTTTTTTTTAATGGAAAAGTAAAATTATCTCCTTATTCTCCAGAATAAAAATATTATTCAATTTAAAAGTTTAAAGTTTCCACATCACACTTGAATAAGTTGCATATTGGACAAGGATTAGCTTCCAAGAGTTGTTTGTTGCTTGTATGTAGATTCTTTAACTCAGGTTTTTCTTACCAAAATCATTCCTCCTGTTCATAGTGACCATTATAAGATCCCTTACTGATGTGTTTACAATGTTAGCGATCAGGGACAAAATCCACAGTCCACGTTTTGAGCAAAAAATGTATTAATACAGGATGACCACAGCTTCACTCGGCTAAATCTTTGTTAAGGTGCTGGAAGCATCAATTAGTCCAAATGCTCAATTAAGTGAAAAACTGCATAAATCTAAGTGTGCGGAAATCTCTTCTATCATTTTAAGCAAAAATGTATTGAGAAATTTATCTGAAGATAATATGAGGCTTTAGCCGCCTGAGTTACTCAAATACAGTGGATCCGTTCAGTAAAAAAATTTCCTCTTTGTGTCTCGATGGACAGCGTTTTCCTGTTCAGCTGCAGTGGAAGGATCGTAACAAAAAGAGGAAATTTGGCATTAAAAAGGCATTAAAATATGGATTTTATTAGGAAGACTGAAAGCTCATATTAGCGTCCAAGAAAACTTTGAAACACATTTTTGCACTTACATCAAAAGTTCATTATGAAGGGATCTCTTAATGGCCAGTATGAACAGGAGGAATGATTGTGGCAATAAAAAATGTGTCACATGACTATTGTTTTAGGACAGACTTGAAAAATTGTGAAACCCGTCCTTTAAGGTAAGCAAAGAAGCTTTAAACGATGTGAAAACAGCCCTCTAGTGCCCAGCACATACATCAGTCTGTACAGTGAAGCTCAAACATCAAAGTGACGTTACAATCCACATACACATTTTTGAGAAGAAGGGGACTAAGCAATAAATAACTGTTTCTGTGGTCTAAACAGAACAATAATTAAACACCTTAGGAAAGAGAGACTACCAAAATGCCTGGACTTAAATGCTACTGGAATTGCTGAAATCATTTACCACTCTGTCTTATCCATAGAAACTTAAAATGATGTTCCTATCTTTTTTTTTTTTTTGCCTTTTGACTCCATTACGATACAACAAACGATCCAGTTTGGATGCAAGCTCTAAGTAGGCAGGTGAATCCAGCCTGCAGTTGGCAGTATTTATGAGAGTTGATTTAACTGCTAGGGTCCTCTTGTGAAACATGAGTCAGTTCCAGCATTTAACCTCACCATACTAATTTATGCACCATGGCATAGGGTACTTTATCATCTGCTCTTTGGGGAGAGACAGTCATCTCATTAGGCAGGATTTAATGAAATGCTAGGATACACTTCTTAATTCCATAGATGGCTGAAACAAAAATCCAGTGTAAATCCTGCGCTCCGCCGTGGCTGTATGAATTGTAGCAGCCAGAGGAGGAAAAGGGAGGGGTGGTGGTGGTGGTGGTGGGGGGTGGATACCAGCGGAGATGTTTGGTGAGGGAAAAATGAGATGGAGGCTGAGTTGAGTTTAGTTGTATCTGTGTCTGTGAGTCCATAAATGTGTTTTCAAATTATTCTCGTCTTAAAAGTCACATTTAACAATGTCTTGGAAACATGCAAAATTCAGATACCTTACATTATAATACAATTAAAACACAATATAATGGATGTTGTCCTGCTGTATGCCTAAAAACAAATGTTCCTCTTGACCAAAAATAAGTCTAAATCTTGATATATCTGTACTGACATCAATAGCCGTGTGCATCTTAACCACCCTCTACTCAAGTCCCACTACTGTTCTAGCCTCAAGCCAACTAAGATATGTTAAATCCTTTTGAATGTACAGACACTAGAGAGAACAAAATTGGGGCAGACTGTCGACTGTTCTTGGCAAACGTACATGTTCATTTCCAGCCGTTGACTGCCGGGCCCACAGACAAGAGCCACCAGAGGACGAACACACACCAGCACCATCATCAACAGCACGACGCAGAACATTAACACCATTATTTACATAAAATTACTTACATACTGGTGTAGTAATTTAATTAGTTTGACCAGTGTGGCGCAAGTGCGAGGAATAGATTCATACAGGCACCACGAGGGAGCTCTGCTTACTCTTCCACATGGCTAAATCTTTCACACGATATTATGGGGGGAAAAAAATAGAGACACTATAAAAACCTTGATTTCATTTACAAGTCCCGTTGTCCCATGTCCTTGCCCAAATACACATTAACACAAGGATGCACACGCAAACACACACAGATAACATTGTGTATTTGTCATGCTAATAAGACAATGTCCATATTAAGCTACTTCAAGTATATAATAGAGAATTACAATATATCAGGTAAACCCTTTCCCTTTGTTTGGCTTGTTCTTCATTGTTTGAATAGTTTAACATATACAAGAGCTTCCCGCTCCTCCTGAAATAAGGTGGTGGACAAAATAATGAAATCATGACATGAAAAAAGGCTAAAGATTCTTTAAAAGTACATTAGCTTGTTGTACACGCAGCATGTTAGCGGGACATCAGCAATTCGTGAGAGTCCTTTATCAGTTAATTCATGTTTTTGACGATTAGATGCTTGTGTGTATGTGTGTGTGTGTGTGTGTAAGTGTAGACCTGAAACCTAAAAAAAAATTAATAGAGCTGCAACTAACAGTGTTTTTTACTACCGATTTTTATTACCGAAAAGCAATATGGTTTGATGATGAGTCATCTTTCAGGCTCGGCCCACAATATTTGTTGTCATCTGTTAAACAAGGTGTAGGATTGGAATGGTATGGTCAGCCAACTTTTCAGAGTCATTAGGTCCAATGATCACTCTGCAGGGCACCATAACTGCAGACGAATTTGAGACCATTTTACAGGACTAGAGAGACCCTCATTATGTTCCTAAAGTCCAAATTGATAAGGCCCTCATACACATTACTACATAGATTGAAAAATGGTTTCATGAACACCAGGATGAAAAACATCATTTGATCCTAATGGAAAGCTCTAGAGCCAAGACGGATGTTTTGTGAAGAGAAATTCTGGTTTATTACAACTTACTTCTGTGGTTTTTGTAGAACTTTTTCATTACTTTCAATACTATAACGCTGTACGTTGTAAGTCTAACAGGGGAGAGAATGCGTGCAGTCAAACAAAAAGATCTCAAAAAATCTCAGATTAGCCAACTTTGGGTATGGGTACTTGGGAAAGAAAACAAAGACAAAACTGTCACAGTTTACAGACTGACTTCATGAGTATTTTTGACCTGTCGTAGTTGTAAGTGCTCATATTGAAGCCATGTTCCGAGAACTCAGCAATGCCTTTACTGAGTGAAAGATAAAAATGAAGGCAAAAACTATGAAAATAAACCAGATAAACCGTAATCATTCTTAAACACGTGGTGTAGATTTTGCCATTACCATTTCCTTTATTTATTTTTCTTTTGTTTATTCATAAAATCTACATCCAATCAGATATAGAGCATGCATCTGTTTGACATCTATCTCTGACTTTCCTACCTACAGTTTTAAAAAAACTGAAAACAGTATTAAACACATTTCTGTGAACACAGCAAAAGTATGAGACAACATATGAGAGAATGGATCCTGTTTTCTGAATGGATTCTTTGAACTCGAAGGACAATTACAGCAGCTCTTATTCAACGTTGGTCATGGCTGATCTAACAGAAGAGCTTTCACCTTCCTTTCTGCCCAGCCACTGTTAGCTTCAACGTACAACCCCGGCAGCATGACAGGAAAAAAAAAAAAAAAAACACCACCACTACTAGAGAAAAGAACTTAATGTCCTATTCAACCCTCCGCCCTGCACCGTTTGGAAAATTGCTCAATCTTTTTTTTCCCTCCCCTTTCCCTGTGACATATTATTATACATTGTTTCTAAGGAAAAGCATTTTCTATTATTGCCATTAGAAATATGAAAGTTTAGGGGAAAAAAAGAACAGAGAGGATGTAGGATGTAGAAGAACATTTGGGGGAGAGAGGTGAGGGTAAAAAGCGATTGAAAGGCTGTAATTATTTGAAATAGTCTGCTAATGTGTATTATCATGTCATTAAATGTAAATGAGATGGAGCTAAAAGACCCAACGCAGAGGACTTGTGGCTTGCTGCAGAAAAAAAAAGGGGAAGGGAAAAAAAAAATCTGAGATAAAAAAAAAAAAAAAAGAAAGAAATGTCAAGGCTATGTTCATTTGTGGGAACATAAACATTTAATAAGCTGACCAACCTATGACAATGATCTGGAACACTGTCACATGACGGTGTTGTAAATGTACAAACAGCTACTGCAACTTACCAAACCTTTGGCTGCTACTGACACACAGATAAAGAGAGGGCGGATGGCGAGAGCGATTTAGTGGGAAGATCCTGATGCTGTCTGAAGTCCTGAAGACAATTGTCTTGACTGTGAGTGGGTGTGCATGTGTGTGTGTGTGTGTGCGTGAGTGCGTGTGAATGCGTGCATGCATATGTGTTTACTCTTGCATTTGATCCCCGACGTGAGCGAGCATCATTCCACTCCAGCTGCTTAATAAGGCTGTCTGGGCCAGTGGCTCCTCATGGCCCCCAGCCCTGTTATCAGAAACATTAAGCTGAATATTAATGGCCTGGCCCGAGACGCATGCCATTAAGCTTGGTTGGCCATTTCTCTCTGTCCTTTCCTACCACTGTACAGGAATTAATGAATCGTGGGGTAAAACAGGGAACACAAAAGAACCAGAGAGAGAGAGGTAGAGAAAGTGAGAGAGAAATGGTTGGCTTGGTCGGTGGCTATTTCTCAAAACCGAAAGATAAATACGAGCAGAAATGTAGCATGTCATGTGTGGACAAAGAAGAAAGAGGAGAAAAAGAGTTAGGTGGCAACATATCTAAAAATAAACTCCTGGTTGTATTTCTCTTTCTCTCACCACATTAATAAAACCCCCATGACGGACCTTTGTGTCTTGCTCAAAGAAAGAAACAACGAAAAATGATTTGGTAATGATTTGTTCATCTTTATTTCCTCTGGCTGAGCAGGCGCAGAGGTTTACATCTGAAATGGAACAGAGAGAAGGGAAAGCACTTATTACTCCCTAAGTGCTGTGCTGTTGCAGCCTAAGCAAAGTGAGCTGTTAACGGATATAATTTGCGCAGAATGGCCAGAGGAGAGCTTTTGATATGCAGAAGAGCTGACCTCTGGACTGCCACTTTAATTGGGTTTTTAATTTTCCAGGCCATCTGACAGTATCAAACATGATCCCTGAGCTTTGCCCCGTTGATTGGAACCGCTGTGACAAGAGGAGCCTGACGTTCTCTCCGCTTTTCACGGGAGGGAGGACAGCAGAAAGAAAAAGCGAAAAGAGGCAAGAAGAGGGAAATAAAAGCACACAGGCCAAAGGAGGGCTTGGGATGGAAATTTGCCTTAATAGTGAGGACCTGAGTGTAGCATTGTACAGGGCTGAGGCTGAAGCTGCGCTGTTGATGGGATACCACCCTCAGAGACAGGGAGGAAAAGTGCAGGCTGCTGAAATATACTGTAGGCTGTCACTTCTGACTAGCGACAGCACACAAAAGACCAAACCAGACTTCACCACTCGAGGTGCAGCAGTTGTATACAGTACACTAAGGACACCAGGGCAGTTAATAGTGACAGACTGTGGCCCTTTGAGTTTTGA
Organism: Thunnus maccoyii; assembly: GCF_910596095.1. NCBI lineage: Eukaryota > Metazoa > Chordata > Actinopteri > Scombriformes > Scombridae > Thunnus > Thunnus maccoyii. Next base: position 12,723,299 of record NC_056548.1, read on the forward strand.
CAAATTTAACTATACAATAATTTTCTCTGAGTTGCTAAAAAAATCAAAGTCATGGGTGTAAATTCATGAGCAGAGTTGTCTGCTCTGCAGGAAAACTTCAGCCCTTATATCTGGAAACTTAATAGCACGGAGCGGAATGGCTTTCGAATGAGGCTACATCGTCAAATCCTAACATGGACCCATCAACACGCCAAACGCCACAATTATCACCTGCGCCAGTCCATCTGGCTTGCTATCGTCACACAGACAAGAGTCTGTCTTGTGGTTTTTGGACAGGGGTTCCTACTGGTGCCTGTTTGTTCAATCTGCAAGACCACACAAAGAGTTTCAGCCCTCTAATCTCCTAACCAAACAAGACAGCAATTACACAGGCAGATAACTAAGGGACATTTTCATCCGCAGTGACAGTACTGGCACAGAAGTGTGTCTGTTGTAGACAGAAGAAGAGAGAGAGACAGACAAGAGAGAGAGAGAGAAGGAGACTGTTGTCCTGTTTGAAGAAAAGAGAGGTTCACCTGCCAGGAGGTTCACCTGCCAGTCAGAATACACGCAGACAACTGTGACACACACTGTAGTCATTACACATGGACAGGGTTATCTCAAGGACCACTGCAAGGGCTCGAGCATGTCCCAAACCTGCCAGCAGTTATTTGACAGTTATTGACTAACTGACATATTTAGCCATGTTATTAATGTAATGGAATTTATTAGTTGCAGACGTGAAACTAGCAGAGCGTATCTGAACTGGATGTTTCTAACCGAGCCTAAACATCAGTGTTAAACTCTTTGTACAAGTAACCATGAATATAAAATTCTAACTATTAAAGTTGAAAGAAAATGACTCATGTCCTTGGTGAACGTGAGAATGTGAATGAAATCGTCGGACAGGATCATCATTCAGAATTAAGTCGGTTCCATGACATGCATTAGACAAATGTAGCTATTTTTCACAAGTAGTGGAATACATTACAGTTGAGATTGAGAGTAATGTACCTTTCTTGGCACCACAGAGATTCTTCAACCTTTAGTCATTAAAAAGTGGGAACTTTTCCACCTTTTCCTTAAAGTTCATGCTCTCATTCAAGCTAAATTACTCCGTCCTAAGACACTCGTAAAAAACCTGCAATGACAAAACCCTTTTAAGGTGTCATGAAATGCGGAGCTGTTATATATTTGTAAGGTGGGTGCCAGCTACCCCGCACTATACAGTCAAAATCTGCATGCATAAGCACTCACACACGCGCACATTCAAACAAGGCCCAATAAAGTCACGCTCACGTACACACACATACATGCGCAGAAATCTCATTAGAGCCTTTGTTAATTGCAGCAGACAAATGCTAATGGTTCAGGCAACAAAGCAGCTGCGCGTATGAAAAATGAGAATCCACAAAGTAATTATTACATCCAATATTAATTTAATTATACCGTTTTGTGTGATACAGTAATTTAGGAGGGTTTTTCTAATCACACACACTCTTGAAATAAATTAGGAGTTACAGAGGCGCAGGGGAGCTGAGGATTTCTCCAAAGACTCACTAGGGGGGAAATAGCATCATTCTCCTTCAGAGAACTGGGATTTTCACATTTAAATTAAAACGCCACTGTTGCTCTCTCATCAAATGTGAGAGTAGAAGAAAGGAGTGGGACGACTATGTGTATTTTGAGATTCTGTGCCAGAAAAACACAGACTTTTTTTTTTTTTTTTTTTCTTCTCTGTGGCCAGGCTGATGAGGGAACCAGTGAGACGGTGTGGCTGTCAGAGCATTGGCTGCGTCTGAATAAAAATAAGAATATTAATCATCTCTCCTGGGCCTGGTTTTGCCTCTTCGCCTTTCTCTTGTGAGCCCAGAAATGTAATTGCAGTTGTTTTCTATATAATCAGTAGCCAGAGAGCTGGTGCTATTACAGACACTCGACAAGGGAGCTTTTGTTTTAATCTTTTGATTCCAAAGTCAGGTTCTTTTTTATCTGCTGTGGTGTACACAAAAGCAAGTTTGATTGGCGGGGAGTTTGCATCTTTTTTTTTTCTCCCTCCCCTCTCTCTCTCGCTCTGTCATGTAAATTGTTATTGTCTTTTACCTCAAATTGCCTGAGAAGTTTGTCAGATGAATGGATCTGCAACAGCACCCTTTCTTCTATGGATTTGTACACTACAGAACATGCACGCTGGCCAGTTATAATTCAAACAAACACACCTCGGCCTCAGCTAGAGCAAGGCTGCATCTCTGCATGTACAAATTGGACAGATGTATGTGAACAGTCTTGCCATTGTACCTCTTTTTTGTGAGTGCATGCATGTCTCACTCTCTTTTCCTCTCTCTCTCTCCCTCTCTTTTTTTTTATATTCACACTTTTTAATAAAGCAGAACATCTCGCCTCTGGACGTCACATGGATGGACAGCTGTGCCGGTGGTCGAGGTGAAAATCAACCCCAGGACATGTCAAAGAGTGAGATTTCCAGTCCTAAAATTAGATGAGAAACCTGGGTGTCTGTGAAGGGTGGGAAGGAGAAGGAGAGAAAGGAGGGAAGGAGTGCAGAAGGGTGAAATAAAGTGTTAGAGAAGCACGTCCACCCCTGGCCAGTTACTGTAAATCAGGTCCCTGAATGACTAAGGGTTACACCTCAGGAAGTAGCTTCCTGGAGTCAAAAGTGCAATGGTATTTATATAATAACACTGTTTCATTCCAACATCCCCCAGTAACAGAGTAATGGGGCCTCTGCCAGCGGCGCCTTTAATGCCCTAATGGCGGAATTAAAACCAGGGGATGGCAATGAACGGATGTAAATTAACAATCACCTCCCTATCACAAACTACACGTGCACATACTCTCTCACACACACACAGGAAGTCAGCACACCAACTTGCTCCCTCCGTCAAGCCAATAGGGAATTAAAACAGCATTCGACAAAAGTGGGCCATTGTTTTCTTAACTGCATGGTAGATGTTTTAAGTTAGCGCCGCTCAGAAAGAGCCAACTGTTCAACATGATGTGCAGCTAGTGGTGGGAGAAGTATTCACATCTTTTACTTACAGGTGGCTTGTGAAATTTCCTTTCCTTGTTTGTCCGTAAAAAAAAAGAAATTATGTTTACAGTAAGTGTTTCTCATCAAAATGCATTGTGCGTATTGTTTGGGTTTCACAAGCGTGTTGGGAGCATTTGCTTCCTCATAAAACATTTGTAAAGTCAATTTTAAAAAAATATTGTAAATCTTGATTCCTTACTGTAACATTCATGTTTGCAACTTGCAGTCTTCTTCCTTGCCTTGGTTGGCGCATTGCTACACTTCTGTGTGCGTTACCACCACCACCATCAATTGTCATACAGTGGAATATACAATGGCCCTGAGATGCAAAATACAACCACATTTCAGAAAACCGCAATATTTCACAAAACAGAAATATGTGGGACAACAATTCTTGGTTGTGATTGGACAGCACCCAAGTCAATCCAGAGTTCAGTCAAGATTGGTAAGTGATTCTATATGGATGTGCTGATTGGTCATGAGTGTATAGCGGGGTACTGGAAGATAGCTATCATATGCCTGTTCACTGATTATATAGGTTTTGGTTCAGCCATGATCTGTCTTTATCCTGCCAGCCTTGATGTAGAGAGATAGCAAGACAACACGCATCAGAGAGAGAGAGGGAGAGAGAGGTTGGCATAACAGGGAGTGATGAAGAAAATGCAGCACAGACTGCACCAAGTTCAAGGTATTTACCCCCAAAATAGCCTATAATAGCCTACAAAGTTATATAATCATTGTTCGTCTTTTTTACTGAATGACATGGTTCCCTCGCGGTCCAACAATAAATGTTCTGGTCTGCAGACTGGGGTCTGGGAACCCCTGGTTTACTTCATCTTGTCTATGGCTGGGTTCTCATGATAGCTTTTTCAATGAAGACAAAAGCCCAATAGCACCCCACTATACATTCATGGCCAGTCAGTGCATCCATGGCAGTTTACAGTATAACTGACAAATCTCTATTGACTTGGGTTCTGTCCAATAACAAACAAGAACTGTTGTCCCTACCTTTTCCATTTTGTGAAATGTTGTTGTTTTCCAAAATGTTGTTGTGTTATGTGAAATGTTTTCTTTTGCACCTCAGGGCCACCGTAGAAATAGCGTGAAACTGGCATAGGAATGTGTATCGTGTCACCCAAATGCTTGCGTAACATGTCAAAAATGGGGAGCCACTCATAAAAAACATCCATAGCACTACTAGCTGTCAAAAACTCCACAGCGAATCTATCTCAAAGTACAGTACCACACGGTAAAAATATTCCATAGCCAGTAAAAGTCCTGCATTAAAAATCTTAAGTACATACATTATATTACCAGCAAAATGTTCTTTAAATAACAAAAGAAAAAGTACTCATTATTCAGAAAAACGACCCCTGTAAGTGTTATTAACGTATTACATAATGTAAATATTATTATTTGACGGGTATTGTACACATTATTTGATTAATATAATGTCTAAGCAGCATTTTAATGTTGCAACTGGTCAGGTGAAGCCAATTTTAATTGACTGACTATATATTGTTGGGTTTAATCTGTGTATAATATAAAATTTTATTAGTAACTGGTAACTGTAGTAAATAAAAATACAAGTAGCAGAGTAAAAAGTAGAACATTTCTCTCTTAAATATAGTGGAGTAAAGGTATAAAGTACCACAGAATGAAAATACTCAAGTAAAGTATAAGGGCCTCAAATTGTACTTCTCATTGTTATCCTTATTTTATTTCAAAAACTTGGTGTAATGGTAATAAGTGTGGTTAATTTCTTATTCGGTATTGATTGAAATATATGTTTACATGTTATCTATCTTTTCATTTGTAATATGTTAATTAATTTAGTTCTATTTGTGTTCATCTACTATTCTATCTCAATGCTTGTCCTTAAATAATTTATGTCACAGAAGGTCAGGCAACCTGCGCTGTTAAAATACTTTGTATATAATTAACAGCAAATGTTATTGTAATTAAAGGAAATCCACACACGGGGATTTTACCCTCCTTTCACCACAGAGGCTTATGTTCTCTTCTGGGACAGGAAATGTTCGAGGGATCAAACTTAGTTCACATGTTACAGGTGGTTAAGATATAGCTACAATTCAAATGATAGTCCTCTGGGGAAACAGTAGCCCTTTAGTATTTACAGTAACAATGGGTCTGGCAAACTGCCCATTTTACTGCCACATAGCCATGTGTGAGTGTTTACCAGAAGGGAGAAATTGGGCAACAAGAAAATCACAAACAAGCAGTGTGCAGAGGTATCTGGCAGAAAGTATTTAAGATCATTTTTGTAAAGGTTTAAAAAAGAAAATCCAGATCCCTACTGAAATAAATGATGTCAATTTTTCATGAACTTATCTGTACTCCCCGATGCTCCTTCCAGGACTGATATTGCACCATTATTCACCAACCTAAGTAGAAATAAATTGATGGATTATCATTTGAGTTTATTCAATGGCTCAAACCTTATGGAAGGAGAAAAGAACAGTCCTTGCCATTTAAGATAATGGTTAAAAATGTGTATGAGTGTTTAATGTCCCTGCAGTGTTTGCTCTGTAGGGGTCTCGCAGGGAGAGGAAGATGGCTGTTCTGGGTCACTGGGGTGGGGACGGCGAGAGCTTAGTCGATTAGCCAAACTCTTTTTAACCACATCAGGCCTGACTGGCAGGCAGGCAGGCTGGTAGGTTTGGGCACACTCAGGCTTTTTGTTGTCCTATTATTCCGCTCGATGATTGAGATAATAAGCAAGGCTTTCTCTCTTACCCTTTACCCCCCTACCCCCCTTTTAAATGTCCTGTTGTTCCACTCTGTCATTTCCCATTGCTATTTGCATTTTTCCTTCTCTCCTTTCTCAGACAAGGTCATTTATGGATTTGGAGCTGCTGTTTTTAGCTTTCTGTATCAATCCTTATCAGTCAACTTGTATACTTTTTGCTATTGATAGTTGTATAAGTCTCAGTCTTAAATTAAATTTCCTAAATTTATTATTTTTCAATTTCAGAATATCCTATAACCCCATGTTCAGCCTGTGACTCATATTACCTGGAACATCTAGGAATAGGAAGGGTTAGTCAGTTCACTGTAGTACCCTGTTTGGACTCCTTCCCAGTCAAAAACAAACAACAGTCAAACAAGCCAATACATGTCCGCAGAGACACATATGACACACTACCTCCATTGGTTAATCAGAGAGTGTTTTCCTGATATTGTAGTGACAGATGCACAGTGAAAAGTATACTGTAATTAAAATGTGTTTCTGTTTAAGCGTTTGTCTAAATCCATCCATCTTCTAATGCTTTGGTAAAGTCGTTTAGCCTCAGGTTGGCTCCGTGTGGATCTGGAGAGTGTACATTGTACCACACAACACACCAGCGCACAAAAAAATCCTCTTTACTGTAACAGCCAACATGCTATGCAATGCTAAGCTAATAACATTATAAAAGAGCTATTAAGTTAACCACATTTAAACAAACTGTGACATAGATCTTAAGTCCAGACTACATATGTTGAGGGATTTAAATACAAGGTACTTTTAGGTTAAGTGGTGCTGAGCTTGACCCCCCAACCCCTCCCGCATTACTCCCTGCAATGCCTGGTTCTCAGTTTGCTTTTGTATAAACCCAAATAAGGAGATTTAGAGAGATAAAAGTAAAGGACACTTAAATCTGCTAACACACTTATGGAATTGTGCAGTCTGGTACAGTCCAGTGTGTCAAGAGCTTCAACATGCTCAATTGCTCATTAGTCATTGCTCAAAGGTTAAAAGGGAGAATTTGACTTGGTTTTCTCCTTACAGTAATGGTAGCACAGTTTGAGGGCACTGTGTGTCAAACACGTTAGATTGGCTCATGTAGGTGCAGGTAGCAGGTCATAAAATATACTTTCTCTAACACCAAAAGCTGAATACTTTGTACTCATGCTTAGTGCTAAAAATAGTAATATTGTAGTTGCATTATACTCAGATCTTCTTCTTCCTGATGTGCGTATTCATCCAATGTGGTTGTGTGTGCATGTAAAAAGAAGGTGGATAAGATACAATTCCACTTCTTCAACTGTAAAATGATTACTGTGTGTAGTTTTGTTGGACCAGACATCCAACTTTGGAGCAGTTTTATAGTGTATGTCCTTTATTTTGAGAGGTGCCGCTACTTGGTTCTTTGCTTCTATTGACATCATACAGACAGGGCCACTATTTAATACAAATATTTCACATAAGCATAGGAATAATCAATTTAATTATATTCAGTAAACTTGATGAAAAGTGCAAATGATTATAAAATAATCATAGTTTGTATTTACAGTCATTATCACAAAAAACAGAAGCAAATACAAAGGGCATGTTGATGAATACATTTATCATGGCAGAAGCAAGCAGAAGATAAAGAAAGCCATGTTTTGTTGGAGAGGACAGAAAAATAGGAAGCACCAGGAGTTGTTTATGTTCTGAATATAAAGAAACTTTTTTTAAACATGTCTTATCAACATTATTCAATAAAAGTTACATTTTTGCTCATGGAAGTGGATTTTTATGGCCTTGAAATCTTGCTGTAGGTAATTATTTATTTTATTTCACATAAAAACTTCCTCCATAAATTCAGCAATTTCATTTTTACTTCACTTTTGGTTTTTAGACTCAGTTAGGGTTGAAAGGTCAGCTGAGGACAGGTGTTATAGAGGGAGTAAACCCAGGCCTACTAGATACAGATATCATCATGGTTGGAGGGGACCTCCACGTGACCCCAGCCTGCCATTAGGGACTACACAGATAGATGTCCTTATCTTTCCCTGCAGCTACCCCGCAGCTAACTGATAGAACTGGGAACTGTCAATCACTGCTGACATGTGATGTCTTACTCAGCCAGGAGATGGGACAGCACCAGACGAATCACTTCTAAATGACAAATCACTGTCACGGTGGTGGTTTATCACCGTTTTGTCTTGGTACTGAGATTTATCTATCACTGATTGAGGATAAATATATGTTTGGTTAGGAGTGATATTTGTGATTTTTGTTAGATTGCTGGGTTTAAAATTTCTCCACAAAAATGAACTTTAAAGGAAGAGTTAACTGACAGAAAACAAAGAAAAGAGATTAGGCTACTGTGTGATGCACTACAGGTTCAAAAAAAGCTGATTTTACAATCAGGTGTCATGAAAAAGAAGGAAGATTCACTTCAGTTAAGTGGTGATAATTAAGTGCTGATCTTTGGTCCTCTCTTCCCTCTGAAACTGACAGCCTGGGTGACCTCCTCTTTCTTTCCCTTTCTCATCCCAGCCACTTCCTTATATGGCAAGCTATAATGATACACGTTGTAAAGTCTGTGTAAGCACTACCTTCAGACACTTAAAGTGACCCTCAGGAGTGTAATGGGGCTATATTCCTCCTGGCATTGTGAAAAGGTGAAAAAAAAACAATTTATAACTCTTTGTACTGCCACTTAAAGAGTCCCATCACCAGTTTATTTGCGGTGAATGAGGAAGCTTGTAATTTTCAGTGTTTCTCAAGGAAAATAGTTATGTTTAAGAAGGTGAACAGCAGGTTCAGCTGCAGGTCCCGGGTTAGGGTTTTACGGCTCTTGACCACATGTTTGTGTGTTTATTTAGGGCAAGGATTAAAGCTCAGCCAAAAGAAGACATGTAATGACAAAATGGATACATGTGAAAGGTCAACATAGCTGCAGTGTAAATTGCAAATATTAAAGGATAAGTCTGGCTGTACACTGTATTTTTCTTACTGTTAACAAATCCCACAAAAACCAACAATGAATTGATCTGACTAACAAGTGTTGTCTGTGTAAACAAAGCCTGTTATAGCTTATTCCGCTGTGCCATAGAGCTCCATTGTTGTCCAAAAACTATTAAAAACACATCAATGAGTCACACTGTTGCACCAGCTGACATGTTCCTTTATTATTATAAACACTGTCACTGTAGTTTATTTTGAGCCGATCCCACAAACACCATCCTGCTGCCTTAAATACCCACTACAACACCAAATCTGAAACTGAAAATAGTTCCCCCAAAAATGCACTTTCTACCCTTCTTTGTGTAATGTTTGCTAAAAACAACAGTGACCAGCTGTTTTGAGAAATCATTGAGCCTTTTTTAAAACTAAAAAAAGATATATTTGTGACCCCTTTTTAAATACATCTTCAGTAGAAGGAAATGGGCGTGGGGCTGAGCGCCACAGACACAGTAGAAAAGTTGGACTCGGGGGGTTTGGTCTGGTTTGGTGGGATAACAATTATTTAAAATACAGTACCAGTCAAAAGTTTGGACACACCTCCCATTCACTTGAATGACTGGTACTGTTTAACTAGACTTATTCTTTAAGGAAATGCATTCATTTGCACTATCACACTGTGAAATATGCTAAATATCTTCAAAGTTCACATCTGTGGAAAATACTTTAAAAGTCTGTTTGAAACAGTCCCACGATGTAGTCTTGACTAACAAGTAAGTTTGGAGCGGAAAAAAATGGATCAATGGATTCAGCTTAATCACTCTGTTGCCTCTGCTTAGTTTCTGTACAGTCCTTGACTCAGACATGAGTCAACCCCAATAGGCTTTTAGTTTGCCTGTTAACTCTTAAAACTGCAAGTAGTAGTGTTTTATACATGGCCATTTTTACACTCAAAGGCTTCCTCATCTCCAAAGCAGGTTTAATTCTTGATAAAGCCATCATTCACTCCTGTGCTCATAAAGCTTACATTGGAAGTAAGAAACCCAGCAGCTGTTGGTATTAGCGGGCCTGGGAAATTACATCTTCTCTGTTCAAAGTGGACTGTTAATCGGCCCCAGTATAAGACTATGGACCACAAGTGAAGTAAAAGCCTTTGAGAGCCTAGTCCACATGTTCGTCTGCAAGAGAGAAAAGAGAGCTGAGAATACGAGTAACTCGGAAAGAGAAAAGCTCCTCGCTTTCAGCCGAGGTTCCCAAGTATTTATATGAAAGATATTTATTCAATTTCTGAACTCTGGGGACGGCGGATGATAATCCGTTAAATGTCTGCACATACCTTCCCTGCTACTGGCACCTTATTAAAATATGTAGATTAATTTGCGACTGGTTCTGCATGTGATTAGAGTGGGTGGATTGGGTGCTCGAGATTCTGCTCATATTTGTAATCTTCTAAATTTAACAGCGAGTGAGAGCTTGTCAATTAAATAGGATGAAATGATGGGGAAGAGTAAAATTCATCTTCATCTCCTTGTTTTATGCTCGAGCGGCCACAGAGTTATCATTTACGGGGCTTCGGATAATTGGCAACAGTTTTGTTGAGCACCTCAGATTCGCGATGAATTTGTATTCTTCAACCAGACAGCAGCTCAATACACTTTGGCGAAGTGCAGCCAGGCTTTGTCAATTATACAGTGTGTCACAGGGAAAAAATATCATGTCACTCCAGATGAGAGAAAGGCATTAAGAGCAGACTGAGGTAAAATAAGATCTTATGAAATTTAATGGTATTAATGTCATTTTGTTTGAAGGTGATTGATTTGCACTTTTCATTCTTTACGTGTCAGGCTTTCTTCCTATTAATTTGACTCTCAACAGAAACTTGATTTCAAATATAGGATGCTTATGTGACAGGCCAGCAAGACCAGTTAAAACTGTCTAAATGCTATACTGTACATATTGTTCCACTCTTTAGTACGGCATCATTAGTGAGAGTGAAATCAAAATACTGACAAAGTTGAACATGGCAGTGAAATGTAAGTGATACAAGACACTGCAGACAGTTTAAACAACAGTTTTTTTTTCTTATCTTGTTCTTTATACTATATTTCCATATTGACAAGATCAGAATGACCATTTCCCTTTCCTGTCACCATCAATTTCAATGTAAAGACAATTTCTATTTCCATTTAAAGGTCCAGTGTAAAGAATTTAGTGTCATCTAGTGGAACAGACTTAGCAGAACTGGAATATAATATTCATAAGTATGTTTTAATTAGTGTATAAGGTAAAAAAAAATAAGCATCATTGTGTTTTCGTTACCCTAGAATGAGCCTTTATATCTACATAGAGGGCGGGTCCCCTTCCACGGAAGCCGCCATGTTTCTACAGTAGCCCAGAATGGACAAACCAAATATCAGCTCTAGAGAGGACCTTTCGCTTTCGCGTTTTTGGCGGGTTGCGTGGCCACTGCAGGTTCTCCTACATTCTTGAAAGGGGAGGGTGGGGGAGGGGTATTTCAGTTGGTTGCAATCTGCAACTTCACCGCTAGATGCCACTAAATCTTACTCACTGGTCCTTTAAGAAGCTCATTTTTATTGAAGGAGCACACCAAAGTACAATCAAGCTTGGTTGAATAGCTGCCATGTCTCTGTCCAGGTATCCGGTGCCTGCCCTCCATTAACAATAATGTAAGACCTTTGTTTCCCTCTATAGTCCACATTGGCAGCTGGTCTGTCTTTGTCAACCTTTGACTGAATTGAATGAGACAGAACAATGATCTGACAATGAGGTTCCCACACAGAAACCTCTTTGTCATCAAACACAATAACACGATTTGGGCTAATTAAATCTAAGTTAATCGGCAGTGATTGAGCCCCACATTTGACTCAAATCAAATTAGCTGTGCCTTCAGACAATACCAGCGCTCCATGCCTGTGGTATGGAGAGGTCACACAGGTCCCTGGAACAGGTTTGGATTGATCTGTCCAGAGGAAATCATCTCCTGTTCAAGCCACAATCAATATGGCACACAGTACATCACAACAGCAACCTACACGACATTCTACCAGTGGTATTCCTGCTGAATTGTATTGATTCTTTGTCTTTTTTCTGTATTATTTCACATCATATTTCTAACTTTATCCAGGTAACACGTAACCATCGCACTCAGTTGCACTTTGCAAAGTTTTCAGGGAAAGATAAAGTCAACCTGTTGTGCCCTTTGACAGATATAGCCATGGGGCTCTCCTTCTCTTTGACCAGACCTCAGTAAAGACCCCAGGGCTCAGGAAAGAGAGGTGAAACACACACACGCACACACACATACAGAGCTGTCTTGACAGTGTCTGCTTTCACCTCCCCTCAGCACTTTTCCACCCCTCCGGCAGGATTTTGCAATTCCACTTTTCACCCACTTTGACGGTCAAAAGTTTTAGCTCAAAACTAAAACTCTTTCTGCTGCATCATTTTGCAGGGTGTGATAAAAAAAAATGTATTCAGGTGCAGTAGATAGATGGTCCTCTCTTTGCTGCAGCAGAGCCTGCAGCAGAGTTGAGCTGCACTTGGTATGTAGGCAGATTGGCCTGGACAGGAAAGCTAGTCTGGTGCTGAGTGGCCAACCAGACAGCGAGACAGGATTAGAGGCCGCTCCTGACATTTGGCACAACACCCAACTGGGGGCAGAGTTAATTTAACGGTGAGGGGTCAGGGGGTCATGGGCCTGACCCAACCGCTGCGAGCAAGCTGAGAGGGATATAAGACATGCTTGACCGCCACCATTCTGTTACAAAAACAAAAATAAAGTATAAGAAATGTTCTCTCATATAACTCACAAATAAATAACATTCTATCACGCATTCACCGCAGGCAACAAAATATCTGAAAATGCAACTTTCAGATATGCAGCAGATGAGTCAAGTTCATAATTTCTGTATATGTGTGAAAATGGTGCGTATTTTAGTGCAGAGTTTGCATGTGTGCTTTTGCACATACGTGTCTGTGTATAAGTGTGTCTCACAGTTGGGTGTGTGATGGGTTCAGAGCGGGAGCGGCAGGGCCTCCTTGGTCCTTCAGTCCTTCAGTCAGTCACTTCCTCTTGCTTGACTGCTTTGCTCAGCCAGCCTGAAAGCTCCTCCGTTGTCAGGTTGGAGTGTGCTAATTAGGCCCCAGTTTAATTTTCCAGGATGCTCTACTGCCCTTTAAATGGCCATTTCAAATTCAAAGTGATGGTAATTGTACCATGGCATGCTGATCTTGTAATCACCCTGGGATTTTTTTTTTTGCTTGGGATTTTTTTCTATTTTCTCATTCTCTCTCTGTTTGTTTCATCTTGTTTTTTTTTTTTCCTGGACCTTTGTTGCTTTCTATAGAGATCTCAACTGGGATGCACAAACAGTGCTCCGTTTGCTTGCATGCTCTGCAGACTTTGGGTCAGAGCAACTACGACTAAACAGTGGATCTAAATTAAATGTCAATTAAATGTCTTACGTTGAAAAGTGGGGATTATGTTAAAACCAAGCCGGTCACATCCCGAGAAAGAAAAAAAAGAGCAATGGGCGCTATGTTATTCACACAGTGAATGTAACTTCCACTGGGTCACATGCTAACCTGCTACAAAGAAAGCAATAACAGACTTTTAATGACACATTCAGCAGGGTGGGAGTGTGCACAAACTAAGAGAAAAGACAGAATATGGACAAATTACATTACTCGGTAAATGTATTCAGGGTGATTAACCTCATGTTACATTTTTTCATTTGGCTTATATCCCAGTCCAAGTCTCCCAGATTAAACTGCTTGATGAGGAGACCAGCTGGAGTTATGAGAACACTGGGGAAAAAAGAGCAATTTTGATAGCCTCCTGGAAGAGTAATTGGGGTTAATGAGTAGTACTGTATTAGAGGAAATTATTACATTTGGTCAAGCTATGAAAAATCGCAGTAGCAGACATCATACGAGAAAAATCCAAGGCGACTGCTTAATGTTACTAGATTTGAAAAATGCACTCACATGCATTAGCCCCTATAGAAAATGCTTTTTGCTTTACTAATGAGACTGTGTTTGCCATTGAAATCACCTCAACTTTTCATTGAGGACCTTTTGGAGCCAAGCAGAATTCCTGTTGTCTCTTTTTGTTGTTTTTGAAAAATCTCATGCACATGAATTTTAATCACCATTTCCTTTAGCAAATATAAAACTTTTAAGAACATAAGCAATTTCCCTTCCAGAATTTTAATTGATTCCAGCGGGTGCATTTCCTTTTGTTAAAAGTGGAAATACCCTTGCTGTTTGATGCTATTTACTCTTGTCCTGGGCTAGCTTTGCTTTGTCAGGTGAGGTTTTATTTCTTCTTGAAAGGGATTCCTTGAAGTGACTCGGGTGTCAGGTTTGTGACGCTTCCTCTTTTCAATTGTCTTTGCACTCTGAGGAGATGTGAGGACAGGCGGCTCCTCAGCCGTCACAATATTGATACTGTACGATGGCTGTCGAGGCACAAGCCCCTGCTTCTAATCTGCCCTGACAGACCGTGCAGCACATGAATGATAGCAGGTGTGACATCACAAATAAGAGAGAAATCAAATGAAGTGAATAAAGAGAAAACAGGATAAAAACGAGGAAAAAGTTTCTGGCAAGTTTTTTCTTCGCTTTAATTTATTCTTTCATAGCAATGATGGGTAGATGGGAAAGAGATGGAAGTCTGTTGTCAGATTCTGTATACACTCTTGTTTTTTTATTTCTTTTCTCTGATCCAACATCCATTATCCTTTTCTCCTTCTGTTCTGAGTTGGAAGAGATGGTTAATGGGACGGTGGCCCGGGCCATTCATTGTAGCGGTGTCAGCAGTGGATTTATTTTCTCTTTAGTGTGCAGAGGGAGACGCAGGACAGGATGGTTAAGACTGTAGAACAAAGGCAGACAATAGACTTCTTCAAAGACACCTTGAAGACACTGATTCATCAGTCAGACAAGGAGCCTGTGGGCAGGTGTCTGGCCACAATGGGTCACTCACAGATATAGACACATGTGCAGGCACATACACACACAAGCACACAACAACAAAAGGCGCAGAGAGAAAACACACATGCCAGCTAAATCAACTCCTTGCTTTCATTGTGATCCTGTAAGATAGATGGGTCCGGGATGGCACCTTTGTCCCAGAATGCAATAGGCCCAGCAGCAGGAGGCTCTTTGTTAAGTTGCGGATCCCGGTTACAACACAGCCAATACCTTCACTGTCTTCAGGCGGACACAAGTGATTAAAAATAGTGAATGCCAGCCGGATGCATCATGACAGATTTAGAGCTGCTACGATTAGATGATCAAATTAATCGCCAACTATTTTGATATTTGATTAATAGTTTTGAGTCTCCTTTTTTGAAAAAAAAAAAAAAAAAACAGTCAAATTTTTTTTGTTCCAGCTTCTAAAATGTGAATTTTTCTTGGTTTCTTTAGTCTTCATAACAGTAAACTGATTAACTTTGGGATGTGGACTGTTGGTCAGGACAAAACAAGACAATTTAGGTTGTGTCATCATTTTACAACATTTTATAGACCCAATGACTAATCAATTAATCAAGAAAATAATCAACAGATTAATTGATAATGCAAATAATTGTTAGTTGCAGCCCAAGACAGATTTTAATTTTAATTTTCTCAATTCTTCAGTTTATCATTTTCTCCATGACAACAAATAGTCATGATATAGAAAATTGTGTATTATCCTAAAACCCAAAGAGATGTCTTTGCTCGTTTTGTGGGACCAGGAGTCCAAAACCCAAAGATACAGGCCTAAAGTTTATAATGATACAAAAGAAAGAAAAGCAGCAAATCATGACATTTGGGAAGCTGGAACCAGACCATGTTTGGCATTTTTGCTTGAGTACTCGTATGATTGAATTTCCTTTTGCAATGGTTTCATGTTATGTTTACAGGAAAATAGATTAATATCATGAAATGTGATTTTTAGTCTGCTTTAAGAGGCCAGACCTGTACAGGAAAAAAATCATAAACTTCTGCAATAAATGACAGATTTCTCTCTGTTGTTGGAAATTGTGAAGGCTTAAAATGATATGTGTTTGTACGTCTGAACAGGTGGGTAAATACAGAGCAGGTTCCGTATCCAAGTGCTGTCAAGAGTTTGATATGACAATAAGAGGTTTGCTTGGTCATATTCTGTGTGTCCAAGGCCGTTGTGGGGCTATGTAGAACTGGTTGTGAGTGACAAGGTGAGAATGGGGAGTAAATATCCGATCGGGCGCCGTTTCAATTTCAACCCGCTAAGAACAGGATGCTGGTTCTATTTTCAAAAGAGGTTTTACTGGACAGCTATAGGTCACTTTTATTTTTTTGAAGGCTCATTTTTTATAAATCTATAAAAACGTATCTGTATTCATAGTTTTCACAAAAAGTCGGGAAAAGTGAAAACGTGTTGTGAAGTGTGAGGTATATGTCATTATATGTTATATATTTTTCCTTATTTATTTGAATTGCAGTACAGTTACAAACTAATTGTTTACGTTGGCAGCTGCAATAAAGACACACAGTATAAACTATATAGATTCAGGAATAGTACTGAACCCTCTCCTGAGAAAATTCTGTTGTTTTTCTCTAACTTTTTTGTCTCGTTGCCAATGTAAGTCTTCCCCCCCCTCCCCCGTCCCACAGGAAAGACTCTTGAAATTGTTCATTTACCGAGAGGAAGAAGTTGAAGGCCAGGACATTCTTTTTTTTCTGTCAGATTTGTAAAGATTATTCCCATCATGATCCTATTAGCCACAGGGAGAATGTGACTACTTAAGATGGATTTATGGAAAAATTGTTATCCCCAAAAAAACATTGGTCGGTGGATGAATCCAACTCCCCCCACAGAACTCATTCCCTCTGCAAATTCAATTCAAGAGGCTACATTTGTGTTCTCAAGGCCAACAAGTCTGAAAGTCATAATCCCAGACCACAAGTACCACTTCACGTTCCCAGCAGGCTTCTTTCCAGGAACTTTGAGATTGCTGAGGCGGAGCTGATTTGGCAAGGGATTAATCTGCCCAAGCACCTGCAGTCTCTGTAACCAGCCATTGCCTGGCCCATACAGACCCCACAACAGCGGGTTACAAGAGGTAAAGAAGTAAAACTACAGAAATCTGGAAAAATGTATTTAATTTTTTTTATTGTTCATTGATTTTTATAATGTTTTTGTATGTTTGGTTTTATGGAAATATTTTAAACTTTCTGGGTACTAAATATCAAAGTCTAATCCCCAACTCCTTGAACTCAAAGTTCATTCTTGGTTTGTTAATGAAAAGATTCATTCTCATGCACTCATCCTAATGAATGAGGCTTACCTTCCCCTGCCCTTCCATAGTTTATTTTCTTCAGGTCAGAACCCCAGCTCAGAGCCCCCATGGCTGGCGCCATATGTGAGCGAAGCAGGGGGTGGTGCAGTGGAAGCCTGCTGGTCATGCCACTGAGCTCAGGTAGGTTCCCCGAGCCGGATCCCCCCCACCCGGGCACCCAGGGGAGAGGAGGTGTTAAAATCTGAAGGGCCTTTGCCTGGTCCCCCTGAGCATGCAACCATCTGCTCCCCGCCCCCGCCCAGCTGGCCACCTTTGATCCCACCGAATTTGAGCTAAAACGAGGATGATGACTGAGGTCTTCCAGTTTGTTCTGGAGAAGCGTGGGGGAGGAGGGAAGGGAGAGGAAGAGCAGGGGTTCACGGACTTGCTGATATGTGGATATCTGGATTAAAATGATGGAGAGAAACTTGGTGATGACATGGCTATGAATCCCATTTTAGAGAAAATGCATTCTCTTTCACGGATGTGTTTCCACTTTAAATTACATATTGTGTATATGCATGCCGATGTGTCTGGCAGAACACATGCAATTTGTCCTCAGCTTGTCTGTGAAGGAGCATAAAGATTTTACAGCGTGGAGTCACACTGTGTTAGAGAGAAATACAAAAAGTCATATATCAGGCTGTCATTAACATAACATAGCTTGCTGTACAATGAGAAAATTACAGGTAGATTGTCCATTAATATATGAAAATATATGGAATCCTACCATTTATCTTCTCTAATGGCTAGGAACACACTGCAACCATGGCAATGTAATTGCAACATCTCATATCTCTAATTAAAACATGTCTCTCAAACAGATGTAAAATGTGACCCAGGGTCAATTAAAATTGATATCAAAATGATCAGAATTACTCTCTTCCACCAAAACATATGGATCTGAGCCAAATGGCTTATATTCCCCGTGATTAAAAGAGGATTTTGAACTGAATGACCAATTCAGTGATGAATCAGTGAGGGAGCACACAATCAGCATTTTGCTCCTGCGACCCAGGACCAAATTGATTCCACAGAAAATATCAAGTGAATAATTAAACGCATTGATTAAACAGTGAGATAATATTTAATTAAGGTGGCTCATTAAAATTCCTCATGCACCACCATTAATGGGTCATTAACACGATTAATTAATTAAGCACCCTCTAACTATCAAAAGGAATTCAACCTATAATGAGTACATGTTTTTGAAGAAGTTAATTAGGTAATCTGCGCTCCCAGAAAGTCTTGTGTACAGAATCTAATATGAACTACAATTACTGCTAAAACTTGCTGAAGTTCTTGTCACGGATGCAGCCTGAATAGTTGGACTTCCTAATCTGGGTAAAGAGATTGTGTATGTATTGTACATGTACAGTAAGGAGCTTAAAAAAAGCTTGGAAGAAGAGTTCCATGAACCAAGAAGTTTCATGGTGATATGAGATGAACATTTTAACTTTTTATGTTTGGGTTCTGTGTTTTTTTTTTTACACTAGATAATAAGACTACAAGTTGAAATATAAAAATTCAACTGTTAACTCTCCAACTGATTATACTTCAAGAAGTCTTCCTTGGGAACAAAATCTTATCAAATGGAAGTCTGTGGCACAACGCAGTTCTGTTTGGAAATCCTTGACATGAATAATTTTGGGAATGCTTGATCTATATTGTACAGAAGGAAGACAGCAAGGTGGAAAAGTGACAGCTAAAGCAGCCCTGTGTGTGATCAGGGGTGAGCTCCCCTGGTGCGATCCCTCACCCCTGTAGCGTGAACAATCCTCAGACGTGATCTGCCCGGCTAACCGGCTTGCATAAATAAAATCGGTTATCTCCCCATCCCTTTTGCTTCCCTGTCCGCACTCAGGCTGTATTTAATCACGCGGGGGCCGATGGGATAGGGCCGTTTTTCTGCCGGAATAATCAGAGGGTCTCCATGTGTCCTGGTCATATGTATTAATCCTGCCTTCCTATGGCTGGCCTTATCAGCTCCCAAAGCCCACCTCTCATGGGATCTGGGCTGCTGTCTCAGCGCCCTCTAATCTGCCCTGAGAAATTGTTAACAGGATGTAAATGCGTCCAGGGATGATATATGGTTTCTTGTATAACATACATGTTATTGTTAAGCGTTTTGCATGCAGGCTCTGAGATTATGCACACAGAGAATGGAAAAGATGGTATTGATTGATGGAATAACAAATGTCGAATATCGTTTTAGATGCAAATGATCACACAGGGTTATAGGACAAATCTTTTTTTTTTGCTGCTTATGGATATGGACAAGGATGAAATAGTGGAGGGACTGGAGGACTTATCTCAGGCAGCTGTTTTAGTATAATGGAATGTACACGGTGGTGAGGAAGCTCAGTGGATTCTGCCATCAAGATTATTTTATTCTACAAATGTGTATATCAGTGTGGCCTGATGAAAAATTGGATTTCCTTGGCCTGACTGAGTTTAAAAACCTCACAGGAATGATACCAGTCATGTTTCATTTTTTAAAAACATCTTAAGGTGTCATTTGCAATTAGTGTTTGAGACACTGAAGGAGTACAGGATGTGTGCTTTGTATTTGTGCCACCAATCCTTCTATTCACTGCTTCTTTCCTGTGTTTGAGTGTTTTTTGACAAGAATCCTGTTCTGTCAATTTCAGTCAGAGCCTGGTTTGACTCAAAGTCAACTTCAGCCCACATTCTGATGGGTTTCTATTTTGATGTACGCTGCTTCATCTTAATTCTGTCAGTGGGAAGGGGCGTATCACTGATATGCATTGGACATGTTCGCACAAAGCTGTCAAGAATTGCATTTTTTAAACTTCAATAAAGTATATGGTATGTGCTGTCAACTGTAACCACTGTATTGTATTCTATCGGCATGCGTAGTTATCTACAGTATGTTATAAAAGAAAAGCTCAAATGAGAATCACTGAGCCTCCACTCTGAAATAGAAGAGAATTCATTAATCTAAATCCTCCAATCATAAATGTCTTGAGTTTTGTTGTCTTTTACTTTTCTTTGTTTTGCTGTGCTGTTACGATTTCAGAACAGAGACAGTCTTTGTTGTCACTTCCTGTCAAGGTTGGTTAGGACTCAGCATCAGTTCCGATGGACAGAAAGCCGTGTGATTTTTCTCTGTTACAGTAGTTAGAGCCCCCTCCCCCACTTTTCTCTTCCCTGCAAATACGATGCAAAGCATCTCAAAGTACTGTCTCCCATGATTAAAGACGGCTCATTATCTGTGGCTAGTCTCTGTCTGATTCAAGCCCCCACAGAGGAATGTGTGCAACCCAAAGAGAAGATGTAATTGTCCTTGTCACCCAAAAGAGAATCTGCCTTTTTCATATTTCAGGGCCCACCCACTCTAGAATTGGATGTTGAATATCATTGCTCATTTTCAGTTAAAATATTGCCTTTTCTTGACTTAAACTATCTTAAACTTAAACCACCTTAATTTTGTTTACTGTGAATAATGGAGGAACGCAAAAAAAAAAAAAAATCTGTTTTTCAAATCATTAATTCACCGTTAACATCTTCATAATATCATGCCTAACATAACACCTCGGGAAAAAAAACACCCATACAAATGCCAAAGGCTTCTACTTTCCCAGCGCATCACTCCACTGGGAGACCATGACAGCATTCTAGGACAGTGTGCCTGAGGGAACTGACGGACATTGGCAGGAAGAAGGACTCTAAAAAAGATGCCACACCTAAAAGGGTCTCCACAGAGAAACAGGAGCACAGAAAAGATTGACCGGCAACTATAATTATCAAAAATCAAATGTTAAGCCTGTCTGCGTGGTGGCGACATTTAATGGAAATGTTACAAATGAGGCCCTTATATAATGAATAATTTCTGACCACTCTCAGCAGTGTCTCCCAGCAAGAGGGTGCCAAAACATGGACATTTTTCAAGCTGGGGACTGATTAGGCTGAGGATGGGACTCGGCTGGAGGACGGACATTGCTGCGTTTCTCCAGAGAATAAATTTGCACCTGCCCCATCCAGAACAATGGCCCTCTGCCTTCGCACTGTGCACTGGGCTTAATTAAAAAACATGGCTAATTTGCACACTCTACTTTGCTTCAAAATTGGAATCTAGTTCACCACTGCGTCTGTTAATTTACACAGGAAACTACCGACTGGGAGGGGATGGGACTGTGATGGGTTTGACAGGGGACTGGACAAAGAGCGGACACAGTGAAAACATCCACACTGCGGGGCCAGGCGCCTTACTCGCGCTCCCTATCTCTGTTACATGCAGTGTTCAGGGAGGGAAAAACTAACTTTGATTCAACATACCAGAGGAATAATCCTAACTGCTTCATAGTGCGGGATAATCTTCATAAAGTGAAATCACAGAAGGGCGGATGGCGGAATGGGAATCCTGACACGTCTTTTCTGACAGGTGACCGGATTGATGATTCCACAAGAAAATGTATATTGCTGAAAAGGCAGATGAATTATGACAGTTTTCATATTAAGCAGACTTATCTGGCGCAAAGAGCATTAAGAGTGCCAAGTACATCGACCGATACTATCACAAATTGACCTGCCAATCACCTCGCCCTGGCTTCAAAGGTGCAGATAAGGTATTTAAGGTCATTGAAAGCAGATTCCACTGTCTGTTGGTCTTCCTCTTTACGATTATCAAAACCATGTTTTGCTCCCAATGAGAAAAGCGCCTTGGTCTCTTGCAACATGAAAAATATCTCGGATAATTCGCCGAGGCTCAAAAATGGAGGCTATTTCACAGCTGGGATTTTACACGCTAACTGAAATAGCCCTTTAATACTTCCTCCATGTCTGAGAAGACGTGGCGGGGTCGCGGGGGGAAACTTCCCAAGGCTTATGAGGTAATCTCATTGATATTTATTCATCTAATGATGACTAAGAATGTAAACTGATGGCTACATTCATTCCAGGATGACCCCAATGAGTCTTTCATATTAAAGTAATGAATTGTACATAAAAGGAACTCCAAATCTTCAAGTCAGACATAGAATAAGCCCTAATGCAGAGCAATCCCAGCGAGGTATTAAAGTTAGCAAATGGTAGATAATACCACTAGATTCACAGATGTATGTCCAACAATGATCCTGTAAAGGTGAATTAAAGCTTCTGGCAAATTGGATGTAACTAAGACTTAAATAAAGACTCTGATATTGTAGACTGAAATTTATACTGCTATCCCCCATGTTCCTTATTTGAAAACTCTTACATGGAATTTGGATACAGACTAAAAACAAATTCCATCCTCAAATAGCTTAGTGTACATGTGATAATTACATATTTTCACAGCTCAACTGTGATTTAGAGAGAGGAAAAGGCATCAAAAGTGAGGCTTGAGTTATTTCTTGGAGACAGAAAGGGGCAGAGGAAGGAGAGACAGAGCGTTGGAGACAGAAAGTCGAGGGACAGGGAGAGTGTTACTTTTTGGGGGAGATCACTCCTCACGTTGAGCTGGAGTTGTCGTACCTGTCGCTGCGGTGCTGACAGGCGGTTTGTTTGGACGGGAGGGTCAAGCAAGGAGCAGGGGAAGTGAAAGAATGCTAAGGACACTCAAAGTTAGTGATAGCAAGAGGGGATTGGACAGCAGAGGTGACATCGTGATTTATTGACTCCTCAGGGGGTCATCTTGACCTGAGTTTGAGGTCACTGTAACAGCCATGGGTAATGGGAATTTTCCTGCCCTTATCTTCACTTTACACAAACTGCACAGCATACTTTATGCAAATATGTACCGGGAAAACTCTTGACCTATCCTTCAGAATTCAGTCATTTTACCACTGTGCTATTGTATCATGTCAAAATTATTAAATGAAAAATGAAACTAGGGTATTTCAGGCCTGCATAAATAAACAACGAACTGAACTGATAATCTTTTGTTTAAAAAGGTTACAATGGAGCAATCCGCCTCACTTCAGTTGAGGCCTGCTCCCCTTCAGCTGTTGTTTTTGTCTTGTTTACTCAACATTCACTGGCGTCCATGTTGTCATCACCTGTGAAATGACTAAGCACCAAGTATAAAGCTCTAATGAGAAAACAAACAAAAGCGTTCATTTGGTATTGCAGCATTACACACAGATACAGTAGGAACCAAATACCCCCAGCTATCCAAACACGTAGCTTTTCATATGACCTGTTGTTGCCGGCCGTTTGGCTTGCGTGGCCATGGGGGCAGCTGTTGACACTGTTACCATTGCATTTCCTGTTAAGCCTACCAGCTGCCTCCCCTCTATTCTCCACGGCCCCCTGGAAGGGTGGGTGAAACAAGTGTTACCAGCCGTCTTGACGACAGACAGCTCCTTTCTGCCTCTGGCTGTTACTGTATCGCCAGGCTTTCATGGCACAAAGAAAACCAGAGAGCGTGGAGACCACAATGGCCTCACAATGCACCTCACCAAGCCCTCTCTTATTAACACACACCCTTCATGCTGCAGGTTCAACCTACAACTGGAGGAGGGCGTACGAGGGGTGGACTATATGCCACATGCACAGCGATAGCACGGCTGCAGATGAGCGCATGTCTGCATAAGAGCTGACCACATTTGAGATGCAGCTGAAGCCACATAAGATGTTAACCTAAAGGCAGGGAATCTATGGCCACATCTTTCTAGGAGCATAACTTGCCATGTTAAACTACAAAAACAACATGCAGAACCAGATTCCAAAAATAGATGAAAAAAACTTTTATTTGTGAAGAATTATCAAACAACAATAAAGGTACCATCGTTCACAAAATCCCTCTCAGCTAGTGTTAGCACTCCAAAGTATCCTTATATACAAAGAATGTGTGTATGTTTGTGAATGTGTGTAAGGGCCACTACATCCCCCTCCAACTTCAAATATTGACTGTCAGAAAGAGTGAAGAGTTTTCAGGTAATTAGTTTATATGCATAAGAAAGACAGTGGTGGACTTGTGATGTAAATGCATTATCGTCACGTTAAGGATGTATGTGTAGCTTCTCAAAGTGAGGCAAAACAATGATTGCCTAATGTGCGAGAGAGTCTCTTTTTCATAGCACGCAATCGATAATGAAATCTGACCATTTTGATGGGACAGGGGCTTTTAAGAGCGGACTTTGAAAAAGTTCTGGTCGTTATTAATGGCGGCATTTTTCTCTTGTGGATGTGTGGGGGGGGGGGGGGGGGAAGGAGGGTTGCTGAGAAGGTGTCACATGATTAAAGCGGCGATAGGAGATAGCAGGATCGGTAGGGTATGGGAAGAGATAAGAGGAGAGTAACCATGTTTAAAGTGTGCTGTGATCAGCCATTGCATGAGGGAAAGCAATGACAGGTGTACTGTAGATAGGCTTGCTGCGAGGAAAACAGGAATGGGTGACTCCTCCAAAGCGCTGCCGCTAAAATTAGAATATTTTAGAAGATGTGAACAATGGACTGTTAGATCAGGGGAATAAGGATTCAAAAAAGTATTTTTATTACAACTGATAATGACCCTCCGTGCTTGAGCATATTGTTAATTCAACAACGGTGGAAAATATAGATTTAGCTAGATGAAGGAGCTATTCTGTCTTGCTTAGGAATGACAAAAGTAAGGCCAGGCAACACTGGAGGACAAGGCCATCCCTGAGGTAGAGGAGGTATAGGAGAGGGTGTTTATTTCATACTTTACAGACCTGCCCTGTCAGCATATCACGCTCCGAGCCAATGTCTCAAACATGAAGCCGCAGTGAGAGAGACACCTCAACCGCTACAACATTCGATAAATATAATAAACATCCCTGTGAAACAAATTGTTCATAAGCTACCTGTTTAATTTTTCAGATCTCCTTGAACCATATATTTCCT
Organism: Thunnus maccoyii; assembly: GCF_910596095.1. Lineage (NCBI taxonomy): Eukaryota > Metazoa > Chordata > Actinopteri > Scombriformes > Scombridae > Thunnus > Thunnus maccoyii. The sequence goes on from NC_056548.1 coordinate 12,748,140, forward strand.
TATTAGTTTGGAGACATTCGCTTGGCTTGAGTGGATGGATGATGCTGTCAGGGGCCTGGGCATTATGGCGGCTCTGTGTGAGTGATTTCTACCAAGGAAAGCCTATTAGGCCTGACAGGGGGATGATGATATTAGGCCATCATCATTCAGGAGACACCGCCCCCACCAACCCCGCTACACCCTCATCCATCAGACAGCCCAAAACACCCAGCCATGCTCCCTACTTTCCTTGCTCCCCTTTACTCTCTTACCCACTTACTCTCCCTCTTCATTCCTTCCCTTGCTTTTTTCTTTGCCCTCCCTCCCAGACTCTTCCTTGCTCTCACAGTGTTCCCCCTCCCATTTTGTCTCATCCCATCCTTCCCTATTTTCATTGCTTTATATCTTTCTGTCTATCATATTCCCTCTCTACACTCTCCCCTCTGCTCTCGCTTTCTCCGATGGCAAACACAAAGACAAATTCTGCCCTTTTCTTAGCCCATGAAACATTTAACATTTCATTCCAGATCTTGGCAGACGCAAGTAAAAAATGACCTAATGAATCTTACTTATTGTCTACCCTGAGTGCAATCACGAGCTAAATATGAGATCCCTGTCCCCTGGCCTGTATCCATTGTCTTCTTGGCCTCCCCGGTTCTTACTCATCCACTGCAGATTGAGATCTTTACCTCAAAGCTACAAAAATTCTGCAAGCAGGAAAAATCAGCATACGGAAATGCTGTATTGCATTGTACGCTGCAAGTATTTAATATTTTTATATTTTTTCACTCCTTAAATACAATGCCTCTGCATTCAGAAACATGGCTTACATAATTAGAAGGTATAAAGGGGTATGTATAGAAGGGAGTTAAGGAGTTAAGGGGACATAGCTTCGGAGCCTATGCATTTAGCTGCCGTATCTACATCATGTACTGTTGTGATGTTGGCTCCTAAAAAATTTAACTTTATCTGTTGGTGCTACGGCAGCCACAGAGATATCACGTGGAAACTGTAAGACATTTAATCGGTCAGCTTGAGCTGCTTGTGTTTTCACTTACAAGCTTCTGATGTTAGCGGAAACTGTTGATAAGAAGACAAACAAGATTAAGCAAGTTGAAGGCTCAGTAATCTGTTCCTTTTAAGTAACACGCAACTAGCAAAGCCATTTCCTCTACAAGCCTGCTTGCTGCAATAACCACTTTCTATTACAGTGAGTATAAGAATGTTAACACAGCAATTGTGCAGCAGTAGTCCCCAATTTAGTAATGACAAAAGGATATATCTATACCATGAAAACCATGTTTCTCCAATATATGATAGTTTGTAGCTAAGAAAAAGGGTGTTTTCAGCTTTGTGACACTACATTTTTCAATATGTAGTGTGTGTATCCAGTGTTTTTTCTTTATTTTTTGGTGGTGCTATCAACAGGAGAACTCCAAACTATGAATCAAAACCTATACACCCACAGCGTATAGGTTTTGTGATGGGACTGGCGTTAACCCCTTGCATCGAGTATAAACCCAGCTCAAATATCTTAACTCCTACAGACAAGTTGAGAGGTTTGATTCCCATATAAATCACTTCTAACTCAAATGCATGCAATATTTACTTTCTTCTTTTCTGTATAGAGGGCAACACTGACCATTTTCTGTTCCCAGAGGATTAGTCGACAAACAACAAACGGAGGGAGTTCTCTTTAGTAATCCATCTGACCCCCCAAGTCTCTCTCTCCGCGTCTGCACCCTTTTGTTGGTGTATAAACCCGAGTCAGCCCTACTGACCTTAGCTTTGGACCGGGTTGCCTGTAGCTGTGACCCCGGAGACCCTGAGTCCTGCAGGGATTGGAGGAGTTCCATTGATGAGAAAGCTTGACTGGACCTTCACTCTAAGCTTGTTTCACATGGTGATCAGTGCAGCCAATGGCCGCCTGTTGGCCTTGACAATGGGCAGTTTATGTGCCAACAGTCAAATGGTGTCAACAAGCCATTGCTCTCACAGTGTCCATTGTCGGCCTTTTCTGTTTTGGTTTTGTTTAAAGCCATGATCAAACATGCCATTGTCTTTTAGTTTGAATGTTCACTTTTAAATTCAGCAAATATCAGTGTATCTCCTAGATGGAATTATAAGAATAAATACATATACTTGCGAGCATGTCTATAAACTGATATAAATAGTAAGAAAACCTGTTCCCCAACACTTAATTCATCCTCACCGGATATAACCAGAAAAAACGGCTTTCTATGTTAAGTGAAGTAGGAACAATTTAATTGGAGCTCATTATGCACCACATAGGCATACATTTGAAAAGCTGATGATTCCAAAACATTCAGGCCAATTTAAGTCCCTTTTGAATGATGTTAGCAAAGAAAGGTCCACCACTAAGACAGCCCTTCTCCCAGGAGAGCATTACACATCTTCAAACAGCATTCATGGTTTACTGCTTTCCATCATGTCCTCTTTGAATATTGTCAAAACTTTCATTATGACATGACAGGTTTTGCTATGCAGATGCAGATCAGATGCTTTTTTAGACGCTCCACCCATTCTTTGTTTTTGTCAGTCATCCTCAAAAAATGTGCCGCTCGGTAAAGATAATACTCCAGGCATTAGTCAATAGGGTTCCTGATGTCTTCATGTATTCTCAGTGTCCCTCAGGCCATCACGAGGGACCTGCAGAAGTCTGTCTGACAGATTTCTATAGGGTTTTTTCAAAACATATAATAATAATAATAATAATATTGAAGCACATTTCACTGTTCTTTAGCCCATGACTGCGTACGCTGGTTGTCACAATAATCACATCAGCACCATAAACATCTGGCTGCAACTCATTTACTTGATGAATCCTATGTAAGATGGTAGTGAAATTGTATTTATTTATTAATTAGTTATTACATGATCCATGTATGATGCCAGATTATTAATCAGGATGTACTATAATATTGCAAATTGCACAGCAATATCTCAACACAATTAAAAAAAAAAAAGTGTCGCTTATCACTTAAGGTGGAGCATGTAAAAACGGAAGAAAACAATGGATTTTTGTTGTTTTTTGTTTTGTTTTTGTTTTTTTGCAATGCAACCTACATTTCTTACTGGTTGTTTACATCTCTGGTCCTTAACAAGGCATTACTATATTCTTTATGATCATCCACAAACAACAAAAGTGGTATTTTCATAAACATGATGTGATTGTAACAGTGGTTTTGTATAGTAACATGCACTAGCCTTCTCAGAAAGACTGATCATCTTCAATGCTAACCCTGAAATAGATAAGGGATTACCTTGGCTGTGAATATGTCAATGTGATCAAAATGAAAAAGGCAGACCACGCTGCGAAGCAGTGGCATTAAAGGTTTTATGCAAAACGTGATATCTCTCTGCCTTTCCATTAACTGGCTGTATTGAATTACTTAATATGGTATAGACATTTTGCCATGAAGCAATTAAAGGATTACTCTAATATAAATCGTGCTGGCTGTTTGCTGTTGTGCACATCCATTCAGGTTCAGAGCTCCATCTGAGAATGTCGGCGACTCATGAGACATGCGAGTGGAAAAAAAAAAAGAAAAAAACCCTTGTGCTGATGATGGTTAGCGACTATAACAAAGAAATCCTCATCCGTCTATCAGTAGATGAATGTTGTAGCATTTCCAGACAAAGTGACAACAGAATTTGGCCATTGCAAACAACTTAATTTGATCAGCTTTATGTAAAACAGTCATGGGAGGGGGGGGCAGTGAGAAGATTAATTGCAAATGTTTACAGTGGAATTTGGACTGTGTGTTCAACATGATAATCCAGCCAGGAACCAAACACAGGAAAAATAACAAATTAATAACAATGGCCGCCTTCGCTTATCACTGCCTGCTGTCTGTTTAGTGTGTGAGGAATCCAGACGTCTGCCAGTCCTAAACACTCGCACATACAGTGTAACATGATTATTTTAGACCAAACCACGGTTTCTAGCTCCATCCAAGGAAATGTTTGTTTCTTCCAAGCATTTTTTTTTAAAAGTTATATCTGCCAGAAGTTACATTTTTCCTTATTTGCTGCTCTGTTTGTCTCATTGGTATCATTAATTTGTTAAGGATGCTGCTGAGGTAATTTCTGAGGTACAAGAAATCACGATCCTTGGCCAAAGTCCAAAAAAGGTGAGTGAATTCACAAGTTCTCTGCCATCAAAGCATGACAAGTGAGGACGAAAAAGTATGGTTGTCATGTGGTAACCAGCTCTGCCTTCAGTTGGAGAACATAATTAGCCAGCATTGTATGGAAAGTAAACACATCTCGGCAAGCATTAAACCAACAAACAATCATCATCACCAACTTCTTCCCTGACCTCTTAAGCCATGTTTCATGTATACAGAAAGAGAAAAGTAGTGCTACTTCAGCTACTTCCACTACTGTGTTCATGAGTGAAGTGTTTTTCAGTTTTATTATACACATTTAATCTTTTTTTTTTCAGTTTTTATCTTTTCGGTAGTCATACCAAATTATGTTGATGTCTTGTGTGTGTGTGTGTGTGTGTGTGTGTGTGTGTGTGTGTGTGTGTGTGTGTGTGAGTAACCAGTCGCTAAAATAGCTTTGTGTCTTTAGTCTTGCAGATCTTTTCACACATTGAAACAAAGAGTGAAAAGGGTTTTTTTGCACATTACATGCATATGCACGCACGCACAAGCACACACACCACAAATGTATTCAAATTATTGTACCTTGACCCTTTATTGAATATCTATGTGTGTGCGTGCGTGTGTGTTTGTGTGCTCGTGTCAGAGGCAGAAGATGGTGTCAGTCTTTAGCCAACCCCCACCTCTTTAGCTACTCCTAATGCCCCTTTTACCTCCCCATTTTCTCCAGCCTATTCAAACCCTGTCACTCACTACTATGAATTCCATTAAACCTAAAGGGTGCTGTGCATTCACCTGAAAGAAAAGAAAAATATACACCACTAGTTTGTGTGGATTTGTGAGTCACATAACTTCTACATGTGTGTCTTTTCTTAAAAAATAAAAGTAAAAGATCTTTTCCCAGCTTATGCTTCCAAAACTAGCATCTCATTGCTCCTTTGTGAGCCATTTCACTTTTTCTCCACCTGAACAGCGAAACTAAAATCCTAGCATAAGGTCACATATTAAACAGGGGCAGAAATGAGGAGTCAGCAGAGCTGGCTGGGAGAGAAATGTGTGTCTGGGTCTGAATGTACTGAATGAATGAATGCAGGTCATGATTTATCGGGCCCAGAGAGCCACTCTCCGCCTGTCCTGCTGAGTCCTGATGGCTGCAGCCTTTATGTAAAACAAACCCAGCCTTTTCATTCTGCTGCTCCCATCACACCACTTCGCAGCGGTAAGAAAGCCAGACTCTGCATTCCCCAAAGCAGCCCAACAGCCACAAAATGACCATGGGTTTCTGTTTTATTGAGGTATGAGCTAAAAATCTGCTCCACATGAGGGACAGTTATTACACAGTGAAGAACAGTTTGGATTATGGACGAGGCAAGGAGTCATGATTAAAAACAAAGGGATGGCTCATTCTGAGTTCTGTCTAACTGGAGGGGGGTGGAGGATTTAGCTGACTGCGCTAATATTCAGCAGGTATCTGTCATTGATCATGATTCTGGCAACATATTAATACTTTCCCTACAGCTTAACATTTGTAAAGTTGAGTTTATGTGAGGTGTAATTGGTGGCTACTGAAATCTTAATGGTTGGATCACCTTCTTTTCATCATTAATCAAAAGTTCTAATCTTAAGAGACGAGCAGTTGTCCGTAGTGAAGATTATATATAGTTTGAATATACTGTATATTCTGTGCCGATCAATCTCTCGTCTCAGAAACTTGAGCAAGACCTCTTACTTAAGCCCCTTCCACACATGCACTGCAACCTTGAAATTTACCGGACATTATCCGGAGGAGCTGTTATGTGTGAACGCAAATGTAACGTTTCTATCATGCGGCTGACGCTGAATAAACGCAGCAAGCCAGCTAAGCTGCATTTTTTTGACTGGGCCTGAACGCTCCACCATGAAGAGAGGACTTCCTGTGATTTCTCGTAAAGTAAAAGCTGTTTTATTTCTGGTTAAAAGCTTAAAAATGCCGGATTACAACCACATCATACTTTTCATGTCATGTCTTGCCTCCTACGCATTCTACCCAGGCGTCACCCCTCACCTAAACCAAATGGAGTATTTTCAGCAGGTGAGAACACATCTGACACGGACAGTTTCCTATTGTGTGCTACATGTTTGAAAGGGCAACTCTGGAAAATGTCCAGACCTGATTCTCCAGATATTGTACAGAGTTCATACATAAAAACAGCCTCAGACTGATCAGGGAGTGTGTCCAGAGGCCAAAACCTTCCAACCTACCACTAAAACCTAAAGGGCTTCAAGTTTGCACTGAAAATGACCCCTTTCAGTTTAATTACTGAGAATCTCATTGACCCGGCATGTCCCTTTTTGTCCAGCAAGGGGAAGGAGGGGCTCTGATGACCTGCTCAGACTACAGTTTGACAGATGCTGCTTGCTGGAGGTGTCTGTGGTAACCCCACAGCGTTAGTGTGTGTCCCTCCGCTGGCTAGCAGTGTCTACGAGATTGACAAGTGACCTGGTCAAAAGCACTCAGTCAACAAGCTGTTTAATATCCATTATTATAGAGTGAACATTGCGCCCCTAGACAAGTAAACACATCTCCATTGATCCATTGATGGCCAGATAGAAATATTTTCTCTCGACACTCACCTCCATAAAGTGCCCCCTTTCACAAAGGCAAGGAGCAAACAATACGGAGAGAAAAGCAAAGAGGCATAGGAGGACTGACATTCTGGTCCATTGGTAAATAATAGCGTTGGCGAGCTGGCCTATCTATAACCTCTCAAACTGCTGTCTGCCAAGATAAAATGTTGGGCCTGTTTCTCCAGAGCCTTCGAAAAAGATCAACACGGCTGATGTGGTTTTATTTGTCTTTAATGTCACACTCAGTCTGGGCTCTCTAAAAAACAGTCTCAAGTAAACACTAATGACAAGAATGCTGTTAGACACTTCAAATTGGACGTAAAGCAAGGCGCTGAAAAGCCATTGCACCCCAGTAGATCGCTAATCTGTTGAACCTCTGAAGTGGATAAGACCTTGATGAAAAAAACCTCAGGAGCTCTTCACAATACAGATTGATGATGCGTAGGGCAACCTTGTGGGGGCTCACACGCAGTAAGAAGAGAACTAGATTCTTTTTTTCTTTCTTTTTTTTTTTTTTACAATCTGTATTCTCATAATTAAATGTAAAATCTTGGATGCGTGCCATTTTTCAGTTGAAAAATATCAAATTGCATGTTTTACCATTGTAATTGTGCATTTTTATGTATGTCGACACCCTTTCCTCCCCTGCTATCTTTTAACTGTGCGCTATTATGACTTCTCTTGTAGGCTGTGAATTAGATGTCTGCTTTTAAGTTTAAATGGAGGCATATCCTTTTCCACGGGCTCTTCATATGAGCCCTCTGTCAAAGAGAGGGGGACAAACACTTGGTATGCTGTTATTTTGTGAACTACTCTGCTTAGTGTGAAAGCAGAGGTCATCTCTTCCCAGCAGGAAGTGGACAGCTCTTCCCCCTGTAATGATGCATAACTAGTACACTTCCATTCACTCTCGCGAGCCTCAATGAGGATGGCCTCTCAAACCCAACTATTATAGTCTAGCTAATGTCAGAGAGTCAGCCGCATTCAATATTATATTTTGGTCTTTTTTTGCAGTTTGATTATTCTCCTTTACAAACACTCAACCCCCCCAACCACGCCCACAATCTCATCTATTTCTCTCCGTCTGGCTGTCTGTCTCCTCCGCAGCTCTCACTGTCTGTGTCTCTGCTTTCTCCACCATCCTTAATTTCAACAAGGCTCACTGCTGATTTCCTGCCCTGTTTAGGTGGTATAAACAAGCACAGTGGGTGATTCACACTATATTAAAATCTGTTGGTGCAACAGAGAACTCTAATCAACAGAGGCTTGCATAAGCAAATTATCATTGCTAAATTAAAGGACCAGTGTGTAAAGCCCCCTTCACACATGCACTGCAACCCAGAAGTTATCCTTACATTACCCGGAGGAGATGTATGTGTGAACGCAAATGTCCAAATCAGTTGGATAAGACATTAAACGAACTTTCCCTGCCAGCTCCCAAGTACAAAGTCCATGTAACGTCCAATTGAGCTTTTACAGCATCATCAAAACATCTTTATGACAGCATATTACAGGTAATGTAGATTAATATCCGTTGAACCATATGGATGAGTGCAAATATGGAGCATCAAGACTGCCAGTAATATTTGGCGGATGTATGACGGCAAAACAACTTGTGATTTTCTTGAATTTATTAAGGTCTTGTGTTAGCAGACCCAAGCGCTGGACAAGGAAGCTGATGAAATTTAGAAGGTTTATTTTAGGTGAACTGGATGGGGATGGAGTGGCAATGGGAATGTGGCTGGAGCAGGCAGAGGGTTGGTGAGGAATGGCAAGTGGCAGCGTGGCTAGCGGAGGTAGCATGGGTATGATTGGGGAGATGGCAAGAGGGCAGGTGAGCTGGCTAGCAGGCAGGTGGGCTGGAGATGATCCCGAGGCACAGGAAACAAACGCATTAGTAACAGGCTTAAACATCACATGAGGAATAGTTCTTAGAATACACAGATAAAGAGGCTGGAGACGTAAACTACCACAGTAGTACAGACAATGATCGGGCAATGAGTGGGTGAAGAGCCAGGTTTGATATACTGGAGAGGAGATGTGCTGATGGATGGCAGGTGTGTAGGCTGAGGGAGGTGATGAGCTGATTGAAGACAGGTGTGCAGGTAGAGCAGGGACCATGGAGCCAGTAGAGTGAGAGAGGGAGTGCTACACAAACACAGGGAGACAGCCACGGGAGCACAGGAGACACAGGGGAAAAGGAAAACACACAGAAACGTAAGGGAAAGTACTGGGACACGGCCACCGCTGTGACAGAATTATTATATGTTAAGAATTCTATGGTCCAAATCCCTTCTGTGGTTGTTTTTCAGAGAATTTGCTGCTTCGTGGTGCAACATTAAAACTCCATTACTAGGGGTCTCATTTTACTGCGTGATATATTTCACAACACTTCTTGTTAGCTCAACTGTTGATTGTTATTCATGCAATGCAAAATATCATCTCCACATTCCTTGCAAGCCCTACATCGATGCGTATCACAAACTCTTGTCTGCCTCCCACCTTTCATATCACAGTTTAATGCGATAGCGTCAGGATTATTTCTTGTTTAAACTTATGGTATCGTTAACGTGCAGAAACAGAAACAGGAAAATTTGCATAAGCATCAAGAAACTCCATTTAAGCATCATCTCACGAGTTCACAGGATTTAAATGATACACAATGTTCTGTTATGAATATTATTCTTTATCCGGTCATAAACTATCAGTGTTTCTGCTAAATCTTACATGGTGTTTTTGTGAATGCACATTTTTAGGTGCTTAGGAATTGAGGGGTTTTCAGGGTGTTTAGTTCTGGTCGCAGTGGGCAAGGGTGGAGGATTTTTTTTTTTTTTTTAATGGGAAGACAGCCACATTTTAATGTACCACAAGAACATGTTACTGCTGTACCTCTCTTTCATCCGTGGCCCTCCTGAATTCAAGCCGATTATGGATAACAACCACATTACAGCGCGATACATCAAAGACCTAGCTTACTGCTCAGTGGGGAGCCACTCTGGCACATTTCAAAAATCTACCCATTCAAAAGCTCTCACTGGAAGCATGTTATGCATTAAATGTGTCACATAGGAAAATGTCTTCTGATCCATCTGATTTCATTACAAAAAAGATGAGCAGCAGTATAAACAAAGTAGTATCATAACAAAGAGTGTTAATAGGAAATGCATTAACTGCTTAATATTTTAATTGTAGGTATGACTACAATATCAAGTTATGGGGCATCTGTCTTATATTTGCCTTAAAAGATTATTTTAATTACAACAACTGAAACTAATACAAATGTTCACTAAATGCCTCAATAAACACAGATCTCTCTGTAATACTAATGCAACCAAAGAGGAGAAACATATAGGGGGGAGATACTTCCTGTGAAGTACAAAACAACTACTGCAATGCTACTCTGTATTTATATCCCATATTGTTAAAGATTTCTTGGAACCTAATCAAATTTGACTACTTTATTTTCCGTGCAGCATCTAAGCATGTGCACACACATCTGGACATCTACGGAGATTCTAGCCCATTTTAATTGAATCTGATTCTTCTGAACTAATTGCAGGGTTGTTGTTAATAAGCAGCTGTTTTTCACATGCAGGTGTGAGGACAGTGCGTTACCGGGGTGCGTTTATATATTTGCATAGCTTCACACCTGTTAATGAAAGTGTTTGTTTTTCCAATGAATCTCCATGCTCCTTTAATAAGACTGAGTTTCCTCCCACGGCTACCCTAATGACTGTTATCACACCACCTTCGCAGAGACCAGTTATAATAACCTGCGTACTGTAGTACCACTGTGTGTGTGTGTGTGTGCTTACACAGTCACACAGGTGATACGCCATCCACGCAATGGGTGAGAGGAAAACCAGCAGATCCATGTGTTAAACCAGGGGAGGAGCCATGAAAAATGCAACGTATGTCATTTCAGATCAGCTAGACTGTTGTTACACCATTTTTTAACATCCAAACATGAAGATTGATAAATCTCCATGTTTTCCTTGCCTATTTTTTCTATTAGTCTACAAAAACTACAAAAATGTTTAACTTATCTATACTATAGAATATATTATTGTCCCCTTTCCTTAGACCTTGTGTCTGCTCTATAAAAATCCAGCTCTCAGTCTGACACTGACACATTTTGCAGGCGAGAACAGGTGAGAGCCTGCCAAACCTTTGCCTAAACCCATCAACAGTCTTGAGAGCTGAAAACATGCCAAGGCTGCCTCCGATAACAAGCATAAGATGTGGAGATCTTCCTTTGGGCAGTAACAGAAGTCCCTGAATAGTTTAAGAATTTTCATCTTTCCTTCAAAAAGCCCCTCAACCTCTCGCCTGTGACTTACCGCACCTGGAAGTGTAGATATTTCCTACAAGCAGGCTTCTCCATTACTGGGAGCTAAATTAACAGCATTTAAGTGTCTATTAAAACACCAGTGCTTTGCTGCCTCTGGCTGACCTCGTCTTGCCCTTATTCCATCCGCTGCTGCTCATTAAAATGGCATAATTGCAGGTAAGCATCCTGCAGTATCAACACGCTTAATTACCAAAGTGAGAGAGGTTCATGCTACCACATTGGCCCAAATAAACCTGGGCAGCAGTGGAATAAATAACAGTTATCATTAGCAGTCCAAGCCTGTTTCATTACTGAGGGCTTGGCCTCGGTTTATGTGTCCTTATTAACAAAAGAGAAATGTTTTTCTGCAATTTATTATCAATGAATTGGCAATTAAGTGATGATAGTATTTTTGACAACACTAATAACGTCCCGTCTTTTATATTTGTTTTTTTTTTTAATTTAACAATTACTTAATCATGCATGCACTGTAATGAAGAAACAATCCCCTTTTTAATAATGGCAGGGAAACAGATCTCAAGTAATGTGAAAAAATTGTTAATTAAAATGTCAGGCTGCGAAGCTAAAGTGTATTTAATCTGAGCAGTATTAGGCTATAAACCCTGTTTATTGAAGTTTGCTTTGTGTGTTGCTCTTATCAGTCTGGATTCTCTTCCAACCATTTACACTTCGCTCCTTCCAGCATTGCATATTCTTTGGTGGTTTAGTTCTTGGATGGAGAATCTTGGATGCAGTTATCTGAATATTATTTTTTCTTTTTATCCACTGTAGTTTAAAGTGGAAATCTGCTAGATGGTTATATATATTTGCTTTGATTTCCCTCAAATAGGCCTGGATTCTGCCCTTTAGAGACAGCGGTATGGAGTTGTTTGTACCCCTTCTCATGTGAAGGTTTAACTACGGTGCTAATCGGCTCTTAGATTTCATTTTTGTCATCCGCCGTCCCCTAATATGCACTAACTGGATATATATTGTATGGGAATGCTCTTTCTTTTTTAACCTGCCTCTGAACCGTCAAATTTCTGCTTGCTCTTGATCCGTCCATTTTATACATTTTAGGTCCTTTAAACCCCCTCAAAGCTTCTTAGTAACAGTCGGTCGATCAAAGCCACCACAGCCCTTCCATCCTCTCCTGAACTGAAGCACAAGTTTAAGATTGTCTGAAAGGGGACTTTGGGGCAAAATAAAATGGCATTGTTTGCCACTGACCTGACTCAGTAAACCAAAATGTGCTATTCTTAAGCTGAAGCATATCGCGTTGGAACTTAGAGGTGCTGGTTTCATTCATTAGACTAAAAAGTTTGGTTTTGAAAGTGTTGGAATTCATCCAAAATCCTGCAGTATAACTGTGTTATATTGAAAAGACAGAGAATACACTGCAGTGAACGAAAAGCTGTTATTACTGTGCCACATTGAATTTAGTACAACTATTAGAAAAGCTTCTTTTCATTTCTTTAAACAGAGGAAGTATTTTGTATTTTTCCAGGATTACACCTACATATATAAAGCTATAAGTACAATTGTAAATAAAATATATTAATATGTTGAACCTCACTGCCTGTCTGCATTTTTCAAAAGAGGATACTGCAGGTTGTTGCTTTTCTCTGTGTGTATGTATGAGTGTATGAGAGAAAAGCGAGTGCATGTGTAAGCCGTGTCTGATGCTCTGTTTATATGATCCTCTATGTATGTGTGTCTGTGTGCGTGCGTGTGTGTAGCAAGGTATTATTTGACGGTCTGGGTCAGAGGAGGGGCAAGGTATCAAAGATCACAAAAAGTGTATGACAGCTGACAATTTCAGGCTTTTGATTAAGATTTGTTGATATGACCAGTCCCCGGGTCTCTCCCAAACTCACTCCAGGGATTCTGGGCTGCCTGGCTGTGCCGTAGACAGAACAACTCGTCAGTTGACAGAATCAGGCGGCACAGGCGCCTTCTCCTCATCGCCTGCCTTACCTCCCTGCTGAAACCCCAGTAATTAGAGTCTGGGCAACATGCAGAAAAAACACCTACAGAGAGCACAGTGTCATGGACATCGCCAATTATGCAGCCATTTTGCTCATGGATGCAACCAGCTCTTGTTGTAATGACACACGTACACATCCATGGGCATGCATAGCCAAGTGCACACACGTACACACACACTGACATGATGCACATGTGGATATAGTGAGATCATTACAGGACTAAATCAGGTTTATTCCTGACATATGCTTATTATTTACCAGTGTGTCATGTCAGCAGTAACACCAAGAACACAGGATGTTGCTTATTATTGCTATTTTGACCATTAATCCCTATCAAGGTCCTCACCTATGCACATTGTATACACCTGAGATACATTTCACCATTCACACAGCCAGTAATACTAAGTCTTAGTATATTGTAATTGTCATTCTTATTAAAATAGCTGTCTGTTAAGACGGAAGAAGTAATGGTGCATGTTAAAATTGTTTTGGATAGAAACTTGTTGAAAGTTGCATATGCATTTCAATTGATGACAGTAATAATGTCTAATGACTATCTTCCTTTAGATTTTTCCATTAAATCATCCTTGAATAATACAGCATAAATGGGCTATTATCTTCAACTGTAATATTAAGTACTAAAGAAAAAAAAAGTGTCTGCTTAAATTTAGCATTGGCCAGAAGATGCTGTTGACTGTAGGCTAATGTCTTTAAAACACCTTCTCCCCTTAGAAAAGAGGAGGAAAAGTTAATTGCAGCATTTGCTCATCGGGGAGACAGAGGGCCACTCAAAACGTCCCCTCATTTGTGAATTAGAGACACGCATTTAGCCACAGGAAATGTAAAGTGGGACTGCTCACCATGAAGAGGAGGTTAAGTGCACTAATGGAAAGCAGTTAAGTGTTTGTTATTGTTGCTCCATTATTTCTTTTCTCTTCTGTATTTATAGTTTGTATTTGTAGATGTAAATTTTTTTGGAATGTTTTAATGGCAATTCTTTGATTTGTCCATCCAATAATAAATGGTGCTTGAGCGTAATGTTAAGTGCATTTCATTGTCTTGTCAGCCACTGTTTCTGTGCACTGCTTTGGTTTTGCGCATTTATACCTTTTAATATAAATTTAAGTATAGTGTTAAGATGGCACATTGACACATGTCACATTACATCAGTCAAATATATAAGTTGCTTCTCAGTCAAAGAATTTCTAAGTTACACAAGAAAAAGAGCAACGATAACAAGTATAGTACAGTCTCTATGTGAGCCAAATATCTGAAATTACAATGTTAACATAATTCCTGTGCAAACTAGTTTATATTAAGCATGTTAGAAGTAGGACTTCTTGAAAGGCATTTCAGTAGCCTTTATTTTCTACATGGTGCCACCTCTATATCGCTTATATTGCAACACAGAGCCATCATCATAATAGTACAGTAATGAATCAGCCATTCCGTGCATGTTTGGCCTTTGAGGAATTTGAGAAACAGAGTTTTAGTAATTATTTGTGCGACTCCCTCCAGTAAAACTTGACATGTATTGTAAATGTAATCCTACTGATGATATGCAGTGGAATTAGTGTTTCAGTATTTTATTTAACATGGTTAATAGTACTTTCCTCCAAGCAGAGATTTCTGAGAGGAGGAAATTAATGGGTGTATTGTGGCTACTATTGTTAGCTGTGGCGAAGCACATGGACATAGTAAAATGCTTGAAATTGTATTTGTCATGTTTAAACTAAGTCAGTGGCATGTAAAAAAAAGTAGGTGTCAGAGGACAGAAAATCCTCAGTATTGCTCTGAGCTGGCTTTGACACAGATCTTCAGCATAACATGCTGCCACATCCAGAATAAAACAACCCAGGCAGAGCTAGCAGACTTACCCTTTCTAATGAGAATTTTGTGTAATTGATGTCACGCTATGGCAAGATTGGGATCATTTCTCAGTTTCTTCTCTTTGTTTGCTGCCATTTCAGAAATACGCCCTCTGAACTTTAACAGTCATTTATTCTTTCATTTCCTTCTCTAAACAAAAGCGGGGCCCTCTTTCTGCTCATCACCGTGCCAATATGAGAGAAACACCATCTTGTCACGCAATGTAACAAAACCATTAAACGTGCAGCATTAAAGGGAGACAAGATGCAATTAGCCAAGAAATTACTCTGATCTTGGTGACATTTGGGAGAAATTGTAACACAATATACACGGCCGACGCTTGATTGACAGCCTAATCCAAGTTTGATGGGCGCGGGTCCACGTTCACCGAGCAGAGCGGGTCGTCAGCAGATAACGAGTACAGCTGCACAACCCTGATAGCTATGTCCGCCACGATTCGTCACCGGGCAAATTCCTCTGGTTTAAACGATGATGAAAGTATCGACCATTAATGACAGGATCATCTCCCTGCCTGAAATAAACGCTCTAATCCCTTTTGCCAGGTCCATGAATTCCTAATATGAGTTATATAAACTGGAGCAATAAATCAGTGTTAGCTCAGTTGTGTTTGGAAAATTGTACCAAGGCTCTTTGCCCCCTGTTTAAAATGCAAGACGGGCAACTGAGGACATCTTCGCTTAAGCTGTAACATCCAATGAGTTATTGCTGGGGATAGATTAACTCTCTCACAGCAATCAGAATTGCAAATGGGTAAAGAACAAGGTGGAATTTCCCTTTGCTATTGTGAACTGAGACGTGCGTTTGACTGCAGTCAGTGGATGGTGATGAATATCACAACCTTTCATCGGCCGGGTCTTGGATTGGTTGAACATGAGTGATGAGAACATCATACTCACTGCATTATAATGACATTAATCACAGTCATAGGTAAGAGAGTCACAGGGAAATAGAAAGAAAAAGAGACAGAGGTTAACAGCAAAATCTGACATGGTGGTGTTTGTGAGTCATATTAGAAACCTATTAAAGGCACAGAAGAGTCAATGTAGATATTTCACTTAGCTTCTTTTGTGTGAAACTTTTAATTGCATATGTGTAGTGTGGATGTACTGAGGGCAAGTGCAAACATCAGTAAGTTGGTTAATTAAAACAGGAATTGCAAACTGATGGATGGCCGCCCACCTAGAGCCCGGTTCTGCTCAAGGTTTCTTCCCGTTAAAGGAGAGTTTTTCCTTGCCACTGTCGCCAAGTGCTTACTAGGTTGGGTCTCTGTATATTAAAGAGTACAGTCTAGACCTGCTCTGTGTGAAAAGTGCCCTGAGATAACTTCTGTTGTGATTTGGTGCTATATAAATAAGGCTGAATTGACTTGAAACTGTCCCCAGTCAACATGAGGCAACATCCCAGGAAGGAGGGGAAGACCTGTGACTGACACTTTTATACCAGAACAAAAATGTCCACCCATAGGACGCCTGGCATAAAAGCAGGAACGCATTCCCTAATTCACCTCCCCTCAGCAAGATGATTGTAGCCTTTTTTTTTTTTAAGAGGAGACGTGACACAATGCTGCCTAAACGTAATGATTAGGGTGAGTGGAAAGCAAAAGTGAATAGCTGATGAATATTTCATAAATGTTAGCAGCACTTACTGGACACAAGGCCTGATTGATGGCAGAGTGGCTGTAAAGGTTTGGATGCTGAAGGGCCTCAGCCTCCTTTCACACCAGTGCTTACTTCAAGCACCATCGTTAATCGCAGAATAAAGATGTACTTAGCTGAAGAGTTCTTCATTAATGGCCCGCCTTTAAACAAAAGTAGCTGCATAGGATTTGTGTCATTGGAGTGAAATGCAAAGGACTAAGTGATGGATAGAAGGAGAACAACAGACGTGGAGAAAACATAAAGGGAATATTTTGCTTTTAGTTCTAGACTCTTGATAATACAAAAATGAAAGATCCAGTGTGAAGTTAAGTTTGCAAAAGTATACTTCAGTTACAGCAGTAAAACACTTAACTATTCTGAAAGTTAAAGGTACCCTGTGGAGCCTTTTGTTATTTTGTAAACAAACAAAATTTATGTTTACATTTAGTGTATCTCACCAAAAAGCATTGTGCATGTAGGTTTAATAAATGTTTACATCTATGTGTACATTGGCATTCTTCTTCTCTGCCTTTGTTGGCTCTTTGCTACGTTTTTTGACACGACTGTCGATCATTGCATTAGCACAAAACCTTCAGCCTTGAGCACATGCATAAGATACAAATGGGGACTAGCTCATAAAAACACTGTTGCATGGCGATACTAGTGTTCAAAAGCTCCACTGGGTACCTTAAATTACAAATGTATTGCACAATTCAGAAATACACTGTAACAACATTTAAACTGGATTAAAGTTATATTTTGAAACACAATACTTATGTTAAACTATACTTCACAGCAGTTAAGTGAGACTTTTGTTCAACTCTGGTCAATTCTAAACCCAAATTCTTATTAATGTCAAGGTGTGTGAGATATGTTACTGGGCATTTTGTTAACAGATGGTGGCTTTAATGCATCAATTATATGTTCAAGGACGAGAAACAGAGGAAAGAAACTAGTTGGACTTTTTTTAATCTCAAAATGTTACTGTCATGAGAAAACCTTGACATATGGGATTTGTCATTTTAGCTACATTAGTCTGAACATGGCTGTAGTATGGCCTGCGTTCGTCACTGTCCACCTTTACATTATTAAAGCAAGTGATATCAGTCTGGTTTACATGCTTGTCGTGTGATTACTGAACTACAGTACAATGAACATTTTTTTCACAAACTATAAGTCCCAAGAAAGAAAATATAGAGCTTGTTCTTACTGCCTTATGCCTCAAGAACCCTCTGATATATGACTCCGCCTGTACAGATGTGGAGAGACACCCAAATCCACTCTGGATCCACTTGTCCAGCCCTCTTTAATTAAAGTGTGTGCATTTTTCTATTACCGACAAGTCCATTTGCAGACAACCATCCATCACACATCTGCCCCCTCTCTGCAGGCATCTAATGAATTGAGCAAAAGTGATTTGTGGTGGTAATCCTTTGGAGAAGCTGAATGAAGTGTATGCATTGCATGTATTTTTTTTTTTTTTTACCCATCTCCCTTTATTTCTCTGTGGATGAATAGTGCCCCACAGGCATTGGTATCATATAGATGGAAGTGAACATTATGTTGACTAAGGTTTTGGTGCTATTACCATGTATTTCTAATAAAACTAAAGTCTTAAGAATGACTCTGTCTCATTTTTCATTAGCGTTGGTGCCCTTTACCTAGAGTCCTCTGCCAATTTTTCAACTTTGCTATGAACCTACTAATAACTTAAATCTCGTTCGGAACATTATGGGAATAGAGAATTTGAGCTGAATTTGACCATAAATGAGGTATTAGTGCAGGGAGGGTAGATGGATATTTCTACTGGCCATAAAAACTGTCACTGGGGATGTCATCAACAATATACTGTATGACACAAGTGTTTTTCTGATATTCTACTCTTATTTCATGAGAGACTGTTTACCGTTTTTTTTCCAAATTATAATTTAGCATTAACACTAAAAGTATAAGACCAAAGACATTCTATATTTTGTTATTGTCAACAAAACCCATGAAATGACTTCTGACTTCCCCAGCTTGTCTGTAACTCTTAGCCCCAACCACATTGATTCCTATTGAATGAATCTTTAAAAATGTGTTGAAATATATATTGTAGTTTCGTTTTCCATTTGAAATTGACTACAGCTGTGAAATGATACAAGAAAAAACACTGATCTTTCATATGTAAAAAGTACAATATCATTCCATCAGAATGTGTGCATTAGTTCGCAGATGTGTTGAAGTATGCATGTGTATATACTGTGTATTTTTTGTATGGTTAAGCTTAACTGAGTGTGTGAGTTTGAGTATTATAATCATGTGTATGCATATGTGTGCAGTAGGCCTACAGTATTCTAACAATGTTCTTTTTGTGATTTTACGATGGACTCTTGGGAGATTAGCCTTGAGCTAAAAGAGATCCAAATAAACAAATAAATACAAATTCATCATAAAATCATCTCAAGGTTTTGTTTGCTCTCTTTTACCACATCATTTTTCCTCATCCTCTTCCTGTATGAGCTCACCTGTGGCTCAGGAGAGTTGGGGGTCATACCTGCATCCCTTAGTGGGCCAGCCCTAGACATGCCCAGCCCTGCTATGTCCCAAAGGCCCTCCTGTCAGCTGTGTGCCTCCACCACTGTCACTGAGTGTGTGCGTGTGTGTATGTGTGTGTATGTGTGTGTGTCCTGCCGCAGAACAAGACCCAATTTGATTTGCTCCACTGGCCTGTGAAGCTCGGCTGTGAGGCAGCACCTCTCTTTATTCCCCTAATGGCTTCCCTTCCCCACTGCTCCTTACCCTTCCCCAGACACCAGTTATGTGCACTCTTGTAAATATACATATACACGATGGTGGGAGAAGAAGACTGTGATGCATAGATCCAAAGACAGAAACAGAAGAGAGAGAAAACGAGTGAAAGGGAGTGGAATAAAAGTGAGACAAAGGGTGCAGTAAAAAAAAAAAAAAAGGTGTTCGCGCTCAAGAAAAGGGGGCCGTTCTTTCAGAGGATGACCTTGGGACTGAGGTCTCTTTAATCTGGTGATATTAGGAGTCTTAGATGGGCTGGGCAAGTGCTAGAGAGGTGGACCTGTCTATCAAAATAGGAGGAGACGTACCAGAAGCAGCCCATTTCCACGGCTGGGGCACGAGATGGTGTTAGTTGTGTTTCACTGTGGATGGAGCTCAGGGGCAATGGAGGTTAAGCTTTCTGCCGCTGTTGCCACCCACTCTATACCACTGCAGTACGCACATATGGTATTATACCAATGCTGTGCATGTATCTCGCCTCCCCTCCCCTCCCCTTCCCCCATAAGCGATCTAAATGGTAGCTCTTGTGAGTTGAACCATATAAGTGAGTGTGATGGAGAGACATGTAAATTGCATTGCATAGGACATGCAATTGGCAGAGTCTATAGCTAGGTAACAGCATGGTTCTGCTCAAATAGGTTCTCTAAGCGCCCATGTGTGACTTTGAGTTTAAATGGGTCATACCATACAGGTACAATTCAATCACATATGAAATGAGTTTGCTGCAAGTAAACTTTGGAAATGATTTCTTTGTCAAGTCTAATGTGTTGAGTTCAGGGGGGTGTGCAAGTGGATTGTGGGTCTTGGAAAATTGCAAGGGCTGTGTAGGAGGGGGCGCTAATTTAAGAGGCTTAATAATGACCCCCTACCATTCTCTGCAGGAACTGCCTTCATTCGCCCATCACATCACATGCATGGCATGACATGGAAACAGGAGATGCATGTCATTTTTGACACAGCTTGGCACTTACTGGCTGCGGGAAACTTCTACATGAATTTCTAGCTGCAGTACCTGCCCGTTTTCTGAGGGGAAGAAAGGAATATGTCGAGAATCACAGATTTCTTTTTTCATCTTCTAAGCTTGAAAGAAACTACATAGTCTTAGTATCTTCCTTTTATAAATAAGAAAACAGTACTGAGTATTGAAAGCAGTCACAGTGTACAATGTAGCTTGTTTATTGCTGATATGAAGAAATTGGATGGATTTGTTGATACACATGTCTAGTTAAATGAAATTCTCTTTATTAAACTCCATGTCTGATTTTGTGGAGAAAAAAAATAATTATATTGTCTTGTACAAAAGAACTAGCTACAGTGAGAATAAGGTAAATGCTACACATATCTTCCAGAGACTCCAAAAAGATGACTGGGGGATTTATTTTTAATTGACAGGCTTTTGTCTATAGCACTCGCTGAGGAGACTATAAATAGACAAAATGGGCCTGCTGGCCACATGGGTGTGTGTACAATGGACAATTTAAATCTTCCATGCTGTTCAGACTCAATAGATTAATTGATCCTATCTATGGTTGACAAATCAGCACGAGAGCAGTTAGAGAAAATGAAAGGTGAGCCGAGAGGGCGAGGCGCACACCATGTTTGAGGTAAATATCCAGGGATTTCAAGAGCTCGGCAATCCAATTGCATGACCTTTTTTCTGGCTAACAAGAAGGCATCGTTGCTATTAAAAGGCTGCTTTGAGCTTCCAGGGAACACAGAGTATGTGTTTCACCAGACTGATAAGGCACGTCAGACACCATGAATGAAATACACATGGAGATATAATGACATTGACAGGCAGTAAAATGGTGAGGTGCATGACATAAACATGGGCTTCAGGCATGAATCAGATACTTTGTACATACTTACTTACTACTTTGTACCATACCAAACTTGAATGCTAATACTTGTTTGCATTTTTCCACATTTTTCACGTTAATGGTTCTCAAAATATAATCTGGACAATGTTTTGCAATGTTTCTATTTCAGCTCATTTCAATGCAAATACTTGAGGTCATTTCTGTAAGGTTATTTTTTTTGGCAAGCCTGATATCTGATTCCATAACATGAGTTAGCAGCTTAATCTTAAATCTGGTTGGTTCCCTTTTTCAGGGAGGACCAGAAATCCTGTGGCGCACTGCAAAAAAGTGGCCCCTTTGAGTTGCCCCTTGATGCAACAGTCACTATAATGCAAGTGGCACGGTGTGTCCGCTGCTAAACGATTCGCATGAGAATCTCTCCCTCCCTCTTCCCTCCGTTTATCTCAGTTCTATAGTCTTCCTGTCTTTGACCCATGTAGAATCAAGCTTCCCATTTGGGCCTCCATGCGTCCAGTCATTTACATTTCACCACATTTAAAGCCTCCCAAATAAGATCTGAAAGCGTGTCATCACACTGACTGTCAGGGGAGGCAGGTCCCATAATTTCATTTAAATTTTCATGTTTTTTTGTGCATTTCAGTTCAGTTGGGGGTGTTCTAAGAGGTGAGTTTTAAATGATTTTGGGCTCAAAGTGTATATGTGAGTCATAGCTGTCTGATAACAGCTTATAGTCTGAATAAAACCCAAAGGAATATTCTGGATGGTTTTAGTTAGGCTCTCTTAAAATCACTTATTTTATCATAAACGTAGAACTGCTGAATTGTAACCAATAGCTTTTATAGTCGACCACCTAAAAATGACCCAACGCGACAATTCCAGATGAATTTTCGATAATTCATCATGAAACGAGCCAACTGTCTCATTTATATCTCAGCGTATTCACTCTGCCAAAATTACTGCAGCCCTCCCCATCCCACTATCACCCCCAGTGGAATGTGAGCCTTGTCTGGTCTGTTTGGACCCAGCCCAGGCTTATCTGGTTATCATCTGATATTTTTCTGTACCTCAGATGTGTATTTCACATTTACTACTGGTGATAAATTGCAACATTTGTGTGGATCTTGGATAACAGAGAAGAGGGAAAACTTGAAACTATGCTTTCTTTGCTCCTCTACATTCAGAGGGGAGTGGGTGATACTGTTGCTGAGAAACTTTTTGATCAGGCGTCATGAGATTTCAGTGTATTTTATAGCTACCATACAGAAAGTTTACATGAAATGAGTGATGATTTCTTAGATTTAGCTACAACTGCAAAAAGTAGTTGACTAATGCAGATATTAACACATTTTTAGATGTAAAAACTCCAACACTTCTGCTAGTTTAGGACCATCACAATGAACAATCAGCATGTGTCACATCATGTGATGATTAAGGCCATATTATTGTGTAGTTTGTTCCCCAAATCTGACTCATCATGTGTGAGCATCTCCATAAAGCACGACAAAACAGTCACAACAGGATGTATTTTTAAGTCACCAGTTTAAGGCCCCAGTTTAAGGTTGCATGAGACTACTTCCGAATTAATTTCTTTAAACAGCTGCCAGAATTTCACAATGAACTGGTCTCTTAGAAACACACACACACACACACCAAACTCCTTTCCCCTTTGATGATATTCTGAAATTAGCTCTCTTTAATCAAATGCGCCATGGTGCACAGGTGTTGAAAACTCTCCCTTTTTCTCCCATCATCCGGAGGTTGTTGTTGTTGGAAAGGAATTTTGTGGATTACACTGGCAAGCCACCCCTGAACCTTTCTAACTCTGTAATCCAAAGGGAAGCATGGCTCGTTTTTATCAGGAAGCTCAATAGATAAACAATAATAATACATTTCAGCTAATGAAACAGACCACGATGTATGGAGAAGCTTACCCGTAAGCCGAGCGCCTCAGCCTCGTCGCCATTTGTTTGGAGCTGTTTGTTTTTAACTGCCTGCTATTGTTACTGTTTTTAATCCGAGTGAAATAAACTTATTTGAATGCTCCATGGATTAAAGAAACTGTGATTTTCCACTTCAAACACATGCAGCGTGTCGGATGATAAAACGACTGCAGCTCAGAACCAGAGTTTCATTGTCCTTTTTCCTCCTGCGCCAAATGCTGTTTATTTAAACTGTAGCCTTTCCTTTTCGGTTTCCAAGTGTCTGGGTGTCTCTGTAAAGAAGTCTTTTTTTTATTTAGAGGTATTGTTTACCTCCTTAGTCAAAAGCTGGTTTGAATAATTCCAGAGCCCACCTGCTCAACTCTGCTCCAAAAAAAGGTCAGGTAGGTGTGTGCACCAAATAGCAGTAATGCACAGCAATTCCTTCCCTTGCTTTAATTGCAGAGCAAGAAAACAATGGGCCCTTAGGAGACTCTGCAACCACTGGATGCAGGCTTTATTTGCATCGCACTGATCCCTTATCTCTACACTGCCAGTCTTCCATCTACCCGTAACTCCAATTAGCATTCTCTCCTTCTTTGTGGTTTCAGGAAGTCTGGTCAGATGGCTATGGTAAAGGCCAACTTTGCTCCATGGGGGAAAGCAACGTCAGGGTCCATGTGAAAGATGGAAAGAAGGAAGTGAGCTAATGCATGTGTGTCACAGAATGAGGGAGAGAAAAAGTAAAGGAAACAAAGAGTAAGGTAGATAGATGTAGAGTAATGGAGAAAGTGAGGTAAAAGGGGGGAGGATGAGAAAGTTTGCATGTGCTTCAGGATTTGGTCAGACATAAAAGATGACAGAAGAGCTGATTGCCAAAGGTATGATACTTTAACAGCATGAATCAGAAAAGACCTCTGATGAATATTTATGAGGCAGCTGTGTGAGGAGCCATTCATACAACCAAAGGAAACAGTCAGTTATGTCAGGACTGCAATACAACCACTGTCCTAAATTGCTACGGAGAAATTTCATTAGCTACTAAACATATGCCCGATACTCCCAGAAAAACGCCATTAAAAAGTTGCTGAAACGACAAGTCATATTAGACGTTTAGTTTTGGTTTTAGTGAGAGTGGAGGGATATCGCTTATGTACAGGAATTTAAGAAAGTATTCAATAAATCATTTATGTCTTCACAAAGTAAACCTTTAAATCTGTCCATGCACAGGTGTCTTCTGGCGCAGCTCTGCTGCGACTGCGGTGTGCCACAGCGTGGTGTGTGTGTGTGTACTTGTGCAGCACACACTGGAAAGTATTGTATTGTGTATATTTCTTGGCCACATTGTGTCTTCTCTCACATTGAATCTTTGTACTCCATGAGCACTGCTGGACGGTGCTGTGTAGTACTTTTGTGTATTTACAAAGGATGGGTGCCATGTGTGGACTATGTCTTGAATTGCTTTTTTCTTCCCAGTGTGTATGTTTCTTTTATTGTGTATGTTAAATTTTGTGCATACACTGCAAACCAATTTCCTTCTGGGATAATAAAGTTAATCCTAATCTCTTAATGTTTATACACAACAGTTTTACTGTATGGACTAAGACATACATCCACTTGAGGCTCATCTTGGACCAAAGTATATATGGAAAAATCTAATTTTCAACAGCTTTTGGGCTAATAATAATCCTGATGGACAGAGCAGGTTTAGCACAATTGTTGAGACAATTGTTGTGTTACTGACAAATATCCATGTTTCAAACTTAATTTTCACCACTTCATTTCACTACTGTGTGTATTATTATGCTTGCATAAGCATTCAAGTGTGTGAATTTGCCCACTTCAGTCTAATAAAACCAACAGCAACATTCTGACAGTCAAGTCTCTCTATTCACACCAACACTGCTGCCACCCTCCCGGGCCGGGGGCATTTTAATTGGCCCACTTCCGAACTGTAATTTTTTTTAATTGCTTGGAGACACTCTGCTCTCTTTAAAAAAAATCAATGCAGATGTAATAATATCTGTAATTGTCTGCCACGCTCCAGGGACACCACAAAAGCCTTGGATCAATGGAGGAAAGCAGGGAAGCTGGTAGGGGTTAATTTTTCCCTTTCTGTAGGTAATGACAGGGAGGCAACGCTTGGCTCCTGGCATAGAGGCACAACTTGTGCTGTTCCTATTGTCTCTACAGCGCCTAATTGGGCCAAATGCAGTTAGTTCCCCCTGGCAGAGGCTGTCGAGGTGGTGATTAATGAAGCCTCCAGTCACATAACCTGATAAAAAGAAAAGAAAGGGATGGGAGAGGGAAAAAAAATATCAACCTGCTTTGTGTTATTCATCCTTTTTTTCTTTCTTGTGCTTTTTCACTGCCTTTGTCAATTCTCCAGAACTTCTTTCACTAAGTAAACAGGTGAAGTAGTTTAAGTTTGCAAAGGTTTATTTTTCTTCAGGGAAGGAAAGGGGGGCAGGCCCATTACCGCATTGAGGGAGTAATTAAAAAAAAAAAAAAAAAAAAAGAAGAGAGGCGGGAGGTTGCTCAGCTTGAGTCCCATGTCTCTGTTCTTGAAGTGTAGTATCACACACTATTGGTAAAAATTGACAAGTGTCTGCCTAAGGTGACAGCATTTGGATTTTGCAGCCTTCTTTCCTGTACAGTCTCCAGAGACGTGTCAGGAATCCAGGATCAAGAGGTCACAGGTATTAGCCTCCCAGGATCGTCATGGCCTTTGACTAATTACCTCATTAAGCTGCACTCCAATACTTTCCATGGTCTCTGTAGCTTGGTCTTGTTGCTTGGTGTAAAGAGGACAGAGTGGACACAGAACTTGTCCGCGGTGATCTGGGTGAATTGACCGCAGCTTGTTGCATCCTGGTATGTGGGTCGTGGGAGGGAAATCAATCCTCTGTAAATATATTAGATGCAATTACATCCTGCTGGACTTTGCCTAACACATTTATAGAAGCATTAGGCAAAGTCTTCCTTTATCAACCACCCTGGGCCATTAGGACAATGACATGTAATTTTCACATGTAGGTCCTGTGAGGGTATTGGAAAAAGAGCACAGGGGAGGCGGTTACATGTCTAAGTTTTGATTGTATAAAGAACAAAGTGTTTTTCATTTGTTTCATTAGGTTGGTGTCACTTTGTGGGTTTTGGTGATCCAATAAGAAGGCTTGATGCAACATGGCAACCAGGCTTATGAAGAGATCTTAAATAAATGGTTACTTCCGTAGTCATACCTAGAGTCAAATATGTGTTACATCAGTTTCACATGTATTTCCAATTTGCAAATATTTAGATCATACTGTAAAAACCTTGCTGTTTCTTTAACCAGTTCATTTAGGTCCAACTCCATATAAATAATCTTCATTCATATTAATGAATTATTATCAAGGTGTTTTAGTTTCTCTCAGAGAAGACTGATATCCTTATTTTTATAACGTTTCATTTCAGCACTTTGTTGCATGATGAACAGCAGCTGAAATATTGTCGAGTTATTTCAGGGATTTGATTAATGTTTGTTTTTGCGTATGTTCATTTTGTCTGGAATTACGTAGGCACCTTAATTCCTCAATGAAAAAATGCCTAATTATCATAAAACGTATGAATGATAATTGTGGAACAATGTAATGTCAATAGCCTTCTGATTAATCCCTCTGAACACAGCCAAATGGCTGGCACAGTAACTCGGTAAGTGATAAGCAATTTCATTTGTTCCTAATTACTAAGAGGCCCATTTTGCCACTGTCATGATGAAATTTCTAAACCTCCTTAACCAGCCAAGGCTTATACATTTATAAATGCATTTTTTTTTTTACCCTTTCTCTCTCCCTCTCTGCATTTGGAAGGTATTCAAGTCTAATTACTCACAAGAGGGCATGTGTGCTTACAGTAGCACAAGAGGTGCTTGACAACAAAGTTTATCCCAAACAGCCAGGGCTCTGAGTACATTCAGGTACTTTTTGGGAAGAACATCAGTTCTCCTAAAGTGAAAGAGTGTGTGCGTGTGTGTGCACACATGTCCCCATTGGTCTCTGTGTGTGAGTATGCACACATGGTCATGCCTGTGTGTGTTTATAGGGATTTTTTCATAGGATTTCAGAGACAATAGAGCAGGTTTGTTTGTGGTCATCCATGAAATAGCCTTGGGCCTATATGCCATAGGTTCTTCAAACACCCTGACTTTTTTTTCCCACCTTTCTCTTTCTTTTAGCAATGGATTTGGGAGGAGGTCTGGTCAAATGGGCTCAAATACAGCATCACACAGTTTTTACCTCTGGGCTTCCTCGCTGTCACCCAACAGCACCCTCAGGACCACTATTCTCCCTCTTATCCCAGACCTGAATTCTTCATTTGGTCACACTGCTTGCTCCTGAATAGTCACCTCTGAGGAGATTAACCCTTTCATTAAAAATGCCTGACCAGGGTCAACCTACTGCCTGGCTCTGCAGTCTCTGCGCCTTGCTTTGATCTATCAGCTATGGAGAAATTATTAGCAAACTAAGCCGTGCCATGTGATTTGTTTTTGTAAATTTGTAGAAATTATTCATAATCCTATTATGTGACCAAGGGGCAAACCTGCATAAAATACTGTATATGAGGCCTTTGTTATCATGGGGAAGGCACAAGGAAGAAAATGTTGAATGTGGGAGCACTGACGCTATGAGAAAGACGAAGAGTGTTGGAGATCTGTTCTAATCTTCTGGACTAGGTCCTATACTTTGGATAAATAAATGCTTCTGTAACAACTGATTCCACTCCCTAAAAATGAAAGAAAATGTACCCATTTCCAAACTCTAACCCAATCCTAAGTACACCTCTTTTGTTGCAGACAAGGAATAATTGTGACGTTACAAACCTCAGTCCCAGCAGCATGCATTATCAGCAGGGTAATGTATTGCACATAACCAGGGGAAGAGGAGAAATCACAATTTTTACACCTCCCATCTCCCTTTCAGGGGCCAATACTTTGCAGAACAAAAGTCAATGTCTCAGCCCAAATCTTGTCTGACAACGCGTAGCAGCCCGTGCTATTTTAGGCTCTTTGTGGTGCCAATCTCCTATCTCTCCCGTGACATTTTTTCAAAGAAAGAGTAGATTTCCTAGAGACTCTGCCCTTTGCAACTTCCACAGCATATTCTTGCACATAGAGTAAGGACCCTCCTCCTCACTCTAATGCCGTCGCTCTCCGCAGTGACCTGAGAAAGGGAAAATTAAGACAGCGTATCAGGCTAAGAGCCCTATCTTTAGCTGGTGGAGTGAAAGGACGTTATACAGATGCTTAATTCCCAGTTTTACATTTGGTATAAAAGGTCCAGAACCTGGGAAAATTTTGTCCTCTAACTACACTGTAAACAAGAGCTAGAAACATTCCTATCATTGGATGGCGTTTGATATGAATGTTTTGATTCTTTGCCCAAATAAAACCTATTTCACATCACTATTTCCAATTTGTCATGTGTTCAATTTATAATTGTCTCCCAAGTTATTATCGAACCACACTCTTTAATCATCCTATGTTCTTTTCTGAAATAATTTACAGCTTGTGCAAAAACTTCATGCTTTTAATGTCCTCATTTTAGATGGACTGGCTTACTGGCAGGCCACCAACTTCACATTAATTCGCTGCTGCATATGAGTGTACAGGTCTTATCCAGGCGTGCTTTTATTCAGGGTGAAAAGCTGAGTCGTTCTAAATAATGCAGGTCTAATTGGCTGTGTTTTGCAGTTAATTTCCATAAAGAGTCCAGGAGACTGTCACCTCAGTTTGGGAGGACAAGGCGCTGGAGCTGGAGCCATGTACCTCAGCCAGTCGTTAATCAGGAAACACACTTTCGCCCGCTTCTCAAAGGGCAGAGGTCAAGGAGGAGGGGCTGACACCATATCTGCACCAGAACGCTATAATTGTAGGAGTGTAAATTGCTGTAGAAAAACGCTCTGTCTCTGAAATTCAGCAAAAACGCATGCTGCTGTCCAAATGGTGTAATGAAGGACCAAGTGCCTCTTTGTGTAAGCAGAAAAGTAAGACTAAAGAAACTTACTTGGCATGATTTTGCTATAAACTAAACAGGACATTTGAAGTAGG
Organism: Thunnus maccoyii; assembly: GCF_910596095.1. Classification (NCBI taxonomy): domain Eukaryota; kingdom Metazoa; phylum Chordata; class Actinopteri; order Scombriformes; family Scombridae; genus Thunnus; species Thunnus maccoyii. Next base: position 12,777,318 of record NC_056548.1, read on the forward strand.
TAAATGTAACCTCTACCATACTGTAACAATATTTCATCACTTCCTTTCCATCACAACTGACATAACCTGCCCAACGATAGCATATCTGCAAACCTGTCACAAGTCCCACTTAATATTGAAGCATTTAGGTGTAAATTTTTACAGAAAATCAGAACTTTTTTCAACGAGGCACTGAGATATACCACACCAAGTATCTCAAAGCCCTCTGGTGCTAGCCTGTGAAAGTTGTGCAAGTGCCTTGACACTAGTACACATACTCAGCATCAGTGAGAAGATCCACTTGCCTTTGGGATTCTATTTATGCTGTACTGTACCCTTGTTTGAGGCCGGACTCGCTCTCTCTCCTAATGCGGCGTGCTTGATCCCACAGCTGTGATTTTCCGGCTGCCACTTAGCATCCAGTGGCTCCGGGGCCATGAATAGCGGTGGTCTCAACAGAGTCAGGCCCCCTCATTTTATGGCTGCCTGCCTGTGGTCAACAGTCCTCTAGATCACAACAGCACCACAAAGGAGAAAAAATCTGACCTCAAAATCAGCAACTTATATATCACTGAAAATTATGGAGATACATAATTATTTATTGTGATACATACTGATTCCTTATGCTCTGTACTGCTCATTTAACTACATACCATACAGTCTGTACCAAAAGTGGCTACAAATAAGTATAAGATACAATACCAAATCTGCTTTAAAGACTTTACACATGTAATCAATATTTAGAACGCAAGGACAGATAAATCAAATATTACAATGTCCTAGAAGTACATTTCACCGTTTTATAGCATCACTAACAACTTCCATGAAAGCACACAAAATTTGAGAGCTGTGTCTTTAACACTGCTTCTCAAAAAGCAGGCAGAGCCTTACTAAACTGACTTTATTTATTCAGTTTAAAGTGACCATATTGGGTCCATGGAGCACACCAACCCCCAGTGGTACTCTTAAGTGGCTCACAAAGACATTCAGAGGATGGTGCTGCCAAGTGCGGCTTTATGGGGACAATTTAACATAATGGTCAAATAAATACTGGTGTAAAAAAACACCTGTGAACAGTGGTGGCAGGTTGAGGCCCATTACTATATTTTTTGTGTGACAGTTCAGCCGTGTACATCAGATTTCATTCCATTTTCCAAAAAGCAGAGGTTTGCTTTATATGCCAAATCAGAGATGTAGTGCAAGTACAGCTCACTGAGGCAAGGTGAGGATGCAACAAGCAATGCAATGATCTGGGAAAATAATGAGAAACTCTTCTCTTAGTTCCTCATTATACTCTCTAATCATTCTCATACTCATTACTCTCTAGAGGAAAATCTATTTACACTTGATGATTTCTCAGCAAAGTCTCAATTTTAGAATTGACTAAGGAAGAAGAGCATCAACCTAATAGGAATCTTTATGAATCATGTGACGTTGATAACATGAAAATGTGAAGGAGCAAACATTGCTAAATCATAAAACTGCTGCTGCACTGCTCTCTGTTGGTTGAAACATTCAACTCACACCCCATTCTGCAATGTCACAACTATCACAAAAACACCTAACTCTGAATTACAAGATGAATGGTATGTATTAGTGGGAAGATGGTAATTATGGTAACTGTCAGAGGACATGAACTTGGCACTGTGCCATGTTAGTCGGTATGGATTTACCCTTTAAATACTTCCTTCACAGAACAAAATGTTAATCAATTCAAATAAAACATTGTGAAGTTAAAAAGCCTGATTGTGATATTTCTTTCATAGATGAATATATTGTGTTTTTTGATAGCGTTTTCATTTTGTCATCGACAAAAAGATGTCAGTTTGTTAAAAAAAAAAAAAAAGAAGAAGCAAAACTCGCACACTGCGCCAGCTCTGGTTAACACACATAAACAATGGTCAGTGGCACAGGCTCTGATTACTCTGTTTCTGTCAGGTTTTTGGCACTCAGCTTAGTCTCAGGAGGGTCACAGTGATGACTGGGTATCTACAAGCTGTCAAAGTAGGTCAGAATTACCAACTAAAAACAGAAATCAATACCACAAAATCAAAACGGCAATAATGGCTGTGTCATTAAAATGAAGATTTATCATTAGCATAATGTTTTTTCCCTTAACTACTGAATAAAAGAAATCTTAAGCACTACTACAGCATTATTACTTATAGAGGCAATGCAACAAGCTCTTGTTCAACTGTCTACCAGTATTTCAAATTCTGCTTTGAAATACTTAACAACTTCTAATACGGTACTTAAAAGGGTTTATAAGCTGTGACAAATTGCTTCATTAATCATTAATATATCATCTATTAACGCTTTATAGATTAGTAACAAGCCAATTATAAATGTATTTTGGTCCAAATGCTCTGCAGCATTTTTCCAGAAGATAACTGTCCACTGGAGGAGTCTTTCCAATAAATTAAAGAGCAAAGTAAGAAAACGCAGCTTTAACTGATGAACATACACCGATCAAATCGGTTTTTCACAACCTGCTAACACAAGTGTTGTCCTAAATAATGAGGTATTACTCTTTTTTTTTGAGAGCCTATATAACAATAATTTATTTATTAACCATTAATAAAATCACTAGTTTTAACTTTATGGAGCATGTTATATCAGACAGTGAAGCCTTCTTATAATAAACACCCTATGTCTTTCAACCGAACATTGCGGTTACAAAACGTGCTCTCTGATTTTGTTTCCGTCTAAAACTATGACATAATAACATCTTACATAAACCAGACTTTACACAATAGACCTCGCGTGTCAGAAGTCAGCAACAAGAAGATGCAATGTAACCAAGTCCTGATATTTCCTCCTTGTCTTGGTCTTTCCTGCTTGTCATACTTCTCCCACTATGCATCGGAGAGATGACCCCCACCTCACCCTTGGTGCTGGGTGTGAGCTGGGTGTCCCAGTCAGACCTGTCTTGCTGAATGCCTTATGACAGGTTGTTTGCAAAACTCTTGTGTTCTGTTTGTTCCCTCTCCCCTCTCCTGTGCTTGCTGACAGTGTCCCCATTGCGAATCTGAAGGGCCCTGCTTTGTTTCGCCCGCCTCATTGGAGCCAGTGGTGGTCCAAAGAGAGTTTGCACACACCTCATTCTGTGAGAGCATCTGTTGACTTACCTGCCCATTATTTAACTTTGTCTGCCCATTATTTAACTTTTGTGGGGGGGGGTTGAGATGTTTAATGTGCTGTGCGTATAATTTTGTTCAGTTTGTTCTGCTAAAATTAGGACATTACTTTAGGGAGTTAAGAATTAATACATTATTTATATTTTGGGAAGTGGAATGATCATGCTACAGTAAAATATGATTGTACCATTTATTAAGGAAAGACTTAATATACTACATCTGAATATTATGGAAAGTGATAACACAGTAATGTAGATTAATTCACCTTACATTACTATTGAGAAATCTTGTTTATCCGGTTGCACCTGTCCAATTGACAGTACCATTGCCATATATATATGTATGTGTGTGTATATATATATATACATATATATATATACAAACACACACAATGATATGATGATACTGATATGATATAATGATACTCAGTATTTTCTGAGTAAACCGCAATGTAGAATTAATTACAATTTATAGGTAGCATACAGCAAAAAAACTCATCGAACTCAATGAACCTTGCATGGTTCCTTTTTATACACACATAAAATCAATGATTTGGGGGAGAAAAAAATCCAATACAATCAAATCCAGCCTCATGTCTACATCCAGTCATCTACCTACTTCCCCCCTTTTCTCTACCTCCACCCCCCATCTCCTGTTCCTAACATCAGCAGGGAGCGTGGCTAATTTACGAGCGTGGGCAATGCCAACATACTCTCTGAGGAGGGCCCGTTTTAACACCTCCAAATGCTGTAATGCATCCCAGCTGACCTTAATTATAAAAGCATGTGCCTCCCCTGTGCTTCTCCACCCACTACCCCCCTCCCCACCCAATGCAATCCACAAAGCTGGGGGTGTGAGCCAGTGTTCTTACCTGCACAGAACAACAGAGCAGCAGCCTCCATCGCAGCTCAATGTTAATAGTTGCATCCTGAGAGGAAATCAATAAAGCTATAAAGGGTGATATCACAGTGTGTCTGGGCCCTCACGCACACATTCACCTTCTCCCTCCCTCTCTCCCTCAGTGAGACCTGTTTATGAGGGGGTCTGGTGGTTGGTGGAGCAACTGAAAGGTCAGTAGTATGAGGTTTTGATCCAGGGATGAGACGCCCTCCTTGGGAGTGTGGGGTAAACGGTGGAGTGGGACCCCTGACTCATCTGGAGAAGAAGTGGATCTTTTCGAGGGCTTATAGCTGCTGTGCGTTGTCAAGGTAGCAAAGCATTAGTGCCTGTAAAGGCCCATCAATGCCGCCTGGTTACAATCAGAGGAGAATCCCCAGGAGGTGAAACGGGGCCTTGCTAAACTGCTGATGAACCGAGGGAGATATTAAAAGACCAACTCTCCTCCTCCTTCTGTCTGTATTGCAGATTTTTGCCCATAATATTGATATATGCACAGCACGGGGCTCTAGCATCATTGGGCTGATAAACTGCTCATACAATAGATAATCTTTTATGTACCTCCCGTGCACAGCACAAATATTATGACTATTAGTACATTAATTAACTCACTGGCCTGGGGGTCCTCTGCCCAGCCAAGGTTAAGAGCTTCTTTAATTAAAGATCAATACGGTTTTGCAGTATATTTCTACAGCACCAAAGGAGACATGGAGCTCTTTACTGTCTACATGTCAGAGTGATATAAGTTCACAGGATATGTATAGACAGAGATTCAAAGTGCAAAATGAGACCATTTGGAAGTATGGAAGAGTGAGGTGATATACTGCATGTCAAACTCCTGAAGTGATGGTGTGAAAGACGTATTAATACCTTCTTTATGGATTGAGTTATGTTTGTAACAATAATGCAGGTCTGAGCTCGATCCCAAACACACATACTCATTAAGATCACAGCTAATGGGAGCTGCAACTATGTCCAGCCAATCTTTAAGTCTTTGTTGATATTGGCCTGTCCAACACCACTTACTAATACACCTGAGCACTGAGCAAAGTAGGTGAGCAGCGATGTTGATGGCTGAGATCAAAGCCCACACCACTCTCTCCGCTGCCTTCCAGACAAGCACGCCGTAGGATTTAGCCCTTGTTTGTAGAAGTAAAGATGGCAGGGCCCAGAGAGCACACCTTCACGCTCAAGGCTCCAAAGTTCCCCTCAGATCACCGTAATCCGCCTGGATTATGTTTGACAGGACAGGGATCCTCCTGCTGGTCTGGACCCCTGTCCGTTCCAGAGTATAGCACCACAAAGGGTGGCTACAGCCAAAACCCTGACCACATACACAAACCAAGCATCAACCTGCCTCTATCCATAAGAAGCATGAGATTATGCACATTGCAAGCCTCACATTATATGTGTGGCAATGCCTATTGATGATCGATTCTACAGTGTGTTTTGGTTTTGTATTTTTCTGCTATTTACTGAAGCATTGGCTCTTTCAAATTCTAGATTAGAGATTAGATGCAAAGAACTAATTTTATGATTTCAACTTTGTTATAAGTTATATGGAATGTGTACTCGGGCTGCAGCTAATGATTATTTTCATTATCAATTAATTATCTCATTATTCTCAATTAATCAATTAGTTATTTCGTGTGTGGCAGAAACCGGTGAAAAGCCTATTATATTTTTCGTAGAGCTCATGGTGACATCGTCAAATGTCTTGTTTTGTCTGATCAACAGATATTCGGTTTACTATCATGTGTGACACAGGAAATCTTCAAATCGAGAAGCTGCAACCAGCTAATGTTCTTGCTTAATTCCTGCTTTAAAAAATGACAAAAACAATTATTCTATTATCAAAATAGGTGCCAATTAATTTTCTGTCAATCGACTAATCTTCGTAGCTCTCTCCATCAACATGAGAGCTGAAACAAAGTCTTTGTCAATTAGTAGATTAATGGATCAATGGAAAATTAATCGAACTGTTTTGATAATTGATTAATCATTTAAGTAATTTTTCAAGCAAAAATGCAAAAAGAATTCTCTGGTTCCATCTTCTTAAAAGTGAAGATTTGCCAGTTTTGTATGTGAGTAAACTGAATATCTTTGGCTTTTGCACTGTTGATCTGACAAAACAAGGCATTTGGAGATGTCACCATTTTCTTTTTTAAAAACATTTTTATAGCCCAAACAATCAATTAATCAAGGAAATATTTTTTAAGAAATATGTGTGTGTTCAAGTGCAACATTTTTACATGGAGAGTATTTTATGTTTAGTTTATGTATAAATATTAAGGACAAACTTGATCCAAAGATCAGGTTTCTGTAAATATGTCTGCAGCCCTCATATAATTGATAACTCACTTGCCCTTATGGAAAATTCACTGTAGCTACATATTTTCACATGTTGTGTATTACAGGCAAGACATGGGGGTTATAACCGATGGAAGACCAATATGATTTTGATTTATTAGTCTGTGGTATTCAGGGGAAGCCACTTACACACACACACACACAAACACACACAGTGTCTCCACACAGTGTAGTACTCTAACAACTCCACTGGAGATGTGATGGATAAGGCAGCCTCTCTTATCAATGCTGGCTTGGCTTTGGCTTAGCCCACCTGGGTCTCTCTGGGCCTGTTGACCAGTCTCTCTCCAAACACTGCTTCCTCTCCCTCCCACCACCGCCCACACCCTTTGCCACACAAGACTAAGACAGGTTAAACAGTTAAACACCAGCAAATCCAGCACTGCCCTGTGGGAAATTTGCTTCTAATCCCTAACTTATAGGCACAGAATCAAAGCCAAAAAGCCTGAGCAACAAATCTGATCCTCCCCCTAACAATCTTGGGCCTCTTGGGAGGGCAGGGAGAAGCTCCACAGACAAGGCTGAGATGGATAAATACCTAAATGATGAGACAGTCTGGGGACAGGGGAGTAGTGTCTGGCTATGGCCGTTCACCTCCAATTTGGCATCCGCGCAATGAAAGGCAATTGGGCGGCAGCCCCCACACAGCAGCCAGTCCTTATTATTATATGTTGAAGTGTGGCTTGGGCAATGATTAATGACAGCGTCAGAGCGAAAACAAAGCACAGCGCAAGTTATCTCCAATCCACCTGCTCCTGTGGCCCGATTGGAAGAGAATGGAAAAGAGAGCAAGCAGCACATGGCTTGATAATGGGAAAGAGAGGAGGAGGGCAGGGCAGGGTATAATGAAGGGGACTCAACTGACCACAGCAAGGTGAGAATAACTTCTAGAGAAACACAACAGGCATACATGCATACATCCACATGCAAGAATTTACAAGAGCAGTGCCAAAGTCTAAACACGGTGTGCTTCAAATTCCATTTTAGATTCAAGATCAAAATAATTCCTAACAACCCCACGGGGATTTATTCTTTATGTTTTTAAACTAACCAAATGCCAACTTGCAGGTAGTTTCCATGTGAGGTGTGAACATGCAGCTTGTGGCTTGCCTGGGTGATTGATTTGACAGACAGAGTGGACTTTCATGGCGTCTGTGTTTGTTACATCCAGGCCCACTGTCCCCTGCTGTATTGGTGTTGACATTTATGAGACATGTTGGTGGGGGCCTGCTAGACCTCACTAATGAGAGAGCGGAGGCTGACAGCGGGTAGCACAGCCTGACACTGCCATCCAGAGGCCACACTGGGTAATGCATGGTGGTCAGATGCCATGTTTACACTTGTTCCACTTCTTTGATTCTTTAAAGGTGTACTAAATTGCTACGTCTTACAGATTAACAGAGAAAGTGCACTTAAACCAAGCTTGAAAAGAAAAAAATATATAATAAACAAACAATTAACTGCTGTCTTCTATACAAAAGGCTGGTGACACACCAGTTATTGTACTGTGCCTGTGGGCTCTCAGGTGTGCATGTGTTTACAAGTGTGATCCGCCTTAATTGCAACATTGAGTTTATGCCTATGTGTGTGCCTGAGTGCCAACCTCACTGTCACACACAGCGCTCCAAATCAGGTCGCTGTGTGACGGCGAGTTGCAGGCGCCAACGACCGGAGGAGGACACTGGCTGGAGAGTAAAGCTGCCCTAGATAACGTCATGGTATGGTACAGTATTTTATTTATGCACGTGACTCAACCCTAAGTTGGAGGAGACAAACTTTTGCTTGCTCATATCGGAGTGGAGAGGAAAACAGCAATTAGTAACCTGCACTATGATCAAAGGGATTAGGACACTGTCTGATATCTGTACCTTGCAATGAGAATGAATGTAAGAAACAATCCTTTTTTCCATTTTTGTGCTCTATCAAATGACAAATTTGATCCTCACTGACGATGAAAATGACAAAACAAAACTTCCCTTTAGATTATTACCAGTGCATTGAACAATTCTATATAAAAAGGGAATACTGGGCATGCCAGTCCCCTCTCTGTTTGCACTGTCCTGTCAAGAAAAAATATTAAATAAAGTCTCATTTTGACCCATGTCTGGAACCAGAGACTCCATTAAAACCAGGAAATGAAAATGCACCACCCCTGGCTTCACTAATAAATGTCTCTGCACTTTCCAAAGAACCCCTTGCAGGAGGTACATTATACACCCTGGCCATCCTAGATTTGATGTTCTCCCACAGGAGAGACACCAAAAACAGCGTCATGTAGAGTCTGCCGGATAAAATGGGAATGAAAGGGCTTATGTACATGCAAGATCCTTCGCACCTCTTTTTTTCACTGCTTGAAAATGTACATCAATGTATTATTACTTGGTCAAACACATCCCTGTGTCCTAGGGGTTACGACGCCAACTATGAACTGCAACTTCCCTGGTCTGAGGCATAAAATGCCCCGACAAATATGCAATAAAGAGGTATAGGCCTTCAAAAAGGAGTTAGTATACCCTATGACTGTTAGGTCAGATGTCACCGATACTTGTTGTGACTTTTGATAAAACTTCCAGTTCAGACAGAGTCAAGTGTGAGCAAACAAATACACCTAAGGGAAATGTCTGTCACACTTAAGTGTACGCTAAAAGCCCTTGAAAGCGGCCCCAGAATCACAGTTTCCAAACACAACTCCCTCGCTACATATTTTTTGTCAATCAGCCTTGAGATGCCAGCTATATGCAGCATGTAGTGCATACAGGACTGTGGACTTCTCTGGTCTTTAAACCATTAGGATTTGTCAAGGGGCCATGACCAGGTATATGCCGCAAAAGCAGGCTGAAAGTAAGCAGCCCTCACAAAAAGGCTCGAAATTTCTAAACATCATTTAAGTGAGATTTCTCTGTAAACAACCTGTCAATCATTTTCATTAAAAATGTTTTGTCATTTTTTTTGGTGAACACTTGTTTTGAGACTTCTCCAACTGTATGCTTTATTTGACAGTTCCAATCATGTAACACTGCATCTTTCAGCTGTAGATGTGGCAAGGTTGTCTTCCCTGTGTAGTTTCCCCGTAGCAGTGTAATCTGTGGAGGAAACAGTAGTGTTTTTTAATGAGAAGCCCTGGTCTCCTCTTCTCCATAACAGCTCTTGTCTGTCTGTAGTACAGTGCAGCACTGCACAGCATGCTCCACTGAAATGTGGTCTGTCTATGTGGGATTGCCGGGGCCCCTTTGAAGTACTGAGCTGCGGCTGTTTCCTTTGTGTGTAACAACGCAAAAAATCAAACCTTAAACCAAAACACCCATAAGAATACCACAATATAAAGTGCCATATGTATATGATGCTTTACACATCTCCTCTTTGTTTCATCCCCTCCCCTCTGCTATGATTATGCATGTCTTCTGTGAAGAGCTGCACTGCGTCTGGAGAGCCCCTTGAATGGAAACTGAGGTACAGAGAGGCGCATTAAAATCCTCTAACGCTCTCAAACGAACAACCTAGGGACAAAACATGAATTCCATGCGGTTTCTCCCCTTGTAGTGGTGCAGCTCAGACAAGCTCACATTTAGCACTGGCTGCCATCTCAGACAGGGGGTCCAGTGGGATGTGTAGCTATGTGTTTATCAGAGGATGAACTTCCTCTTTTTATGTGGCACGTTTCCCCCGTTATCTCCTCCCTCCTTTCCTCTTTCCTTCCTCTCCCTCCCTCCCTCCCTCCCTCCTTCCCCTCTTAGACTGTAGTTGAAGGTGAAGCACCAGAGTTCAGAGAGCAAGAAGAGCAGCCGTCGCCTGAGTCACACAGAGCTCTGCTCTTTGGGAGCTCAGGGTTTTTGTCCCTGTGTAGATGCTGTGGCATACTTACTGTAGTAAGAATGTAGGATTCTTGAATAGAGTGTATATAATCATGGCCTACATAGTATCTGTGTTTGGCAACTCAATATCACATAACTTCTAAATCACCTTAACTATCTTCAGCGGGGAAATTAAATGAGGGTCACTACCTTGAGACTGTCATTCTCTTGATCTAATATAATAAGTTTACACACTTACAATATCAACTAATATTTTGTTGTATCCCATACTAGGAAAACAATGTTTCTATTGTTACAAGGTTTTAAAATTTATCAACTTCCCAATTGCAACTGACACATTGTTTCCCTCAAATTAAGACCTTTAATCACTTTAAATATTGATAACATTCCCCCTCACTCTGTCTAACAATGTCACCTATCTTTCAAGTATTTGAAACAGCATCATGTGTATTGGTGAGGTTAAAAAAGTTTAAGCTCATTTCTTATTGATTAATATTTCCTCCTACAGTTGGTGTAAGCAATAAAGCACCATAAAATAGCAGGTGGTGCTAGTATTTGGTATGCTTGGCTTATTCATGGCTTATTCATGGCTTACACACAATTATCATTTAATGCAATCTAACTTATTGCTTCTCTACCTTTCTTATTTGATCACCAATTTAGTAAAATATATCAGCTCTACATCCACAAACAGAAGGTTTTAATCACAGTGATATATATATATATATATATATATATATATATATATATATATATATATATATATATATATATATATATATATATATATATATATATATATATATATATATATATATATATATATATATATATATATAACAATGCAATGAGATGAGGAGACTCAACAGCAGTGCAAATCAAACTAATATCAATGGCACCCTCTAGTGGAAATTTTGCTTCACTACCACTGATAGCACTGATGAAACTGGATAAGTTTTATCAGACATCAAGACACAATAGCAAGTCCTGTTGCTCTTGACTTACTACTTCAAGATATCATTTGAACTGGATGAATATAAATGAGATATCAGCAAATTGTGAAAAATGTCACTCACAAGTTCTCAGAGGCCATGGTTACTTTTCAAAATGTCTTGTTTTGTCAAAACCAAACCCCAAAGATAATTGGTTTATTATCATAAAACCAGAAAATATTCACACTGGGGAAGCTTATTATTTTTAATTATGCCATTTTTGCTTAAAAATTATTATTCAATATACAAAATCATTGGCAATTAATTTTCTGTCGAGTGACTGATCGTTGCAGCTCTAATCAAATTTACACATAAATTGTTTTGTTTTGTTTTTTCCCCCTGTGGAGTCTCCCAGCACTATGTGGTATATCCATTTCTGCACAATGCAATTACAGTATTTCAATAAATCCTTTTCATTCAGAATCAAACATTTTACTGCTATGTATGAGGTTCATTTATATATCAAGGTGCAGTGACATGTAAAACAATATTGATGCACATTTGACACATAGAGAATAAGAAAAACAAGTGACTCCCTGTAGTTCTAATCAGCTGGAAACCAGGAAGATGACTAAAGCCTTGTCCAATATTGAGGACATTTTGATGGCCAGGAAGTTAACGCTGAACAGCACCACCACAGGTCAGCACCTGCCCATTTGTCCCTATACTGCCTGCAGTATGGACTGTCCCATGAAATACTGTATCTCTGTGAGAATTACAAACTGGCAGGTGTAGATATTCCAGTTCTCTCAAGCTATTACAACAAACTTACAGCTGGTTACTACTGCTGGTTCAGAGGTGCAACAGAGGATGTCAAAATTTCTAAATCCATGTCTGGAAAGCTACAAAATTACAAATGGGAGAATTGTCACTTTTATGCAAGTTCTCCCATAGCTATGCCAAATACTGACTTTTAATGCCATTACTGCTCTAAACAAAATCACTGGTCAAACTTTGCCTATAAAAACACTCAAATGTTAATATTTTATGTAGCACATGATTTCATACACTTAAGTTTTAAACAAAGAGGAAAAATATTACGGAAACATTGCCCTCCACATCTGAAAAGCTTAACAATTAAACAAAAGCAATTGCAAAGTACAAAGTCACAGATTTCATAAAGTACATCAGCCTTTGAGTCTTGATGCCCCAGGGGTAAACAAAACAAAATTAAGGTCTCATTAGAATCCAAATCTTGTTTTTTTAGTAAGCAAATACTTGTACATACAGAGACTCTGGCTCAATGTTGAAGCCAAACTTCTGCCACACTGGTGTTGCATATTTGCATATCTTTTGGCAACCAAATAATTTAACTGAAACCACAATTCTCTCAATCCCTCCCACTTGGGATTACAATGTCTTTGTTGTTTATGTACTGATTTTCATTTGTTTTGTGTCATTAATCGTGAATGGTGTTGCCTGGTCCACAGCAGGTATTGATGAACTCACTTGGTTTTTCAGAAAATAGTTAATTTAGACAAAAGTAAACTTGTGCAGACTCGTGCACCATAGTTCACAGATGACTCCACCCACTTCAACAATACTTTAACATTGTTCAATAGGTGAGACCACAAGTTGGCCAGTTTCCTAAGTTTCATTCTTCTTTTCCACAGGCTGTTGTTGAGTATTAAATATTATGAAAAGTTTCCATTTATCCAATATGTGAGTGCAGCATTAGTATAATCACAAAAACTACTGTATTGCCAAGAACCAAAATTGGTTCAATTTCCTCCAAAAAAAGTCAAAATACCCAACTTCTGGAAGAAGCATCAGAGTTGTTAGTAAAGTCCAATCACTACACTGGAATGGATCACATGACTGTGTGTATGTGAAAAGAATAATAGTAATGAACCCAAAGATATTTATCACCTGATTTTACAGCATCCTTCAAGTCATTATTTTGGTTTTCTGGCCTGCAACTTTACTGTTTTGGTTCAGTCTTGTTGTGTAATTTTCAGCCACAGCAAGCAGTGATTTTCAGCAAAAAAACCTCAGATAAACCTACTGTACGCTACCTGCCCAGAACCAAACAGCAGACCAACTAAGTTAGCAGCTATCTGGTGAACATAGTGGTGTATTAAGCAGCTAAAAATAGATATTTCCCTCATAAAATGACCAAAAAAAAAGGTTATTGCCGGTTTAAAAAATGTTTTGAGTCTTCAGTTTATTCAGCTTTTGTTTGCATAATTAAGTACCAGTTAAAATTTTAAGTTATATAATGTGACATGTAATTGTTATTGCCCATCTGAGTGAATGATCACTCTTAACAGACAGTGAAAAGCCTCTCTACACTGAATTGTATGATAAAAGCAAAACAAAAGGGATAAATCAGCAGAGGAAAACAGATCAGAACAAATACTGAATTATTAGTCAACAAAATCTTAGGAGAAACATTCCTCTTTTCTTTGCAACTATCACAACTAAAAACAATATTTCTATTTGTACACTCATAAGCAGAATTCTGCAGAGCAATAACCTCTGTAACCTCTAGCTCTGGCAGAGACCAAAAGGAAACCTGAGAATAAAAACAGAATGATGTTGATGTGAGATGACTCAAACATCAAAGCGGACTCAGATAACAGTCCTGTCTGTACCTCTATAAATAGTTCACCTGGTTACATTTTTCTCTGCATCTTTACTGAATGGCAATGATTGGTTAGTCTGCATCTGGCATGTTGTTCCTCGCCCTCCATAACACTGAGGTTATCAAGTTCAAAAGAAATGCGCCAAGGCTCACTCATCAAGCTGACAAAGTATACTTGGAACAAACATGCATGACACCACAGGGGAAGTTGATACGTTCTCACAAAGTACTCGTTTGGAATCATTTTGATGCCAGATGTTGATGCGATGGACAAATGTTTTGCCAAGAAGCCAGGAACTAATGGTGTTGATGGTGAAATCAAAGTTCTTGTGTGTGCGTGTGTGTGTGTGTGAGTGTTTGCACATATAAATATCTGGGATGCACTGCTGTTTTTCTTTCCAAGGTGGTGTGTTAAATGACAATGACACTCATCCCTTCATGGTGACAGGATGAACACATCTGTGATCAAAGCGGCGGTGACACGGCAAGCCTCGAGGAGACAGACGTGTGCTATACGTGTTGGGGTGGGGTGGGGGTTTGGTCTCCAAACAACAATTCAAACTAAGTTTTTCTCAACATCTATAAACATCTGTTTGTCTCTGATAAATTCCTGTCCTGTCTTATTTGCATCTGTCTGTTACTACTGTTTGATGACAGCTCTTCGCGTAATGCAGCACAATTCAACCACATGATTAATCTGTATAAAAGATCAAAAGAAATCTTAAATCTCATCCATGCTGAAACAGTCTAAGAAATATAATCTGGGAAAAAAACATTAAAATTTATCAACTATGTATTATTCTGGATATAAAGTGTGCCTTTCAATCTTCCACAGTATTCAAAACCAGAGCTGTAGACTCTGTTTAAAAGTGATCAGTTTTAATAGTATAGACACTACTGAACAAAATAACAGCGAAAGCAGTAAAACCACTTATATTCTGACTTACTGTTTTGTCAGTCTCAGATTTAATCCATCCATGCCAATGCCGTACCAATTTGCTCAGCAGATGTCACCATTTTGACTGTATCAGACGCTTCAAAAAAGTGAACCATTTTCAATACAACTGCTTCATATTGATTTATTGCTTCAGAAAGCTTTGTTTCCCACATCACTAATAAAAACACTTGTGGGGTTCAACCAGGATGATGTACAACCAACAGGCAGAGAAGCAATGATGGAAAAGATGTCAAATTATTAATTTAAAGGGCACCTCTGTGCTTCAAGAGTTGTCTGTAAAACATGAGAACAGATGAGATTTTTATAGGTCCTTCCTACAGGGACAACGAGACGCAGCATGTGCATTTTGAGCGCAGGCCAGGCCCAGGTACATAAATAGGTGATGAAAGATGCCTGAGCATACAACTGTCATTAAGGTAGTGAGTGAATATCAAATGATTTATTTTTTCTTTGAAAACTCCCTTGCCAGGTAAATGCCTCAACAAAGCAGCTGAAAAAATGCCATTATCCAAAAATGATGCAAATGTGTAATTTTCAGAATGTGAGAATACAGTAATAAAATTTGACCAAAGCCTTAAAGGACGGGTTCATAATTTTTCAAGTCTGTCTTAAAACAATAGTCAGATGCCCAAATGAACACTGACACATGTTTTTCTTGTTGTAATCATTCCTCCTGTTCATACTGGCCATTAAAAGATCCCTTTGTAATGCAGACAAAATCCACAAGCCTCCTTCTGTGCAAAAATGTATTTAAAAGTTCATCTGAAGCTAATATGAAGCTTCAGCCAACCAAATTTGTCAAATCAAGTAGATATTTTTCAACATTACAGTCTTTTTAGTGCCAATGTCCGTCTTTTTGTTACTATAATTCCACCACAGCTCAACAGGGAAACATTGTCTGAGGAAACACAAAGAGGGAATTTAATACTAAAAAGACTGTAAATGTGGCAGATATCCACTTGAAAATTTTTAAACCTCTCCTTTAAAGGAATACTCCACCAAAAAAAATCTATCATTTAAGGGAGTGAGCAAATACTCACTCCCTGTAAACTTGAAAAGAAGAGAGCAGCAGAGGTGAAGATTTGTCCTGGCAGCCTTGAATAAGTCTAGGCCAATGTTTTGACTTTACTGACATTACTACATACAGATAGGGAATCCCTTTTAATATGAAAACAAGAGCTACTACATCCTCACAGATCAGTTTATCCACTGAATATTATATATAATATCCTCAGGAAGGCAGAGTAAAAAACCAAACATTTTAATGTCCTCAAAAGTGAACCTTTGCTAAACAATACCAGCTCAGTGCCTCCCTTGATCATGATCAAATGTTCTCATAATCTGAGAGACAGACCACCTAACACTGTCTCCAGGTTGCCAAAACAACCTACAGATGTTTTTTCCCCACTGTGGCCATGTGAGTACAATGTTTTAACACAGACACCAAATACTTTTTTACATCCACTGGTAAATAAAATACACCATAAAATCCTTCAAAAACTGCATCAGCATACATGTTGTCTACATTCTGAAATGTCTCTGTGGTCTGGTTTATGTTGGACAAACAAAATGCAACATGCACTCAAAACATGGATTGTGCTATTCCACGACATTATGCACAGGCTAACCATGGCTCTGCAGCATCATTTAAGTTCTGGGGGACAGCAAAAATGTTCTCTTACAGGTGGTGACAGTCAATTCACTGCTCTGTAGAGAGGCAATCCACAGTCCTTCTATGCAAAAATGTATTTAAAAGTTTATTTGAAGCTAATATGAAGCTCCAGCCATCCAAATTAGTCAAATCAGGTAGATATCTTTCAACACTACACTGTCCGAGGAAACAAAAAGAGTGAACCTTATGCTAAAAAAAACTGAAACTTGATATGACTAACTCAGACTGCTGAAGCCTCATATAAGCTTAAGATAAACTTTTAAATGGACACACTGTGGATTTTGGCCCCCATCACTTACATTGAAAATGCATCTGTAGGGGATCTTTTAATAGCCAGTATGAACAGGAGGAATGATTACAGGAACCAGCCGCAACTAGTTGCTGCTTTCCCAGTGCCCTGGGCACCATTCCCACACTTCACCAGGTACTTCCCCAGAAGAAAACTGGGACCAGCTGCAGTGAACTGCTGCCTTCCCCATTTCCCCAGGGTAGGCAAGTATCCTGGACCAGGCGCAGTGAACTGCTGCCTTCCAGATCCCACGAAGCACCCATACTAGGTGGAGCAAGTGTGAGTACCAGTCGGGCACCTAAGACCAGCTGCAGTTAGCTGCTGCCTTCCCAGTGCCCTGGGCACTGTTCCGACATTCCCCCAAGTATTTCCCCAGAAGTAAACCGGGATCAACCGGAGTGAACTGCTGCTTTCCCGTTTCCCCAGGATAGGGGGGTACTTTGGACCAGCCGCAATGAACTGCTACCTTCCAGGACCCCCCAAATACCCATACTACTTCCCAAAAGTACATACTATATTGACCACCTGGTGGAGTACTATTTTGTTAAGATTATGAAAAAAAGATTCAGACATTACCTTATCCTGCAATCTTCTAGACCAAAAACAATGTGTGATGGTGAGAAGGGGAGAGAACTATATTTGATGAGTGAATGAGATAGAAGACCAACTACGCTACCTTGGGAATTGCAACCCAGGAAATGTGATGACTGGGAAATAGGTATTACCAAATACCAATCGAGTTCACACTTAACAGAGCACACAGACTCATTCACTGAGGGGACAGAGGTATTTTTATTAAATCAAATAAGGAAACTGACATGTGGCTGAAAAGACAGTAAGTTTTTAGTGGTTAAAAAATATGGAGTTAAGATGAAGAAGTAAAAATATTTTTATTCCAAAACTATTTTAATATAAAATTAAAATCTTTTACCATTAAAAGTCTAAGTGTACTTCCAGTATTTCAAAGAATTAAATAAACAAAACCGGAGTGGGCTGAAACTGGTAAATTGGGGGACAGGCGTCTGGTGTAAGGTGTGTCTGGGGGTGCTACCATATATTCACCACAAGTGCAGTTACAACAACCTTAACAAAATTACAATAGTAAAGAACTGCCAGCAGTTGCCATTAATTTACTGTAAAATTAAGTGTCTTGCTGCTGCTGAAATTAACATTTTGTTGCAATATTTTAAAACATAAAAAACTGTTATTTTCTATTTTTTCTGTAAAATACTGCCAAAAGGATTGAGTTTATTTGCACTTTTTTCACAAAAAGTATACTTACATATTTTTACTGTAAACTGCAATATGTACAATCTACTACTTGACACACTATTGTGTAACTGACTAGTAGCAGTGTGGACTACAGTGAGTTTTGTTAAATTTCTAACATATTTTTTTCCAAAAATGGTGACATGAATTACTCATTGACAGTATTTGCAACAGTGAATAAATAGCCATTTGAATTGTAACTTAAAATGTTAAAGACAAATGATACAACTTTAAGGTGTTTCTTTCAAACCATGTCTTACTTTATTAACAATTTTAAATGAAGATGCTAAACATTTGTACAAAATTAGATAGTAATAGAAAAATCAAAGCACGGAGCTCATTCAGGTAATTAAACTTAAATTCCAGTCATTTAAAAAGTAAATAGCCTACTTAAACAAGTAATGCAGTCATTTGAACATTGTACACAAATAAAGACATAAAACATTATAAATATATATTAACATGCTCTAATGCAAGCTGTAACCAAACCATCCACGTATGTAGTGAGTGAGTGAACGACTGAGAAAGTGACTGAGTGAAGTCACTATGAGTGTATGACTGAGTGTGTGAATTTGTCAATGAATATCAGCGACTGTGAGTAAATGACCAAAAATAACTCAGTGAGTAACTGAAAAGTATGGCTAAGAGACTGATTGTGTGGTTGTTTGAGAGGTTTCACTGACTTTTACGAAGTCCCACTCAAAAGTGCATTTGTTTCTTTAGTAGATTCAACACACAAGGGTTGACTGATATCATCTTCTTCCAGGTGACTTTCTTTGTCTTCTGACAGGACAGGGTGTCTCTCTCAGAGTTTATCCCTATAAACCGCCTGAAAAACAAAATAATGTGTTAAGAGAGGGTGTGAAAAAATTTTAATACTTAATTTATGTAGCACATTCATTCTTCTGAAGGACTAAGTCAGCCCCTATAGTACTATATCCTCTAGTACTGAGGCAGAAAACAATTTCATCAGTTACAAAGTGGTATACGCTACTACACAGACAGCAATAGCACATTATCTAAATAAAATTAAGTTGTTGGGAGACATTTGGATATAAAACAAAGTAAAATCAAACTCACCATGTAATTTGGAACATCAGAATCACAAATCCAGCTCCACTCTCAGAAATGTTGACTTTCCATGGAATCGAGAGATTATTTTAGCTACAGTAGAGATGTAGCTGAGCAAGATTCTGATTTCAAAACTAATTCAAGTCCAATGCTTTTCGCATTTGATGTGTATGTTGGAATGCTGCTGCCTGACTGAGTTGTATTTAGGCTATTTTGTTTTGTTTTGTTTTGTTTGTTTATTAATGTGAACTGGGTAGACTATGAAACTGAATTACTCTTCTGGGATAAATAAGGTTGAATCTGTTTGTAATCGGAAGTAAGATTCACTTCAAGAAAACAATGAGCAAAAATTCCAAATCATCAAGAATGGTTAATAATTCAGAAAGAATATCAAAGAATAGATCTGGGGCTTAATGAAAAAATTATATACTAGTAAAACAGCTTTTTTTGTTTGATGTTGTGATTAGATGGCATAGTACCATATCATTACCATGATAGAAGGGCATATAGAACAATTCAAATTGATTGAAAATGTAATGTATTTTGTCTATGCTACCGAACAAAGCAAAAAGGAACTCACCTATTGATTTGCTGGATGAAGATGGGTGAAAAATCATACTCCTCTGTCCAGTCAGACATGTGCCAACTCTCTACTGTTAAAGAAAGCTGCTGCCAGCTGCTGCCCCAGCAGCAGTTTATTAAATCTAGTAGCGCCACCTACAGGTGAAACTGTATCAAATGCTACAGACTTGTTCAGCATCACCATCTGTACAACTTATCATTTCAGCTCTGTTTTTTTTACCACGTTTCCTATTTCCTGTTTTCAGCCTGATGTTGGAAATGCGTGTCAGTGTGAAATATTTGGATGCTCCTGTGGAAAAATACTGTTGTTTCTACAACAGATGATTCAATCTCTGATAATTATATTTAATGCCTTTGAAAAAAAAATGCTGACATGCTGACACTCACACAGTTTAGACATGGGGATGAAAGGATTGCCAGAAAGTTAGGAGACATTACAGCGCCGTAATGTAAAGCTCACCCCTCCTCTCCCTTTCCCTCCCTCCTTCATTTGGTGACCCACTAATGTTCTCTTATGAATAGATAATGGGCAAAAATCTAATTTCTTCGTTTGAATGTAATACAATTAAGACCTTTTAAAACAATGACAAATGGAGAGAGCAGTGAGATGTCTCATCAGTGAGAAGGTAAAGACAGCATCAGCGAACCTTAAAAATTAATAAAACCTTGAAATGGAATTTTCTCGCCACCATCTGGAATAACAATCACCAAGACACTCCTAAACTCTGGCTCTCAAATAAAATTAAAGTTCTCATGAATTTGAACTCATAAAGAGGATGTGAAGCCAGTCTGGGTATCATCGGATAACCTGTAATTCATCTGTAATTCAAAAACGAAAAAACAGTAAATCTGTTATTTGTTTCGAAACAAAAAACAGAAAACCATTTTTGGTGTCAGAATCAAATAACAAAAAACGAACCAAAAATGTCCTGTTTTGGTTTTTGCCAATACGTTTTATCATTATTTCTTTTTGGATTGAAGAATAAACAGGTCTGCAGACATTCAGCCAATTCGTTTTTGCATTTGAAACCAATAATGGAAGTCACGTGGTTTTTTATTTTTTTCATTTTAAACCAAAAACCAAATCACGTGGTCTATTCCTTTCCTTTTATTTCCGAACGGAAAACAAGAAAACCAACATCAAATGACGGTGCACAGTCTTCCCACAGGACCAGCTTGACTATTGAGCAACACTGTCCTTATATCATCCCTCTTCGACTACTGCAACTCCCTGTACACTGCGATTAGTCAGTCGTCCCTGTATTGCAGATCTTCTAACCCCTTATTCTACTTCCAGGTCCACAGGTCAGCTGACTTGGGGCTCCTGGCTGTTTCGCAAACTAAACTTCAGCTCAGGGGTGATTGCGCCTTTGCGGTTGCAGCCCCTGGACTGTGGAACAGCATTCCCTTCCCTATCAGATCTGCCCCCTCCATCAACTGTTTTTAAGTCCAGGCTCAAAACTTACTTTTATTGTCTAGCGTTTGAATCCTCTTGATGTGGTTGATTTTTTGCTTGTGCCTTTCCCCATGTGTTGTCTATTTGTGCCTACAAGCTGTGTGCCTTGTTGTTTGTGTTAGTGTTTCTTGTATTTTTGATTTTAACTACCTGCTCTGGTCTGTACAGCACTTTGGTCAAGGTGAGCTGTTTTTAAATGTGCTTTTATAAATAAATTTAACTTGACTTGACTTGTCCTTTCTACAGCAATCCGAGGTATGTTTTAAATTTGATTTTCTCTGCATCAGAAGTTGTATATTTGTATTGAATTATTCAAGAATATGTAGACTAATTGCTTTTTATACTGAGCTATTACCAAACTGAAATTCTGTCTGAACACTGTTCAGACCAAAAATGGTCTGTATTAGTGTGGGCACATTTCTTCATGAAATGATACAAAAAGTCCAGTTTGAGGGATAAATCCATGCATTTTGAGACTAAATAAAACACTGCATAGCACTTCATAATAGTGCAAGTCATGTTTCCAGACTTTACAAACTTGCCAGGGTTGTAAAATACTGACAGAAAACATCTTTATATATATAATATATTTGTAAAATGGTTGTCAAATCCCAAACACGGTTCTGTGTAACAAACCATCTGGCACTTCATGTTAGGTTGCCACAGCCGATATGAGAAGTCATCCTTCTCCCCCGTCACCCTCCCCTTCCAAGTGTGTAGGAGAACCAACGGTGGCCGTGAAACTCGCAAAAAATATGAAAGGCCCTCTCTAGAGCCAGTGTTTGGTTTGTATGTTCTGGGCTACTGTAGAAACATGGTGGTACAACATGGTGGGCTCCGTGGAAGGGGACTTGGAAAGGGAGTGCTTTATGGCTATTATGGAGAGGAGGAATAATGTTCACCCGCTAATAACATTGTCATCATACATTTGACATGTGATTATTGTATTGAGATAGACTTGAAAAAGTCCAAACCTATCCTTGAATCTATTTGAATTTTAAAATGCTGCAGGAGCCATTCAAGTTTGTTGCCCATACAATATGTTAACACTGATTGATATTGACATCTGAGTGTACTGAGCACTTACATTGCAGGTCTTGAAGAACTCAAGAGACTCCTCACGCTGATACACTGGAAGGCCACGAAGAGTCAGAGTGCGTCTCATGTTTATATTACTTTGTTCCTAGAATGACAATCAAAAAGTAATATTTATTATACAAATAAGATAACATCACACACAAAATAGTGTAACAGTTCTACCAATGTAATTTCTAAAAAATAAAATAATTATGATGGCTCTATTTTTTAAACACCCATAGCTGCCATTTACCTTGCAAGACAGCTGGATTCGCGAGATCATCAGATCACGAGATCACGCGAGAATCCATCTTGTCAGGCTTCAAGTTATGCTCTCTATGAGGATTGTCGTGTGATCTCATGATCTCGCAAATCCAACTGCCATATAAGGGAGGACCATCTTTGGTAAGACTCTGGTCTACAGATAGCCTGCATGTGAGGCGTTTAGAGAACATGGGTAAATTGTAGCTTCTACCAATAGCCTGTATGTGAGGCATTTAGGGAACATCGGTAAATTGTAGCATCTACCGATAGTCTGCACTCTCCCCCTCTAAACTGCATCAGTCTCTGCATGCACATCGGTCACACGCCGTGTCTTCCACCACCACAAGCAAATTCTCAGCCTGTGGGAAACATTGAATCGGACTGCTCCGAACAGGCATGTTTTCAATGGGCACTGCACTAGTGTGATTAAGGAGAGTACTGGCACTTTTTTTTCCACTTCAAGCACTACACAGAACAAGGTGACTGTGAAGTTGGTCCTCCAATCCAGGGAGATCCCGCACATAGCAAAGAGATAGCAAAGCGGGCGTGCCTCACGTACCCAGTGGACACAAACACACCGGCTAGAATGGCAGCATAACTCTCAACATACATATTGAGGTAGCACTTGGTGTTGTATCAAGACAGACATGAAAAAATACAAGCCTATCCTTTTAAGTGTGTGGGGAGCACAGATAGGCTCGCAACCTTGCTTCTGGAACTATCCTCATAATTGTATTGTTTGTATTTCGTAGCAGGAGGGCAAGCCAGATGTGGCTGACAATCCTGTTGCTCTTCTCACTGTGGTCACTGACAACACTACTGGTGCAGTCCACTTCAGTCCTGAGAGCATCTCTGTTGTAGTCGAAGATGAAATTGTTGTCAGTGGTCTTCCCGAACTGGCTGATGCATTTGGACTGCTGTTTGGCTTCATGCATGCATTGCATTTAGAATATCCTAAGAAACTCATTCACATGTTCACACTTATCCAGAAAATACTAATGTCTCTTGATGATAGTAAACCTCTGAAACAGTTCCTACTGAAAATTAGGCTTCTTGTTGACAGAGTGAACTAAGCAACAACTTTGAATGCACACGTGTGCTATAATGGTATATACTGCTTCTGTCAGTCTGTTATTTTTTAGTTAGTTTTTTTTTTTTTTGACAAAGAGACATTACAATAATTTAAAGTGAAAACCTGTTTTGGTATCAAAGACCTTGTAAGCTTGACAGGTAGCTTAGAAATGCTTGTAACTTGCTCCTACATAATGGATTTTTCTGTTACAATGGAGAGCAATGGTTATCCATTTTCCATAGAAAAGCATGATCCACTTCTGAATTGTTCATCCATATGCTCAATATGTTTCCTACTAGCTTACAGTGGATGAGGGATATTCAAAACATAGGTTTTTGCTGAGCATTCCTTTTTATATTGTTCCATTGTCTCATCTACCTCACCTAACAATTTGCACTATTTATGATTGTTTTTGGTTTTTTTAACAATCACATTATTACTGATTTTTTTATGTTCTTTTGATTCCTTAAACTTTTCTTTTATTTATTATATTGCACTTTTTTGAGACTCTGAAAGTAATTGTGCTGCTAATGGAATTATATGGTTACTTTTTCCATAAATATACAGTGCCGGTAGTAAGGGCAATAAGGGTGAGTAGTAAGTGTTATCGTTCATCTTTTTGGGTTTTGCTGTTAACTAGAATTTTTAGAAGTGTCTAGGGTTCTTTAATAATTGTTGCCTCTAAAATAAATCTGGCTGTTACATCTTAGTTTTCAATTCTCATTTTCATGGCACTACTCGTGAGATTAGGCCTGCAACTAGCAACTGTTTTTGGTATTGATTAATCTACCAATTATTTGCTCTGATTAATCATTTAATAGTTTGATCTATAAAATGTCAGAAAAATGGCAATCACAATTTCTAGAAGGTAATGTCCTTAGATAGATTGCTTGTTTGTCAGACCAACGGTCTAAACCTCCAAGTATTTAACTTGCTATCATAGAAGACAAAGATAAGAAGCAAATATCACAATTGAGAAGCTGTAAATAAGGAATGTTACTGCCTAAAAGTAAATAATCAATCGATTATCAAAATAGTTGCTGATTCATCTTCCTACAATCAACTCATCATTTCAGCCCTATAAAATGTGTCTTTCTTGTTTTCAGCCCGATGTTGGAAATGTGTGTCGGTGTGAAATACTTGGTTGCTCCTGTGGAAAAATACTGTAGTTTCTACAACAGATGTTTTGATTTCTGACAATGATTGTTAATGCCTTTGAAAAGGAAAAAACATAGACCCGATAAAAATAATTGACGTAGCCATCGTGATGTCACAATTTGTTTGTGGACTCGCGTTTTGAAGCCATGGATGTGTTATTAGTTCGAAGCCTCGAGTTCAGCATTTTGACCATCACCATCTTGGATATTTGGAGCCAGATGTAATGAGAAATGACCATATTTGGACGAGAAGGTGGAGTTGACCCTAATACTAGCTACTAGCTGCTAGCATTTACGGTCTATGGTTGACTGTAACAATGCTAATGCTTATGCTTATGCTAATTTTCGCTAGCAAAAAACAGTTTAAAAACGGTTAAAACCATTAAAACAAAATGTACTTACCGGAAAAACTGAACACTATTCCTTAGAGGTTCTTTTAGTACAGCCAAACGCTGAACAAGACTTTTTAGGCGACCAATATGTTACAATTAACTTTCATGAATTGAAAACATATGAACTGAAATAACGACGGCTACATCTATGCTCTGTTCAAATGGGGTTACGCCATGTTGACGTTCCCTCACTAATGTTGTTGCCATGGCAGCGACTTGTCAATCACAACGTAGCCACGCCCTAAAGCACACCCTGTTTTATCATCAAATTTAAATTAAATCGGACCATAATTTATAAAATGAACATCATGCTGTATTAAAGAAGACTTGGAACTAGCGATTGAGACCATAAACTCATTATGAAAGTGTTTACTGAGGTAATAAATCAAGTAATAGTGTGTCATTTTCTCAAAGACTTCCATGTAATTGGACTTCTTTTTGGAGCCAGTGGAGTCTCCCCCTACTGGCCATTAGAGAGAATGCAGGTTTAAGGCACTTCCGCATTGGCTTCACTTTTCAGTCCCAGAATTACCCAATTGGGCAAAACCATGGATGGGAGTGGAGCGAGATAAGATTGATGCAGAGGAGGCTGCCGTGACAGGCCCAGGATGGAGACATGAACAACAATACTGGTACCAACGTCAACAGGAGTGATAATGTTGGTGAGTAAATAAGCTTTGCTTTCTTTTCAGTAGTTTTGTTCTGTATTTTGACTGAACGCTGGTGCAAAACGGTGAGCCCAAACACCATGCCCTATGAGGCATCTGAAAGTATGGGATGCATTAAATGTGAAAATGTTTTGCTCTGGCGACCAACACTTTCTGAGAGATGCTGTAGATTGTGTCCTAATGCTGTGTTCCAATGCTGTGCAATGTTTTGTAACAGTCTTTGAGATATGTTTGCTCCTGTTTGGTGCCTTGGGTGAAATCCATATGCACCCATGGTAAAAGCCCAGTGGAGCAATAAAGTCTATATACAACAGCCATGAATGCAATACTGAGCAAAATTTGCATGAAAAATTTTTACTTTACTCTCAGTGCTGTCTGATATGGAACAAACTGAAAACTACATTATTTTGCTCCTATAACAATTAATAGCAATGCTTTCTTGTTGTTTTGCATCTACATTGCAAATGCAAGTTTGCAGAAATGATAAACATAAGGACAAATTTACATAGTTCACATCAATGAGAATAAATCTGACAGACATTTGGGCCTGCTATGAGGAAATATATTTAATTGATGTATATCCACATTATTTTATTATATTGATGTATATGAAAAACAGTGAAAAGCTATAACACAAAATGTGAAATTATCCAACAGGGCAATTATAAGAATATATATAAGAATATATCAGAATAAGTTATTTTTGCTGCTTCAAATGCTTCTAACACAGGAATCATCTTGGTGCTATACTGTAGTTGTTCTTGAGTGCTAACTTTTGTTTTTACCTTCAAATAAGTGGTTTGGATAATACAGTTGCCCATACATGTTCACCTTACAGTGGGAAAGAGGACTTTTTTGTTTGTTTTAAGTTCATCCACACGTACAGTATAACAGGGTTGGCTGTCCTATTTTAGAATTGCCCTGAACTTTAGTTCTTTAGTTTCAATCAGAGAGCAGACTTATTGTATATTTTAGATATTTTTAATACTAATTCTGGCAAACTGAACATACTGTTTACCATCTTATGCTAACACGCCACACAGCAGATTCATAAAGGAAAAAACACCAATCATATTTTGAATGGGACCAGTTTCATCAGCCACACGGGGGTGCCAAACCACACTTATCTCACAAGTTGCATGTTGTTTCTGAACAGAGATTAGAACCTTTTTGTGGTTTGCTGCTTTTGATTCTCCTGTTCTTGGGCCTGCACTTGTCTTGACTTTGGGTTAGTCTTGAGTATTTTTTTTGTCAAATTATGGATTTCAACCCCATACCAATGAAAAACAACCTGATAAGTGCAACTTATAGTTACATAACAGTCTGACAATGTATTGCAAGACCTGAGTCTTACCCTACTCTTTGATCTTGGGAATGACTCACTCTGGACAGTGTCAGTCAATGGTCTGGATCAAAGCATCACATTTTGTTGCACATGATAAACTGTATTTGCAATACTATCTTCAGCCACTTGCTGGCAGTATAGACCAAAAGAAAGCATTGACAATGAAGCGGTTCAAATTTCACCTAGCAACACGGCTGCTGCTTGTTCATTCACACACCTACATGGTTACACGTGACGCCACTCCACTTTCACATGTACAAACAATCCATCACAAGTACATACAAGCACACTATCTCAGCATACATGTATAAACTGATGAGTATTACATAAAACTGCATTCATCCGCACATACAAACGTGAATAAAAATAACATATAACGTCTGCATATGTAGGCCTAAACAATAAACAATGGAATTTGAACTTGTGAAAAAAATTATAGACTAACAGAATAGGTAGCAGTGTTACGAAGAAGCTGTTTCCATGTGACACCAGGGCTCTGTCATACAGCCCAGTGCTACTGTCATCCCACATAAAGCCACTTTCAGTGTGAATGGAGACATTTTGACTTGGCTTACAGACCAGGGTCAGAGTCAATGCAACAGGCTTTAATAGCAGAATTACTCCCACCACTTTCACCCCCCCATCTGCTATTTTCCTCCATTCACCCTCACCCCGTCCTCTATTTTTTTCTCTTCCCTCCAAATAAACACACAGACCCTGTTTATTTGTCCCATTTGAGAAAACAGTCCAGAGATCCTGGCGCTGTGTAAGAAGAAATCAAAAAAGCAATGCAAAAATCAATTGGCTCTGCAAGTCTCAAGACTGCCATGCAGTAAATTGGCTCTGAATGACGGCACTATGTGGACCGTCTTTTTTTATAGTTCCTCTTTTTAAAAAAAATAAAAACAAACTCTGGTAAATTTTGAGTGCACACACGCTGTCTTCCTTTCTCTGAAATCATGTCAAGGGACTTTTGACAGAAAGCATGTGATTGGTTTTGTGGTATTGTCTGTGGAGCCTGTATTGTCGAGTGGCTGAACTTACAGAAACCAAGCCTCTGTGGTTTTAGATAATGCTTACAGGAATGAATAATAGTTGTGTTAAATTGAATCAATTTTCTGGACATATCCATCCAAACATCTTTTCATACATGTGGCTCTTAAGAGGGCTGAACTTCATCAGGATAGTGTAATTTGTCAGGACCTTGAAAAGCCAAACCCGCTGTAGGAAACAGACTAATTACTCCAGATCAATTAAGAGACCTAGTTTTCCAGTCTGCATGTGTGCTGGCGGGTGACAGACATATAAACCATGGAGGCCAACTTCCCCCATACTTCCTAGGCTCTTTAATTAACTCTTTGATCTGAGTGCTATGTAGTGAGCTCAGGCCAGAGGCAGCTCCAAGGGCCAAGGAGAGAATGGATAGCATTTCATATACAACACACCACAGCAGGAACGGAGGAAAATGCTGACGCACTCCTGTTTGCGTCTAAATGAGTGTTTAGATCCTTGTTTACTTTGATTCTAGTTTGTGTAAATCCCGGAGAGTTCAGAGGGGTTTTACACTGTTCTCTAAACTGTGTGCAGTATTTAAGGTCAGTGCTATGCATGCAAATGCAAAATTTACCTTGTGGTTAACATTGAAAGTGTAAATCCATGTGCCATATATTGAAATTACAGGCCATTTACTGGGTTACTTACTCAGATATGTAAAGGACTGTGTGTTAAGGACTTGACCTTTAGCAAAGTGTGCTACGGGGTTGAAGTGACGGGGCAGCAGATCTGGCAAGTTTTAAAAGGAGCAGTAAGCTCGCCTTGCTGGTTGGAATTTGCAGCACCATGGAACGACTTAATAACAATGCGTGAAGCAATGAAAATTACACAGCTCCTGCTCGAAAGGAAAAATGAATTGCTCTCAGGTTGCACTCTAGAGAAGTTTGGTCGTTCAAGCACACGCGTGCGTGTGCTCACACACACACAGTCTCATGTGCAGGCAGTGAAGCACATTCACACCCTGTACCCTTTAAACCTTAACATACACCACACATACTGACACACAGGTGCACGTGGAACCTTGGCTGTGAGGAGAACCAGGCCTTAGGACTCAATGTTGGATGTGCAGCCGTGTGTGTGTGTGTGTGTGTGCGCGCGTGCGTGTGTGCGTGTGTGTGTCTAAACCTGTAGCTCTCCTGTGCTGTGCAGTGGAGAGAAGAATAGGGCCTGGGCCACATTCCAGCCCTACCTCCCTGGGCGAGAGACGGTAT
Source organism: Thunnus maccoyii (assembly GCF_910596095.1). Classification (NCBI taxonomy): domain Eukaryota; kingdom Metazoa; phylum Chordata; class Actinopteri; order Scombriformes; family Scombridae; genus Thunnus; species Thunnus maccoyii. The sequence goes on from NC_056548.1 coordinate 12,806,625, forward strand.
TCAGCATTCCTCTGCCTGCATATCAGGCCAGGTGCATTCCAGAACACACACACACACACACACACACACACACACACACACACACCCACACACTTAGACAACATACAGTACCACAACACACATTTACGCTCAATCACAAATACAACATGTGTGGGCATGTACATTTATACCCACAAGCACTTACAGGTGATCATACAGTGCCGCAGTAAAGCATGACAACCAATATATTTTTTAAAAAAAACAAAACAAAACATAATTTCTCATTAATATTCTGCTAAACACGGCCACCCACATAAATCTGTGTAAAAACGCACATATAGTACATACTGTACATATCCTCTGTACATACATACATGTGCTGCATCACTCACATGAATACACGTAGGCTTTAACCAAGACAAACTGCCATTGTCTGTGCAGTGCTGCTGTTGTTCACTACATTATGTGAAAAGATGTTCTCTGCCTCTTTAATTCTTGTATGATTCAGTCATTTTAATGCATGGATTTTTTTCCTTTTGGAGGAGGCTGAGCTATTTAAAGAGCATGGGTTGAATACACTGTGAATGTACAGCCAGCCTCTTTTTGAAGTTCATACAGTGCTGCGATGCACTGCGAGTCACACATGACAGTGCAGACGGGGGGGGTGTGTGTGTGTGTGTGTGTGTGTGTGTGTGTGTGTGTGTGTGTGTGTGTGTGTGTGTGTCCATCCTTCTTCTTCTTTCCTCTCATTTATCAGGAGATTTGCTTAGGTTCTTTTCTCTCTACTTGACAAGAATGAAATAGAAAATTTCAGGTAATCTTTATGTGAACAAATACAGAATGGGTCTGAAGAATGTGATGATAATTCACTTCTTCTTGAAGGTGAGGCAGACAAGTTTAGGGGATAAAAGGGTTAGCGGGAGACAAATGCAAGAAAATGGGATGAAGAGATAGGTGGATTGATGAGAAAGGGAGTGGGACCTCATGTCGATGTTCACCTTAATGCAAAATCTGTAGGCTTGGTCAAATGTAAAGGCTCAACAGCCCCAGAACAAAAGCTCGATTCAGTGTTAACGTGCTGCTTCCCTTCCACACTATTCCGCCATCAGACAGAGAAAAAGGTTGTTGGTTACATGCTATTTGACCGGCACGGGACTCCATGCTTGACAAGCCCTGAATCAGACCATTACTCTTTGGCATTCCTCCCTCACCGTTACGCTTACTTCCCCTATTCTTGCATTCCCCATCGCTATCCTTATCCTTTTTCTCTTTCCTTGTCTCTCATCCTTCACCTCCCTCCCTTTCTTCCCCTTTACATCCCCGTTCATGTCTGCTGGTAGCGCAAGCCAATTCCCGCCCTTCTCCCACTTGCCCCCCCACCCCCCCCTCAGCCCACTTCTCATCCATTTCCATGTGGCGACTTTTCATCAGTGAAGTGCCTTCCTGGCCCGACTACCCCCACCCCACCTACTCCCTCCGCCACTCACTGAATGGATGCAGCATTGAGGAGAGAGGGAGAGAGAGGGCTGACACCGTCCTTCCTTCCTCCTACAAGCGCCACCCCTTTGGCTGTCGCAGAAGTGGTATGTTCCACAGCGAGGACTGCAGAAGTTGAGAGAGCACATTGTTTGTAATCTGGCATTGCAGGGGTCACTTCCTGACTCGTGTGTCCGCTCCCTGAGCCCCGCACCGATCCCCGCCCCCCCGTCCCAGCTCCCCCCCCCCCCCGTGTGTCCATCCATTGGCCAAGTAGCCTAGGGCTTTTGGACAAACCCTGTTCTTCCCCTTTTGTGTAGGAAAGCGCCGACATCTGAAAACAATCAAATAATCTGGGCACAATGCGTCTCTTCATGGAGGGGTGCTGGTGGTTCCCAGATGAGCGGGAGGATTAAGTGGAGGAGGCCATAGGGGAGAGAAAGAGAGGGATGGGGGCTACACAGCTGAGGAGGGGGGAGTGGGGGTGGGGGGGGTGAACTTATTGTTACTAGATTTTCATAGCAAAATGTGTGTATGTGTGCGTAGGAAGTTTTGAGTGAGGGGATATGGGAACAGTGAAAATATCTGAACACTCTTACATATGAGGAGTCATATCTGAGTCAGAGATTTTCAGTCATTGATTCCTTCTCATCTGATGTGTAATGGTAACATTACAGTGAACAGTAAAAAAAAAAAAATACAGGAAAAATAGTTGCCATGTTAAATTTATATTTGCAACATTACAATTTTGTCATACAATCAAAACATGTAAATGGAGACAAAATGTTTTTATATCATGATGCAAATGAGTCAAACTATGGTGTATTATTTTAAGGAATAGTTAAACATTTTGGGAAATGTATTATCTTTCTTTTCGAGTTAGATGAGAAGATTGACACCACTTTCATGTTTCTACGATATATATTAAGCTACAGCCAGCAGCCAGTTAGCTCAGTTTAGCACAGAGATTGCAAACAAGGAGAAACAGCTAGCCTCACAAATGAACACACAATATCTTGTTTTTCTTTCCAAAAGTTCATAAAAATTACACATCATGGTTTTACATGTGGTTATGTGACACGTTGTGGTTTTACAGGGCGTTATGTGTCTATTTCTTGAATTGACTAGCTGTTTCCTAGTTTTCAGTCTTTGTGCTAAGCTAAGGTAACACACAATATCTTGTTTTTCTTTCTAAAGGTATATAAAAATGACACATCATGGTTTTACATGGGGTTATGTGACACGTTGTGGTTTTACACGGGGTTATGTGTCTATTTCTTGAATTGACTAGCTGTTTCCTAGTTTTCAGTCTTTGTGCTAAGCTAAAGTAACACACAGTATCTTGTTTTTCTTTCTAAAGGTATATAAAAATGACACATCATGGTTTTACATGGGGTTATGTGACACGTTGTGGTTTTACACGGGGTTATGTGTCTATTTCTTGAATTGACTAGCTGTTTCCTAGTTTTCAGTCTTTGTGCTAAGCTAAAGTAAATGGCTGACACAAGAGTGGTATCAGTCTTCTCTCTACAACAAAGCAAATAAGCTTATTTATTTAAGTTCATCATAAAAACAATATCAGATTGTGATAATAGAAAAAAAGTATGTCTCTAGCTCTCTTTCTTCTCTCTTCTATCTTGTATAGGCCTATATAAATGCACATAAACACCTGCACATGATTGCACATGCCCACACAAAACACACACAACTTCTTCTTCTCCCGCATCTCTCATGCTGTTCCTTCTCATCCCCCATGAGAATGGTAAATAGTCATCTGTAACTTCCCCTCCAACATATTCATTAATCCTCTCTATCCTGTGGGGCTGGATGATGATTACAGGGAAGCCAACTGAAGCCGCCCAAATAAACACCCCTCAGGCAGCAACAAAGGCCTGTCCACCTCACCCTAAACACAGCTTCCCCAGCTAGATCAGGTTTCAATCAAGCCCACGCACAACATACAAACAATAGGAAGTAACAGAGTCTCGAGCACTGAAAAAGCTAACTGTGGCTGAAACCAATTTAGTTTCCCATTTTTAAGACGTTAGCAACTGGTGCACATTTACTTGACAGCAGATCTTGAGTGTTAACTGTAATCAAGCCTAGTTCTAAACCTTGTGAACAACAGATCCAAAGTGAAAAATTGCCTTAACCTTGAAACATGTAATATGTCGAAAGCTGTCTGACATTCAATATAGAAAAAAATCTTCCTTTTTTCATTAATTTACTTTAAATTACAATTTACTTTTGGTTTCTAGAAAGTCTAAGCATAGCACATAACTTATTTCCCTCTCTAAAACATACTCCAGTGTGGTTTTTGGATGCTCACATAGTTCACATTCTGCTCGTTTATAGAACTTGGACAATCCCAGAGATGAGTTTCTCTCAAGGGCTTTGCAGCCGTAATGACCTTCCATCTGAACCAACATCCTTGTGCATGGTCACAAGACTGGCTCTTTAAGCTTGACACACTTTACTCATCTAGTTATCCACATCCATCTCTCTTCTAAGACATTCTTGAAACAAAATCTTGAAAAAGAAAATCCCTTCATGCTGCTTAAATAACATCAAAGATGTCTCAGCCAGTATTCTGAGGACGATTAAGCTACATAATAAATGTTTGCATCTTTAGTTCCATAATGGTCATATGCATATACAGAGAGAGAGAGAGAGAGAAAGAAAGAGAGAGAGAGACAGCACACAGCACATAGTCAAACATGCCTGAAGGCCCTCACACTTCCTATTCCTCTAGCCTCTACACCTTTTCTACTCACCACCCTACAATTAGCGTGCCTAAAAGTTGCAGGCTTCCGAGGCCAGGCCCACACTAATCATAGGTATGCATTGTTGTGTTCAGCTGCCAGGCCTTTAAAAATCAGCACCTCTTGTTTAAGCCACACCTCTTGGCCCAGATTGCCAACAGTTCACTGTCCAGTGTGTCCCAAATCCAAACTGGAGAGGAACATCTCTGGAAACTCTACAGGTGTTTTTATTTTGCATTTTTTTTAGGAATGTAGAGAAACTATAATTTTCCACACAGGAGTCCACATATCAACAAAAGATGAAGTAACCTCAACATAGTTAAAAATTAACAAACTGAGAAAAAAAGGAGGGATGTAAAACAAATACAAGGCAAGGGATTAGGTTATGTACCAAGAGCTGTCATCAGCCATCTCCGGTCTTTCTCACTAGATGCCCTGAGGTCTCTGCAGACTGTATGGCGGCAACTACACAGACACTGAATTTCCTTTCCATAGTTGCTGTACAAAGAGAGGCCTTCACTCCTGCTCTCTTGTGACCAAAGGCTGCCTGTGCTGCTGGGAGCTGGTGATCACATCACCTGTGTTTTGAGGTTGTCATCTGATTCGAGTCATGGTCCAATACAAGGAATGAATCTTCCGTGCAATCTTGAATAACAGTGGCCATGGAGAGCTGTTTCATTTTTTCTTTTTTTTTTTTTATGTCATGAGCTAGAGATATTTATCCCTTATCACTATCCATGGTGAAGTCATTGAATTTGCATGATGGAATCCTTCATACCTCATTCTTTCATGTAAACATGCTTGTCTGTGAATTTTCAATGTGTCTATTCAAATAAATAAGCAAAATATATATATACAATCTGCAAACAGCTACTGAAGATATGCATTATGGGACACATTCTATAAACCTACACTTGTCTATATAGACCAGTTAGGATTCATGTAATTCATTCATTACAAATAAGATTACATTTGTGCGACTCGATTCAACTTCATCCCAAGTGAGAAATGTAAGTCTCGAGTTCATAAATGGAAAAGTAAAATAAGTGTCAGTGCTAAAGTAATCACTAAAAAGGAAAATACATGACCAAACACAAATCACATCAGACATGTTTTGCAAATCATTTCAGCCATCTTCCTGAAAGTCAAGTAAGGTTCTATTTGCGTTGGACTGCGCTGAATGAGGGTTGTGTTGAGCTAAACACATCCTTTATTCTGTGGTTGCTTGTTGGCAATACAGGAATGTTAGCTTGTTTACCGTCTTAAAGAGAATTGTGATGACCCTGATTGCACTTAGTGAGGGAAGTCAAGGGATGCCTGTTAACTAAACATCCTGTTGCCTTGTTTAAGTACACTACAGTGTGTTGTGTGCAGTGTGTGAAAAACACAGGAAATGCACTAGGCATCCACATTTGTGAGATGAGAAAGAAGGCTGACTTCCTGAACTCTGAATACTCCAAAGGATACAAGCATGCTAGTGGGAAAATTCATGGCCATTGCTTTTTCTGCTCCATTTGAAACAAGGGACACTTTATTTGGACTTCTCATTTTGATCATGACAATGGTAAAACCCCATTCAGGAAGGGAGAAGTGAAGACAAGTGGCCACATTTAGTAAAATGCAGACAGAGACAGTCTTCTGTAACTTGATTACCCAATGTGAGGCGTTTTAGAAATGTGGATTGTTCATGTTAATAAGCACACATAACATTCATAGCAACCTGACATCTGTGTTGTTGGTGAGAAAACAATCCTAAAGACAATTCCCCCTTAGCTGCCAGGCAGTCATCGGGATAGCAGCGCACACCTCAGACCAAAAAATAAAATCAAACACCAATAGAAGTCTACAATATGTGTCAGGGCTGCACACGTGATACTCCTGCATGCATGGGCTATCTATATACAGTGACACAGAGGGGTGTTTTATATGGCTGCAACATAAGGCAGTGGCACAAGCTGTATGAAAGCCAGAGAAATACAAAGAAACTTCTCACACAACATGCTGTCACTATGACAACCAGGCAGAATCATTTAGCCTGATCTCTTGCCATTCCACACAGCACAGAAATCCAATAGCATTTAAGTCTTACGCAACCAGGCCAATGATTCGCTCTGCAAGGCTTTTAACACATTTGCAAATAAGATTCATAGGTGCATACATGGATTTTCTGGTAACTTCTTAGGCTGTTTTATTTTAGAGGGCGCCCCAGCTGCCTCCATCCAATAATAGAGACAGAGAGAGAGAGTTTGGGGTGCAAGGTGGGGCAGCCTTAACTATATGACAAGAGTTACCCTCCTTAACCATATTTGCTACTGTTCCCTATAAAACCTGTTTGTGGCTTGGTAGTGATATTACATTACTTGAAATAATACCACACTGCCATTTCAAACTACCCATCAGAATGAATTACATTTGATTCAAAAAATATCTTCATTTTATGAATTGCCTTTTCCTATGCTTTCACTTTACATTTAGGCTTGCAGCTATGCTCAATATGTAATATGACTGTATAATCTCTGGGGTAACCACATAAATCATGAAGGAGATTTGATGTAATTCCACGTGCTGCAGCAGTTGTGGCTGTGTACATTTAAAGAATTTTTCCCACAATCTCACACCAAGATTTTCAGTGGTGGTTTGGGGGCGGTCGATCACGGTAGAAATACTTAATGAAAGAAAACTGAAATTGTTAATGGCCGAGTCTGTTGTGTCAGATCAAGTCCTTCCTCCAGATTATTTTCTACTTTGCGTGCTATCACACAGACGCTTCCCTCTTGTATCAATGCGTGATTGAAGGGAAACTTCTTTTGGGAAGTGCGGACTACTTTAGGTCAACTTTGGAGAGGAACACTCTTAATGTATTGCATACGGCTACAGGGGCACGTTGTTTAGTAAGATGCATGTTACTCTTTAACTAGATACAACAAATTGTGTGCTGGTATTGCATATTTTATCGCAAGAGCGTTATGTTTTTACTACGTCGCGGAAGGATCTAATTTTCTCAAGCGAGGGTCGACACATCCGCCCAGTTTTCCGATGTTTCATTCCCCCCCGAGTTGAAAATGGAGTTCGATTAAAGCAGATGTCTAGCAACTTCTGAAGGAAACCAAAACTCTAGACGTTTTTACTTAACGCGTCAGGACTAATATTGAAAACGGTTTAGCCCCGTTTTTGGCTTTGGATGCCTTTACTGCAAATTACTCGGACACGTTGACGGAGCAACGCTGCACAGCGCTTTTTCAAGTGTTGTCCTGGACCTGAAGTTGGCGAATGGATGCTCGACAGCCAGCCATAAATAACCTGCCAAACGTTACAGGCTACAACAATTCCTGCATTTTTTGAGGATCTATACACATTTTTCCAAACCGGGGATCTGTGTTTGTTGAAGAGGATGATGCCGATGGCCCATTTGTTGTGGTCGGATTTTACTTCCAGGGAGGATAAAATGAATCAACGGTTGTCATTCCTCCTCGCGATTTAACGTTAGTTCCAGCCAGCAAAGCTAACGTTAAGCTAGCTTCACTTGGTTTTCACAGGGACGCTTACTTAGGCATGCCCCATTATACACCGTTTACTTACTATCCGAAATAGGGGTAATTTCTATATGTGAAGGAAAATGGTGATATTTGTGGTATTTTATCCCGCCGTCACTGCGTCGTCGATGCTATTGCTAGGATTTGGATCCCCGTGAGGAAAAAATGAGTGAAGATTCAACAAATCCAAACAACGAGTGAGTAACGTTTGTACATTCTCTCCATTTAAAACCCAAAGCTGCAATAATAAGCACTTACATATCACAAGATATTAACACAAGCTTTCCTCGATGAGCTTTAACCCTACCACTGCTCCCAATGACATTTCTAACCGAGTGACGCTGGTATTTCATCACCTTACTTTACAAATATTAACAATGAGAACCACAGATTGATAATCTTTGTGTTTGGATAGTTTGCCAGGCTAATATAAAGGTATTTTATGGATTACATTATGGGATTAAGAAGACCAGAGTATGAGAAGCAATGGCACAGGCCCATAGTAAAAAAATCATCTCATTCTTAATTATTTTAGTCTTATAATTCAACTAACCAACATGTATGCTGCCTGAATTCATATTAGTTTAAGGTATTTATTGGTATATTTAATGGTTGTCTGTATATGGTTTATTTAACAGGACAATTATATGCTCAGGATATGAATTATTGCTGTATAGATTGGCAGTTACAAGACAGTTTGTGTGGGATCACTCGTTGTAGTCGCGTACGCAACAATAATCCGGTATGAATATGATTTTATATACATATCTGTTCAGTACATGACGATCAGAAAACGTTACATTGACAGTCGGGATCTGTGTGTAACTGCTGTCCGCCATGATTTCGGAACATAATCATCGATTAAAATCGTGCAGATCATGTTTGTATTTCAGTACAGCCTTTCTTTAATGAAAACCCTTCGAGCCGATTGCGGCAATGTCAGCGTTGAGAAGCTGAAGATGCCATTTTTTTTTCTCAATCACACTCATTTACATATCACAATCTCCATTCATAAAAACGCTTTAAAAAGGCGTCACACTCACGCCCAAGTCTCCCGAATAAACGGACGACAATTGTAATCTGTACATGAGATGTTTTTGTGCACGTCGCGATCGTTTCAAGTCGCGTTTTGGTTTTGTTTTAAGGGGCTGATCCCTTGTGTGCGCTTGTTGACAGTCAGTGAGAAATATCTGCTTCGGGAGGTGCTGCGGTCACATGATCCCCTCCATTCATAAAGTACCTGCCAGCCCATTCACAGCACTGTACACTGTTTCGCATTGCACCGACGATCACACAATGATCACATTTCCTGCATTTGCCGTACAATGCATCACATATAAACACCAGTGCTTGTCTATTAGTCGTTTATTTTACATAAGCGCCGCACATGTTTTATTTAACCGACGTTTCTTCGCCGTGTCAGAGGATTTTCTTTGATAATGTATTTGTCACAGAGGAAGTCATATGTCCTTTTCAGCCATTTACAGTGTCATGGTTTAATGTTCGAAACACACCCATGTTTTTCCCCATTCCATCTATCTGGCCCTTTCTGAGGTTGATTGATTTAATGCATGGAGGCTTTGTCCTTGAACTACACTTTTGGGGTTTTTTTTATGCATCACAGCTGTATATCAGGCTGTTCTCGTTTCCTCAGAAAGTAGATTAACATTAAACTATTGACCCCCAGTTGATGACATTTTATTTTAAGGAAATTCATCTGAACTGTTTATTTTGCAATAAGAGATGATTTGGCTTAAATTGTGTAATAACCTACCATGTTTGGTGCTATGTAGGAAGGGTGAAACCTCTCATCAGATAAGTCACCTGAATACATTTTCTCCTAGCGTTAACCTCTATAGAGTGAAATTACAGTCAGATTAAGCCGTTCTTTAATGTGCAGGGACTCCCTGCAATAACCTCAAAGCCCCCCAGGCCCCACTCTGGGGACTTCTGCTATAGGCTACAGTATATGCTGGGATTGTTCCTCACTGCATGATGGCAGTAGCTAAGATGGCGAAGTGATCCAAACATTGTTGCTATGATTCCACCACCTTTTCTGGCTGTTGTATGATTCATAGTAATGGAGTGAACTGAATACTGAGCATTGCTTGAGCCATTTTTTTTTTGCTGAACAGAATTTCCTTATTATGCTTTTCTTTATGACACAGCTGTTAACAAGAAAAACATGTTTTTTTTTTAATATTGTGACATTCTTCTAGCTTCTATATATATATATATATATATATATATATATATATATATATATATATATATGTATATGTATATATATATATATATATATATATATATATGTATATGTACATTCAGATCTTTCATGAGTCGCCAAATCCTGAAAAATCGCACTCCCTTTTCTTGATTAAGGAAAATTTGTTCTTCTGTTGCCTGCATCGTAAACATTTAATTTGAAAATCTCCACAAAATGTGTTAAGAGATTGTCCTGAAGTGGTTTTGTCTGAATGATGGGTGGTAAGCCAAGCTGGTGTTCACACAACACACCCTTTGCTGAGAACATGTTACTTGGCCTTGTTGCGTCTATGTTCACAAGGCTGAAATGAATAGAAGGCACATACAACCTTGTCAGATTTTGGTCTACGTCTGCTCTGATATGTGTGGATAGCGTGGTGTGATGGAAGGCTAACGTGAATTTTGTCGACAAGGACTATGGTCATGTTGGGAGAAGTAGGAAATTTATGAAAGTATGCACAAGCAGCCTCTCTGCTGAATGTCACGTTTATCTAAAATATTTATCTCAGCAAGGGCAGTAGTCTGTTGTGGTCCACTGTACGTGTACTCTTTATGCTCTGTAGATAGTCTTGTTACACACATCATAAAAACATCTGTGAAGATGTGTTTTTTTACACATTACATATTCTGCCTCGCTACTTTGACAAACAACAGCTATATTTTTCACTTATTTGGTTTCTAAACTAGAGTTCCCTCTTCAAAAGCTCTAAATAGATTATTGTTAGACAAATAGAGGTTTCTTGCTGTCCTCCTCAGTCTGAAATCAAACAGGTGGCCCTCTAGATTGCTGTCATTATGGTCCTTCTGACTGATTTTGCTAAAATTAATCCAACCCTCATCTGCATTTACCAGTGAAGGACAGTTGCCTTTATAGTCAGTTGAACATGTATAGGGTATGGCCTCATTGTTTTAGATTCCTGCAGTGCTGTGGTATTATCTGTTGCCAGTCAGGTGATCTTCAGTGATTCCTCTCTCTGTGTCCTCTTCCTAATGTGTGATTGATTTGACAGCTCAGCGTTTTATCTGCCAATGTGGGTGTTGTGATCTTATCACCTGAGGGCTGTTTTGCACTCCCATTCCTGTTGCAGAGCTTTCCAAACACATTCCTCCCAAACAGCCCCCATCAAGTCCTGAAACGACAAAAGGAGACAGCTACTTCAGCTGTTAGGGCTAGTGCTTTATGGCCTGGGTAATTGCCTATATCCTGTGGCCCTTATGTTAAGCTAAATAATTTCCTGGACCTTTTTTATAGATAGTATTATTTGAGATTATTGCCAGTTGTTGGATATGACCTCCATGAACACTTAGCTTTACTAGCTGGCCTAGTCTAAGCTGTCTCACCTTTTGACAAAGTCTGCTGAGCCGAACACATCCTTGGTTTTGCTTCTGTATTATTTTGGGGAAGTGTTGCTTGTGACTACAGTGGTTTACAGAGACAAATGAAATGTGGTATTTGCCAAATATACAAAAGGACACTTGTAAGAGCACTTGAATTTACTGGTTGCTATGCATGTTCTTGCATTTTATTAGATTTTGGTCTAAGATATACTTGTAGAAACATAGATGTCCTTACATTAACATCTTTCAGTTTCACCTTAGTTACACAGGTTGATGAGTTAAATCCTCAGTTATTTTGCATACAGGATATTTATGATCTTGTGTCGGCTTGTTCTATTAGAAGTTGCCGTATTGTTTGTGTGATTAATGACAATGATCCTCTGTATAACCAGAGGGCTTGGACTGTCTGTAACTGAGACAAGCCAACAAACTGAACAGGCCTTGTATAGTGGTGGACTGTTCCATTCCCATGGCCAGATTTGGGCCTGGATTCTGTGTATTTTAAACCCGAGCCACTTCCCTCTTATAATTTTCATTTCCTCTTCAAGTATTTTAGGAGCACGCATAAACTGGCGTAAATGTCAGCAGTGTATTTAGAGCATATTTCAAACCAATTTAATTATTTTTAAGACAAAGACGTGGTGTGGACCTATGCTGTCTATGGAGGCTATAAAGCCCACACTGACGACCTTACTGAGTTTTTTTTGTGTGTGTGTGTCTCCATCACAACATTCAGATAGCAGGGCTTGTCTTTTTTTTTTTTTTTTTTCTTTGTCAAGGAGGGCCTCTGATGTTCACAGACCATATCTCAATGCCTCTAAGAAGTGCTTTTAGCACTAAGTGTCTGAATTGTGGATATTGTTTTCAGTTGTGCTGCATGCGGGAGCATGAAGGCTGGGCCTTGTTGTGAGCTCTTTGCTGCAGCTGGGCTGAGATGGTTCTTTCCTGCGAGGCCACAGACATAAAAGGGCACAGATGTAAATCCTAAACCTTGTGTCTTTGATTGAGTTTCCAAACGCTTTGAAAACAGGAAGGGGTTTCTGTGTGTGCGTCTGTGCACACACACTTTGTGTGTTTATTTCTCTGGGAACATTTGGCATGTGTATGTGTTTCTGTGGAAGATAGGCCCAGATCCTGGATGAGTGAATTTGAGTAAACCTAGCTTTATGTTATCAAATAAACTAATTAATGAGTCAAGTTTTTAAACAGAAATAATATTGGAGGCCTGTAAGATCCTGTATTTTGATTTTCTCTGTATACTTTTGATCAGATTTTGTCTTGTCTAGTGGCTATATTTAGAACTTGGAGCAGACTTTTATTGGTTGGTAAATGTATTTCTTGAATCCTCCAAATCCTAGAGGCAGAGCTTCAGCGGAAAGCTACTTGAATGTGAATCTAATTGATTTTCAAGATGGACTACAAGGTTAGTTTCTGACATTTATGGTGATGATGATGATGATAATGTTATGTTATTCCCAACAACAGGGCATGCTGTGATGGTTTACAACATGTCATAGCAATTTCTCTCAACAGCCATGGGCCAATGTCATGGTTTGGTGGTTTATCCTTCACAACCTGCTCTTGAGATGCACTGATGGTTTCTCCCACAGCTAGCTAGATGGCTGCCTTGTCCCCTCGGCTTCCCGTCCCCCCCCCCCCCCCCTCAGTTTCAGAGCAACTATGACGATTAGATGCTCGGGTCCCTCGAGACTACTCATACATCAAAGCAGACCAGAGACGCCGCAGCAGTTGAAATTTGTGGTTCCTCTTTTTGTTTTTTTGGTAATGGCAAGCGCAAGGTTTTAATTTACCAAATGCTTGCGGTTCAAATTAAGATCATCTCAATATGTGGCTTTGATTGATGTTTGAGAATAGTTTTTTGGCATTTGATACACATATGGGATTCTGTTGATTTATAGTGCAGCAACCGAGCGGCACCTAAAACATTGTCGTTGGGGTCGCAGGCCCAATCCAGTAATAGAAGGGTTGGTTAGCATCAGCACAAGGCAGAAAATCAATGTTACGAATGTTGTCTGAGTGAGAAGTTTTGACATTTATTTACTGGTTTAGGTCTATGTTTTATCTGGGCTACAAGCTAATGTGACCCACTATGATGGATGACACCAGAAGTGACTGTGATCAGTGAATTTGTCGTGATATTAGGTGGTATTTCTGTGAAAGGATGATGGTAACATTGAAACGTAGATTCGCTGTGTGGTGCAGAAGCAGAGTAGGCTTGTTCTGTGTTTTTTTTTTTTTTTTGTGTGTGTTTTTTTTTTTCCTGAGTCAGTTGGTAGCTAAGCTGAATGTTCTTGTGAGGGAGATGACTCACCAGCAGCCTGAGGTGTTGAGAGGAGATATGGCAAATTTCTCTTTCACTTCTCTTTCTATAGCCAACGTATTGGTTTTCACTGCAGCTAATACAGCAGGCTTGTAATGGCGGTTGCCTGTTGGTTTTCTGTCAGCATTGTCCCATTATTAGCTGCGTCTTATTAATGGCTAACAGACAGCCCCTTCAAAAGTGTCTTGTTCTGGCCTTATGTCATAATTTGCTCTGCATCCATGTTAGGTCATGTTGGTGTTTGTTTTGGGTATGTCTGTGCCCTTCAGTTTGCCACTGGTTATTTAGGGGATTTGAACCGTGGCTAATTGGCTAGCTAGTTTGCACCGTTCAGATTAGATGCACTGCTGGAATCGACGGTCGAGTCCCAGATTGCATGTTATTTATTTCTTCAATGAGGCGTGATCACAGTGAAGGGAAACTGCACGCTTTATCCTCCTGTCAGTTTAGTTCTGAGTTACTTAAGTTTTGTTTTAGAGGTAAATATTGTGCTGGATTACATTTTTATAAATTTTTGATTGTATTCAGATTTGCATACTTTTCTACTTACTATATTTTCAAACCTTGGACTCGTGTGGATCCATATTGGGGTATTTGGATCTACATTAAAGACTTAGTATTGTAGGCCAGGCTTAAGCTGTTAAATTAATGTAAAAGGTGTATATTTTATCTATGATAACAGCTATTGAAGATAACCACTCATTTTAGTCAGCATAGAAAATGAGTCACACCCAGAGTAGCTTTTTATACCATCTTTCATTCCCCCCTCCACTTTCCTAGTAGTTGCTTTCCTTTCGGAGGATAATCTATAGAATCGGATTGGGATAAGTAGCTTGTGTTTATTTTCCCAATGATATTTTAATGATTCCCCCCCTCTCAAAAGTCCTACAAGCCAAAGTGATCTAGTGGAGCTTGACCGAGCTTGACAGCCTTCCTCCGGTTTTGATACAGGGGAGAGATGGGGAGGAAAGGGGCGATGGAAAAAAAAAAAAAAAAAAAAAAAAAAGAGGTAGGGGGGACTTTTCTCCCCTTTTCTGATGCTAATGAAAGGAGGAATGGTTTTCCAGCTTTTAGCTTGCAGAGTGTGTCTCCCCTGCAGCATGCTCCGCTGCCTGGACATTGTGGGAGTACAAAACTCCAGGCCCGGGATCCAATAACGTGAAATTTCAGCAGAGAAGCGGCCATTGTGTAGAGAGAGGCAGCCGGGGAGGGGTTGGGTAGAAGGGGGGAGACAGAGCGGAGGAAAGGGAGGGTGACTTGGCGAGCACCCAGGGCTCAGGCCACATCCTTTCTCTCTCCTATCCTTCTGCACTCCTCCTCTTCCTTCTCCTCCTTCCCTCCTTCTCCCCCTCCTGTCTTTCCTTCAATACCCCCCCCCAATACCCCTGCCCTCCCCTCCACCACTCCCCTTCAGGGTGGGAAGCCCAAGGCTGAGACAGGAGAAAAGCATGATGGCATGCTGGAGCCCAGTGAGCCATGGGCCGGAGCAGCAGACAAACGGCCACTTTGTCCACTTAGGAAATGGTTGTCCCAGGATCCCCCTTCTCCGCCACACACGGGAGCAGCCGGCCTTGAGGCCCATGCCTTCCTGGTCTGCACGTGCTCCTCTATCCCGTCTTCTCTTTTCCTCTCTTCTCTTCTCTTCTCTTCTCTTCTCTTCTCTTCTCTTCTCTTCTCTTCTCTTCTCTTCTCTTCTCTTACTGTGTTCTTTGCTCTCAAGGTTTGATACTGTTAATTTGCTTATCGCAAATGTCATATTCTATAGATACCATGAGAGCCAGTGCACATCCTTTTTATGAATAGAAAAGGCCCTATTCAAATGCAGTTGGGAGCTGTTGACTGTCACCTTGGTCTCCACCCTGTTCCCATCCACAGCCGCCTCCTCCTCCCCCACAGTCCTCCGTTACACTCTCACCCCTCCCTCTGTTTTTCTCTCCTGCTTTTGGTCGGAAATGAAGTCAGTCATCCAGCAGAATAACTTGGAATAATTTGGAATGGGGGCTCCTTTCTCTCTATCCCCCCCTCCCCGCCTCCCCGCTCGCTGGCCCAGGCCAGCTGATCTGCTTCCGCTCTCAATTGTGTGTCCAGTCGACTGTGTGCTCCCAGCAAGGGGCGTGGAGGACAGCCTTTGTCTCCACCATCCCAATCTGAACTCTGTGTGTGTGTGTGTGTGTGTGTGTGTGTGTGTGTGTGTGTGTGTGTGTTGCAGCAGGTTGCAGTCAGATATCTTTTTTGGACCATTTACTGTTTTTACCATAAGAAAAGGAAAAAAAACATTTATATGAAGGAATGGAGGAGGAGTAGATGGAACTTTTTAATCCCCTGCTTTCAAAATTTTGTTAAATAAATCTAGTTCACTTGTTGATGATTGAGTTGTTGTTCTGCAGGTTCTACAAGTGTACCTCAGAGGGTTGAATTTAATTATGTACCATTTAATCACAATCATGGTTTAGCCTTTTCTCTCATTCTAAAAACAGCGTCGGTATGGGTGTTTTAGGCTACATGCGAAAACGCACGAATATACAGTTCACTTAACTTCCTCTCTGGGTCTCGCCTCCCTCCCTGTGACTGTCATGGTTGCTGGCATGTGTGTGATGGTAGGTCTGAAGGGTCAGGCCCTGGTCATTGTGCCCTGGTCATGGCTGAGCGACACCACCGCCTGCCTTCTGTTCACCCCAGGGACCCCTGCCTGACTGACAGCCCCTCCTGCACCCATCACCCGCATCCTTTATTGGGGGCCATAGAGGGGTGTAACAGCAGCAGTATTTCCTTTCCTTTCCTTTTACTGCCTGTTATATTGCTCAAAAATGCTTTTTGCTGATGTGGCAGGAGTTGTCGTGTAAAGTTAAGTACAACTTAATATGGCACTGTCACAAGGTGTAAACAGAAAGCATGTTGCAGGGGGGAAGTTAGTTGTGGTTGTTTTTTTTTTTTTTCTGTTCGTCTCCCACAAACTGTTGCCTAAATTCGGGGAAGCACAGTCTGAGAAATCTGTGTGTATGACATACACGCAATACACAATATGACTGTATTTAGGTTGATGAGAGATTCATAATGATGTTAATTCAATAAATTCTGTATCTGTTATTGTCCATTCCTACTCTCTATTCACTATTTATTCATATTTATTTGATTGGCAGAATTATTTTTGGATCTGTATGAGAAAACCACAACATAATATTTAAAAATGTCCTTGGAATTAATAAGATGGAACAAAGTCCAGTGTTGCTCGCTGAGAATACAGACAGATTGGCGTGTCATCGACTTTAAGCAGGCAAGCAACCAAATTTAAAAGAAAGATTTCACAGCTATTCAATCTGACCAAAGGATTGTTTGGATGTATTGATTTGTGAGCAGTTATGAAAATGTCAGAAAGAGAAAAGATAAACAAGGATATAAAATATATTTCATACATGATAACTAGAAAATAATATATAGTTAACTTCAGGAAAGCGTAAGTTCAGAGCATGGACTTTTATTAATAAGTCACATCGTATTTGATAGATTTTCATTCCACAGAAGCATTCAGCTATTCTAAACCCAAACTAAACTTAAATTTAAGAAAAATGTCCACGCAGCCCGCGTAGCGAAAGCAACATATTAGCAAAGCAGTAGCAGTTTCAGTCCCCCATCGGTGACTAGTATGTAGGATGCGTACAGGGACAGCGTTGGGTGTCAGCGATAAACAATTACTGTGGTTGTGGTTGTGTAAAAGGAAAATATACTTGAAGTGCAAAAACATGCTTCGGGTCACAGTTACGCACATATAGCAGTCATGATACAGTGCAGACAGCTGTACTATATCCCTCAGTGAGACGGACGACTGAAAAAATATGGTAGAATTGCCTCCTGTGTAGACAAGCCTAAAAGGCGGTCTGTTTTGTTGGTTGGTTTATTTTGGAATTACCCGTATTTATCATACTCATCAATCCTGTGAGAGAACTTCGGTCAACTAATCCCATGGTGCCAGGATATCAAAGCTTTCACATGTGAAGAAAAAAAAAAGCTTCAGATTTAATGCTCACTGGCTCTTAGATTAATAACTAACCAATAACCTGGGCACCGGGGTTTGCCAAGGGTGTGGAAGGCAGGAGACCAAAGGTTGCCTGTACTGAGTAGGCCAAGATTTAGAGAGGAGAGGCAGTAAGGGGGAGGACACAGCCATTGGTCTTTTAGAGCAGGAGCTACTAGTTAACTATGTAATATATTACATGTTATCAGCCACTGATATTTCTCTCCCTCAATCACTGCTTCATATTTGGCCACTGTCAGAGAAGAAATTCTTCACTGAACATTTCAGACTTCGTGACCTCATCTTCATTGGTCAACCTGGATGTCGGCCAGAGAGCAATGTGTCACAGGAAGACATCCGGCAGTCACATTCTTTACTTTTTTTTTTTTTTTTTTTTGCCCATTTCTGTCAGCTTTTAGACCTCTCTCAGTCTTTAATATGTTACCAGGAGTTTCTGCAAAAACGCTGCCCTCAGCACACCCTGACCTTTGTCATTTCCGGTGGCCCAATGCAGTCTCTGTTATCTAATCAGGGAAACATCTGACTCCAAGTGAAGGGACAGAGAGGCAAAGGAGGAGGTGAGCTAGCTAAACATGGGAATGAGGGACAAGTAGATATGGAATTATGATGTTTGATAATAGTCGGTATCACTGTATGTTGCGATACAGTCTATTGATTCACTGGCGCCAAAATAGTGAAACTTTCAGTTGTGAAATTGTGGTAGAAGTGTTTCCGTCTTTGACTGCAGACTTTAAGATTTGAATTGTTATACTTTATGGCCTTTTTCCAGTTTGTGCCTGCTTAATATTTGAAGAGTGTCATGTACGTTTATGTTGCTGAACGTCTGAAAAAACTTGAAGCCATATAAGTTTTCAGTTTCATAGATTTTGTGACATATTAGAGATAATTGTCTTGCATTATATTAGCCTGTGATTTAAAGCTCTAGTGGGTGAAAGAGGAGTGAAACAAGCACTAGCATCAACACGGGAAATAAAAAAACGGAAAGAGGGCGATGTGAGCTGGAGTGGCTGTCATTTGTTGTCTAGTTTGAAACCACCTACTTTAGGGGAAAGGTTGGAAATCTGGCCAGAACCTGAACCTGGCCACATGGTCAGTCACCCTCCGACTGGGTTTAATCATACACCGAAAGCTTCAGACGTAATGAATAGTAACCAATAGTCTGTTAAATCACGAACCACAAACAAAATATACATTTAAGCCAGCAGTGAATGTCTGACTTTGCTCTTTCGCATTCACATATTTTCGGTTAGCTTGTTTTTTTACACTACTTCCGCTATTTTTTACACAGAATTGGATATTGAGTATTTTTAAACTGCTTCTGCTACAGCCTAAATTTCCCCATTGTTTTGTTCCTTTTTATTTAATCTTAGTATCAGAGTAATTCCAGTTTATTCTGGCCTGTGTTGAAAGTGTAAACATTCAAGTTCTTGGACCAATGTGACAAATTTGTGAAATTTTAGGGTCTTCTCAACATTAACCCAGAGCTATCTCCTCGCTTTGCCTCTTCTGTATGTCTCACTATATATATCCACTTACTAACCATTTTGTGTAGACTTCATGTACTGTATTGCAACTTGTTCATGCTGCCACTCAACTGTATTATGTGGATTGATACTCCATGTAGGCTGTTTATTTCTGTGACAAGAGAGGGATCCTTAAGAAAAAGCCCCTGATAGAATATCTCAAATGATGATTACTACTGATTATGTTCACTAACAGCATTTTTTTCCCTTCTGATTCCCTCCACCCTCCTCTTCTTCATCTCTCACCTCTTCCACAGTGACAGTTATGCGCGTGTGAGAGCAGTGGTCATGACTCGGGATGACTCCAGCGGTGGGTGGCTTCCCCTGGGCGGCGGAGGCCTTAGCTGTGTCACCGTCTATAAGGTCAGCCGGGCGGAGGACAGCAACAGCACCCATAGCGGAGGCAGTGGAGGAAGCAGCAGCAACCTCAGCCCCTGTAGCCCCAGTCCTAGTCCCAGTCCAAGCCCTAGTCCCAGCCCCACCGCTGTGGAGTTCCACATCAAGGGCGAGAGGCTCAAAGACAAATTGGTAAGGAATACCCTAGCACATGTACTGTAGATTGGAATAATGTTGTTTTAAAATGTATTAGGCACAGACAGTAAAGGCACAGTCATACTCCCTATAGGTGTAACTAGCTAGCTGATATTTAGTCGTTCCTTCGGTTATTTAGTCGTTCCTTCTCTTTCAGGCACATTCAGGTGTACAAACCGGAGATGGTGCATTTTCTCTGATGAGCTCACCATGAGCCCCCCTTTCCCAGACCCTCCTCTCTCTGTCTCGCTCGCACGCACTCATACACACAGGAAATGGTTGTTTGGCTTTCCTCCATGGCGCAGGTATCTGAAAATAGGAGTGAACTGCGTGATGCTGTGATGCATGATGACATCATCAGGGAGAAGGGCAGATTACTCAGGAGAAGAGAATGTGGGATGAAGGATGTGGGAAATGCACAAAGAGCTTTGGAAGGGACCTAAAGGATGGAATAGGGGCTGAAAATTCACACTCACTCACTTTTCCATGAGTACACAAGTCATTTTCCTACCTTTTTTTTATGAGCATTTTCTCTTTCTTTATGTGTAATGTAAAGACTGTGTCAGAAGCATTCACACGAATTAAATTAGGAAAATATGTTCCAGGTTGTTCTAACAGCAAATAAGTGACCGAATATGTAGCCTACATGTTTAAATCCCTCAATAGTTAATATAGTTTAACTGTGAGGAAATAGTTGCAAGTTGTATGGTCAATCTGTTTCCTCACAATCGAAGAAGTAACACTGAGGCACCAAAAGATCAACTTGTACATTGTGATTCTAATCCTTATGGCTTTTGCTTTACTTGCTGTAAAGCTTGTGACCTTCTTGTCACACACTCGTGCTGTGTTGTAGATGTAAAACAGATCCAGTAGATGCACTGGGATAATCCTGAGTCTCTGGTAATGAGAGTGTAAATCTGTGTTGTGTGTGTGTGAGAGAGAGAGATATAGAGAGAAAAAGAACTGACTGTCAGAAAACAGAGGAGGCCACCATGATGCACAGAGTCTGTCTGCTCCTGACAATCTGACATTAGAGGCTTGTTACAACAGGGCGTCTAAATTACCTTTTTTTTTTTTTTTTTTTTTTTTTTTTTTAATCTTCTTTGACTGAAGACATTTTATGTGCGTTTTGTGTTTACAGCCTGTTTATATTTGTACGTTGCTATCCGAGCGTGTGTGTGGCACAGGAAAGGGTGTGACGGGAATGCCGTTGTTCAGACAGGGTATAGACATGGCTCAGATACCCCGACGACTGCTCTGGGATGTGGTAAAACACCCCTATCACCACCAGAGTCTACCCCCAGCCACCACAACAAACACCCAGCCATATGTAGGTCTGTCGGGATGCCACCCAGTGCCAGGGTGTTGGCGTCAACCACAGCGCTACCGACAGTCTGAGGGCATCAGAAGAAGAGAGACAGAGTGATGAGTCCAAGACAACAACAGCAACAGACAAAACCACATTGGAATATGCTAGCCATGCCAGAAAGAGATGCAGGGCAATATCTGTTCTTGTTACCACAGAATTGTTTAAAACAGTTACGTCAGTGTTTTGATTACAGAGGTAAAAGAAAGACCATAATTATGTTGTATGAATGATGTTGAAAAGGCTGTTTGGTTTGAACTTGTTGTGCCTAAAACAGAAAAGAAAAATGCAGTTCCATATTTCAGATGTTTTTTGTGATCCTGAGGGAGCGCAGTGTTTTTAATTCAGAATAGAAAAGCATGTCCTAACCATGATAGGAACCTGGATAGAGGAAAACAGATAAGAGATGGAGTTTTATATTTTTTAAAAAAAAGGCAGAGTTTCAGCTGGCAGATATGATGTGATTTGGGTGCATAAGAGATGAGGAATCAGGGAAAGAGATGTGTGTAGTCAAAGAGCAGGAAACAGAGGTGGAGCCAGATAGACGGAGACGGAAGAAGAGAGGTGGAGGGGATCTGTCTATAAGCGCAGTGATGCGGCACAGAGTGTACTGGTGATGACTCAGCTGGCTCTCCATATAGCTACCAATCACTCTCCTTCTTGCCCCCTCCTTCCTTTCTCTCTCTCTCTCTCTCTGTCTCTCTCTCCCTCACTCTGATTCTCCAACTCTCTTAAAAACTACAGATCTAATTGGTCGATGATTATTTACCATACTGGCTCTCGGATTATGACAAATCTCTGGCTAAGCTCTCTGCCACTCCACCTCGCTTCCTGTCTTTCATAGTCTTGGTGTCCCTCTGATTGATACAGCTGTGAATGTGGTGTAGTCCAGGCTTACTGGAAATAGCTTTGCCTCGGGGCAAGAGCCCACTCGTTTGTTTCCACTGTTAACATTGTCATTTGTTAGCAAAATGTGTTTTATTAGCTGTAAGCCTTGGGGTTATTGGATAAAAAATATCAATATCAACCAATGCTAATACACAGCAATAACTTTTATATGCTCAAAACAAATATTATTTTATCCCAAGACAATCAAGATTATTATATATCCTTTCATTCCAAAGCAATTAATACTTAATTTAGTGTTTTTGTTAAAATGAGATTATCAGGTTGTAATTATACACTTTACATCGTTAGCAAGGCACTGTTCATAGATTATAACCGATTGCTCCCACCTGGTTTCTCGTGTGCATGTAAGTGTAATCTCTCTACCCCCACCCCCCATTTCCGCTCTCACGCTATCTCTTCACTACTCCCGGCACGTCTCACCTGCGTCTGTCTCTGTCCCCTCTCCTCCTCTTAACATCTCCAAACCTCCGATCCGTTTCTGTCCGGGTGGCTCCTCCTCCTCTTTTCTCCGAGCGCTGTGTGGAATGTGGTGTTAAGTGTCGTCCTTCCATGCAACCGTGATACTTCCTCTTCTGTCAGCCTTGCTGCACGCTCACCTTACCTGCTCCGGCTCCATTCAGTCTCGCCTCCACAATCAGCTCCAGAGGCAAAGCGGACCCCCCTCCACCCCCCCCACCCCTTCCTTGCCACCCCATCCTGCTCACATCCATCCCTCTCTTCTTCCCTCTACCTCATCCACTGGCTCTGGGTAAACACGCAGGCTTAACCCTTGCCCCCAGCTTTTCTCGGGGAGGCAACAGTGACATGAGGGCAGATATCGAAGGACGTCTTTCACATGCAGAAAAATTATGTCACGGTACGCTTTCAACCAGCATAACCAGCATTTCTCACCCAGACACTGAAACGTGGACCTGTGTACTTGAGCGATCACGCTCCCTCTCTGACACACACATCACATATCATCAACCTCTAGTACAACTGCCACGTATCAACCTCTTTAAGTGTGCATGTTTGACTGTTGTCCAGATCCAGGGGGAACAGTGCCATCTGCTTTCAGTTATCGAGCATTGGTTTGCGACCATTATTCTCTGACAAGGCATTCATGCCACAAAGATGCACGGTGTGGCACTTGGGTCATTGAGCTTTTCATCACACCAGCTCCCGCAGTCATGTGTTCTCTCACGTAGATCACCGCGCGCATGCTCACACATTCACACCCCATTAAGCCACTCTCATACACGTTTTTGTAAAGAAAAAACTCAGACTGTAATGGCCGTCTCTCATTTCATTTAATCTGCCTAGAGGAAGGCCGGGAGGTGGCCCAGTAGTCCTGATTAATAATAGGCTTTGGAAACACAGTCTCTCTCTGCCACACACTTTGGCTGCCTGGCTCCAAAACATACTCAGCCCCCCCCCCCCCCCTCTTTTTCTGCCACCACCACTGCTTTCCAACTTTATCATCATCTGTAATGAAAACCCCACCATTTAGAATGTGTTTTACAAATTATCCAAAAAAGTATGTGAAATTATTGGGCTTAGGATGATTTTTTTTTTTTCTTTTGATTTCTATTTTAGAAACTCTGGAGTTATGTGTAGTTTGAGTTGCAGGCCCCCCCCCCCCCCAAATTCACGTCGTGGTGGAATGATTGAATGTGACACATTTAAACAGCTTAGGGTGAGGAATAAGATGAAGGATTTACATCTGTGTTCCCCCAAAGAGTCCTTCCCACAGACCTTTAAATGATGCAGTTTCCAGTCTGCATACTACCAACTTATAGCTTGACAGTCTCCCAAATGGAATTTTAATTTTCTAGCACTGCCTGAGTCTATAGGGAAAGAACCAAGTTGTGTGACCCCACCTTTAATTGTCACCACACCTTGTTGTTTCACTCTCGACTCTGTGTGTGTGTTTTTTTTGTCAGGTGGTGCTGGAGTGTGTCCTGCAGAAAGACCTAGTATACAACAAGGTCAACCCAATCTTCCACCACTGGAGGATCAACGACAAGAAGTTCGGACTGACCTTCCAGAGTCCCGCTGATGCCCGTGCCTTCGACCGGGGTATACGCCGGGCCATCGAGGACATCAACCAAGGTGGGCATATGTGTGCGTATATGTCTGCTTGTGTGTGTGTGTGTGTTTTTTTAGTTTAGAGCAGGTAAAACCAGATAACAAAGTCAGGATCAACTCAGCGGAACGTCCCTTAACTTGGGAATCAAGCAACCAGCATCGGCTATTGTTTCCATATCAAAAAATCAGAGTAGCCCACAGAATTCTCGCTGCCATGTTTTTTTCACTCCTCTCAGCCTATCATCATAACACCAGGTTTGTTTGGAATTCCCTCTGAGAGGTTGCACTATACTATGCATGTTGGCAGCCATCCAATACGTGTAAAATAATATGGGTGTATGTGTATGAATGCGGCATGCATTCTGCTGGCGGGTGTCTGCAGCCTGTATTCCTGCCTGTTTGTCATTGGCTTGTAATGGCTGACCTAGCATCTGTTCTAGGAGAGATGCATAGTGTTGATTAGCGTTGATGACTCCCCTCAACCCCCCCCCCCCCCCCACCGTGCTACCTGCTCACTCACCCAAGCATGACCCTTCCTGTGTTATCTTATCAGTGCCAGCTGCCCAGATAAACTCTCTACTTCCTGTAGAGACTGGCAAGGCAAAGCTGTGCCCAGACAGTGGGTGATATATGACAGAGCGAGAGAGGGGAGGGAGGGTTGGTGAGAAAGACTCAAAGAATGGGTGGCAACCTGAGATGAGGGCAGAGTTTTAGTCAGAGGAAGCTTGACTGGGTCAGGCTTTTATGTTGCTCAGACTTATTAAGTAAGTTTGAGGACTGGCTAGGCTAGTCTTAAAAAAAAAAAAAGCCAATGTTTGGTTTGATCAGTGTACAGCGTGATATTCATTCATTCATTTTTTTTTTTTTAAATGCTAAACTAGATATTACACTCGAGTGGAGTTGAGTCTCTGAATTGAGTTAGCAGCTTTGGGTCCTGATAAGCATTATTTTTTAGTTCAGTGCCAGAGGTTGCAAAGTCATCCAATTAGCAGGAGAATCGCCAGCTCAGCAATCTGCCACCCAGCCCCATATTACACAAGAGGCTGGCTGGCTGGCTGGGGAGCTATAATCTTCTTTACTCTCTAGACCCGGGAACCCTGGGGAGCGTAGAGGAGGTACAGCAGAACATATCGTAAAGGCTTATCACCGCTGGGCATCAGTAGCTTCTTGCCCACAACAGTTTATCTTGGATTTGAACTTCCTGGGCACCAGTCCACACAAATTCTAGGTGAAAGGTAATCACGGGCAACAACTGTCGAGCTGGCTTTGCAAATAGCTTCGACTCTCAATTTCAAATGAAGGAGGAGAGAAAAGAATCATGGATTGCTTTAAACGTAAAACTATATTAATCAGCTATTGGAGGTCATCCATCAGGACTGCTTGGTTGGTGTGAGCGTGTTGGCCTATGGCTGTAATGACATCAAAACGGTTCGCATTAGAGCTGAAATGATCAGCTGATTAATAGATCAGTTGGTTGAAAATTAAACGGCAACTATTGTGGTAATCAATTGATCTTTTTTTGCCAAAAAAAAGCTGCTTCCAGCTTCTTAAACGTGGATATTTGCTGGTTTTCATAGCTCTCTGTGATAGTATATAGAGTATTTTTGGATTTGGGGCAATAGGAAGACAACACCTTTGGCTCTGGGACACATTTTATAGATTAATTGAGAAAATAATTGTCAGAATAATCAATAATGAAAATAATAGTTGCAACCCCCCTTTCACACAGCAAGATGTGGAAACATCTCTGATAGCGGGACAGGGTGATTAAACACATTTCCCCGTAGCTGACGCAGAGGCCGTACAGTATTGTGTCTGCTAGTAAATGCTTCAACTCTTTCCTGTGAATGTCAGCTACAGCAGGTGATGGTGAGTTTCAACTCCCCAGTGCACTTCTCTCTCTCTCTCTCTCTCTCTCTCTCCTTCCCCTGCTGTCCTCTCCTCCCTCTGTTCTCCTTTCTCTCCTGGCATCTTCTGTATTCTGCCAGTGTTGTGTAATGCCTCTCCTCAGCGCAGGCAGGCAGGCAGGCGGGCGGGCAGGCAGGCAGGCAGGCAGGCAGGCAGGCAGGCAGGCAGGCAGGTTCTTCTGTATTCCTGTTGCATCGTTCTGCTGCTGGACTGCTGCGTTGAATGTGTGTGGGGAGAAAAAGAGGCAGTGAGAGAGAGAAAGGGAGAGAGAGAGAGAATATGTTTTGCCTGTGTGTATGTGTGCGCACGTGTGTGTATCAGTCTTGCAGTCCTCTGTTGCCATGGCAACACTGGGCACATGGCTCAGGCAGCTTCGCGGCCCAGCACTGCCAGAGTCGTGCTGCAGGAAGCCTCTTTCTCTCAGTAGTGAAGAAATGCATACACACATACACCTTCCTCCATGTGATTCAGAGACACAGACACACCGATGGACAGACGGTGTCTAACACAAGCCCAGTGAAATCTTCTCTGTCCTCTCTGTGGCGGAGACATCACTGCCATGTATTGCTGTGCTCGCTTCACTGAATGCAGACAGGCTGGCTGTTGCCTCAGCGCTTCAAATGAGGCCTTTAATTAAGTGAACCTAAGTTTTAAAAAGAACCTCCTCCTGATGCCCCAGGTACAAACAGTTTCCCCTTCATCCCAATGGAAGTGGTTTAATCGCTGTTTTGCCACAACTGTAGCTGCAACCATTTTCTCATGTTTTAAGTTTCTTTAACAGTGTATTCTTTTATCTGGAATATGTTGGCTGCTGTTGCTTCTCGTGCTAGGTTTGCTTTCAGCAGACATACAGTAGTGTTGTGTTTTAATTAAAGAAGGGTGAAACTACAATATTAGTTTGAATTCCTGTACCGGTAAAGTTATAATTATACTAAATGACTCTTCTGGAGCCAGACATGCAGAAACTACTGAGTGTACATGTAGCTTGTTCAAATTTCGTTTTAATATTTGCATTTCTTGTCACTTTGTTGTTGGACTTCATTACATCTCCAATCAAAGGAGAGAAAATCAGCTTGGTAAATTATAAGACCAATAATGTAGGATTGGAAACAGATTAAGCTAGGAAGGTACTGCATACCAGAATAGTTACTATTCTGACGTTACTTCATATGCTGTTTGGCACTACTTTTTAGTGACGTCAGTGTCTGTTGGGTTTGCCTGACACCATCCACAGAAGCTGTTATTATTCTCTGAGGTAATGAAAAGCTGTAACACGGTCAGCCTGATACCTGAAACATAAGCTCTGACTCCAGCATCTGCAGACGAGGTGTTTTGGATGCGGAAATGGCGCATGGTGTTTTAGCCGAGGTCGGGGGTTACATTATTCTACGCATGCATATTTCATTAACTTCTGTGTGCCCCACTGACACAAAGCAGCTTTCATTTCTTCCCCCCCCCATTAGGCTGCAGTCAGAGGAAAGCAGAAGTCTTGGCCTATTTTGGCCTTGACAAGAATCAGTGTTGTAAATGTGTAAATGTGGTGGCTTTAACTTGCTAAGGAGGGAAGATGTCACCCATTGACAGTGAAGTAGTTTTTGATGAATTAAATATAAGAATTGTACTTAGGGTTTTAAGTGGAAATATATTTTTGGTTTCATGCATTTGTGCAAGGAAGTGGATGGAAGTGGATTAGTTTGCGTCTGGGAAAGGATTTCACTAGTGGACCATGAGATTGTGTAGTGTACAAAAAGCTGATTCTACATGTCAGTAATATCATTGGTGTTTGTGTGAGGTTTTCTTTGAGATGTTACATAGATCACGTGCTGTTATTTTATTTATCTAAGCCTGTTGTGGCTTACTGACTGTAGGTATGCTGTCTACTATTAAGTGGATAAAATGACCATGTCAGTACTCTAATCTTCCTCTCTTCTGTGTTCTTCCTCTCTTCCAGGTTGTCGGTCGTTTGGGGAAGGGGATACTCCCGAGGATGGACTACCGGTGAGTGAGATCAGAGCTGAGACGTTCTGGCTGTTTTAGAAGAAAATGTGTATTGTTGTTTTTCTTGCGTACTTTGAGCAGTTCAGTTTTCCCCGTTTGAGTGCGTTAGGCCAAAAGTATTTAGGGTTTAAGAATTGTTCACCACATATCTGTGTAAAGTGCACTTGTGTAAGTGTAATGTTGGATTTTATAAAGTCATATTTATCATTCCACTCTCCCTCACTGCTGTAGAGGAGGCAGGTCGTAGCTAGAACCCGAGCCATATGTTTTGAGCCCTGATGTGTCCCAGCCAGGCGCTGACACCTGCCTTTGTTTTCTAACAGTTGTTCTTAGAGATTTACAGGTGTTTAACCAGTGCCAGCCAGACCCTGAGGTGAAGCTGGGTGTTGGCCAGCAAATGTGCTAGAGCAGGCTTAGCCGTCTCTATCATTCCACCATGGTAGCTGTCACTCTTGTTACATTTGATGCCGATATAATAACTATTGCCTCAGGTGCTGGTTGTTCAAAGGCAGCTTGGTGAAAATTCTCTGTGATTTCAATGTTATCCAACCTGCCTGTGATCGGCATGTGTCGGGCCTCCTTTTTGTTGATAGGGTGAACACTGCATGTTAAGAATGGTATGTATTTGCCCTGTTCTTTGGCATGTGGCACTCTATTGACTATCAACATGTGTGGTTAAGAATGCTGTTCTCTCTTTAGCGGAGACAGGCAGCAGGTATATAGTTCAAGCTTACACACCCATGTTCATTTGTTTTAGATATCAGGCCTGTTACAGCAACGTCAGTCACCTGTTCTGCTTCTGATTGCAATGTAGGTGAAAAGTTTATGGGAGGAAGTGCAGTTCTTCTAAATGCATACTTGAGTCACCAGAGATATAGAAAGCTCTGCACATTGTAAGGCAGTCCAATACAGCAGTCCTGCAATGAGTGCTACATTTGTGAAACTTAATGAAATGCTGTTAGCACAGTGTCAAAGATGTGTTTATGAAACTCTAGTAATTGTAGTTTGAGGTGTAGACAAAGGTACAGCCTCAAAATCTACAACAGAACTGAGTGAACACGGAAACAACTAAGATAGTTGCCTCAACTATATAGTTAATAGTAGCTGGACTGTTGTATTGCATTTCATGGTGTTTCTTATTTTTGACATCATACCATACCGCCTATTAAATTCTAGTTTAAGGATGTGGTGTTCATAGCACTTACCAGAGGCTTGTCATCACATTTGACCCCCCTCACTCCCACACCCACCCCTCCCTATTATCTGACGCCCTGAATGAGCAGTGAAGGAGGGAGCTGCGTTCCTGTTCCTGTGGCGAAGTTCCTCTTTAAGGAATCAGCCTGAACATACAGGAAATCCAATGGCACCACTGTTGCTAGGCAGCGGGGGGGAGGGGGGCTAGAAGGGGGTGTTCACAAGGTTCAGTGAGTGAGCCACCGAGGGTGTCACCATGGTGATTTGGCACCCGAATGTTGCGGTCGGAGACCTGGGCTACAGAGAAAGAGAAGTGAACCAGTGGTAAGTGCTGCAGCCAGAGAACTAGCAAAATACCACCACACCACAAGGTGTGACATTAGCTGTGTTGCTTTATTCTCCATCATAAAGTCACACCACTGTTTGTACTGATACTTTTATAGAATATCAGCTCTCACGTCATACACAGGCTCATGAAGGAATACATAAATTCCTGTGTTCGGGTCTTTAGTTTGTGTTATTGCTGTGCACTTCTAGAAGTCACTCTTGGAAAAAAATATCAATCTCAATGAGATTACCTGACTTATAATAAAGTTAAAATAAAAATAAATTTAAAAAAGTAGTAGATCTTCCCTGAGTAGCTGTGACCTTGTCTGGAAAACTCACCAGAGTCTCATCAGAATGAGGGGTTACCACCTAGCCTTGTTTAGTGATTAGATTCAGACATCTCTAGAAAATGTCTTTAAGTATTTGAAATGACTGGAATTCATGATAGTCTTGTGTTATTTCAAGCATTTGAATGATGTATGTGTGAGTAGTGCGTGTGGTGTGTGTGTGTGTCAATGTAAATGCGTTCAAGACTGTCCTCTCCACCCACATCCTGCCCACTGAGGCTCAGCACCCACTTGTATGGCCTTCACAAGCAGATCACATTCTTCCTCTAACTCAGAGAGACACACACACAACACACACACACACTGTATGCACATGCAACATACTTTACCCATTAAAAAAAAAAAAGAAGAAAAAAAAAAAAAGTGGTTGCACAACACTCTACTCAGCTGTGATGACCCAGTGCCAGGAATTATGTTGTACCACCGCAGTCCTTCCGCTAGTACAAAGTAAAATGCATTTTTTTCGAATGCCACAGGAAAACATCCGCATCTAATTTAGCACTGGCAGGAAGTTTTCTCTTATCAGTTTAGTACACAGAGGTTTTGTTGGCCAGTTGATTTTTACAGCCTGACTGGTAGACCAAAAACTTTCAGGCTGGTTTGGTGCGGCTTGATAGGGCTCCATAAAACACCATGGAGCCAGGTAGAAGAGTGGTTTAAAGGAATAGTTCCACATTTTGGGAAATACACTTGTTGTTATTCTTCTTTGTTGCTTTGTGTTAGATGAGATAAGATTGATACCACTCGTGTCTGTCAACGAAATGGTTCAGCGGTTAGTACTGTCTGACACACTTGCACACTTACATACTTGCCTCACAGCAAGAGTGTCCTGGGTTCAAACCACAGCCTGTCCCAGGTCCTTTCTGTGTGGACTTCCCCTCGTGTTTGTGTGGTTTTCCTGACATAGACATAGATTTAATCCTCCTGTCAGTGCCCCTGACCACTTTTATACAATAGGATGTATATAGGATGAGTCAAATGCAGAGGTCAAATTTCTTTTTAATTTATGTGAGTGCCGGGAAATGACAATAAAGAAATCTTAATCTGAATATGAAGAAGCTACAGCCAGCAGTTGCTTAGCTTAGCACAAAGACCGGAAAGGGCTAGCCTGGGTCTGTCTAAAGGGTTTGTCCAAAACTCACCAGTTAACAAATTATGTCTTTATTTTAATCCGTTCAAAAACCAAAAGTGTAAAAATACAACAATTAGTGATTTTTAAGGGTGTTTATGCATCAGACTATTTCTTGACTGGCTACATTGACTTCACATTGACCTATATGGATTAAACAAATGAGATATAATGTAATTAGTGGGCTTCAGAGGTACTGGTAGGCAGATTTTATTACGTTTGGACTGAACCAGGCTAGCTGTTTCCAGTCTTTATGCTAAGTTAAGCTCTCCTAACTGTAGCTTCATATTCAGCGTACAGACATGTATGAGAGTGGTATCGATCCTCTCAACTTGGCAAGAAAGCATGTTTCTCAAAATGTCAAACTCTTCTTTTAAGGGATACGTGGGGACTAGCCAAGAACTTGACTGTAGTACTTTGATTTTTAGTTAACTTATTATGCTAAGACCTATTTCTAGAGTGTGAGAAACCGATATGACAGACAACCGTTTACTGTTTCTGATCGAACATCCAAACTTGCTCACAGCCTTTTCTTCTCTATTCTTTTCTATCTTTAATACAGAGTTATTGCGTTACAGGCTATATATCTGCAAGGACGCGGCTATCTGCCAGGATCTGTCTATGTCATGCATCAACGCAACAGCATGTTGATTTGTTGATATGAGCATGGCCAACATCACAATAGTAGTGAAAAATGGACCACGATAAACGCTCTAAAGTGTGGCTTCACTTTATTAAAGCAAGCAACAAGGCAAAGTGCGATGCATGTGGGACCAAACATTTAAGGCAGCACGGCGTTGATCTAAAAGAATGTTTGGCGTTTGATGTCTTGTGGTCTCCTAGCCTGAGCGTGTCATCAACCAGCACTAGCACCTCACTAGCCATAACATACCTTCTGTTTTGATGTATTGACTTTGTTTATTTGGTTGCAGCAAGGTGTTAGTTCTAGCATTTTTGCCCCTATTGCTCTGACAGACTTGCGCTTTTTGTGTTTCATTGCAAGGATACACTAGCAAGGAAAAACTTGCACAATGTTTTTCTATAGCCCTGTTTTTCTAGAGTATTCCTTAGGGCTTTGGGGACTGACAGACATGATTAGTTTATTTCAATTTCACATTGAATAAAACAACAAAATTTGAGGTTGTCGAGCACCGGAATCCGTCCTACAGTAGGAACCTCACTGCTACCTTTTTCAGTCGTTTTTCACGGAAGTGTGAAAATACCACAGCATCCACAAGAAAATGTATGTATTGACTGGATGGTATGTTTTTATTGTACAATTTACTTTGTAAATGTTCAGTTAAAAATACTTTGAATTCACTTATTTTAATGAAACGATAAAAGATATTTTTGCTATCTCAACATTTGACCTCTTCTATTTACCATATTGGCATTGAAACTGGGCATTGATAAGAACTGGAATCGATGAGCAGTATTGGAATCGATAACATGAAAACGATACCCAGCCCTAGCCCCCACGCATGCCTTTGAATGGAGGGGCTTAGGCAAGCGCTTTAAAAGGAAGCCCAAGTCTGTTTCCCATTTCGCCCCCCCACCTCTCCACCCCTCGCTCCTTTCTCTTTCTCTCACATACACACACAGCTGTCATCTGGCTTTTTAAGTTCTGTGCTGCATTTCTCCAGCTGGAGCTGGTTTATGACATTCCCTCGGCAGACTCTTTGGCCTCTCGCTCTCTTTCTCTTTTCTCTCTCCTCTCTCTCACACACACACACACACACACACACACACACACACACACACAAATACAACACAAGCTCATTTTTTCCTGTTCTGTTCTTTCTCTTCTCTCCCTCCACTGTCTCCTATTCCTCACATTCCCCTGCAGACGCTGTGGATGTGTGTTACACCACTTGGTATGTTTGGAGGCAAAGAAGGAGCAAAGTCGCACACACACACACACACATACACACACACCATGTGTTAGCAGTCTAGAGAGGAGGGAGGGGGGCAAAGTGGAGGAGGAGAGAGAGAAAGAAAAAAGAAGAGAAAGAGAGGGAAAAAAAGAAGTCAAAGGAAGCATCTCTTAGCAACCACAGGACAGTAATTACTGTAGCAGCAGCTGGGAGCAAACCAGATTTCCGCTGTGCGTTAAAGCACTGGCGTGGGCTACTTTACACACGGCACTGACTAACCAGAGCCAGCAGCCTCCTCCACACGCAGAGCAGAGAGAGGGAGAGAGAGAGAGAGAGAGAGAGAAAGAGAGAGAGAGGGTGGGAGGAGGAGAGGAGGACTAACCCTGCCTTGATGAGGTCGGGGTGTGTGTGGGAAAGAGGGACAGCTAGCCAGTGTGAACAAGGCTTGAATACGGTTGGATCGGGTTTGAACGGCGTGTGTCCATGTTTGTGTATTTCTGTGGGACTCGAAGAGAGGAATAACACCGAAGACCTTTATTTTAAAGTTTATTTGGATCATTTTTCAGAAATAAAATGACAGTATTTACAAAGAATGCACTTGTATGAATTGAAATTTTGAATTTAATCGACCCTGATTCATATTTTTATATAATTTTCATAGAAGAGATGATGTTTGGTGCATGAACACGCTGGAAGTTGTTCAGATGGTCGCGCTGACTTAATGCTGGACCTAAAATATCATCACAAGGCTCTTGATGTAATAACTGACTATCCTCCTCCATCACCTCTGCACACATGAATCATGAAATAGCCATCACTTTTGGTTTTTGTTGCTATGAGTAATGAAGTATTGTATTATTTCTACTGGAGCCATAAGTATTTATTCCTGTGGACGTACAGAAATATACTTTTGCTGTATTTATAAAACTGTATTTGATGCCGTCTGTGGCATTCACAAGATGTTATTTATAGACATTATTGATGTCAACAGTTAGCTTTCCCTCTTGTAATTATGACATTGTTCGACGTTCACCTCGCACGGTTTCCGACATTTCTCTCCTTTTTAAATTTAGTTTTTTTTATTCGAATGTTTCAAGCGCCTCTTTTTTAGGCCCATGTCTGTAGGTTTTTGCATCAGTTAAAATGTTTGTGGGAACACATGCAAGGCTGATGGGAACTCTGAGTTCTTAACAGAAGGGCCTTGAGTCATCACCACACAGCACACTCATATGGCCAAGTGTAGGCGCAGGATGCCCCCTGGTGGTGAAGAGTGGAGAACACACACACACACACACACACAGAGCCTACACACCCTGTAGTCAAAAACGGTTGCTGAATTGATCTGGTAGTGAAATGGTAACATAGGGTGTTAGAATGACTGATGTTTACCAGAGCACAAAGTGTTCTATGTTTATGACTTTGCTGGCTTTTCTTTTTCTTTTACGTGTGTCCATCTGAGAAATTCTGTCCTTCACTTGGAAGAAGAGAAAGTTAAGATGAAATTTACTTTTTTCTGTGAACTATCTCCAAACTTACCTATTTCTTCTCTGTATTTCTCCAGGTGTGTGATGAGCCTCCCTCTATCTGTACCCCAATGAAAGAGCCCTTCTCTCCCTTGAACAACGTTGTCTCCACCGAGCCATTCAGGGGCTGCTACGTCCGCACCCAGCCCTTCGACGAGTTCCCCTCTAGCATCCGCCGCTACCTGCCTCCACAGGTCCGCCTCTGCTCAACACAACCAATTGCATTACATTTCCCAAAATCTGAATTATATGTTCCATAAAAATAATTCAAAATAATGTCTTTTAATGTCGCATTGTTGTTGAGCGCTGACTCTCAACTTCCCTCTTCTCGAAGGTCTCTAAATCGACTCGTCATGTCAGCTTTCACATGGACGAGGAGGAGATCGTTCGCATCAACCCACGCAAGGACGTGCTCATCCGCGGCTATGAGGACTACCGCCACCCTGTCATGTGGAAACAGGAGGCTGACCGCGAGGATCTGGACTTCCCCACCGCCTTCCACAAACTGGACAGTAAGAAGTGCGAGTACCTCTTCCCCGACGGCCCTGGTGGGGACTCCCACTCTGGCTCTGGTATGGGCATTGGAACAGGTATGGGGCTGGGTCTGGGCAAGGACACAGCCATCAAGACTCAGCCCTCCCCCCTGCTCAAGTCCAAGAAGGGCCGACGGCGACGAGAGGACGGAGAGCGTTCGCGCTGCATCTACTGTCGAGAGATGTTCAACCACGAAGACAACTGGCGGGGGCAGTGCCAAGACGCCCCCGACCCGATCAAGCAGTGCATCTACAAAGTCAGCTGCATGCTGTGTGCCGAGAGCATGCTGTACCACTGCATGTCCGACTCCGAGGGCGACTTCTCGGACCCCTGCTCATGTGACACATCTGACGAGCAGTTCTGCCTACGCTGGCTGGCCCTGGTGGCGCTCTCCTTCATCGCGCCCTGCATGTGCTGCTACCTGCCTCTGCGCGCCTGCCACCACTGTGGTGAGGCTTGCCGCTGCTGTGGGGGCAAGCACAAGGCCGCAGGGTGACCTGACGCCGGACACTGGGACACCCTCAAAGCTAGCTAACACAGGAAGTGGATAAAAGCGGAAAATTAAAAAGCCGGCATCCTTTTTTCATTCCCCTCTCAGACGGGGTGATGTTGTTGATCCCCAGCTCTGAGGGCTTTTGGAGATTTCAGTTTGTGTTTGTCGCCGACAAGCAGCAGTGGAGGACAAACCATATGCTTTGTGGGAGCTCTGGGCATCAAGCTAAGTTCAGGAGCTTAATCGGAGGAGTAGAAGAGGAGGAGGCGTTAAGATTAATAGACTTGGAGATGTTACTAAACACACCTGTACACGTACACACACACAACACATACACAAACACACACCTCTCTCACATTCACACTCATGCATTGACAAAGCCAGGCCACAAATGTCAGAACTCTACTACAAGTAATGTGTAACTTTATGAAGGAAAATTTGTCTTTTGTACAGAGAGCGACAAGTTAATGACAAAAAAAGAAAACAAAACTATTCTGCGTTCAGAAAAAATACTTGCTGTTTGAGTATGCTAAAAGGGATATGTTCTTGCTTTTTTGTGAATTTGCAGTTGGGTAACAGTGGCCTTTCCTTCATGGCTTCAACATTTGCTGACAATGTAATTATTAGACAGAAAAAAGTGCACTAGAAATGATATTTTCCCCCCAGAGTAAAGGTAACCCTCTCAAATGGATGTGGTACATTAACCCACCATATTTAGCATAATTTTAACATTTGAGAGATGTCGCTGTGGTGGATGTTTGGCCAATTTTATTCCTTGTTTTCCTTTCAATCGAATGTTAAGAAACTCAAAAAGTAACAGCTTGTTTTTTTGAAGGTACAGCTCGGCATAGCTTTTGACATTCATTTAGAAGATGTTAAAATGATTACCTTGCCTTCTCGAGGTGATTTAGACCATTTGATTGCATTCCAAAATAAAGGGATTGATTCCATGATTAGAAGGGAAAAAATGGTAATGACTTTACCATGCTGACTTCCCCGAAAAAATATTTTTTCCACGTCACAAAAAAATAAAAAAAAGCATCAGAACCTCTTGAACCATTTTAAATTGAAACCGATACACATGACAATTTCATTCACTTCAGTGAATTTCAGTTTGAGTCCAGTTATTTACTGCTGTAGTGAAATTGGTGTTTTTGTTTCTTCATTGTTATTTTCCTGCTCATTTTTTATAATTATTTTTGAAACAAAGGCTGAAATGTTGCTCAACCAGCAAGTTTTGTTTTGGTGAGTAAGGGGTTACAATGCTCCTTGGTTAAATAATGAGGCACTTAAATTAGGCTATTCTTTGATTGAGAATCCCTCTGATTTTGGAATTAGTCTGTACATAAATTTCACTAATTTAACATCTAATTTGGCGTCTTTAAAGCACTGCTCTCCAAGCTTTGGTTGCAGCACCCTCTCCAAATTTCCATGTTTGTCCCACAATCAGTTTTTTTTCTTTTTGTTTTCTTAATTTCACCCTCATATCCTGTCTAAGTGTAGTATTACGTTGTTCTTAAAAAGTTAGTCCACTCCTTCCATGTGTCTCCATTTAACAGGTCCTGAATGAATGCGTTTCAGGAATGCTGAGTATCTTAGCTATTAAAAAAAAACATACAGATGTTGTGTGTGTGTGTGTGTGTGTGTGTATGTGTGTGTTTGCGTGCATAGGTCTTCATATGCATTGGTGATTTGATGTGTAACATCACCACTGACTATGTTAGTAAGGCTTTGATGTCCTGACAGTGCTGACCAGTATCCTGTTTCCCATCTTTGTCTCTGAACAAAGAAAGGGTCAAACTGTTAAAGGAATAGTTCGTCATTTTGGGAAATGCGCTTACTAACTTTCTTTCTGCGAGTTAGATGAGAAAATCAATACCACTCCCATGTCTGTCCTCTCATTATGTGGCTGGAGCCAGCAGTTAGTTTAGCTTAGCATAAAGACTAGAAACAGGGGGCAACAGCTAGCCTGGCTGTGTACAAAGGTAAAAAAATCTGCCCACCAGCACCTTAAAAGCTCACTAATTAACTCTTTATATCTTGTTTGTTTAATCTGTATAAAAAGTACAGTAGGATGTGTAAAAATGACAATTTCCTGTTTTACAGGACTGTTTATTGGAGGGCTCATGAGGTTGCCAGGAAACCAGCAAAGATTCCTGGAAGTTACTGTGCCTGGCCAAGAAATAGTCCCACACATCCCGAACGCTGTAAAGGCAATGGTTTTTGTTTGAATTAAACAAACGAGATACAGTGTTAGTGAACTGTACAGGTGCTGGTAGGCTGATTTAGACTAGCTGTCTTCCTCTGATTCCAGTCTTTATGCTAAGCTAACTGCTAGCTGTTGGATCCAGCTTTGTATTTACCGTACAAACTTCAGATCGGCATCATCTAACTCTCAGCAAGAAAGCAAATAGGAGTATTCCCACAAAAATGACTAACTTTTATATTTTTTAAGATCCTTGGGAAACAGGGACTAGACAGACTGTAAGCCAGAGTTGAACTGTGTTTGAAACCCATATCCCACCCGAAAGAGCAGAAAATGTCCAATTTAACACCTTGCTCACAAAACTGTTGTCGACTCAGACTATTCTGGACGACAACACTTAGATTAGAACAAACTCCCAACAGGAATAACGGCTCAGTTTGGAAGTCTGGCTGCAATAACCGAAATGTTTCCTAACTAAGGTATTGGCTTGTTCTAAATTAGCGCTAAATGTAATACACCTCAATTTATAACAGCAGATTTGGTACAACATCCGTTTGCTGTAACTAACAGATATGCATATCTTCTCACCTCCTGTCACTCCTGGTTAAAACGGTGTAGTGGCACCTCAGTGTTGATCCGACTGGATCACAGGACAGACGTTACTTTTCCTAACTCCACCCTGACTGGCCAGCGACACCAACGCTCCCTTTACTTTCTATGCAAACTTTCTAACATGGGAAAACACATCGACCTCTCTGCAGACTGAGTCAGTGACGGGACAGGACACTTTAACGTTATATAGGTAGACGACCAACCCCTGGTACCAAACTCCAAACACCTGTAAATACTTAACACTATATTTAAGTACTGATAATAATCCCAGCTTTATTTGTCTTTGAAATTTTAAAGATAGAGCTGTATTTATCGTTGCTGTCAGCATATACTGTAGCTTCAATTGACAGCATTATGTACATAGGTCACCTTTTAGTATTATTTCACATTGAAAAGTAGAGGGCGTTTGTGATGGAAATGACTATTGAGCTTCTAATAGAGTTTCTCTCTAGTTTTGTACGGTAGATGGAAGGATAGTGCTAACACGGTACAGTAGTGGCAGTCCACTTGTTTCAAAA
This sequence comes from Thunnus maccoyii, assembly GCF_910596095.1. Classification (NCBI taxonomy): domain Eukaryota; kingdom Metazoa; phylum Chordata; class Actinopteri; order Scombriformes; family Scombridae; genus Thunnus; species Thunnus maccoyii. The sequence continues at coordinate 12,845,411 of NC_056548.1, forward strand.
GTTTGATATATAAATATATATATACATACATACATACATATAAAGCTGCTAGATACAATCACTAATTTTATTGTGTTGACAGAGAAAATTAGCTATGAACGACTGTTAAACCCTAATTCTCCAACAGCATATAACCACGACGGTGAGTTTTTAAATGTTTGATTGCTCTGTGTGATGAAGTGGAAACTTGTGCGTGTGGGTGTGTGGGTGCATGAGTGTTACTATATATGTGCCCGCGAATGTGTGTTTGTACTGTATGCCTGTTAGTTTCCAGCGTGCTTGTGTGTGTGGGGTTGGTGTTTAACCAAATGTTTGGTTGGTTGTCATATTCTCCCATTGTAATTGGATTGCCCTGCATTATTGCAAGCTGAACCAAGGTTTGATGAACCTGATTAAAACTTGCTGGCTGAGAAGCAAAATGTAGGACGTGCATTTATACAAAGTGTAGAGAATGCTGAAATAACACTTCTCATTCTGCATTAACCAGCACAGTGCAACTTCCTGTCATGTACTGTATTATATATGCAACATGTGTCTGTCCGCTTTAATATATATATTTTTTTGACCTGCATTATATAAGACTTCAGTTTTAACCACTTTGCTGCTAGTCTTTTATCCTCTTTCAATCTTGGAAAAATTGTGCATATCTTTGGGAATGCATACAAGTGTACATTCTTGACATTGTGTAGATTAAAAAAGAAAAAAAGCTATATAAACTCTTTCTCTTCAGTGTATTGTTTTAAAAAGGTTACTTTTCACAGCAGTTGAGTGGTTATGTTTCAATTCTCCAATGCTTTGGTGCACTGATGATACTATATGTAAGCTTTTTTTCATCTTACAGCGCTTGACGTAACATTTATGTGATTAGTTCTAAATAGTGGAAGACATTTGTGTTTTGAAACTTGCAGTATAAATGGTACTACTCTTAACTATTCTGTAAACACTGCCTGTTTTTTCTTTCTTTTTTTTCTCTTACTTTCACTCTCTCTTCTTTGTGCATATTTCTTTCCTGTGCATCTTTCTTTTTTTTTTTTTTGTTTTGTTTTGTTTTGCTTTTGAGTTTCTTAGTGCCATCGGCTTTCACATCCTGACAACCTCAAAAAAGTGCCTCACGTCCATCCTAGTTTCCATCTTACAATTTAACATCTCTCGTTCTGGTTCTATTGGTTTCTACACGTCTAGGTATTTCTTATCATGGTTCGAGAATACCAAGTATATGATGTAAAATTTATAGTCCCAATAACTCATGTCATAGTTGTATTTTCTTTATACAGATGTAGCTTGTTACTTTTCATAAATATATAATGTAAATATGCATACATATGTTTGTAACTGTTTTTATGTTACATCATACACTTGTAATTTGACATATCAAATAACATTATCATAATAAAATGGTGAGTTTTAATCTTTTGTTGTGTATACTTCATGGTGTTTCTGTTAATCCATCGCACATCTGTTCAGTCGAGATTGGAAACAGCAGCTGGAAGCCAGATGTAAGTGTTGTGAAGTGTGCTGCAGTCTACTGTGACTGGGAGAAAATATAAGTCACCTACATCCTCATTTGTAAATATTTAGTTACAAGTTAAACTCTCAAGACTGAAATCTCCGGTGAAACATATTTCTGCATTTTAGTTAAAGACATACCATAATTTTACAACTAATTGAGCAAAATAAAGACAGACAATAATGAATAAAATTGTTAAATATGGCCCTATTCCAAAGGCTTCAGAGGTGACAAGATACAGTATTATACTGACAATTACATTTAAGGAGAAACTTATTTTCCCCTGAGTTACAAGAGAGAATCTTAATTAATTTCCATTTGCCTCCTATGAAAACACTGACCATTATCCTATTTTTGTAAATGATAGATGTTTGTGAAGCTCTAAATAAAACCTATAAAAACATTTCCAACTGGGTAATAAAGTAGATTTACTAAAGTACTTCAAGGTAATTTTGAGGCACTACAATATAATTTATTATAACTGTATCATGTATTTTTACTCCACTACATTGTCCTTACAACAGTTACAGTTACTTTGCAGATTAATATTTTACATACATCGAGAAATAGGGCAATAAATAAATTGAAGAAAACTAAATGTCAAAATGCACCAAAATGTCAACTTTTTAACAAAAAAAAAGTGTATGTATGTATATATATATACACACACACACACACACACACACACATATATATATATATATATATATATATATATATATATATATATATATATATATATATATATATATATATATACACACACACACATACACATACACACACACACACACACACACACACACACACACACACACACACACACACACACACATATATATATATATATACACACATACATACATACATAGATACATACATACATAGCCTATTTGTTAGAAATTCACTACACTTCATTGCTAATATCTGAGTCAAATTTAGGCTTATACGTGCATTTTCTACTGCGGTGTTTCTATTTCAATTCGCACTGTAACGGAACGACTGCCGCGGAACTACAGATCAAGGGTCATATGTTTCCCCCCGGCTCACGTACGCAACCGGAACAGCAAACAAGCATGATGATAATGATGCTGAAATGAATGGATTCAAAAGATTTACAAGTAGAAACTCTTGTAGCTGAAACGTCGTCATGTTTTAAGTAGATAAACACTGTTGTCAGCAATGGAGTTTGACATTTTAGACTCTTTAGAGCAGCTCGGGTAAGCTAACGCTCTGCTAGCATGTTAGCTTTGCATTTAGCGTCATATCCACCGTTATGTTATCAGTCTCTGTGTTGAAATAGATAGTGGTGGATTTAAAGTGGCTGGACTTCATACTACGTTTATCTAACATGTTTGTCGTGCTGGTTTGACTCTTTTTCTCTTCGACGTTGCCGCTCCTTAGCTATGCCGGCCCCCTGATGGAGGAGAAGGCGCTCCTCGGAGCTGCACAGGGAGGCCTGTCCTCTCAGGAGTATGTGGACCTGTGCAGGTGGCTGGCATCCAGGTTAAAGCTGCAGTGTGAGCTGGAGGAGAGCATCACTTCTGGTCCAGGTGAGCCACATCCACCCCACACCCCCTCCATGAATGGTGAGAGAAACGATGCTGCAGCTCACACGTCTTTTTCATTAAACCTGCCTGTTTAATCTTTCTCTGCTCCTCTAGACGACTTGGACAGCCTGCAGGTGGAGGTGAGCGGTTTGCTGAAAGAGTTGCACTGTCCTCATGAAGAAGTAGTTTCAGGAATTCTCAAGGGCAGCGCACGAAATCAAAAAGATCATCTAAAGATTGTCTGTATGTAATCACCTCATGCTTATTCTAGTTATTGTGATAAAAACTCTGTAACTTTATAATAATAAGTGTCTTTTTTTGTCTTAGTGTTTCTAAGCTCGGAGCTTCAGGCGGCTCAGATTGTGAGGAGCAGACACATCTCAGATAAACAGCAAGACGAGAGGCTGGAGTATCAGGAGCTCCTGAAAATCTGTCAAACACTGAACCTCCCAGAGCCCCAAGGACAGGATACAGCAGGCGTCTTCTCCCAAATACAAGACAAGGTGGGGTTGTTAAATGCCAAATAAAGTACATTTAATATCAGGGTCACTCACCACCAGTGATAACATTTGATTTGGCCTGTCAGGTGATGTTGGACTGAAAAAACTAAGGCTGCAGCAAACAATTCTCGATTAATCATTTTGTCTATAAAATAGTGGAATAATGCCTGTTTGATTTCTTTAAGCTCATGGTGACATTGTTTTTAGTCTCATCAACTGTCCAAAAACTCAGAGATATTCAGTTTACTGTCATGTTTGACAAAGAGAAGCTTCAAATCCTCACTTTGAAGGAGATGCAAACAGCAATCTTTTGCTTAAAAAAAGCAATTTTTGCTTAAAAAAATGACTCATCAATTATTAAAATGGTTGTTGATTAATCAATTTTTTATCAATTAATTGACTAATCATCACAGCTCTAGTAAAAACATGTAGCTCCACTAACAGCCTTATTGTTTGATCACTTTGAAAACTATACTGTGTATAAAACATAATAAATATGTTGATTTTAAAAATTTGCCATAAATGGCCAATACACCACCTACTGTAGTCATACATACATACACCTGTTTTTCATGCCCAATACTATGTTTATTTTGGACAGTTTTTTGTTGTTTTGTGCTGTTAACTGTGATTTTACCTTTTTATATTAAATGTATTTATGTGAATACATAAAATACAAGAGTAGATGAACAGAACTGATAAGCTGATGTGTATTTACTATTGACTCTTAAGGGAAAACAGAAGCACCACTGTTTTATATTAACGGCAAATGTGTCTGCATATTTTCCCCATCTTTTATATTGTGCTGATACATTAAACCCTGTGTGTCATCACAGGTTAAAAAAGTACTTGAAGATCTCCCAGACGGTTCGATTGGAAACCCCGTGCTGAAGAAATCTCTCAGCAGTGATCAGTGGGTAAGTAGATGAACATGTAAAATGAACAACGCTGTATGAATTCTTATACCTTTGTGTGTGTTTTTGTATTGTGAGTAGTATAGTTGGAATTGATTTCCCTTTTTTATTTGTCTCCACAGGAGAAGCTGCACAACATAAACGCAGCTCTGTCGTCGGAGTACGAGTGTCGGCGCAGGATGCTCATCAAGCGGCTGGACGTCACGGTTCAGTCCTTCGGGTGGTCAGACAGAGCCAAGGCATGTTCATCTGTTAATCATGCATTGTCCCATTTCCTCTAATAGGGGGGATCTAAACTGAGGAGGGTGTAAGTTAATATAGAGGTGTTGAATCATTGCAAAGTCAAAGAACATGTATGGAAAATGCTGCTTATATAATATGAAAAAAAACAGCTTTTTTGAGTGATACATGTCACAAAACGGCAACATTTTGTGCTTTTCCATTTTTCTCTGTAGAAGTTGTTTTAATCATATGTGTGACTGTGTTTTTTTTTGTTTTGTTTTTTTTAGGTAAAGGTGGACAGCATGGCGAGGGCCTACCAGCCCAGGAGACACTCTCTGAGGCCACAGTCGATGGTGGACGCGGCCGAGCTGCTGGCTGCCAGAGAAGACCTCTGCAACGTGGTGAAGACCAGCAGCGGCTCCAGCAGAGAGAAGACGACTTGTGCTGTCAACAAGGTACAGGAGATCGTTTCCCCGTTCCGTACAAACGCCCTCAGTTTGATGTTTTCTTCTGAAACAAGCATTTCTCTCCTCTATTATCCACAGATCCTCATGGGGAGAGTGCCAGACCGAGGAGGACGTCCCTCAGAGATAGAAGCCCCACCCCCCGAGATGCCACCCTGGCAGAAAAGACAAGATGGAGGAGGAGGGGGTGGCTGGGGAGGACGTGGTGGTGGACGAGGTGGTGGAAGAGGAGGAGGAGGAGGTGGTGGTTGGAGAGGAGGTGGATGGAACCAAGGAGGACACAGTGGGCACGGAGGATACGGAGGATACGGAGGAAAGAGAGGACGGTACCAGTATTAGTTTCTACTGATATTCTCTTGTGTTTCCACATGAACTCGACTTGTGTTGTCTGTGGAGGCAGAAAACACGTTTTTACAAGTCAGATGTCAGACAGGCAGATTTCAGCCAAAAATCATCTTCTCATTTGGATGATTAATAGTGCTCCTGTTTTTACTTTTGGTATAATAGTGTTTTGTTTTTATATTCGCATTGTTTTTTTTAAGTGAAAGTAGGAGTAAAGACTTCTTGACAAGTTCCCTTTTTGTTTCTTGGAATGGTGACGAAAACAAATTTGACATGCACATTGTGCCATAATGGTGCATCTTCAATAATATGTTTAAGTTAGGACTGAAATGAACAATTATTCTTATTATCAGTTGATGTCTATTATTTTCTTGATTAATCAATTAGCCGCTGGGACTATAAAATGTCAGAAGATGGTAGAAAAAAAACACAAATGTCTTGTTTTGTCCCAACAGTCCACAACTCAAAGATACTCAGTTGACTATCATAGAGGACTAAAGAAAGATTCACGTTTAAGAAGCTGGAACCAGCGACTCTCAGCGTTTTTTTTTTATTGAAAAATGACTGAAAACAATTCATCACTTATCAAACTAGTCTGCGATTAATTTTCTGTTGATTGACTGATCTTTAGTTTAGGTATCAGCTGAAAATAAGGAGCTGACTCTAAGATATTTAATTCTGTTTTGATAAATGACAAATGATTATTTAATCATCAAAATTGTAGTTGTAGAATTATCAATTACCCTTTTTTTTGGCACTAAAGATGAATAAAAAAAAAAGAAACTACACCAGCTGTTACGTCTGTCATAAAATGCAAGTCCTTTAGCCTAAATGTTTTGAGTGTTAATCATGTGACAGTGTTAAAGGGATTTAATGTAAGCAAAACGTTGGAGAATGTCGGCGACTGATCTGGTTATGAACGTGTCAGTTTGCTCCCTGGTGACTGAAACCGCTGCTACCTGTTAGACAACAAGCTGAGGACACTAAGACGTCTGGAGTGTAACACACCATGTTCCACCACTTTATGATTTTCTAATTCAACTGTGATCTTCGAGTGTGTCCTCCGCCGCAACCTGTATTCCACATGAAGGATGGTAGATTACACTTTTTTTTTTAAATGCATATTTTGCAGTTTTCATTTCAGACTGCAGATTCTGTACCAGCTATTGTCATGATCCTTTTACACCTCTTTAATAAAGATTTCTTCCAATACTGTACACTCCCCTTTGTGAATGTGAGTCACTGGCTAATTTCTACCACACGGTGGCGTAATTGACTGATGTAAAAGACATAATTGAAGAGACCAAACAAGTTATTTCCAAATATTTATTCTTGGCTGAAAAGATTTTCTACATGTTTTTTCTTCCAATGGCATACCATTTTTGCTCAATAGATACAGTTTATACATAGTTTTGTACAATAACCAATATTTGTCATAAGCAGAATTTTACATTGTGTACATTATGAACAACAGACCTGTACATGGACAAAATGGTTACACCTTGGCCACACAAAAAAAAAAAAAAAATCATCATTCTCTTCAGTCTTCACACTAAGACTCAATCAGCATCTTTTTAAAAAGCAAAAAACAAAACCTGCAGCAAATTCATAAGATCCAGTTAAAATACATCTTAACGTCATTAGGATGCATTTTTCTCCAGTTAAGTAGGTCACTGCCCCATGCGTCTTTGACACCAAAAACTTGTCATGAAAAACATCAGGTTAAGAAAAAAAAAAGGGATTAACAATCACTTCACTTTGGCCACATTATAAATGAAGTTGGCGCCTTGCATTCGCCGGGTTTTGTATATCAAATATATTGTTAAAAACATTTCACTTAATGTAAACGTAGTGCCTGTAAGCATCATTTCAATACAGCTGATCTTGACTACTGAGCTTTTAAATACTACCTATAGCTGCAGCAGGAAACAGTCAAATGTGCTGGTGTAAGTGGTCATTAATAGTCAGGAGGCCATTTGTAACAGCAGGATGTGTCTCTGCAGAGGGACATTTCTCACTGAGGTGAAAATGAGCGGCAGCCAGAATACTGCAACTGGAGCTGGTCGATCCCTCACTCACACTCTCTACTTCACACTGAGTGCCACAGCCAAACCCAACACACTGCACAGAACTCAATTCTACTACATGTTCTTGAGTCTGTTTAATGTAATTAAAATAAAACAGGTGAAATTCAGGTCTTTAGAGGTCTGAGCCAAATCCAGTAATTATGAATGTGATAGTTTGCAATATTTGTTTTTTTTTAATGTATTGATTGGCATTATTAACACATCACTGCAATCAAACAAGCAATACATGACACTGAATGAGAAAAAATTTCCTTCATATTATGCAAAAATACAGAGCCCCTCTGACTTTACAATACAGATTATTTAGGCACAAAATAGATTTGAATGTATTTTGTTCTTGCTCTCAAATACAGCACTCAGAGTTCAACTATTCAGCACATCGCAGGATAAAAAAAAAAAAAAAAAAGTAATGAAAAATGTGTGTATAAAATTAATTTTCCAGTTTTAACTCTCAACCCAAAAACGGTCTGTCGTCTCTTTCTTCACTCAACTACACAGATTTCTAGAAGCTGTGCAATGCATCTCTACTTCCCAACAATCCAGTGTTTTACAAGAACCAATGACCTCTTGTATTAAATGAGGATCGTAATTATCCACTGAGAGATGATGTCTTGTTATACGTGACATAAGCATCATTCTGTTAAATGTAAATCTTTCTATTCTCCTTCAGTTCAATGCAGGGAGACATGCCTGTACCACCAGAGGCCACATGACAAATTTAAAATCCATCTGAACTCTGGGCTCTCTTATCAAACCTTCATCTAGACGTTTTCTTTTTTCCCTCTTTTCACTTTTACAAAGTCCTTCATCATCAGAACCAATAGCTACCTCAACAGCAATCCAGTAACATTCATTAAAAAGTGACCTTAGTCAAATGAAAATACATTGACTGTTTTGATACACATCTACAATAAAGATTGTTTTAATGCAGCTTAACATTGGTTCATTATATACAGCAATGTACTGTAAAAGTGCTGGGCTTTATTAAGCAATAATGTATGTAAAAAAATAATATATAATACTGTTTAGAGGCAGGTCACAAGTTTTTATGCTCCTTCATGCTTCTTGTATATCCACACATCATTCCATCAGCCTTGTCTGATTTAATACTTGGCCAAAACAGGGTCCATCAAATACCAACTGCTACATTTGAACAGATTTACATACATACAGACGCAGTTTGGCACAAACCTGCAAATTCCATCCTACAATCGTCTGTGATGACAGTGTGTGTTGGGGGAATGAAGATGGGTTGGACTAGAGGTCTGTGCTCAGATTAGCCTGGAGCTGCGGAGGTACTGGATGAGGACCCTGTAGATGAAGGTGTACTGAGACAAGGTCTGAACCATCATCATCCTCTGATTTCGCAGCTTTGACAGGACAGTTCTGACATCCAGCATCTGAAACAGACGGTGCTTTAGTGTGAGACAGATAAACCTGGCAGCCTTTCATCTAAAAAAAGGAATACATTGTTGTGCCAAAGCAGACAGGAAGTGTGATGCTGTGAAGGTGAAGAGGTTACCTCATTGTGCTCTAGGCAGGCTATCATGATCTCAGACAGGATGATCACTCCGGTCCGTCCCACTCCAGCACTGCAGTGGACCAGCACAGGTAGGTTGGTGTTCTTTGGGTCACTGATGCTGTTAGTGTGTCTCCTCACAGACTGGATCTCCTCCAGGTAGGCTGGAAAAAGAAGGGAACATTAGCTTGACATTAAATTAAATACTTAATAGTAAATAATTAGTGTTTTTATTATAAATCTTGAGAAAACAAACACTTCCGTTAAAGACTTGTAACTAAGCTACATTTTCACTAGCTATTGAATAAATGTTGCTATTGATGCAAACATCAAACAACCACATTTTTAGAAACGGCTAGTGATCTGATTATAAAAGCACAAGACAAACTGATAGTGATCCCACTCACTGAGGAAGCCTTTGAAGTCCTCAGGACAGCCGTGGTCAGGCCAATCTGTGTACTGCAGGTGCCAGACGGTCCTCTCTTGGCCCGTCAGGAGGTGTTTGATCTTTAGCCCTGTGGTGGCGTAGCAGCCGGACTCTGTGCGGAACCGTGTGGTGATCTTAAAGCGGCCGTACGTCACCGTGTTGTGTCGTGAGCCGAGTCGGGGCCAGTACCGGAAGCTCTTCTCTCGGCCGCTCTCCTGGAGAAACCGAATGATGTGGTAAAGTCAATCCAGGAAGTGATGAGGAATAAATAAAAAAATGTGGAACTTTAAATATGAAATCAGTGTACCTCTTCAGCTGTGACCATGGCGATGATGGATACTCCCTGTTCCCATACCATCTGCCAGAAGTCCTGGCACGTGTTCGACAAGGGGCCCTGTGTAGCAATGTAGCTCCACTCCTGTCCACCTACTGTTATCTAAAGAAACAATATTTCTCTTAAAGCAATCACTCACAGGATCTCATTAGGAATTCTTCTAAATACAAAGAGGCAGAGTAGAGTAACTGTATCACATAAACATAAGAATGAAGGAATGAAATATGACTCATAGACAGTCATTGTCTTCCCACAAACCACCGAACATCCCTGGGTGTGTAGCATGAGAGGCTCCTAGATGGTAATCTGCACAACTTACTCTGATGTGCGATGCATTGATGTAGCCTGTGTTGTTCTCTTTAGTGGGAACCAGCTCCACTCGGGTGTCGTCATAAGGCAGGACGTCTTGGAAGCGGTTTTTGTCTCCGCTCTCTGGCAGCTGGGCAATGGTGCATTCCCCTGATGGACGACGCTTTGGGATACTCTCGTACTCCTTTAACAGCTCGCCGCTCTCCATATGCTGCTCCAGCACTTTACACTGACACACACAAACAAGGCAACAGTAAATACACCACTGCCACACGAATGATGCAGACATGACTCCTCATTTCGACTTCTTTAGGCTAATCAGTTAAACTAAAAAAAAAATACATCAATGCTGCGGTGAGATGCAGGGTGACACAACCTCAACTTTGGTCAGAATTTAATCAGCAGTGATGCTTTGCATGACACATAAATGAATGAGAATATTTGTATTATTAATGTGTTGAAACTGGACAAAACGGAGAAGTTAAAATACATTTACTTCCTGTTACTTTTACTGCAGAAATATTCTACAGTTGTTCTCACCAAAAGAGGACAGTTTACTGTAAACTTGGTGTCTTGTTGCAGCAGGAAACATGAAATTTTTGCATGTGCAAGGATATGAAAGTGAAAATTGATTTCCTCCTTTAAAAAAAAACAAACTGAAAATATGTAGCACCCCACTTGCTTAGTTATTTCTGAAACTGTCAAAACATCAAAGTATTATCATATGTTTTAATAAAATTTGATTTGCAGTAGTGACATTTTGTGCATGATGAATTTGTATAATAAATAAAGAAGCATGCTAACATCTGTAATGTATACAATTGAACACTCTGAACTATGAGTTTGTAATAATTTACATGTTTTGTTGACAATTCTTGTATGTGTGAGACATTTGGGAATCTGTGTGCTCATATATGACACCTTCTTAACAGTGATTACTTGATTAGCTGGAGAGGTAATTATTTTTTCCAAGTGTCAGGAATTTACCTTCACTGTCAAAGCAACAAACATCAAGATTAACAAGGCTGACGAGTTCAGCTGTTTCGACTTTCTCTTTCATAACAAGGCCTAACCCTACCAGCAGGTCAACTAATGCTACACAGCCAGCAGCTCCTGGTAAAGAGCTTTTTTTCTGGTCATAGGCAATGTTCCTAAATGACAAGTCTTCAACAATACACAAGCAACATGTAACTAATCTCACACTGCCTTAACTAAACATTACATTTGTTGCTTTACAACCTGCTGTTTATCAAGTATCAAATCACTGACAAAATCAAAAGCTCTGAAGCACCCTACCCTCTCGTCATTAGAGGCTCTTTCAGGCTCATCCTTGACCTCGTCGTGCATTGGCTGCCTGGACACTGACAGGCCATTGAGATGGGCAACCTTCAGTGGGCCCATCTTCTTCACCTCTGACCTAGCCCCTTTCTTCATGCCCTGGTAGGACAACAGAGTAGAGACAGAGAAAACTGAGGATGAATGTGTTTGAGTCTCACAGATATTGAGCAGACAAGAGAGGAGGGACGGCGCAGCCTCGTTGAGTGTTTGCTGAGAGAATGTCACCTGTCTGGTTTTCCAAGGTAGTCTGACGACATTCTTTCAATATGTGTCAAAGTGAACCTGTCTGCGTCATTCAACGCCGGCGACTGAGACTACCTCTAATACTTTCTGCACGCATACTCATGTGATCTTGATATAAAGCATAGATAAGTTACTGAGCAAAAACAAGTGTCTACAACACATTATTTTAGAAAAAGAAGATTGTTTTTTAGCTGACGCTTAAATAAAAACAGTGTGTGGGTGGACAGCTGTGATATGTGAGCAATAAATTAGTCAGACTATTCAACATGTTGAAAACATAAACTAATTTGACACTAAAAGATCAATCTTGCCTCAAGGCAGTCAAAGCAGAGGTGGCATAACTGCACTACAACAGTAATGTACAATGTAAACAACATGACTACATCAGCTGACAGAGGCAGAGTTAAAAAAAAAAAAGAAAAAAAAAAGACATTAATAGGATGGCCCTAAGCTGAAGAGGAGATTGGGATCAGGACTCACCGGAGGGGGCAAGCCTTCTACTGTTTTCTTCCCAGGAGGCACATCAGACACAGGCCTCTTCTTGAAGTCTTTCTTAGTCTTCTGCTTGGCCTGGCCGCTCAGGTCTCCCTCTGACACCGAGGGCATAATCCTGGGCTGCCGTAAATCTGACAGCAGGTACAGAGGCTCCCCCTCCTGGATCAGGGGGTGAACCTTGTAGGTCATGGAGCCGGTTATTGAGGGGTCCAGGGAGGAGCCTATGGGATAAGCAGGAGGAGGCTCAATGGGAGTCTGTTGCTGAGGCGTCAGAGAAGAGAGAGATGTAAAGCTGTGATGCTGTTGTGGCTGCTGGTCAGAAACAATCGATGCTATTGCGTCCTGAGAAAGCGGAGTGTGACGTCCGCCGTCGTCCTCAAACTCCTCTTCTTCACCGCTACTGTGAACCAGCATGGTGGCGTCTGAAAGGGATTTCTTGTGTCCGTACTGAATGTCCTCCTTAATGTCTCCCCTGTCCTCTGTCTTTGTGCGTTCCAAGAACACGTTGAGCTGAGAGCCCTGAGAGCGACCTCCGCGCAGGACCGGAGGGGGCGTGGCGGTTTCAGCTGCTGAAGAAGACACGGTCCGCTCTTTGACCCTCATCCCCTCGAAACTATGCGCCAGTCCGGCGATCTCAATGGAATTACGCTTCTGAGCATGGTGTGGGTGTCTGTGTGGGGGTCCGCTGAAAAGAGGCTCCGACACCTCTTGTAAGGAGTGAGCCACAGGCAGGCTGTCCTCTTGGAAAGTCTGGACTGAGTGGTGCACACGCCGCGTGATGATCAGGTCTGGGTTGCTACTACTGACGTACAGGTGACGCGACAGGTCAGGTGTGCTGTTAGCAGGGCGGGGATGGGCATATGGGTAAGGTGGAGGCGGTCGGTACACGTGTGTTCTCATGATGTTGGGGGCTGGATACTCTTGGGCCTGCTGTAACTGGACATTCGTGAGCTCTGGGACACTGACTGCCCCCACCACAGGTCTCCTCTCTGTGGGATAGGGGTATGGAGACGGGCTGTGGAAGCTGGAGCCGAGGAAGGGATAGTGGTGGTGATGGGCTGCTCCGCCATGTTCCCCCCTGATCTCCGGCTGGCTGTAAACTAGAGGGTCTGGCCTGCTGTAGGCGTACGAGTTTCCAATGTTTAGGTTCCTCATGGAGTGGCTCTGCCGGTGCTCTTGAGACAAAACCATTCCTCCTCCTGCTCCTCGGTTCTTTTGACGCATCACTGTCTCATAATCAGGAGTGGCACGGTAGGAGGGCGGGATGAGAGCGCTGTGACGATGCGAGGGGACGTAGTCCGGCCTGGTGATATCGCTGGTGATAGAGGGATTGGAGGACATGGGTGAGGGCTGCAGGTAGTGCTGGGGATTGGTTAGAGAGCTGGTGCTGTGGGCACTGTATACACTGCCGTTCCGTAAACGTCCCCCACTGCTGTATTCCAGGGGAGAGCAGTCCAGGCTGGTCTGGGAGTGGTAGTAATAACCGTTCTGACTGTTCATGTACAGGTTGTCTGTCAGAGAACAAAACAGCATCCAAGATGAGCATTGAATTATAATTACAGAACAACTTGACATGTAAATTTAGCTGAACACAGAGCAGACAGAGCACAAAACAGTTATTAACATCATGTAATGATTTCTAATTTTATTCCTAGTTGCAAGTCAGTGTCTATACAGTGGTTACCTTGTGATGATGTGTAAGGCTCTGTGAAATGGCCATTGTAGTGCATTTGCGGAGGGGGCATCATGTAGGGCTGAGGCTTTGGCTGTAAACCAACAAGAGGGGGATTCAGTTTCTGCTCATATGATCCAAATACTGTCTGAGAGCAAAGAATTAAATATAAACTGTATGGTAACACATTGCCGCTTGATTGTGATTTTGATATACACTGTGTGATGCAATGCAAGCCAGAGATTCAACAAGCATCTATACAAGCATACAAAAGGTGAAAAGTGTGTGTTTTGAGTGTGCATAAACATTACCAGAGATATTCTAGTAGAAGATCTCCGTCTGACTGGGTTGACAACTGTGGGCTGGGTTTGACTGGTGGGATAATGAATGTCAGTCAAAAAAGGTGACCTAACCTAATACTCCTACAAAGTATACAACAATAATAATACTTTTTCCAATATCTTACTTTGAGGAGTTTTTCTACAAAACCCTTTTATCATTCAGCATTTTAACTTTGAGAACACACATACAGCTAGGTGCAGACCAGTGTAAGCTTCAATGAAAGTTCATCAAAATGAAATCATATCGCACAACTCTTCTCCAGTACACAAATTTGTCTTGTCTTTATCAGGGTGGAGGTAGCTTTTAATATGCCTCCAGTAGACCTGGAGAAGAGTTGTGCTTTGTGTTTTAAATTTGATGGACATGCATTTCTCAACATATGCCAAACTTCTCGATCACAGGTCAACTAATAAAAAGATTAAAGGCAGATACCACATTAATTTCAGAAGTACAACAGGTGCTGCCACTGGCTCTCAAGTCAAAAATGGAAAAAAATAAGATTTAATTCATCTTTATTGCACCAATAATGGTAAGAATAAAAATCCCTTCCCATTTTAAATGTTTTAATTTAATTTTATTTAATTTATTAGGATCCCCATTAGCTTCATTAAAACACAGGCTACTTTTCCCAATAAATAATAAACCAAATATATGAATTGCTTTTGCATGGATGAAAAACAAAACTACAGGCTTCACAACCAAGGCCCATTTCGTATATATAGAGCCTGTTGCTGTGGCATGGTTGGCTAGGTAGTCAGGAAGGGATGGGTGTTGGCACCTGCTCGATAGGCATACTGTAGGCGGTGGCTGACTGTGTTGCTCACCCCTTATTAGAAGGCAGAGAGGGACGAGAGAGCATTGGAAAGCGAGGAAAGGATAGAGTGAGAAGGGACTTCTGGGAGCCCTCAGAAGGCAGGGGGTCACACTCCTCTCTGAAGAGAGAGGAGGAGAGGAGGATCGGAGTGAGGCTACACCAAAGAGGAGACACATGCAGGAGACGACAAGTAACAAAAAGACAGGAACTGGGCCAGACGTGTTAAAAAAACCAAAACAAAAACACACTTACAGGCTACTCTTGTTAATCTTATAAAACTTGAGTCTGGCCAGACACATCCGGCACACATATTTGGAGGTTTCCATGTCTTCCTACGCAAGAAAAAAGGAGACAAAAAAAATAATAAGATGGCAAGACAATTAGCACAATGTTAAGAATTCCTGTGTATACTCTCAAATGCCTTTACACTGAGTTTCAGCTATTACCAGCCCTACCCACCCACCCACACACATACATAAACACCCACACAAACATACAGGTATATTGTTGAGACTAGCTGATGTAAGCTCCACCACAGAGGCCATTTCCAATTTTGCTAAATCCAATAAGAGACTGCAATGTCCCAGGGGACGGGGTAGAGGAGAAGAGAAGGTGCAATGGCAACGGAGACTTACGGTCTGGAACTGAACACTCTCCTCTCTGTTGGCTAGCTCCAGGGCAAAGAAGGACCTGTTGTGACTCATGTTGTTAATTTCATTCCACCTACGCAGCCCATTAAAGTGGCAAAAAGAAAGAGGGAGGGAAAAAAAAAAACACATGATGTCATGGCGGTCACATTTTTAACTACACCAAACCACACGGCATTTTTAAGAGAGACTGTGGCGCTACTTTAACAATGCATAATAAAAAACCATACACACATGTGGAAGTCAGTCAAAGGGAATCTAGCACTCATAATGGTATGTACATAGATACAGTTTAGCCTAGGTCAAGAATGTTCACTTACTCACTGGAGTGACAGATAAAACTCCCACAATCCTTATCAGCTATCACAGTGTACCTGACTCATTTCCTCTTGGGCCACATTCAGGCCTAGAGAGTATTAGGGAACATTACAGGAGACAACTTCTCCTAAGAATAGCTGAGAGCTGTGCCGCAAAACCCAATTTATACTGACAGAATCATCTGATTCAATATAATTACTGCTTATAGAGAAGGTTAGCAGACAAAGCTTTTATTCAGCTCTTCATATTTAGAAGTAGATCATATTTTAGGACTTTTAGGAATTGCTGTAAAAGTAAGAAAAACCAAACATTGTGATTTGCTTGTTTGTTTTTAGACTTACCTAAATAAAAGAAGTGGCCTGCCATTTTTATGCTTGACAAAGATGCCATCAAGGCAGGATCCAAGGGTAACATCTGTGCCTGTATTGTCCTGTTTAGATTAAAGGAAAAGACAAACATTTAGAGCAGCATGCTTTTTTCCCAATAGTTCTTCAATCAAAATATTCATTAGTTTTTATTGTGCTGGCTCTTTTAAGTTCAGACTCTAGAAAACCAGTGTCATGCTTCTTTTCAGGTTTGGGCTGTTGGGGGTTGCAGCTTGGACCTACCTTGGCTTGATAGCTTTCCTGGCCATAGCCTTCCATTTTCTCCACCTCCTGCATGTACAACATCTCTGCCTCTGGGGCTGACAAACCCCTGAGAAAAAAAAAAATGTAATCAAAAGTTAAAACCTACTGTACCCACAGAGAGCGATTTTTTGAAAAATAATTGCTGAATTCAAGATGTTACGGTGGTAATAAACATCTGTGGGGTAACAGCATGAGAGAAAATAAAGATAATAAATAAAGAAATAAATGATATGAAATATAACCTAGGAATAAAAGTTTAGGATAAAGTAGGTAAAATGGAATTTGGCATTATAAATGAATCAAGATTATGAAAGATTACAAAAAAGGCAGATTGCCTGGATAGATCAAATAGGGTTAAATTAAAAGGGCCGTGTTTGCTTTTGTAATATGTGAAGCAGTTGGTCTGTCAGTCTACACAGAGAAACAGGCAGGCTGATGTTTTGAAAACTTGCTCACCTGAAGGACTGATAAAGAAGGGCCACTTTCTGAGTGGCCTCTTCCAGTACTCGCTCATCCTGGATCCAGTCCTGCAAAGACAAAGTCAACATTAATACAATGCTAGTATAAAACACATCTGAAACATTTTTTTCATTTCACACAGTGAGAATACAAAATGAAATGCTCACAATGGGGAACAGCACAAACTTCTGGAGGAACTCCTGGGAATCATATCGGTTGAAGTCTCCAAAGTCAGCTGTGGACAAAAAGACAGACGCACTAAATGGATAAATACAGCAAGGCGTACTGTGCATGATGTTGCTCTCTGAATGAATCCTATTACATGTCCATTTCTGCATTTAGTATGAGACAAAAGCTGCATTCAAGAATTGCAGAATGGTGTAATGCCTTTTTGGAAAGCTGCAGTGTATGATGACAAGATGGACTAATTTTAGGAGAGGAGGGGCCCGTTTGTTATGGAAGGGAATTGCTTCAGTGTCTAACAACGTGCGGTCCAAAAGTGTTACAGCTCTAGCCAGCCTGCTGGCAACAGCTATGTTGGGTATTCCAGGCATCAGTGCTCAATGCTCAAAAGCTACAACTGCCCTTCACTCCAAACTATCCCTGTCAGAGACACAAACGTAGGACTTTATTTACGCAAAAATTGCTATGTTTGCATGACATTTTAAGTAGTGACTAAATCTTAAGGGAACCTGCAAATAGTTTTTTAGGGCTTTTCTTCAAGGCACAAATTGCATGATAGTCAGTCATTTGAATATGGCTGCAACAGTAAGTGATCTCAGTGGCTCTGCTATGCTAACACCTAGGCCAGTAAGTTGCAGTGCCTGATATAACTTTGCCAGCAGTGTTTGAGATTCTTCTGGCTGGGCAAAAGTTGGAGGATATGTTAGGGCTAAAGCTCATGTGGAAGGGGAGTTCACATTCACAGACAAAACGCACCCCTGACCAATTTTACAGGCTGGTTTAGGTTTCATGGTGCTTGTTAAATGTTGCATATTACAATAATTGTGAAAATGCTCTGTGAAACCCTTAGATAAGTGGTTGTAGAGAGGATTCAGACAAACTACTGTGAGCAGCAGACACTTGAAACAAAACATGGGGTGTAAAAATATGGATAACAATATATTTTTGAAATTGCTATGCTTTGAGAAGTTAGGGTTGCAAAATATCATCTCTCCTGCTGTTTTTTGCAGTTTACCAACACCCTAACCCTTGCAAGGTTTCAATTTGACAAAAAACATAATGAAATGGCACAAGCCTCCTGTCCAGACATCAGAACAAATAATTAGTGTTTCCAGTAGAATTTTTTGTCGATGTGAAGGGGAGTTTAGTGTTTCAGCAGGTGTTGTCAGATATCATAATTTATGGAAAATTACTCTATAAATAATGCACCAGTAGTTACTTAAAGCTGCACCAGTGGGACTTAAAGCTGCTCGAGTTAGCACCAGTTTTCTATTAGAAGACTAGTGCTATACATTCAGATTACCTTGCACTGCTAGGCTAGCTAAACGGATGGCTTGCTCTAGGGAGCATGAGATCCTGCCCTCCAGAACATCCTTCTTCAGCTGTAGGTAATACTGATATCTGTGGGGAAAGAGAAGGTTACTTCAGAATGGAAAATAGACAACGGGCCAACAATCAAGTATGAGAACTATGTTCAGGTTTAAAGAAGGAGCTGTGAAGTCATTACAGAGCAAAACTTCTCAAATGTATCAGTATTCAAATAACACAAAATTGGAGTTGCAATGGAAATCAATTCACATATTGTGCTGATCAACTTCTTGCCCTGCAGGCCAGGGTTTATTGACAGAAATTGAGAACACTTCATGTGCTTGCACTAAACTTTGCTCATCCAGTACTCATTTCATAACAAAAATGTACAACTTTTTGATCAATGTTCTTGAAGATAAATTGATACTAAGCTAATAGAGTTAGTGGCTTAGACAAGACACTTCACATGTCACAGATGGTACATCACCTCGTGATCTCCTGTTGCAGTTGGGTGACACTGGGTATGTAAAACACAACTCCAAAGTAAACGGTTGGCTCCAGCCCATACTTGTCCAGCTGCTTTTTCAGCGGCTTCTCCAAGTCAATCCATCTTTGCTGGTTCTGCTTGTTGAAGTACCACAGACTGAAGTATGTTATCTAACAAGCAAAGAAAGAAAGCACAAACATTACACCTGAATCATGCGGTGATCAGGGAAATTCTAGGGCAACTTGTAAATCTGGCAGACCAATTTAGGTTGGAATGCAGACTTACCAAAACTTATATTCTTAAGTTTAGAACAGTAATATTTAACTGCTTGAGACGAAAAATATGTAGACAATTCACTTGAAAATGTACCCATTGCAAACTTCTCAAGGTAGCACTCCTTGTTCAGTCTTGTGACTGTCTGAACATCTCACAATGAACACTGCTAAGTGAAATAACCCCTGTAGGTTTGCTGTTCACGAAGGACAATATGGCTGAAAGAGAGCTATTGTGATTTGCTGCCACTAACAAACCACGACTAGAAAATTACTTGCCAACAAAACCATTTTACACAGATAACATCTGAGAACAAATATAAGTTAACACTGAGTAAATATTGCTCAAGAGTTTTTCATGACAAGTCAAGAAAACAACAGTAAGGCAGTATAAAGACAGCATCTAGTTTCTTTGCAGAGCCTCAAGTCCAACATAAAATTGTTGTCCTCATTACATTGTTCCATCATCAGTCTGTCTGATGATGTTAACATAGATCTCAGAGCACAAGGGCCTGTTCCACAAAGCAAGTTTAACAAAATCTGACTTGACAAGTTTTTGGCTGTAGAACAGGTGATTAACATACAACCAACTCTGAGTATGTTATCTGTTAAGTTAAGTGAGTATGTGGTGAATGGCAAACAGCAATCATCAATGAAACTCTGATACCATAACTCACTATGGTAACAAGTAAATAAAAGGCACAGCCTCCATTTTTAACCAGAGGAGCTAGAAACATGTGCATATACAGACTATGCATTATCTTTAAAAAACAAAACAGCAGCAGCAGCAGCGAAAGAAGTCAGTTACACTATGTAGTTTTATTCAGCGTTGTCCATTCATTCATAATTTACCAGACTTGACTTTCTTTAATGGAAGATAAAACAGAACAGTAGTTGCTGCAGGTGACAGCAACTGAAGATGAAATACAAAAATATAGATCATACATAGATATATTTTATTTGGAGTATCACAGCAATCTCATTGTCAGACACTGTAATAATAATTTTGATGATTTGCAGTTGAAAAGGTGTCTAGGTTAAAACATTTTTAGATATGTACATTTTTATACACCTGAAGTAAATTTAAACAGTCACTATAATGCAGTTAAAACTATAAGCAGCCTGTTTAAGAAACTCACTTTTAAACTACATTTAGTCCCATTTTTTTCAGCTCCACCACAATCATGCTCACTTAAAAATATTAACACATAATCTCAATATGATATAACTGTAAGTGTTCCTTCAGTGTGACCAGTCAGACCATAAGAATATGAGATGATTATTCATTGACCAGTTTCTAGAGCTTCAAATTGATTTACTTTAAACAGAGATTACCACATTATGTGCAATTAACCTGTCAGTGCAAGAGAACTGTTCTGACAACCTAACAGCTACCTTATCAATTTGTACAGTGTTAAAAAGAAAACTTCCACTTGCAAAAAAGGATGGACAATGCGCAGATTTTCTTCTGAGTAAAACTTGAATGTGATGGCACAGATTGCTGTTCAAAGAAATGACTGATTGCGCATAAAAGCACTCAGTGAAGAGAGTCCTTAGGTAACGTACTAACCTCCAAACAAGATTTTGATCTTCCTCTCCTAACATAAACATCTGCAAATTAACAATATCGACAGGATCACTAAGGAAATGAAACAGTATGTGAGAGGAGACAGAGGGAAACTCGGGAATTGTTGAAGAAAACCAGCCTGTGAGCAGATTAGGTTCACAGACTAAGTTAACACAGTAACTGACTGAAGTTACAGTAATCTCTGTTTCTGGAAACCCAGTTTCTGCTTAACTCAAGGTTCACAAAGTCAGAGTTTAACACTATACCCTTGGTAATCTATGCAGGACATGCAATCGGCTATGGATGAAGTGTGACAGTGAACTTTGGTTTTCTGATGCTTGAAAACAAATATCAGTAGTGGTGTATGTCACGAAAGTCGGAATAAAACTCTACCATAACTCAATTTCAGTAACAGAATATGCATGACCTTTCTATCAAAGGCTGGCATTGGAGAGAACCACATGATTGCATTCTGCTGACATGAAAAACAAACAATATGGTGTTACCCTCTTCATACTAGAAAAATTCTACATTGGGTGTGGAGTCCTGTCATTTTTTCCTGGAGGGTTGAGAGCAAAGGGTTTAGAAAGCACTGCCAGAGAGACATGATGACAAATTTAAGGCGGCTGCTACATTATTCAGCAAAATAACAGAACCTGTCACATACTGTAAGTTCCTGTGCCAGGTGGTTTTTATATCCAGCAATCTCTAGTGTTTATTTGAGGTGCAAGTGAGTATAACAGCATTGAGGCTTACATCACTTTCAGTTCATGACTAACATGATGTGTTTGTCTTGACACTGTGACAATGACTGTGCTCACAGTGACCAAATGCAGACATCAGGCTCAATACATTCTTCAATCTTGACTCAGACCCTCTTTTCTTTAACATATTGTCTCTTTCACATGCTGTGTGAAACTCTCAAAAACATACATCATACATTTACTGTTTGCTAATCTGTATGATGAGTTAGTAACATGCAAGTAATAACTTAAAAACATACAGTATGTAATAGACAAAGTCCTAATTTGTGTCATAAACGGGAAAGAGATTACGAGAGGTTTCACTATACGAGTAAACAATGAAAACTGGTTATCTTAGTTTCTGTTTACCAGTTCAAGTAAGAATGTGACTGGAAGACAACCTCACCAAAAACACTTTCTTGCTGAGATGATGAACCTCAAAAAAACACTTATAGGAAAGAACAATCAGCACTTGATATTTGCAGAAAAACACATACCTCTCTTAACTCGAGTCTCTGAGCAACTGCCTCCAAACATTCCTGTCCAGTGCTCTCCACTGAAAGTGTAAACTCAACAAACTCTCCATTGAGCAGCTGAATCCGAGTGACAAGACAGCTCTTGCTTGAAACAGTATACCTTCGAGTCCTTTTGAGTTTCAAGCCAAATGGCAAGGGCATGTTTCACACTTCTTCAAGAGGGAGGTCTTCACTTAGTCCAGAGAAATTATTCTCCTTGCTGTCCCTTCACAGACGATGTGTACATTAGAAGTCATGGGGCTCATCATCAACAGACAGATCTAAAATGCCAGAGAGAGGAAATATCTCAGAACAAAGTACTGTATACTGGAATACACAACAAATTCTAGTGAATAAAACACAGTCTGCAAAACAGGGGGAATGACAGTTTCAATGTGGTCATCCCCTTTACATAAGACTATGTTATGATACATTTGCATTTAGTTATACAAGGCACAAGACAGTCTTCACACCTCATGCTGAAACAGATGCCACACTTAAACACAAGACTCATCGTAAAATAATCCTCTTAAATGCTTCATTTTGTTTTAAGTTACCTAGCTTGACTATTTCAGACTTGCTACCAAGTGGGATTTAGTTCATTTAACGTACTCACTACTCTTGCATTTGGTTCCTTAAGTCAACACTCTGGATAAACCATTAAAAATCAATGTGTGTGGACTTACAGCAGTTTGTAGTAGGCTATCTGACCTGTGTGACTGACTATAAAAGAGTTTACTGGCCATTTTCCCAAGCTTTGTGGTTAGAATAATCCCCTTCCGGTGAATAGCCTGATCCAAAAACTGACTAGAGCGACCTGACTCAATACGCAGCAAGCTAGTAGTTAGTGTTGAACACTAAATTAGACTGCAAAATCCTTTCTGCTACTTTCCTCCTCAGCCATGCATCGTCCATATTACAAATGATCTAGCTAACAGTTACTACGTTGCAACTTTACTTAATGTTCGCTTAAATACTATGTTCAAAGAAGTTTGTTCCAATGTTTGACTTGTTACGGACCAATTTGCTACTTTTCATTGTCAGTTTTAATATCTTCATAACATTAACCCCAACTAAATTAGCTTAAATGCTAGCGTGCTAACTTATGTTCCAGCAAATAGACGATACCCTAGGGAAGCTGACGTCGCCGGTAAATATTTTGGGCAAAAACGTTGACGTTACCGTTAGCCGTGAGATGCCAATTTAGGAGTCCAACTAGGATTAAGTCCCGACAGGTTCCGCCATCAAGCTCAATGGAGTCTTACTTTTTTAGATATTCAACAAAATTATAGACAGCGAATCTGTCTTCGGCTTGTTTCTGGATCAAAACTAATGTACCACCCCATGCCTCTTGGTCCAACAGTTCACTCAAGCTCCAAGCGTGTTTCGCTTCCTGGGATTGGAAGAGCAACAAGTGTATTCCGTCTACATCCGCGGCTCTATAGCGTTTGTATTTCTACTTCAGCAGTTAATAAATTCCACAGCAGCCACCCTGCAATATACTTCAACTCAACTATAAATGTATACAAACGATATAGTTTGTGGTACTTTTTAAAGCGGACGTTTAAAAATGTAATGTATTGCCTCCGCGGCGGAGGAATACATAGGGGTTTTCAGAGCCATGACATCAGACAGCTGGAATGCCGAGCGGTGAAAATGCCAGAAATGGGACAGCTGCCTGGAACTACTGGCCGCTGACCTGTCTGTTTACCTTTTACATCGACTGACAGCTGTAATCGCAAACACAGAATATTGTGCAATGATTACATCGTTTCCCTTCGTAATTGTTTGCAAAACAGCCCCAGCCATATTCTTTTAATGTGGTAGTAATGGTCGTGTATATACTTGCTGCTGGTTGCAGACTGAGTAATTACCAGTTTGTAATATAGTCTTAATAATCAGATGCAAGCTTACAAGAAGCAGAATAGAAAATTTATTGCAATTGCAAAGACACTTTCTGGTGACAGTTAACTCCTAGTGGCTACATATCAGCGGCATATGTCAAAACAAACAATAAAGGATGATAAGTTTCTTTGTAACAGCATTGTTTTTCTAGAAATTTGAAAATGTAAACTGCAGCTACATCATACTGAAGACTGGGCACACTCTGCAATCCACTCAAACTAAAAGATACCACTAATTCCACACATCTGACGTCAGTGCAGTGCTAGGACTATTTTTTGCAATTTTGCAAATCATACTAGTTCCCATGGAGCAATAATATAAAACACAGAAGATTACTCTGGAAATCACCTGCAGCTCAACCACTGTGTCTTAAGTATTTGCCCATTATACAATATCTCAAATGAGACATTCATGTCTCTGATGTACTTGCAAAACCTTGTTTCATGACATTTTCATTGTGCTTTTCTAAAAAGATAAAAAAAAGCAGAATAGCACTAAAACACCTAATTTTCAGGGTTTGTAAAATATGGAAAACGCAGCCAGTGTTTAATACATTTGCAAAACTAAACTTTCGGAAAATGAAATTTTACATTTCTCTCTTCAATAACACTCACTTGGTAACAAAATCATTAAAAGGACATTAAATCCCTGAATACAGAAAAACTCAGAACTCGTCATCACTGACAGAAGCAACTGTATTTGTATGTTGCTCATTTGCAGCCTCCATGTTGTCACAGTGTGTAGTGCTGGTAATGTACAGCGACTCTGACAAACTTCTTCCCAGATCCTCAAGCTCTTTCGATTGTCCATTATAACTGGCCTCGGCTTGGTCTTGATGGAATTCTTCATCCCTGGATAAAGTGGTGTATTCATGCTTTTGATTGATGGCTTCTTTGTTTGTTTCAACTGTGGCTTTATGAACGTGATGGAAGTCATCTTCACTGATTCCTGTATTATCAGAAACATGCTCATTGAGAGAAGGAGAGCCAATTCCATTTTCCTGATTGTCATCCTCCTCTGCCTTTTCATTTGTTGTAGCCGGTGAAGCACTCCTTTCAGGAGAGCACAACGGTGTAGAAACCAGTAAGGGATCAGCATGATCTGGTGAACCACAGTATTTAATCAGTGACGCGTAAGGGAAAAGGTCATTGTCTTCTTTGGTCTTCTGCTGTTTCATATCCCCTGATTCCAGCTCTGGTAGGAGTGTATCAAGCAGATATTTCTCCTTTTTTTTGAGCTCTGCACTGGAGGTGGACGTGTTGGTTGGCTCCTCAAAATCTTTACGTAAAACATCCAGAAGGTGGCGCATTTTACCCTGAAAACAGGCAATGCAAATAGATGCATGAGCTCAGGGGCCCTCTGTGAAATCCCTCCATTTTTTTCAAACACTTATACTTAAACAAGACTTGCTCAACATATTTGGTATTTGGCATGAAGTTATATACTCACCACATTAAGCCGATGCCGATTCATGTCGATATGGCGCTTTATCACCCTGTCTAGGACCCTTTCAGAAGACATAAGACACTTAAAACACTGCAGCTTGTAGCCCATTAGTATCACACACACAAGCCAATAGTTAAAATCTTAATGAATCATCATACACATGCTATAGCTATCATGAAAGTGTTATCCAGGCTGAAAACGTGCTGTGATTATCTGTGTATCTGTAAGCTAACATAAAGCATAGACAATTCAACATTTCTAGTAGTTCATATAAAATTGTCAATAAAAACCTGTCAGAGATGGACCCCCTAGACAAAATGTCTTCCGTTACAGTAGAAATGAATTCGAGGTACATTAGTTCTTCTTCCCTGTTGAAGAACAGATGAGAATAATTTATTTCGTAGGTTACATTATTTTGGATGGTTCACAATGTCAAATCTTTCTATATGTATTGTGCAATAGTTGTCTACTATATCAATGAGAAGCTCTAATAGCATCAGGCATTATTAAAGAGCACTTACTCTGCAGATACACTCCTCATACTGGGAGATTTCCTGCCTTCTGGTGAGGCCCTAAAAGACAGCACTTTAATTCTTCTAAACCTTTACCCAAGATAATACACAAGATGTAAAATAATATGTAAAATGTAATATACAGTTTCTAATATATAATATTACCTGGATGAGGAGTGAAAGAAATCATGGTCTCTGCTCTTGTTTGCTTGAGTTCGTTTTGTGGATGTTGAGAAATATGTGCCATTGAACTCATCCTCAGACCACTCGTGCTCTGTACTAAATTCCTGTAAAAGAAGAAGGACGGTAAAATGAGAAGGGATATTCAATATTGTCAAGGCTGTCTCGTGATATAGTGTAGCTTGTGTGGAATGTGACTGTCAACATGTCAAAGTATTTACGGTTTAAAGGGACAATAAACCACACAAGGTTTACTAACCTTGAACAACAAGTAATTATGCCCTACAATTTATCAGTCTTTATATCCATACTCTACCACAGAATGTCACTGTCGGTAATACTAATAAACAAATTATTATGCCATAACAAATAAGGCATTAATGATCACTAATGATGTCAGAAAATAATTTTAAAAATTCAACCACTTTATGATGTGAGAGAAAGGTATGTTATTTGGCTAATGAGCAACTTGAATATATAACTTTGATAAAATGTGAAGTGTCAAACAATTAAAAAATGTCTGAACAATTAAAATAAACCTTCAAAATTACCTGAGATGGCTCATAAAATTCCTGTGTGTATTCCTTTGTTTTTGTGCTGCATAAAAGAGATAGGTAGAATTCAAGACATTAGGCCACATGTTGCACACGTTGAATTCATTGTCACACATCTATTGCTATCTGACTCACTGAGATGTTTGGTAAGTACCTTCCATGATATGTCTCCTGTCGCATCAATCTTGAGTTGGTGCAATCCTGAGAAGGGTTCCTTCGTGGTGCTCTGTAGTAGCGATATTTTGACAGGTATGAGCTCTTGTCTGATTTCAAGGTCTTAGGCATGAAAGGTTTGTCTTGGGTAAAGTGCTGTGAATGTTTCTGGAGCAAGTCTCCGCTGTACGTCTTCTGGACAGGATCTTGGAAAGTCTTGTAACAATTTTGATTTCCTGAAGCTGCCAGTGAACATACTGACAGCTTTCTGTGTGATGTGGCCTCTGGGCTCCGGTACTTTAATTCTGAAGCTGAGCGAGTATGATGGGAATGGTTCTGAGAGCCTGCTTTACATGACGGATAAACTATCTCCTTTGCATGAAAGGAGGTGCTGAACCTTGGGCTGGAGACCATGGAGCTCCTTGAGCAGAGGAAGGGGCTGTCATCATACTGCACAGATAATCTGCTCTAAAAGGCAAACATATTGTATTGAATCAGATATTGTACATACTGAAATGACAAATTATGTGGAATATGCATTTAAAACCTCAAAGCTGTTTGTGATAGAGCAGTTTGTAAGTTAACATGATATGAAGCTAAGCAATAGGAAAATAAATCAGTAGCACAGCCTTGATTTCTTACCTGGGCTGAGGAGCAGGAGGCTCTGCTGTTCCTCTGAGAGAGAGAGTGGGCTGACTGGGGACGACCTCCTTTCCTCAACTGCTCCTGCCTGATCTGGTCATTATCTGTTAACAGGAGTGGAAAAACTGAACACTGTGTAACTACCAATGACAGCAAAGCAGTTTCTCACGTACAATTTAACACATATTTTCAAAAGAAAAGACCACCTTTGGTTAACAGAACACTGTTATTTTATACACAGTGATGCTCAATATATCCCAGTGGTTATTCTATGAAAAAAACGTTGTAATTTTCATTTATGTTGTAGTTACTTCTGCTGAATCCGCCTTATAATTTATTTCATTTCCTTTATTGACTTTTCACAGCCCCCAGAGAGCAGGCGGAATTTGTGAGTCCGGAAAGCGAGTGTGATAGCATAATTATGAGAGGAGTCAGAGGAGAGTATGACTTTTACCATTAGAGATGAAGATGAGTTCCATCCTGTAATCAATTGTGAGGAGTGGCTGCATTTTATTATTGCTCACTGAGGCTATCGTGAGCACAGCAATTGGTCTCTGTCTGTATTATGATTAATAAATTCCTGTAATGTAACACTTGTACTCAGTAATTACTTTGATCTTTCATTCCAAATGAATATTTCTACCAATTATCATGCTATTAAACTCCAGTGTGTCTGTTCTAGAAAATAAGAATATATTACCTACAAACAAAATGAACCTAGAAATGTAAAATGTTTTGAATATTTGTTCTTTTTGTAGTTCACTACTTACACTTTACACTGTGTATCAAGCTTTTGGGTACTGAGGCATCAATGGCAGCTGTGGAAGAAGGAAAAAATGTAAATTCACAACAGATTATTACATTTTATGCAATAGAGATGCATGTTTTAGACACCTCAGTGTACCTACATGCATATTATGTATGCAAGAGCTGAATGTTTTTGGTCTAATGAATGCCATCGAAGGCATCATTATGAACTCCTGCCATGCAGCTCACCTTTAGCTGAGTAAATCTTTTTATAATGAGACACCATGTGGTCTTTAATGATGGATTGTGTCAACTTGCTGGAGGAACGAGGGCAAAAAGCTAAAAATACAAGACAGAGCAACAAAAACTGTTAAAACGTAGCCATTATTTCACAAAGCACAAATACTCATTATACTTGTTTTTTCATACTAATAAGCACATAAAAACACTTACGGCTACTTTTCAAAGTTTGTCCTCTCATACCAAGGCTGCAACCAGGTACAGACGATGCACTCCCTAAAATGGAGATGGACACGGACATGTTGACTCCCATGAAAGATTTCTAGATTGACAAGTCAACAACTACATTTTTTATAACTTGCTTAATCATGCAAGGAATATGTCAAGGATAATAAAGTACAAAAAAAAAACTAGTGCAGACAGATTCTAAAATGTTAGGATTGATTTAGTTTTTAAACAGTTGTTTTGACTGTAAAGTGCATACTTGGGCATGGTCCAATGCTGGTCAGAAAAATACACAATTTCAAGACAGTTGGCTCTGATGACTTGAGACGGGAATTTATCATTACATATGACAGATATTGACTAAACAATCAAAAATATCTTCAAATACAAACATGCAAACAACAAATAAATCATTTCTATTTTGTAGTCAGAGTAGTTTCACTTATATTTGTGTTTATATGAAGTGTTTCTTCAGATGTTTATGCGTAGTTACTTCGCGTTTACGCTAATAAATTCTACGGTACTGTAAAAACAGATAAAATACCGACATCGACATGATGAACTAGCATATTCTAATCCAACATAACCTAACCGAGCGTTAGCATACTGACGCAACGTATTACAAGTTAACGTTAACGTTACAATCTTGGTTCTGGTTCAGTTTTATTTCGTCTTTACTGAGAGCAACCAGCAACTGGCTGTCCTTTGTGTAGCTTAATAAACCTGAAGCCACATTAGTGGGTGTGTACACAGTCAGCAAGGGGTTTATTTTTAATTAGCTGTCTAAGCATAATTTCAACCCGCTCCCTTCTGTCGAGTAAAGTAGCCCCATAGCTAGCTAACTAATGCTAACGCTAAGTGTATTTTGCATACCTGTTCTTGAGTCCATGATACCGTTACACTCAGCGTATCCCATTTTCCTCAAAAATATTCATGGGCGGCGACGACAGAGCTTCGATACATTCAGAAACTACAGTGTACTTAACTGTAAACATTTTGACGCTGCAAGGCAATCGAGTAGCGTAATGGTAACTAGCTTATAAACAGATGAGGGACAGGGCAAAGCTTCCCCGTCGCCATGCTGGTTGCTATGATTGCCTTCGTCATCACGCTCATGCGTCAAACGAACCACACCCCAACCCCTCCCCCCTCCAGACAGAATTTAACACAATCCAATAGAATTCAAATTAGGCTTATTTACATGATAAATTATAGCTGTCACTTGTCATGCGGTAAATGGTTGACTTGTTTTAATCGCAATATAATGGTCGATTGTCAATAATATGGTATTATCAATAGTATTAATCATTTCTTGAGTGCACTGTATGGCTACAGCACATACTATAGACTACAAAAAACAAACAAAAAAATGTAGTGGGATTTCTGGGTGTGGATTTGTGGTATTTTTGGAGCTGCAGTTTGTTCATTAGACAAACAGACTAAAGCAGGTGGAGCCAGTGTGAAGCCCATATACAGCAGGAAAAGCCAGCCTATATTGTCCTCAGTGGTCATAAAACACAGTGGTATGCATGCTCGAGCCCTGGAGCCAATTAAAATCGAGCAGGATTACACAGATGTGCTTGAATTGTATACAACCCTCTGCCTAATAATGTAATTATATGAATATTGAGCAGAGGGGGAGACATTAGTGCTACTAGAAATTCAGAGCTGCTTGAAAACGTCTCTCTCAAGGGCCTAAAACAGTTAATATCTATCATGCCTGACATGTTCCTGTCTAGCTCTGGGTCCCCTGAATCAAATGTCCTTCCCCAGTTCAGCACCCTTGATAGGAGGCATTTGAAGAACTATGACTTTCACTTATATCAGAAAAAATGCTGCGACTTTAATTGGTCATTAAAAATGGGAAATTTTAGTAATTGTATAGATAACTGAAGATGTATTCCCTAAATGTGTCTCTTAGTGAATGTCAGATGGGGTGCACGCATCTCTGGTGCTTGTATGTGTAAGTGCCTACAGAATACACTACATCCTTAACTTGCCCTATGCTACTGGGGCCTGGAGTAAATAAATTATAGCACGAAGGGTAGAAGCCATCAGAGAAAATATCTCAGCTGCAACTACATTCTGTGGTTTGCCATGTGGCTATTAGGACTAGAACAGCAAATATTGTGATTATTAATTTAAAGTATGTGCCCTCCTTGAGCCCCAAGGTCCTAAAGCTCTACCAGATACACCAAGTTTACGGATAATCATGAGATGGCTGGTAGTTTATCTTGTATAATACTGGTGTTTCTCTTTCATGGCAGAGTGTGGTATACATGCCACCTGGCCTGCTAAGAGCCACAACCATTTCCCCCTCATTTATAGTAATGGTCAGTGTGAAAAACTCACCAAACGTGTGACAAATCTGATTAAACTGCAGTAATGTTGCTCATGAGAACATTCTGTCAGCAGCGTATTGTTAATTCTGTCAGGTTCCTGTTTTTGATTGTTTGACAGACCTTTTGACCTCTTGCGTCATTTACCAACAAAGTATTGTGAATAGTTCTGTAACACAGAACAAGTGGCAGCAATGTTTTTGAACAGTGCAGTTACCCTCCACCACAAACTCATTCACGTTTCATTTAGTTTTATTTCATTGCATTTAGTTTGTTTAACGTCTCGCTTTTATTATCAGTGCAAAAGACACAAATTGATGTAAAATGGTCAAATAATACCTGATGTTGTTGACACTAGATGTTATGTTTTCTAGACTATATGTTTTCTAAAGAAAGACTCGGTTATCCTTGTTAACACATGAGCTAAACAGAATATTTTCAACGATGATGAACATACAATATGTAGATTTTCCATGCATAAAATTACAGTTTACAACTTTTTCTGCCATGCCGCCATTTTGAAGATAGAACAATGTCAGTCTGTTCACATTCACATGTCATTTTGCTGTCTGAATAAATCTTGCAACTTGAATCTTGATCTTGTGTCTTCATCCTTCCAAAATATATCAGATTCATAAACATTTCAGCAACAGACATTTTGACTTTTTATAGCAGGAACGGCACAGGAAGAACTAATGACATTGATTCTAATTTCTACCAATTTCTACTAATGTCAAGTCAAGTACATACTTTACATTATTGCTAACCCTTTTTTCAAAGTATGCCTGTTTGTTTTCGACTCCCTAAGTGCTTTCCCTTACTTTCAATCCAGGTATGTGGTTTCTTTCACATTTCTGTCTGGCCCAGTTAGTAAAACCTTTTGAATTTTTTCTCACTTTTATATGATATTATATCCTCTATTTTTTTTATCCAGTTTTTTAATTTTAATCCATTTCAATTAACTTTAATCTTTTATACTTATGATGTTTGCTTTTTATTGCTGTATTTTGTATACTGGTCTGTTTTTAACTGTTAAAAAGCCCTTTTGTTATGAAAACAGATATATAAATGAAATGTATTGTATATGTAATATAGTCATGGTAACATAACTTGGACAAAAATAAAAGCAGTTCTCAAGCATGTTTCAGGTATTTGCAAGCTAGCTTTCATGCAGTCTACTGAAATAAATGGAACACATGCTGGAGGGTAGGAAACCCATTAAACTAATGTAATTAAAAATGAATGGATGGACAAACAATACAAAAACAAGAACATAACCCTTTAAATATAACCTACCTTGGAAACTTGCAACACCTGAATACCTTTTGGCTACATAATCATAATCATCAAACAAATGTGCAATGTTTTGAGTTACACACCCACAAGCCTTCAGGCTTATTCTGTAGTCTTCTTAATATTTTCTGAAAACAACTTGTCCTGTTTGAAAATTGTTCCCTATAATAATCATCTTCATCATCTGTCAGTATAAGGGGCCTGACAGGAGTGCAAGGAGTGACTTGTCTGTAGCAATAGAAGTTCATAAATAATGCACTGTTTCTCATACATGTGAATGATGTAATGGTTTAAGTCTGCCTCTGATTTGGCGTACAGCTCTGACTTGCCGCCCTGCGCCATGTGCTCAGCCGCCGGTTGCCAAATGATGAGAAGATAATCCTATTTTGGAGAATTAAACACACAAGAGTGAGTATTTTATAAACGTATTAGATAAAATTGGTGAAATTGTAGCTGATGCAAAGCTCGAAGCAAGTTTCATTCAGCTATTTATAGTAAATGGCAGGTGGAGTAGCGCGCTTTTGGAATGAAAGGGAGGAGAGCATCCTCCCCCGTTGTTCTGGCTGCCGGTTTAACGCGTGCGTAAAGTTGCTTGTTTGGACACACTCCGACTGTGTTTATGGACCGGACCACTGGTGTGTGTGTGTGTTTTAGTGTGAGATGTAATGTGGTTTGGTCCATCGAGCGGTGCGACAGCTCAGTGAAAGGTCTCACAAGTATCTCAGTCAGACGAGCATCACGCGTCCGAGCGAGGTGGAGAAAAAAAGGAGGGGGGGCAGCAGAGGCAGACAATGCGGTTTTGCGATGCGTTTATTCCTCCGTATTTACACCCACATTCACGAAAAGATGATTTGCCGAAGATGTGGGAAAATAATTCCTCGTGATCTAACTATTTTTCTGCATTTTTTACTATCGCATTGAATCAATTTCACAGCGTTTTGATTAAGAACAAAAATAGAGATGAAATTCCCACTAGAAAACCAGAGGAAACAAGTTAACTGGGACCCAGAACAAGGTCGGTAAATACTGCTTTCCTATTGTGTGATAACTTTAAATATGTGTCATTTGAATTGTAGCTTAATCTCAACATGTCTTGGAGATATATGAGAGACAATAAATCGCATCAGGGTGTTTACCGGCCTGAACAGTTTTACACAATTTCTAATTCATGATTGTGTTCAATTCACTTTCCGTTTGTGTATTTCTGTTATGCAAAAACGACAATTAATGCAAGACAAAGCGGCTGGGGGTATTTCTTTATTCCCAGTGTGCTCAACAGGGGGGCAGCGCTGCGGAGAGCGGAGCTTCTGCTGCGTCAAGCTTACAGAAATAACCGGCATGAGACCGGAAAAGCGGTCGAAATAAAAATAAAAGGTCATGTGTGCACCAGAGGCATGAAATTCTATGCATGAGGTCATCATTTCTAACTATAACTATCAACATGCGTTATTATTATATATATTATGAATCATGACTGGTAATGCCAAATATACATCTTACAGGCAATGTTGCTCCTTAGTTGTGAATGTGTTTTGTTTATTTTTTATTTTTTAATAAAATGAACTGTTCTACTTTTGTTTTGAGGTAAATAGAGTGAAAGACTACTATTTACGATTTCAATTGCCGGAAGTCGTAGGCCTGCACTCGTTATTCAGGCTAGCTTGACGCTGTATTGTGAGGCTCAGCTGGTGAGTTAAACGCCTGCAACCTGTCTAGTGCCATAGGGAATAACCTGAGCCAACCTAAAATTTGCCTTCATGTTTACTAGTTTTGAATTTTGTTCATCAGAGGGTAAATTATGCCTTTATATCAAGCGTTTCTCCATAATAAGCAGCTGACACAATGAATGTTGACAAAGTGAAGATTTCAAGTGTCCCACATGTAAACAGTGTGAATGCAACATTTCATAATGGTAATGAAAATCATCATCATCCACACCATTTTCTGTGGCTGAATTGAGGGACGTCTCCTTTATGGACATGAGTCTCCGGTGAACATTTCCTCTGCTTTGGCCAGTGATTCTGGAAGCAGAGATTGAGGGTTGAGAGAGAGTATCAGATAATATTAGATAAAAAAAAAACACTGCTCCACTCAGGCCTAATTTAATTGGCAAAAATCAATATGAAGCAACTCCAGTGGTTTGATTTTAGATTAATGTCACACAGTTTCAAAAATCTGAATCCTAGTTATGTTCATCAGAGTTTTGGTTTTGCCTTTGTGGTTTAAAATATCAATCACAGTCATATGTTCTTTTACTTATAATTTTTTTTTTAATCATATAAATTGATACAAGTAAATAAATAAGTGATAAACAGCTTTCTGACCTGCCCTACAGTGTAGCTGCCTCTGCCCCGCTGCACACAGCTGATTTATTCAATTTCACTCACTCATAAGATGAGATGTAAAGCAATTAATGTCTTACTAAGACTAGTTACGGACTTGGCCCAGTTTGCTGTTAATCAGTAGATGTTCCATCATAATGACTGCACCAAATACATGCAGGATATTCATATAGGGTCATAGTCTTTCTGCTGCTTCACCCTTCAATCTTAATACTCTAATTCATCTCATGTTCTAAAAATAGCCAGCCACCGCCCTTAAAGGCAGATACTGTAAATTGAAAGTGGCAGTTTTGCACCTTCCTG
Source organism: Thunnus maccoyii (assembly GCF_910596095.1). Classification (NCBI taxonomy): domain Eukaryota; kingdom Metazoa; phylum Chordata; class Actinopteri; order Scombriformes; family Scombridae; genus Thunnus; species Thunnus maccoyii. Next base: position 12,880,499 of record NC_056548.1, read on the forward strand.
AAGCTTCTGACATCACTTTAGTGTTATTGAGTCACTCGTGATACAGGGATTAACTAACAAGATTCATAGCTGGTGGAACAGTGAATAAGACAATTCCTGGATGTCCTTGACTCATGAAGGTGGGGCGTGTGTTAGTGTGTGTGAGTGCTTACATTCTGTTTAGCATATCACATAAGTGATCCTATCCCATTAAACAAAAAAATCCCTCAAACAAATCCATGTCTTATTCCTCTACCTCTGAGAGTTGCATCATTGTAGATACCAGGTGCTGCCTATGGCTCAGAGGCACTCCATGCTCTCTTGACGGAGAGATGCGGGGGCGTCAGGGGTGAAGGCCGGAGCCCTAAATAGCTTATACGATGCTTTATATACATTAAGGTAATCTAAATTTGCCTTCCCCCAAGGTGCTTCTTTGCCACTTGGATGACCTGCCCCAGCACACATGAATTGATCATAAAACCCATCCAGAATCTATTGACTGAAAGTGTCACTTATCTACTCTTATAGTGTATTAGAAGAATTGATTTCTATCTCCCAGCAAAGACGATAACACAATTTGTACCTCCACATAGCAATACTGTAAGGGCTTAGTTGCAAGTGGTGTGGAATGTGTGTGTGGCTAAATATTACTAATGCTTTTCTTGTTTTGCTTTGTGGATATAATCTTCAGACAATAATTTAAATAATGCACCTAATTCAGGATGTTTTTCCCTTTTAATTCATGCATTCATTTAATGACAGCCTTCAACTGGCTACAGGGTTTCCTGCATTAGTGATTAAGGCAGTAGTTGTGGACTTTTGAGGCTCCACTTCAGAGGACTAATGGCTTTTATGTGTAGAGCTCTAAACAAATTCCCAGCATGATAAGCAATGGAGAGTCTCGCTGTGGCCCACCTTTGGCACAGCTGCAGGCCAGATAGACGATGTTTTTTACTGATAGCTTTGGATGTTGGCTTTGTGAAGAGCCCTTTATTAGCGTAAGAGAAGAAAATCACTTGCTTCATGCAGATGACTATAGGTTTCCAATTGCTGTAATGAGGTTTTGTTTATGTGTGTATTGAGCAGTTTGTAGTTTGACGTTTAAGTGATAGACAAAGCTTAAAGATCCCCTCCAGGCAAGTTGTAAGACATAGAAAAATACTCTTCTTATTATAATAATTTATGTCAAACATGGTTTTTCCTCTTAAAAAAAGTTAAGTTACCTTGTTATAATCTTTAAAATGACATTTCCTCATCCTCCCTTATCGACAAATCCAGAATCTATGAATATGCAAATATTTTTGATATTGATATTTGATTTTTTTTTTCTGGGAGGGGATGGGGGGATACCACTGTTCGAAGAGCTGCGGACTGAGATTACTGTGAGCAGCAGGCATGGGAATAAAATACAATATTTATATAAGATTTGTGTATATTTCTTGCTTTCCCCTTCTAGTGTCAAACTGTACATCATTCTGCACAGTGAAGGCAAAACATCCAAGTGAAGTAACAAGAAGAAATCAAATTTTTGAGTGGAAGGGGGCTTTAAATTGGGAGACAATATTGCAATTAAACAAATTCAATGCATAAATTTAAGTTTTAGCTATTGCAACAGACTGGTTATCACAGACCATTAGAAGGAACAGACACTACAGAAGAAGAAGAACTGTAAACACAACACTGGAAATGTCCAAGATGCCCTGTGTAATCATCTCACACTCCCCTATAAATCCTTAAAGACTGCCTACAAAACATCATCTCAGATAATTTGTTCTCATAACTCAATCTGTCTTCACATTTTTCATATCCTGTCTGTAACAGATTCAGGGCCTTCAGCCAACTGTTAGAACTGTCTGCCCATTTTTATTTGCCAAACAATTCATCAGAATTATTTTCATAAGATACAGTATTGCTGTCGCTGTCTTGGTAAACAACACATATGTTAATCCAGTTTCCTCTCATTCTCTTTCCTAGTGGCGGTCCAGACCAACTTGGTCCCTCCCAAAAAGGCCCAGTCTGGCATGGTGAAGTCAAGTCTAGTCCAGGCCAGTGTGGCAACCATGCAGAACCCCATGGGTTGTGACCCGAAGGCCAACGGTCACTGTCCGCTGCCACGCCTGTCCATCTCATCCCGCTCTGCCAGCGTGGTGGCCAGCATGGACGCCAGCTACGACGGCTCTGCTGCAGCGCTCCACTCTGTGATGAAGTGGAAGACGGTGCTGGCGGTGTTCGTAGTGGTTGTTCTCTACCTCGTTTGTGGAGGTCTGGCATTTCAGGCCATGGAGCAGCCGTTCGAGAGCAACCAGAAGACCAGCATCACTCTGGAGAAGGCTTCCTTCTTGGAGAGACACCCCTGTGTTACTCCTGATGAGCTGGAGGCACTCATCAAGGTGAGTCCTTTGAACTTGAGTTTTAGATTTTAGATTTAGATTCATGTTTAATACTCCGTTCCTTGTTTTCTCCCTTGAGCTCAGATAGCCACAGAAATATTGTATAGTGTATTGTGTTTGTTTACACATGTTGAATCAATTCATCACCAACATATTAGTTTATATGTAGGATAAGAAGATAAGAAAAATGAAATGAAATGAAAATCCACTTTGATTGGTAGATAAAAAGAAGACAGTCAGTGGACTGACCTTTATAGCAGCGGTTTTATAGATGGCGATTGCTATCAGGGGTAATTAGAGGTCTCAAGGTAATTAATTCTGGTTTCATTAGCTAGTCACATGTTCTTGAAAAGCATGGATGTTGCATCCTTTCATGGCCAGATTGTCCTTCAGCAAATGAGGCCTTTAATCCCAGTTTCCATCAACGGAAAAAAAAAAGAAAACTGCTGCAGTATTTTACAGAATAAATTCTTGCTTGCATGCATATACAGTAAAACTAGTTATGTAACATCATATATAATTTTGATTTTAATGGCTAAATAACAATCAATTTGAATGCTTTGTTAAAAAAAAGGCTTTTTAGTTGACTCATTTGGAAAAGTTTAGATTTCACGGTATTTGTAATTATGACAAACTAGTTTCAACTTAAAGGTCCACTTACTTGCTTTTTAAAGGTCCAGTGTGTAGTCTTTAGTAACATCTAAAAGAACAGACTTGGTAAAAAAATTTAATAGATTATTTATAAGTATATATTAATTAGTGTCTAATCAGCTGAAAATAATAATTGTTGTGTTTTCGTTACCTTAGAAATAAGCCCTTTATATCTACATGGGAGCGGGTCCCCCTCCACAGTGGCCGCCATGTTGCATCGCCATGTTTCTACAGTAGCGCAGAACGGACAAACCTAACACTGGCTCCAGTGAGGGCCTTACGTGTTTTAGATTCAGTGGGCGACTACCGGAAATGCACTGGTTTTAAAACGAAGAAGAGGAACGGACAAAACATTTTGTATTGTGAGAAGTTTTTGAAACCAAAATCTGATAAACGGAGGATCATAGTTATTTAGAACACGAAGAAGCTAAACGAAATCGGGACAAGCAACGGCATAAAACGAGGATAAACCCAGATGGAAATCTGTGATGAGAGAAATGTTTGCAGACTGACGCAGAAGTTTCCTGTTTACTGCTGGACAGGTAAGAGTGTAATGTATATTTATTTTGCCCCGCTGGTAATGGTTCAAAACCTAGATGATGTACAATGTTTATTAGCAGCACATTAGTTTCCCTGAAAAGAAACGCCACCACGTAATGTTAAATTTTAGCGCACTTTAGCCTCAGTTTGTGCCTCTCATGGAGCTGGTGGTCTGATAAGAGACAACAGGGAGGCAAAGTCGTGCTAATAACCCAACGATTTATTCATTTTCTGTGGCAGTAAGACAACACATTGATTGATAACTAAGATATTTAGCGCTGGTGATGTGCTAAAGACAGTAAGTCAGAGTAATGAGTTAGTGTGAAAGATTAACTGAGGAGAAGTCTGCTCATCACCGAGTTAATGCTGCCTGTGAATATATATTTATATTTTTCACAGTGCTCCATGATTTCATTGTTTGCTCCTAATTTGTCATTTAGGAGCACATGTACACATTGGGGGGCAAAGTTAGCTTATAGTCCAACACAAGTAACGTTTTCCCTGTTTCAATGTTGAAAAACATGTAATTGCTACCAGAGTTTTAATTTTACATTTATCAGTCAGAAGTGAAATTTTTCTGTTATTTATTTTGGTATGTTTATCCAGGCCAGCCAAGGCGCCCAGCATCTTAGGACATAACATAATGTATTACAAGGGTTTGTGACTGTGTCATGTAGCACTTATTTTCTTGATGTTGCTGTTGTTTCTCCAGCTATGAGAGAGGTCCTGTAGCATCGATGCATGGTATTGCCTTTATCTTCATCCTAAAGTGACTGTGTAATAGGTCAGGGGTATTTCACCATGTGCCATTGATGGCTGGGAGTACGTTGGTTTTCATTACAACCAAAGACAACAAAAGTTGATTTCACTGAATAGTTACTTGTCTCTGACTGAAAGTGTATTAAATAATCTGATCTAGTCTGTTGTTGAGATGAAAATCTGCATGGAATAAGGTTGAACAGTTTCTAGTGAGCACATTTGATAGATAGATAGATAGATAGATAGATAGATAGATAGATAGATAGATGATTTATAATAGTAAGTTAATTCATTTGTGCTGTTTTATTTTTCTCAGGCACTATGGGTTGGCATTAGTCACCATGTCTGTGACATTCACACCCGCCATAACAGAAGTATTGCAGGCCAAGTCAGGAGAGGTCTAGGTAAGTGATACACATTTGTTTGCCTATGTAGCATATTAACTTACCCTGTAAGTCTTACTCTTGATTAAATAGCACTATTTTCACATGTACAACTGTATAAAATGTATGAAATAGTAAATTATCTCTGTGTGTAATGGTACTGTCTTCCACAGAAGCAGTTTTCCATGCAGCTGCTGCTCTACAGACAACTCCTGGAGCAGATGAGGAACAGCAGTGCCAGTGAATCATGGGTGTTGTTCCTGCCATGAGAGCATCTTCATCCAGAGCAGTAAATTGAATACCTTTGGTGTGGTTTTGGTCTGACCCTTGTCAGCTATTATATGTGCAGCAATTTGACTGCTGGAAGGTGATCGGATAAGTTTAATCACACTGCTTTTAGTGTTCAAACAGACTAATGATTTGAGAGATTGTTCTGTCTTTATCAGAATCAACTCTGAAGAACACAGAATAAGCTGTCAATATGTTTGTGTTTGAACAGTAAAAGCTGCATGTTTATGTTATCCTTATATTGTCCAGATTGAAAGGGATGTCCAAAAATGTTTCTGTTAAATAAAAGATGTTTTTATTACAAATGTCATTATTCTTAGTGTTGTTTTTATATTTTTATTTTGTGGTTCAAACTAGTGAATTACAGTTAACATAACCTGAAGTGGCAATGTAAATTAATCCATAACATGTACTACATTGCCCTGTTCTGAGGATCAGTGGTATTCCAACTTCACTACTGTTTTATGTTGCTTTCCAAATATAAATAATGACAATATAAATTAATGGTGGAAGTGGTAATGACAATATACTGACTGCAGGGAAATACTGTCATTGTATAAGTATATATTAATATGTTTATCATTGCAATTATCACAGCACATCTGATGAATATCTATTATTTGGTAAACTTGCACATTTAAGTTGAACAAATGTGAATATATATAAACAAAAAGTTTAATAATTATCCAGAAAGTATATAAATATAGAAAATGTATAGAACAAGTATAAAATAAATAAAATATCAGAAATGTAACAAATAAATATGAGATGATTTGATGCCTTGATGATGAACAGGCAGGTGTGTGAGTACCTGAGATACTGTGTGGACGTTCCAGAGGACCTGGAAAGAAACTCAGAGGCCAGGTGTGAAACCAGTGTGATGTCTTTGGAAGACCAGGGAACTTGTCCCTGATCCTCCAAACACAGCAACTGGGGATGACAAGTCGGTTTCCCTGGCCTAAAGAGCCATGCTGTCAATAGATGAAATGTCTATAGGCAGCATAACGGTACTCCCGGTTGTCATCCCCAGGCTTCCTGGTTTGGCCAAATACCAAAATGTCCTCCCAGTACCGCCTGTGAATGCATAAAAAGCATTTTCAAGACAGAACTGGGAGAAGTGCGGTATTATTATTACACAATCTGAAGGGTACTGGCCATAGCATTTCCTCTCCCGGTCCGTAGGCATGTCTGTACAGTTACTACAAGTATACCATGGTACCCCTGGCACTCCAGCAAATGGTGGGACACCATGCCTGCACTGATGCATCATGAAGGCATCAAAAATGAACCCTGGCTGCCTCTGAAGCAGTTCACTGGTGAGCTTCCTGTGCTCCTCCAAGGTCATCTTTTCAAGAAGTTTCTGAAAAAATAAAACACAGGAAAAACACAGATAAGGCTTTATAGGTTACAAGTTTCATGATATGTTGGAAATATGGTAATGGTATTTCAGAATATGGATTGTAGGCTGTCCACTGTTCCCAAACATGTCTACAACAATAACATAATTTTAAAAAAAAGTCAAAATATTGCTGCTCGATACTGTTCCTATATAGTATTTATATAATCATTCAGTAGTGTTGCTGATGTTTTCAGTAGCCTCTTTTATACAGTGAACCGGCATTATAGCCGTAAAGAGGATCCAAGGGGAGGACATTTCTCTTCGTTTGATAACGTTAAAAGTAAAGTTAGACTTTTCTGTCGGCTTCCCAACTCATTTTAAAAAGACGAGAGAAAGAGAGAGAGAGAGCAGCTGTGGTCGAGTGAGCTAGAGGGTGAATGAAGAGAGGGAGCGCTAGTAACGTTAGTGGGGAAGCTGGTGAACCAGATCGATAAATGTTATTTTCTGATTGTTTCACAGCAGTTAGCTTCTAAAGCACAAACACACTCACACACCTCTTCAACCCTACAGCTGTGCGCTGCGCCGCCTGATTTGGTCTGAATACGGGCTAAACAGAACAGCGAGGCGGATTACAGGCGCAGTATTCCCGCCTTGAACGGGCTGTGTAAAAGGGGATACTGACTCACATTGCACTGATAACACATCAAACTATACAGACTACAGTAATGTAAAGCACAGAGCTGCTATGTAAATACCACTTTGTGTTGTATTGGCATTTTTAAGAGACTATTTTGTCACTTGTACTGCTCCTAAGGTAAAGGATGAACTCTCATGCTCACACAATTTGCATTGGTTATTTGTTGACAACTTCTCATACATTTGTATTTATGACTTCAGGCATCATAATTACAGTAATTGTTCTTAATGCTTAAGTTGGAGCAGGTTTTTTATTGTTGCTGCAGAGTCAGACACTCAAGCAGCATCTTTTTAGACAGTGTGGTTCAGTTTATTACAGAGGAGTGTCTGTACCGGTTGCTTTAATTTTTATCAAACAACAAATTCTAGTCTCTGTTGCAAATTTTACAACCGATTGTCAGCCTCCAGGACTATGGATTGTTATTACTGTGCTACTCTATTTAGCTGCACTTATGTGTATGCCAGTGGGTGGGTTGGATTCGTCATCCAAGAACACTCTGTGCTCGTACTAAATCCAGTTGGGATTTTACAAGTTTTAAGGGTTACATTTAACTCAGTCACAAGTTCTTCTTCGAAAGAGTGTTATCACAGCATAATAATGTTAATTCATAGGCATTTTAATAGCAATTTCATTATGTTTCTTCCTGCGGGGTTGATGAGTCAAAAATGGACTATAGCAACCATCAGAAGCTACACTCCCAGACTCTCTGCCCCCTGGTTGGTTGATAGTTGACGGGTAAATGTCATGATTAGACTCAGAGCAGGTCCATCCTCTAGCAGGAAGCACAGTAATATCTTCTTAAGTTACTGACAATATAAGGTTTATTTAAAAAATAGATTGATTGAATAACTAAGTTGAATGCCTAATACTGTCAACAGTGAATGTATTGGAAGTACAGTATGAAATTCCAGAGTGAGGCTTTACACCCACACATTCTGAATAAGGAAACTAGCTTAAGGCCATAACAGCATTGCTGTTTTAGCTGTAAGAAATGTTTGAAGTCAAGTCTTCTCATAGCCAAATATCAATTTTCTGATATGAAAGTGTGATGTATTTTCCATTTTAGCTAAATTAAGTAATTCTTCTGGTTTTTAAAGATCCAGGAAAATTTTTATGAACAGAGTGACCCTCTAGTACTAACCAATGATCTACATGAGACTCCATCAACGTCTTTCTGGCCATTAAAAGACAGATGGAAACTGTAAAAATAAATCACATCTTAAATATGAACTTGGGCACAAGGGTTGCTAAAAAACATGACTGACAACCCTTAAACCATGACATGGAGGTTGATTGAAGTGGACCTAAAGCATGCTATCTCTTCAATTTTCCACATTTTACCAACATAGCATGTCTTAAACAGGATATGCTGTATGTATTGGACCAGATAACAAGCAGAACAGAAAAAAAAATCAGTCCCATCATGATTAAACTGCACATTTTACAATATCATTTTACAGTGTCAGCCACTTTATCACACAGAGTATGGCGATGCTTCACGCTGCTCTGTGATATCAAAGCCAGAATTATGGGTCAAGATTTAAGGTCACTACATCAAGCTGGCATGTACAACTGGAAGCAGGATTGGAAAATGATTTGAGATGTGTCAGTGTGCAGTTGGCTGAGTGGAAAGTTTGATTTGTGAGGGGGTGTGATGATAGGAAATAGTTGGACTAAGCTCTGTCAAATACTCCTATAGACTGATTATACAGAAGATGTTCAGAAAGGGATTGTAATACCAAAGGACCATGTGGCAAAAGTCAAGTATATTTTTCAGGAGTACATAATAAATAGTATTTCACAGAAAGCATATGAAAATGCAGTAACTGATGTCAAAGAATAGTTTATATTTGAGGCAAAATCATAGCATCTGATCTAATCGTTAAGATAGCAAAGTGAACCTTTTTAAAAAAAATTGCTTTCCATGTTTTTCTCATTTAGTCAGAGAGAAGTAGAGACAAGATTCGTGTTAGTGCCACTATGGACCACCTCTGATTCTGTTAAATGTTAAATAACCCCAAAGAGAGAGAGAACCAACCTCATGGTATTTGGTATGTTCCACTTTCCGCTAGAATGGCTTCATTTGATGTTAGCATCTTCAACACTGCTCCAGTGAATACTGGACTGTCTATCTGCCTCTCTCTCCTCTACTCCACGCCCCCCTCTGTTCCTTTATTCTTTCTCAGAGAAGCATCCTTTCTTCTCCTTCTACTTCCCTTGCAGTGTTCAACCTTTGAGCCACAAAAGCTCTATCATGAGTTTATAAAAATCAATGAGAGTATTTCCTAAGGAGAAGTGTGAAAATAAAAACCTTTGGGATGGTGTGCTTGGGGTCCGGAGGGAATCAATTATTCATTGCACAGGCCAGCAATCACAGACCCACCGCTCGAAGCAGCAGTGGCTGAATCATAGAAAAGACTGTCTCCTGGACAAATGATCAGACTGGGACACAGGAGAGAAATATGACAGTATGTCTCACCAGGAACTGATTTGCTTGTATGAAATTTGCTTGAACTCATTTCACAATGTTACATCTAACAAATTGAATGTATTAAAGGAACAGTTTGAAAGATGAAATGAGAAGATCAGTACCACTCTCACTGTTTGTAGCCTACATTAAATATGAAGCTACAGCCAACAGTGGGTTAGCTTGGCTTAGCATAAAGACTGGAAACAGGGGGAAACAACCAGCCAAAGGTCCAAAGGTAATAATAATAATAATAATCTGCCTACCAGGACCTCTAATGCTCAATAATTAAGATGTAATACCGTATCTCACTTGTTTAATCTATACAAAAACAGACATGCAAAAACAATAAGTTGTGGTTTTACAGGAGGTTATGTGCTTTTTCTTGGTTGGGAGCAGTGATTTAACCCTGTATAAAACCACAGCTTGTGTAATAACATTTTTGTTTCTGTTCTAACTAAACAAACAAGATATAAAATGTTAATTAGTGAGCTTTAGATGAGTTGAGGGTGGATTTTGTTACTTTGGACAAAGTCAGGCTAGCTGTTTCCCCGTTTCCAGTGAAGTTAAGCTAACGACTGCCGGCTGTAGCGTCATATGTTCAGCTTAGTCTCGGCAAGAACAAGCAAATTAATGTTGAACTATTTCTTTAAAACAGAAGGAATAATATTCATTTTTCAGGCGTTTGACTGAGTTATGGTGGTACTTCAACCCTAAGCATGGCAAAAACCACAAATACCAAGCCAGTTTGAAGCTCACACTGGCAAATAACACAATTTTTTTGTGCTGTCTTAAGAAATGGCCTTCAGGACACGCTGCTTCACAAGTACTCCATCAAAAAGTCTGTCTGGTCTTCTAACAGGTTCTGTTATCGGCCTGTCCGTGCTGTGTCAAGGCTGTCAATCAGCCCAAGATCCTCTGTGGCGACACAGCAGTGATGACTCACTGTTGACAAACTGTTTTGCGGAGGAGTTGACAGAAAAATGGCAACCTTAGCAAGTGCGTGTACAGTCTGCGCACGCCTGAGATGGAAAGAGACTGTGAATTTTAATAGACTATGAAAAGTGTGCACTTGTAAAGGTTTGCTCCACAGCATGTGTTGACTTAATGTGTGTGAGTGTGAGTCCACACACGTCTGTTGACCTCCTCGTGTTTTCTTCAGTATTTGTGCAGTCCACCTACCCGCTGTGCGCCCACAAAGATAGCAGACCTAATTGCCTTTCCCAGTGCCGTAGGGATGACTCACGCTTTGGCACGTTGTGAAGCCGTGCTGTTATTGATACCAGTCAAGCCTCATTTATTGATGAGTCACTTACCTACAAATAAACATTTATAAACACTAAGCTACCTGCAGTAGCACTACATTAGGACATGCAACCGATGGTGTCTATATATATATGTACTATTAAATGTTGATCTCTTTATTAAAATGCTGCAATAACATGTTCCAGACAAGACTCAGTTCCTCAGGTGTCTACGTAATGTGCACAAACTATTAAAATCTAATGAAAGAAAAAAAATGTACTTAAATTTTTTATACACCCTTGTGTCTTCAAATTTCTCATCTATGTGTTGGCCTTATGGAATCATTCAGTCATTTTTTCATATTTTTTCATATTTGTTCCAAATTAATACAATAGAATATTTTTTAAATTCTTTTAGTGGCATCTCTTGTCACTGTATAACATCAACTTATTCTGTGACTTGCTCCTGCTCAGTGCTCACTTCATAAAGGGTGCTGATAAATTCAAACCAGCCTTATCGGTGAAGGACCCAAGTGCTTGGCAGTGATTTGTGCAGCTTTAATCCCTCAAAGGTGGTCAGGGTAAAGCTATAGATATTAGTTACGGTGAAAGTGCTGCAGAGGAGAGTGCTTGGCTACATACCATGGCTCACAGCGAAGGTGGGTGAAGGAGAGTGTGAGTGAGGCACCATGCTGGCTGGATCACTGCGGTCACCTGCTGTGGGGTAGAGAGACACACTGAGGGGATAAAGATCTGCAGTCAGTTTATTTACTCTCTAATGATCCCACAGTGTAGAATATGAAACCACACATTAGCTAACAGCCCATCACAATCACTTGTGCATCTTCAAGAATGTCTGTGCTCTGAGTCTTTTATGCAGTCAAAATGGAATAGAGCATGTGTGAAAAAAAACAGTGTCGTCCCTAATTACCATGCTGCAACACATATCAAAGCCACCATCCGCATGCCTCCAAAGTACATGTGGACAAGGAGGATTTTCCACATAAAAAAGCGTGAACTTGGCTGTGAAAAAGGCGGGAGACAAAAATAGACCTCCTCATTAAGTATTCAGATACACTGTGAGGCTATTTATAGCTCTCCCTGACTCCAGAATTAGGCTATTTGGGGTTTATTATATAATTACCGGTTTGATATTGCCCCTATAAAGTAGTTGTGTCTGCCAAAACCTATGTAATAGCATTGTTGTAATTGGCTAATTTTAGAATACAAAAATTAGTCTCATTAGGGGGGGGTTGCACTGATGGAGCTGAGGTACTCACATGCGAGATTATGAGTAGGCATGTGCAGTGATGTGTGGCGGTGCATAGAGGAGGTCCTTCACTCTGTCTGCTTTGAAATGTGTGTCACGAGAGTTGATACATATTTTATAATATGGACAAGCACCTCACTAACAGCTTGCTTGGATAGACTGGGGGTTGCTCTGAATGAATATGCTGTGCCAGAAATGTTGGTAAATGTACTGAAGCTATTTCTTAACAAAGGTACAAATCTGATGTCGGGAGAAAAAGATTTTTATTTGAGCCCAGAGGCAAAATTCAAACTACACATTTCCACAGTGATAAGAGAATACATGGTTCTCATAACATGCCCCTAAACCCAGAATTTTAGAAGGAAAGCCAGATAGTAAATTAACTTTTCATGGCTACATAATGGAGCACAGAGGGAGATCAATGACAATAATGATGCAGTAAATGCAGAACACTGTGGCTTCTTAATGTTTTCCAGACACTATAGATAACCTGGGGATAAAGAAAGGCTGAGGAACTAAAGAAAAAGGCTGACACTGACAAAAAGAGAGATAAAGGTCTTTGTGCTGTGTGTGAAAGTCTATGCAGATTTAGTCAGCATGAACTGTAAAAATATGCAAATTAGGTAAGAATGCTGAGTGCAGAAACAGCTTCACGTGAAGAGGCAGACACAGAATTATTTAAACAGATCATGTTCTAGATGTTAATGTAAATTATATCTACAGGATATGTTGACATTGTAATGCTTGATTTTTTTTATGTGCATGATAAATCGGTGACCACCCTAATACTGCAGAACACTTTTAGTCAAGCAACACTCAACATGAGTTGTTCTACATCCAGTTTTTTTTCATACAGGAGAAAATTACCCCACAAGAGCCCACAAGAAAAATCGGAGAGCTTGTGAGATTATTAACAGGAAAAGAAAGCAGAAAAAGTTATGCTACACAAAGTTATGCTTGCCTTTCTTACTTTCCTCTAATATTTGCTTTTTTTCTCATGATTTACTGGATCATTTTACATCTTTTTTTCACAAGCCAAAAAACATTGCTAACACTGCCCTTATGCAAAATGTTAAAATAATAAAATGATAAAATGTTTAATTAAGTGTTTATTTTATTAGTTTTTAATTACACTGTGCTTGAAATCATTAATTTAATGAAAGATAACAGTATTTTGTAAAACGATAACACATTATGATGATACAATTTCACTGAACTATACAATAATATTGAATTGATTGTAATTCCCATCCACTTGGCTCTAATTCCTGTGTTCATACAGCTTTATGATATGTGTGGGTAATTCAGTTCTCCATCTAATTTATATCCCCCTCCCCCCTTTCAGGACCTTCCCAACACTCTTTCTTCTCCTTTCTCATTCTCTTTTATCAGGTAGTGACCTTCCTGGATGATGTTGAATTAGTCACACTCAATATATCCTCAGTTACCTCATGAGTGTTACACAATCAGTAGCATGGGTGACCCACGCAAGCAAAAACAAACACACATAATAGACACCTGTATAGAAACGTGCACATTAACAGTAGCAGGAGGTGGGTTAATGTGCTCACTCTCTTCATGCCATGTGTAGTGAAATCAAAGCAGACACGTGTGTTTGTTGTGTTGCGATCAGCCGACCTGGCATGCAATAGTAACCCTGAGTGTTTGTGAGAAATTAACAGACTAAATGTAAGTCAGGTGCTTCTACATGTTTTTGTGTGCCTGTTTTCTTTCTGTCCAATAATGTTTGTCCATTATTTCACATTTACACGCTTTGCCTTTTATGTTGCTTCAAGCTGGATATCTCAGATTCAAGCACTTACAAGCACCTGCTCCACGAGGAAATAAATTATCATAATTATGATTAATACATTTTCCTCTTTCCAGCATGCCATAGATGCTGTGAGTGCAGGGGTGAGTCCCATTGGAGACACATCCTACAACTCCAGTTACTGGGACTGGGGCAGTGCCTTCTTCTTTGCTGGAACGGTCATCACAACTATTGGTAATTAATCATCTTTTATCCTCTTATGCCTGTTAAATCTACAGCTGCCATTCATTGACTTCTATGTGCTGTATCAGATTTCACTTGGGGATTTTTTTTGGTTTCAGAATAAATGTTGACAACATCCAGATATCAAATCTATGATTTCTCTTAGCTGTGGATTTAATGTGTTGAGAGGGAAATAAATATCACATTGTCACTATTGCAGAATTTTGTAAATTTAAGGATATTATAGCCTAGCTTTGGTGATGAGCAGTATGGTCGACTGAACAACATTATCAGCATCTAAATACAAGATTAATAGGCACTTATTAATTTTCTAAGAAGCATTGTAAATGGGATTTGTTCTTTCGGTTGGGAAAGTGTATTTTCACATTACAAATCTGTGTAAATCCTCCTCCCTTCTTGCTGCCCTTAGGTGAATTTTACAAATCCTTTTGCCTGCATGAGGTGGCACTAATGATGCAAAGCCCAAGCACTGTGGGATTTAACAACCTGTGAAGAGCAACATCATAAGCAAACACTGCTGACATAGATGATGTGGTTTCACATAGTCTCTTCTTTCCCCTTTTCCCTTTGTCTTGCTTTCAAAAGACAAACATGTTATGACAATTTATGATCAAATTGTCTGCCTTGGGAGAGTGGAAGTTTTGATCAAGTGAGACTGTTTGCATAGGATATTATTTAGTAAAAGGTATTTTTCCTTATGTCCTTTTGTTGTATTTAGGAGCTGTCATTTTAACATACAAGTTGATCCATTAAAATTTGTATACCTTCTCTATTAGCTATGTGTTTCTTCATTTAAATGGCACGAAAAACACAGTGTCCCTGACCTGCTGTTATGGTGTGTAGTCCAAAAATTTTATTAACTATGTCATTTACTAATATGCTGCTGAGCATCCTTTCAGTGGCTTCTTTTATTTCCCTGGTCAGATAGGGAATTATTTTTTTACCTCTAACTGAGACATCCAGCTTCAAATAACTTAACAGCTATAAACAGATGAAAACTGTAATTTCTAGACAGACACACACACACAAACACACAAAATGTAAGGAAAATGTTAAAGATAAAACTATTTTTGATGTTAAAATCAGAAAAACAGAATGACAGTAAACACGTTACAGACAGAATTCATGTCATGTCAATGTTCTTGTCACAACAGTTTGAAATTGGAGGACCTGAGTACAGTATATGCTTTGTCTCCTGTCTCACCGGATTCTTCATTGTATCTCTGTCACTGTAGGACCATAATTAATGTAATTTTGTCCAAGGGGGAACCTAATTAACATCTCTCTAGGAGCTTTATTTACCTAAGACTCCTGCTGCAGTAACTAAGAGGTATTACATAAGGGCTTCGATTGATTATGTTGCATAAGAAAGTCTTAATTGTCTTCTTCTGCGTCTCATCTTACTCTTAGTACCCCACCTCTCCAGCTAAAAGGAAACATTCCCACAACATTGGCTGCTGTTACCTACAAGCTCTAATAATGTTTTAAAGAAAATGTTTTAATGTAATGTTCAAAGAACATTTTAAGGATGTTTATCATTTCAAATAATGTTCCTATAAGGTTAAATGACATAAAATTTTTACTGTTCTTCTGAGGATGTTTGGAGGACATTGTTGAGGTAACACATTTTAGAATGGTCTTTTATAAAACATTCCCACAATGTAATATGATAACAAAAGAACATTCTCACTACAACATTCAGAAAATGTTTTGAAAATGTTAGGGCATAATGTTCCAACCATGTTATCACTAAACATTTTAAGAAGGTTGTCACCAAACATTTTTAGGATATTTTTTAGAGAACATTAGGCTAGAACATTCTGAGAACCAAAAAAAAAACTTCCCGCTGAAAATATTTTAAGGAATGTTTGGGCATAATGTTCTAATAATGTTATCAATAAACATTTTAAGGATGTTTCTAGGGAACATTATCCGAGAATTTTCCAGGAACCAAGAGAAAACTTTCCGCTGAAAACATTATTAGAACATTTCATGTAACATTCTCAGAATGTTTTTAGAACAAAAATTTACTAACTTACCCTCATTTCTCTCCTCTCCTCGTCCTTGCGCTTTCCTTGTGTTGACAGGTTATGGAAACATTGCTCCGAGCACAGAGGGCGGGAAAATCTTTTGCATCCTTTATGCCATATTTGGCATCCCTCTTTTTGGTTTCTTGTTGGCGGGGATTGGGGACCAGCTGGGAACCATCTTTGTGAAAAGCATCTTGAGAGTTGAGAGGATATTTAGGGTGAGATGTCATTACAAATGTATTTTTATCTGTTTGTGTGCGTGTGTGTTGAAGCGTTTTGTTGGTTTTTTTTCACATTCCAGTTAACTGTAAATAAACTCCCAATGCTTCTTTTTTGGCCCTTTATCTGTGGGAATTTCAACCAAATCAGTAAATTATAGTTATATATATATATATATATATATATATATATATACGTATATATATATATATTTTTTTAATTTATTTACCTGAATTAGCTCTCATGGCTTCCTCTATTTTGTTTTTTTTCTCAGCAAAAACACAAGCAGATCAGTCAGACTAAAATCAGGGTAACGTCCACCATCCTGTTCATCCTGGCTGGCTGCATCATCTTCGTCACCATCCCTGCTGTCATCTTCAAACGCACCGAGGGCTGGACCACACTGGAGGCCATCTACTTTGTTGTGATCACTCTAACCACAGTGGGAATAGGAGACTATGTGGCAGGTTAGATTAATGCAAAGGAATGGACTGTTTTGTAGAATTCACCTGAAATGCATTTTTGGTCTGCCTTCTCTGTCCATAATGCCTGTTTTTTGAACATTCTGACACTTTTCTTTCACCTCTAGGTGGAAACCGTAGAATCACCTACATGAAGTGGTACAAGCCGCTGGTATGGTTCTGGATCTTAGTGGGTTTGGCGTACTTTGCCGCCGTCCTTAGCATGATTGGAGACTGGCTTCGAGTGCTGTCTAAAAAGACCAAAGAGGAGGTGGGGTTCATTTGATTACACAGCTCACTATTACATTACAGTGGCAGAAAATAAAAGGTCACTCAGCTGCTGCCTTTTCTGGACCTTGTTAGAAGGCTCTGTAACAGGCTGCTATTGCCTGAGGTGTTCAATGGGTAGCTGTTTAATAAGTCCAGATGAGAAGATTCGTTATTGATTCTCTAGAGTGAATAACGATGTAAAGGGGCTCACTGTAGCACCAATAATACCATTTTTAGCACTATTAAATGGTAGTTGTTGAAACGTTTTTGTAGACTGATCCCTATTGTGTAGTTTCAAATAGATTTTTCAAACAGATCCCTCCAGAACAATCATTTATAGGTAAAAGTTACTATGGTGACCTTGTATTGAAGAGAAGACAACCGCACTCCAATTATTTTATTGTATAACCAATGTTTCGACCACACTTGTCTTTCTCAAAGCAAGTTCAACACAAGTGTCAGATACAGCCTCATATATATGAAAGACCCTAAACACCTCTATTTTCAATTTCTATATAACATGAAATATTCATGACCAAATAAGAAACAATCTAAGCCAAAGTTTGGAGGAAAAAAAAAATCCTTAGTTATTATTTATACAGAGTTTAAAGGACTGTGTGGGTGTGGTTTAATCACATTTGATTGACAGTGCTGGCTACGTAAACAAACAGCTCCGCAACTGCCATCACATTTTGATTAAAATGTTGATCAGCACTGACTGATGCACAGAAGCACGTCACTTCTTTCCAGCTGAGCCCTTCCCCGTTTCAAACCAGTGAGAATGTTTTGGAACCCCTTGAATCTAATATAATAAATTGGACAATGGAAAGCACAAATCTCTAATGTCACATAACCAAAAACTGTGCCTACACTGGCACAACAAGGAGGTGATTGGGACAATGATTACAACAATGATAATATCTTGCTGCTGCAGATTGTATCCCATATCCTTTCCTCATTCTTTCCTTATTGCACCATCGTCACAGGTTGGGGAGTTTAAAGCTCATGCAGCTGAGTGGAAGGCAAACGTACGAGCAGAGTTCCGTGAAACACGGCGGCGCCTGAGTGTTGAGATCCATGACAAGCTCCAGCGGGCTGCCACCATCCGCAGCATGGAGCGCCGTCAGCTGGGCCTGGAGCAGCGAGCTCACTCCCTGGACATGCTGTCTCCAGAGAAGAGGGCCATGTTCGCCAGCTTGGATGCTGGCCGCTTCAAGACTTCTTCCCAGGAGAGCATCGACACCAAGCTGAACAACCTGAGGCTGAAGGGCGCCTGTGAGCTGTATGACCATCAGGGGAGTGAGCAAACACAGCAGACGGCGTCTTCGTCAGAGGAGAATCTCTTCAACCTGCGCTTCGGATCCCTCACCAAGCTGGCCAGACGCAATAAGAGCCGTGAGCTGCGGAGGAACATTCCTGAAGATATTCGACGGGCAAGTGTAGGCATAAACAATGGCAGCGCCATGCTGGGTGAGGAGAGGACGGAAGAAGGTGAAGAAGATGGGGATCCAGATGAGGAAAACAGAGAAAGGAAAGAGGGCAACACCAGTCTGGCAAACCTGTCACAGTACACTATGGAGCGTGCCAAGTTGAATGGGTTCATACCAACACAGGCCAAAGATAGCGAGAATGACTAGGTATTTAATGGATGAACACCTCAGCCACAGACAGAGAGAAACAGAGTGAGATACTCAGACAGAGTCAGAACGAGAGTGCATGACCCTTTGAGATGTCAAGATTTGTGCCTTTCTGTTTCCTATGCTCAGTTTGGAACTGCTCCCAGGAAACTCAGTCATCGTGCCATAGCCATGGGAAGAAAATGTATTGCCAAAAATGAACAAAACAGAAGAGACATAAAAGGCTGTCGTTAAAATACCTCATTTTGGCTGGGCTACTTGAGAACTTCTACATGAACTATCTTGTCAGCACTGTTGTCTTTCAGCTTTCACGGCTCTTACTGTATGAGACATTTGAGAAACGGCTGTCTGGTAATGTTGAATCTTATTTTTTAACAATGTGGGCAGGACTTCCAGAGAGCTAGATTCATGTCATCCATCTTCAGAAACATTATCGATCTGCGCTTTGTCATCTCATACTGTGGTGGCTATTTTTAGCACAGCAGACTGCTACAAAAGGACTTCAATGTTCAATGAATGGAGGTTGGGAGGTTGTGTTTCTACTGGATCAATAGACAATACAAGCATTTACCTAGCTGACTTGTACAATTATTCCTACATTGTATGTGGCTTTGAAAATTTAGCCTTGGGGTATAGCTACTATATACTAAGAGCTCAGCAGAAAAAAAACAAAAACAAAAAAACCCACAAATTATTCTCATTGATCATGCATGGTTATAAAACACAACCGTAGCAATTGACATAAACTAACTTGAAAGCTTGTTACAGCTGCATTAATGTTTCTAATGAAATGTGCTTCTTTCAGTCATACTTTGAGAAAAAAACATATACATCAGTAATGATTGCCAACAGTTTCTGAACCACGAATCAACACAGCACTGGAAACCACCTGACAGACACACGTTTGGCCACGAGATTGTCAGCATTATTGAAAACACTTTAGTTCTGAACTTTTTATTTTGTATATGATGTTCACCTTATCACTGGTATCACTGAGACTTCTTCAATTTGTTTTTAATTAATGAATGTGTTGCTATTGATTTTGTACTCACCAAGCATGTTTGCATCTGTGTTTATGCATTTTTATATCAGCTAAACACTTGAGCTGTATTTTCCATTCAACTGTAAAATATGAACTAAATATGTTACGTTTTTGTATTTCTTTTCCTAAATGCAGTCTATCCTCACACTGAAATGTGTATTCCTGTAGTTCTTTGGGTTTTACTGGATGAAACGTTTGAAACCACACTTCATTTGTATTTACAAACAGGTACTGATACTACTGCCCAAAGTCTACTTTAGATTTTGAAGAATCATTAAATGTAATACTGACACGCATTGCATGCATTTCTAAAAAGATGAATTAGATACAAATTGGTTGTACTTGTAACCTGTTTATCTGACAGTAATAGCATTAACCTTTCCATGACCATGACCTGTGACAAGTTAAGTGACTATTTGTTGTGTACATTTCATGAAAAGATCACATTTAATGTAGTGAGTGCCTTTTTCCAGATAATAAATATGACAAATGAAATGTAAATGTTGCTAATTACTTCATACAAATAACAGAATCATCTTAATAATTCAAAATATGGGACAATGGTATTACAAGGTATTGGAATGGCATTGCTTATCAAAATGGCATTGCAGCACATATAATTACCGGAATTAAACATAAGGAGCCAAATTAAAGCCATCATGGTTGGCTTTTTTTCAATTATGAAAAAAATACCTTTTGCTACATAAGACTCTGCAAGCTGCTAAATGTTACATATGTTCACCAGTTAGTCACTAACTTAGTCTGTTGTTTGATGCTGAGCAGGTTAGTGTACTGTGGGGTTAGAGCTTTTTCACTGCCTTTTTCAACTTTTTCATAGCCTGGTTTTGATGGATCATGGTCGCGGACCAGCTGGTTATGGATCATTGGCTTCCATGAACTGTGGCTGCATATCCCATGCTGCCGTGGTCCTGCTTGGTGCCCATGCCTGCTGTTATTATAATTAAAGCTGCAAACAGCGATGATTGGGCCCTCGCACCCTTGCGTACGTCGCTGCATGGCGCAATCAAAGGGCTTCTGTCACTCGCATGTAGATGTGTTCAGACCCAGGCTGTTTTCAGACAGTGTTCCCTATCTGTGCAGCTGGACACAGCTCAGTCCGCGGACTGTTTCACACCGACGGTCCTGGTGTTTCCTCCGCAGGCTCCACTTCACTCAGCTGCCCGACAGGCCCGCTGCTTCTTCCCACTTTAACCTGAATAACTAACCGGGGCTCGGTGCTCCGGTTGGATCCACCTGGAGAGCCGGGGCTAACCTTAGCTGGGAGGCTAGCGGAGCTTTGGCCGCAGCATGACTGGAGAGAAGCATGACCGGTTAGCTTCCGCTAGCCTCTCAGCTTTGTTTGGATACAACCAGACCATGGTGCCCCGGTTTGTTATTCAGGTTAAAGTGGGAAGAAGCAGCGGGTCTGTCGGCCAGCTGAGTGAAGGGAAACCTGCGGAACAAACACCGGGACCATCAGGGTGAAACAGTCCGTAGAGAAGCTGCTGTGTTCAGCTGCACAGATAGGAAATCCCTCGGCTGACAGGATGTACCACTCTGTTTGGTTTATAAACGCGTTTGGCAACCAGCATATTAGGTGCATTACTGCCACCCTCCGCTTCGGATTGTGAACCAATGATTAAATCCTACACATTATTCCTGTCTGTCTAATAAACTACAAAACAAAACTGCTGCTCCACCCTCTTGGCAGGTCCATTAAAGTTTTAAAGTTGTACTCTGGAACTCCAGTCTTCCTGAGTGCTTCCCTCATATATGAGATATGATTGCATGTGTAATAGTCTCCTCAGCCAAGTGGGAAAAAATATGTGCATATATGAACATCAGAAATTGGCAAAAATGAGTCAAAAAGTAATTGTGTTAAATAATGGTGATCTCAATATTGAACAAGAATTGTGATTATGATTTTTGCCATAATCGAGCACCCCTAAAAACAACATAAATTGTGATTTACACACACACACACACACACACACACACACACACACACACACACACACAAAGAGTTTAAATATGTATGTGATAACTTGTAAATATGTATGTAATGAATTGTTTTCTTTAAGAAACTGTTACTTGAACATTTTTCAGTGTGCTCCTAAAGTTATATGTGTGCTCCTAATTTTTTTCATTTAGGAGCACATGTACTCCTTGAAAAAAAAGTAAGAATTGAACACTGCTGTCAGATGTGTACTAAGTAACTGGAGTGTGGCGCAGTCCAAGGGCTTCTGTCACCGGCATATAGATGTCTTCAGACCTGGGCTGACAGGTCTTACTTTACCCATCCCCCCCCTCCCATTCTCTCTCTCCCCCTCTCAGCTGGAGAGAAGGATTTCAGAGTACTCTTCTTGTGAAATATCCTCATAAATCCCATGACTTTGGCCAAATCTTACATTAAAAATCATATTTTAGTAGGAATTTTCGTCGCGAATCCATTGATACAGGTTTGAAAGTGGTCTGACTTATAGTTTAGACGTCAGATGCCCCAGTTTGGCACAAAGTCCATGCCCAGAGATTGCCTCCCCATTGGTTTACATTGTAAGGTGTGATGTGGCACTCCAATTTTCGGGGTTTACAAAATCTAAACCGTTAATAACTTTTGTTCGGCACAGTGTGATAAGTCATGTATTAAAGTTTGAAGCCGATACCATTAACGCCCTAGAAGGAGATAGCATTTCTTGGGGATCCAAAATTGGCACAAAGTCATACTTTGATGGGCATATTGCGGACTTCCTGTTGGATTTAGGTCAGGGGTGTCAGCATATGATTTGTAGGTCTTGATGAGACGAATAATTGAGTTTTGGTTCGATCTCTCTGCGACATTCCTACGGGCCATGGCAGCCATATTAGATACATAGGTGGCGCTATAGAGCACATTTTGGCACTTTGGGGTTTAATTTTTACATTTTATCAAATATTTCACCAGACCTGATGTGTGTGCCAAATTTGGTGAGTTTTTGATCATGTTTAGGGGGTCAAATTAAGGGTTGAAGTGGCGTAATAATAAAGAAAGAATGAGAAGAAGAAGAAGAAGAAGAAGAAGAAGAAGAAGAAGAAGAAGAAAGAAACAAACACATGAAATACAATAGGTTCTTCGCCCCTTTGGGGCTCAGGCCCTAATAAAAGATAGAAAAAACATGTAAATTCAAGATTTGTAGGTCAAAGTCTTGTGACTCATTTAAAGCTCAAATGAAGTTTGTATCTAAAACTATGTGGAAGCAGTAAATGATCAAAAAGGTGTGAGTTCACTCACACTCTCCATTCAAATATGTGAGTATTTTTCTGTGTCCAGCTACAGTTACTTATTGTCTCTACACACCTGACAGTACACATTTCAATCAAACTTTCAAAATAAAAGCACACCACACTTGTAAGAAGTATCCCTCATTTTTATGAAGCAAAATCATCTGATCCCAACGGGCCAGAGTGCGAGGTCCCGACCAACGCTGCTTGCAGCTTTAATATTTCTCTTGTAATTTTTGTTGTTACTGTTATTATTGTATTGTATTATTATTATTGTTGTTGGGCTTATCTGTGTCTCTCTCTCTCCTCTTCCTTCTTTCTCTCTCAACCCAACCGGTCAAGTCAGATGGCTGCCCACCTAGACCCCAGTTCTGCTGGAGGTTTCTTCCCGTTAAAGGGGAGTTTTTCCTTGCCACTGTTGCCAAATGCTTGCTCGTGGGGGAATGTTGGGTCTCTGTGAATTAAAGAGTACGGTCTAGACCTGCATCTATGTGAAAAGTGCCCTGAGATAACTTCTGTTGTGATTTGGTGCTAAATGAATAAAACTGATTTGGCTTGACTTGAAACTGACTAGCAGAGGGGAACCTTCTGGGCCTTCAAGGTATTCAGTGAAGGCCTAAGAGAAAATATTGACAGAATTTTTGTACTCCTGATCATTAATCATTATTTTTATTCACTGAAATAATAGCAATAATCTATAGATCATTGTTATAAACTTGGACTAATATGACCTGGCAAACAGTGGGTTAATATAACGGAATGGGAAATGGACCGATTACAATTTTTCTTCCGATTGTATCTGGGTGAATCAGCGACTCCCCCCTGCCAGGGCTATCAGTAGCTGTAAAGAATGCCTGTGTAATTAAAGTCAATGTGGCCATGAATTTGATTTTGACAGTTGTCTTAGCCAATCATATTTTGTTGAGTTGTGGGCGGGACAATATCCCGACATCTTCTGGCCATTTGCAAATGCTTAGTGGATAAGTGACCCACAAAAGTAGTCAGTCAGTGAGTGAGGGAAAAAAGAGATAAGAGAACAACAACGAACGGTAAGTCACTAACCCAGTAATTCCCAATTCTCTATGGTATCAAGACTATCTCTCCACTTCGTTATATATTTCATATGTACAGGGAATGATCCCCCTCCTGTCAAGGTACATGGATATTTCTTTAAATCACACCAGCTTGCCTGGTCACGCCCTACGGTTTACCTATAAAGCACCTGTGCTGGCATGTAATCTGATTCTTTGATCTCCATCTGAGTCAAGGTGCAGTATGTGTGGCTGTGATTCCCTATACCAGTGTATTGCTTGTGGTTTTGTGGGCTAACGCGCTTGGTGGGACCCATGCTGAGTGCAGACTGTTTAAGTTGGCTAACAGTGGGTGGGAAAGCTCGACATCCCAGTCGAGCTGGCATCTCTCTGCCTCCGGTGCAAATAAATCTGGGGTAGTTAGATGGCAGTGTGCCCCTGAAGAGTATTGCTTGCAGTCACCAGCTAATGCGCTCCGTGGTAGACCGTGTTGAGTGAAGACCGGGTTGGCTGATAGCAGGCGTCTCCCCTCTTTCTCCCCTTTGACAGAACATCCGAATGCAAGTGTGCAGCTCACAGAGCACCAGTTGACATGCCAAAAAAACTCCACAAAGTTTATTTAAAGTACTCCCACAGGGCTGGTGGTAAACAGGGAGGTCAGTGGAATTTCTGGGTTACTGCAGGTCCCTGCCCCCTGATTAAGAATGGTAGTAGCAATATGTCAAGTATGGCAAGCCACCAGGGACACTCTTGTGTGGGTTGTGGAGTTTTCATGCCTTTGGAAGATGGGCATGATAAGTGTGTGCTGTGTTTGGGACATCAGCATGCACTTTTGTCCAGGGAGAACCCCCAGTCGTGCGTAGACTGTTTCATACTGCCTGCACGTACCAGAGAGGCCTGTTGTCACTTTTTTGGAGTGAAGCATGCAGTGCCCAAGGGGAAAACTGGAAAAATGGCTGAAGTCATGAAAGTCATGAAGGAAAAAGGGGAGTGTTAAGGGCCCTTGCAGACTGTCTTCTCCTCTGAGGACAATGACTTATCCTGTGGGCAAATGGCAGGTGGCACCTCGCAAGCCTGCCATTTTGATGAGGTTATTGGGAAACCAGTGCTCTGGATGTTGCCCTCCCTGAAGATCCTGTGGCACCCACCTCTCAGGTTTGTCCCGTGCCAGTGTGGGTGCCCCTCCTGCCTGACTTTAAAGACCAGGTGTGCAAACAATTCGATTCGCCAGCAGCGACACACAAGTGGTTTGTGTCATGTTGAATATTTTTGAACATGCATGACAGGGAGCAGGTTGCCTGTGGGTTGCTCCCTCCAATGGATCATGCCCTCTCTGCTGATTTCTCCCTCCAGCTCCTTTCTTGGCAAGGCCATCTGCCCTAGCAGGAATTGCAGGATTATGGATGGCCTGCTTGCTAAGCTGCACAGAGCTATGGTTACACAAACCCATCTGGCCAATACTGGGGCCATTCTGCCCCTTTACCTTCGTGACCTGTCTCGTCAGGTGCAGGACAGTTCTGGGGGCTCTGGCGTAGTGGGTGAGCTTCAAATGGCTTCATCAGTCCTCTCTTCTGTTATGAAGGAGGACGCATGGGCTGCAGGTAGAGACATGGCATCCTTTTGCGTTGTTAGAGGCCACCTGTGGCTGTCCCAGGCCGAGCTCCTCTAAGGAGATTAGGACTGTTTACTGAAATTGCCAGTGGAACCTTCAGCTATGTTCGGACCAGATGTGGCTAAGTTGATTCAGCAGGCAACAGGAAAGTTTCAGGTGGCTCTTTTGGGCGCACCAGGGGCAGGTAAACTGTAGGGCATGACTGGGCAGTGGGGCTTCATTCCCAGTACATATGAAATATGTAATGGAGTGGAGAGATAGTCTCTTCCCTCAGAGAACCAAGGTTACAATGTAACCGTATGCCAAACACATTTGTTCAATTTTGTGTCTTAGGCACAAGCACAAAAGTCAGTGTGAAATGGATAAAATTGTCATTCATTTCCCTATAACTAGCCTGCAGTCAAGGTACATTTCAGTGAGAAATAAACAAATTTGTTTTTCCATTTTTATCAGTTGATAATCACAGTTTTCTATGTAAATTGTATAGTATACTGTAAACCTACAATTTGCATCTCTAGTTTTATTGCCATGGACATGAAATGGCAAAAAATGGCTTAATTAAGGCCAGTGAAAAATAGCTCAGCATAGCTTACAAAGAGCTTGTGCCTTCTCCCATTTCACCTAAGAAGGTGTTGGCTGGTCAGTATGAGACATCTGATATCTACATTTAACTTGTTTGTATGGTATTGCTGCCTTTAGATATAGATATTTAATTTTCACAAAATAATATAGGCCTAGTCATTTACATGTCATATTTAAAGTTAGTAATGTCATGATAGCCAACTTGGTGTGCCTGGTTTACTGGAATCACCTTTGTGTGGTGAGTCATGTGTGCCATTGTTGATATACAAATATTTATTATAGCAGCTTTAAGGTGAACCTATATTTGCATTTTTTTTTTACTATTCTTCCATTATTAAACTTGTATATCCTTTAACTGGCACATTCATATACAGGGTTATGTGGTAGCTAGCTGTGAGGAATTATGGTCCATGTAAAACAACTGAATAGGAATTGATTAAATTTGACCTCAAGACATGATGTAATTATGCTCTGTTAATATACTTTTCATAAAACATAGTTAACAGTGTAGGGAATTCCAAAAATATTTGGGGAGCAACTTTTGCCCCCACTATCTAAAAAATTGGGGCATTTACAAAATTTGGGGGCACTTTTAAAAAGCAGTAATTAGTGCATTAAGTTGCTGTTTTTAATGTAAAATAAGCCCAGATTAAAATGCATACAGTAATCACATTACATTACATTACATTTTCTAACTACAATAATAAGCACATGAAAAGCAAAATAATGCAGGCCAATTCCCTTTCAACAACTAAGATTTTATTTAGGAAGAGCCTTCATTATAAACCACTAGATGGCAGTATAATATAATGATCATGGGATCATGACAATATTTAATGGGCTTGATCTAATGAGATTAAGCAAAAACTCTGACTGCCATATTCAGATCTCATACAAGTCAAACCAGTCTGACTTTGATGATTTCATCATTGTAGGTCTGATGTATTGTATTCCACAGCCTCAAGTTACAGACTAGTACCAACAACTACTCTCAAGAGAGCCAATAATAATATATGTAATATTCCTTCTTTATTGATGCAGTTCTGGGAATAACTTCGGCTGGAGCTTTTTAGCATGTTTATTTCATCTCCAAGTTTGTCCTGCTGACGTTTTGAGCATGGATGAAATAACATTATAGACTCGACTATCCAGCACTGCATCATTGATTGGAAAAAATATATTTTAGATTTGGGACTAAAAAGCTTACTTGGTGCATTGAGCTCAGTAATGTTAGTCAACGGCACTGATCCCCCCACCAGTCGGCAAGACCCACATGTAGGCTGTTACATTAATGTTATCTAGCCAACTTGCGCTGGTCCAAACACATTTTAAAGTCTTTAGTGATCATGTTAATGTTACTTACCATTAGCACATCGGTGATGCTTGCTTGTTTCGTGATGATGAGTTGAATACTTTTTAACCTGTTTGCTTCTTTTAACAAAGTCAACATTAGCTTTTAGATGTTCAAGGCTATGTTTGGGTAGGTGAGCCCTCCAAGCTTTACAGAAGAGGAGAGTTGTCTTATTATCCTCTTCAACACCAAGCCAGTCTTTTTTCCATTTTTCACTTGTAGAAGCAGCAACTTTCTTTGCTGTCTTATTTGCTGGGGGTGGCCCAGGATTTAGGTTGCTTTCTTCGGTAACAGTTGGAGCTTTTTTAATGAGGTACCAGTCCATCGCAACTTCACCGCAGGTACAGGATTGCATGGCCTCTGCCAGGTACTGTAACAGCAGCGTAGTGTGAACCACAGCATTTCTGCCCTTGTCCCCCGTTAATTTGATAGTTAATAAATGTGAAGATTCTTTAGTACTTATTGTAGTTTGATTTCATTATTCAAACAAACATCTCCACAATTATTAAGCGGACAGTAAATGCTATCATGTACTCTATACCGTACTCCACTATTTAATAATTGCAAATATCTGTTAAATAATATTTGCACAATTTTGCCCTTAAAAATCAAGGGAATGAGGACAAAAACAAAAGTAAGTCACTCAAGGACACACTGTGATGTTCTCAATTTACTGAATTTATTCAAACACAATATGTCAACCAAGCATCACTTCTCTGCAGACTTAAATTTATTTTTATCCTTTAGCCTCACCATTTTTAAAAAAAATATACATTATCACCATGCATTTGCCTTGATGCAGCTTTTGGGTAATTAAATGACAGAATTCATTATTATGTAACTGACTCCTAGTGTGTTGCAGGATGCTGGAGCCCAAGGTCTCCATCCGTGCATTGCTAGCTAAGAGCCACAGTCACGTGTGTCTAAGTGTATACGGCACTCAGTAAAAAGACCCGGCTGACAGCACCACAAAAGAAATTAATCAGGGAGGCAGTCCAGGAAAGGGAGAGCTATAAATTGCATGTAATATAAAGGGCGTGTGTGTATGTGTGTGTTTGTGGAGCCCTCCTTCAAGGTGGAAGTGACCTGAGCCTGCTCCACCCCCTCCTCTTATTCTCTCTTTTGTGTGTCCCTCACTCTCTGTCCCTCTATCTGTATCTCCATTCCTCCCCCACACGATGAATAAACCAGGAAGATTTTTCAAACTATCTATGTGTTTGTGTGTATTTATTTGTCTGTTTACTCATGACCTTAGACAGTCAATCAGTGTCATTGATATTGAAGTGGATGCTAGAGTAGGTGTCCCTGAACAGCTGAGGAAAACATCAATCTGTTGACAAACATGTCTATCAAGCATCAGCTGGTGCATAAAAATGCTCTGTCAGTGATTTTTTGACCATATAAAAAACAGAATTATTCATATATGAAACTGAGGAGTTTAGATGAGGAATAAGCATTGATGTATTTTAAAAATTTACTATAATTTATGTAAATCTACCCCCTCATGTGTAGTATTTAAATGGGGAGGGTCAAAATATTTCAAGAATCTATCAATATAATAAAAATCATTAGAACATCACTAACTAGATGATCAAAAATAACAACAGAGTTAACAGAAAATTCAACATTTAAGCTTCACAAAGATAGAATTTACTGCAGGGCTGTTGCATTGGATTGTACAAGTGTACCCAATCAGCTGGTACAGTCAGTTAATATATGAGCTTCACTAAATGTTCAAAAAAACAAAACTTTAAACATAATTTTTGTGTAAAATTAATTATTATTAGTTTGATGTTGTTTCTATCATGTCAAGTTTTCCAATAAACCACCTGCTATGTCGCTATTCTAGATCCATTCGAATATGAATGCACAGTTCCATTTTTGTGCTTATTAAATGCAACTTACAATTCAGAATGTTCTAATGCAGTATTTACAGAGGTCATACATAGTATAAATGTATACAAAATATAATTAAAGCTGCAAGCAGCGTTGAACGGGCCCTCGCGCCTCTGCGCACATTGGGCAGTGGCAAAGTCGAAGGGCTTCTGTCATGTAGATGTCTTCAGACCCGGGCTGTTTTCAGACAATGCAAGGTGGAGATAAACATCACTTCTTTTGTCAGTCGCATCACTGATGGAATACTGTCATGTACACGTGTTCAGGCCGGGAGTCTTATCAAACATGTAAAGTTTGGTGCAGACTGGAGTATTTACAATAAAGTTATAGCAACGTCCTCTGTCATGGCGACACATCAAATCTCAACAGTGTGAGGATGAGAATTTTTTCCAGGGTGAGACATGCCTGCCTTGCTCACACCTGTGTCATCAAAATTATGCAAGTTTTGAGCCCATTCACTTGAATTTCAATTAGTAAATTGAAAACTCTTGATGAGTTTGTGCATAAAACAAATTAATTTCCTAATTTTCATCAAGTCTATTTTTAGAAAAGTAAAGACTTTTAACCCACATGACCTGGTCAAAGTTTGATTGAAATGTGTACTGTCAGGTGTGTAGAGACAAGAAGTAACTGCAGCTGGACACAGAAAAATACTCATATTTGAATGGAGAGTGTGAGGGAACTGCTAGGTGCTTGGGCCCTAATAAAGGAAAAACTGCAGTACAGAGCTACAAATTTTAGTTTTGATTTTATTTTTCTGCAGCACTTTATCACTAAACTGTCACTCTCACTCAATGAGCTCCATTCAACCCCCAACTCCCCCACCCCCTCCTATTCTCTCTCTCTCCCTCTCAGTTGGAGAGGAGAATGTCACTCTTCTTGTGAAATCTCCTCATAAATCCCATGACTTGGGCCAAATCCTACATGAAAAATCACATTTTTTTGTAGGAAATTTCATCGCAAATCCATTGATACAGGTTTCAAAGTGGTCAGACTTATAGTTTAGACATCAGAACCATTTGTTTGACACAAAGTCAATGCCTAAAGATTGCCTCCCCATTGGTTTACATTGTAAGCTGTGATGTGGCACTACAACTTTCAGGGCTTACAATATCTAAACCGTTCGAGTTATTACAAAGTTTTTAACAACTTTTGTTCAGCACAGTATCATAAGTCATGTACTCAAGTTTGAAGTCGATACCATTAACGCCCTAGGAGGAGATAGTGTTTCTTGGGGGTCCAAAATTGGTGCAAAGTCGTACTTTGATGGGCATATTGCGGACTTCCTGTTGGATTTAGGTCAGGGGTGTCAGCATATGATTTGTAGGTCTTGATGAGACGAATAATTGAGTTTTGGTTCAATCTCTCTACGACATTCCTACAGGCCGTGGCAGCCATATTAGATACATAGGTGGCGCTATAGAGCACATTTTGGCACTTAATTTTTACATTTTATCAAACTTTTCACCAGACCTGATGTGTGTGCCAAATTTGGTGAGATTTTGAGTATGTTTAGGGGGTCAAATTAAGGGTTTAAGTGGCATAATAATAAAGAAAGAATAAGAACAGGTACACTTATGAACAACCTTATGCTTGAACATGGTGTTTGTTATGGCCCATCCATGGCTAGCACAGAAGTCCAACAATGCACCACTCAGGTTCAGATCAGGCAGGTTGTTCCTCCCAGTCACCCCCCTCCAGGTTTCTCCGTCATCACCCATGTGGGCATTCAAGTCCCCCAGCAGAGCATGGACTTGCTGGGCCGCACCCCCTCAGTTCAGTGCATGTGCATGAACAACAGTCAGAGTCTTCTTCCCAGCAACACATAGTCACAAGGAGGCAACCCTCCAATACTGCTGTGCTCAGCCAGGGACTCGTGAATATCCCCAAACCTGCCCAGAGCCTCTCACCCTGGGCAACACCAGAAAAGAGGAGAGTCCAGCCCCTCTCCAGGAGTTTGGTTCCAGAGCCAGTGCTGTGCATAGACGCGAGCCCAAATATATCTAGTCAGGTAAAATATAAATATGAATATAGAAGTATAATTAAAAGCATCAGTTTAATTACTGATATAATAAATAACAATAAAAACATACAAGTGGGCCAAAAAGCAACAAAAAATCCATTATGTGAAAGTAATTTTTACCTAAACTTGCTTCAGACCACTATATAAAAACAAAATCTTAGACACAGTTCTGCTAGTTTGACTGCATCTATCTAAACTAATCAAAGCTCTTGAAAAGTGGCACAAAATGTTTATCTTCCCACACATCTCTATGCTTCCTCTTTTTGCTTCTCTTCATGTACTTAGTGTTGAACCTTACACATATCAGCTGTGTTTTCTTCAACTACCAGGGCAGAAAAGCAGTAGTAAAGACTGTGATGGGTGGCTACTCACATGACAGGCCACAGCAGAGGGTGAAAGGGAGCATGTGGGAGAGTTTGACTATGGTAGCTGATATACAGATTTATACTTATATACCGATACATACTGATTTTCTATACTTCTGGCTCATACCTGTGACACATCATTCTCATGCTGCTGTATAATTAAGCCATTAAGTCTTATGCTAAATCTCCATGTTAACTTGTGTCTTAAATGTGTGAACAAAAGCTTCAAAGTTGCTTAAAACTGCATCTGCATCTAATAGTGCAGTTTAAATGTAAAAATCAAATTCAGTGTTTTGATAAGATAAATCAGTATGCAACAAACTTTTTTTTATTTTTATTTTTATTTACTTGAGGCTTTGGCAAAGTATTTTCATCCCTCTGGTCTTTATCTCTGTCAAAAGATTATTCATTCATGGAAAAACTTCTGTGATGCTAAAAAGCATCTCTTATGGCTCCAGTTTTTTTGTACTCTCAGTTAATGAAATCTTAAAGGTGCAATATATGACATTCAGCCTCCTAGATGTTGCACTATAGCACCAGCATCTCAGACCAAAACAAATGTAGGCATCATTTACTCAATAAAGTTGGAAAAAAAGAGTGGCCCCTGAACTGACAACTTGTGAAACTCAGATCAAACTGTCAAACTAGGCAGTGCTGATCAAAAACGGATCAAGATTCTGTTACTGTATTACTTATTTCTTGCCTCAAATGTTTTCAGAAGCATATTTTAGTGTACTGTTTAGCTGGAACATGAGAAACTTTGTGACCTGGCTGAAAATGGACGCAGAGGACACGAGGGACTCATATGCACTAACATGCACACTCGCATGCACTCACATGGGACTGAATGTCCTATAATGCACGTTTAACTGATGTCAACCATCAGAGTGTTTTAGCCTCAAAGTTCTTTCCCCCATTAGAGAGCTTAGCAGTTTACCCAGAGGGTGCTGCAGAATTGTTTTAGAGCATTTATAAATGAACTCACAGGTTTGTGTGTCTCACCCAGAAAGGATGCCCCTCCATGCATGTGCACACATTCTGATCTTACCAAATGCACAAGTGCTCTTAAATAAAAACAATCTCAGTGAAGGTAGCTACAGAAAAATTACTCTTCTCCTTGTCATCTGTGATGGAGCACACATAATGAATTCACTGCCTGTTACCCTAGAAGAGGGATTTGTATCAGTGAATCCTGCCCACTTTCAGTGGTTCCCTATGTTTAGTCATGCATAAAGCTTACATATGATTGGCAATTCTGCACCCAAAACCATGGATTTTCACAGGCAGAAATCAGATTTTTACTCTTGTTAATATAACTAATGTTTCAAAGCATTTATATCATATCATATAATCATATCAGATTGCTCAACTATGACCTGCAGAGTAGCATGACTCACCAGTGCTGTGGGTGGGACTAACTTCTTGTTTTCTCCTAAGTTTCAAAGGAAGGACTGTTGCTATTTTTAGATATCCCTAAAACAGTATTTTTAAAAAATCATGAATGTCTTGAAGGCTGAAAGGATACAAGTAGAAAAGAATGGCTTCTGTTTACAAGAGGCTAACATTAAGCCTAATGTACAGTATGGCAGTAACCCAAGCAAAACCCTCAGTCCCACCATCATTTTAGTTCTGGTCTGA
The DNA here is from genome assembly GCF_910596095.1 of Thunnus maccoyii. Classification (NCBI taxonomy): domain Eukaryota; kingdom Metazoa; phylum Chordata; class Actinopteri; order Scombriformes; family Scombridae; genus Thunnus; species Thunnus maccoyii. The sequence goes on from NC_056548.1 coordinate 12,913,935, forward strand.
TGGAGGTGTAAAAAAACGAATCCCTGACCCAACCACGTGAGATAAAGGTCCCGCATTTAATTTTCAAAATTCATTACCATAAGAGATACTTCAAAGATAAAAATAAACATGTTCAGTAACCTGTACTGTCATTGTTTATTGCTGTATTAACAATACAGCACTAGAAGAAGACAAAAAACATCACTATTTTTAACATCTGTTGTCAGCATAAGTCACCAGTCAAGATGGGAACAGGTGGACCTGATTAGTCAAATTGATTCAACTTGATCTGCACTGCTGGGAAGTTGCTAATAAAACCCTGGCTCTTCCAAGATTTCTATTTTTCCTTTTGCTTGCTTCAGCTGTGCCACTGATTTATTACTTTGTTTACACATTTTCAACACATTAAAACTTTTTAGGAGATGTGTACTAAAATAGCAATTTATATGCCAAGAGTCTGATTGTAATTTCACCAAGATAAAGACTTCAAGACGTTATTGCCAGAACAAGGAGTTGTTGTGAAAAAAGGAGAAGTGTGAAAGTGCTGGGAGTGACAGGAAGGAAGTGTCAGACGTTCGCCCGGAGAAGCCCAGCATGGTTGACATCAAATGCAACAGGAGAGAGAAATGTGAAATCTGCCTGACATCGTGTCTAGCAGCTGAGATACTGAAGAGAAGAGAGGTGTAATATAATGTCATCTAAACCATTTGAGAGAAACTGACAAACCACAGCATAATGTGACACTGAAGAACCACAGGGGGCTTTAACTCAGAGAGAGTTGGGTTTGAACTTTAGACAAATTTTGGATTGAATGGGACTGACAACTAAGACAGATACAATGTGAGCAGACATCTATATTTTACTCCTCATTGATGCTTAAATCTATCTAACTTTAGCTGCCAACAAAATAATATAATATTCTAAACAGTTTAAATAAAAGCTTTTCTTTGAAAAAGTGTCAAACAGGCCAAAAACAAGCCATAATTGCATATTTTTTTAAAAGGAAGGACATTGTGCATGCAAAGGAACGAGGTCCAGATGAAAATAAAGCTAAGTGTCTATGAGGAAAAATATTGAGAAAGATATTCACAAAAGAATTAAAAAGCTCCCTTGGTTCATTTGCATGTACTTTTGAGATGGTCCCTATCTTAAGCTGGTCATTTACCTTCTACTGCCATGCCACAATATTGGATCATGGCATAAAAATTCTCTAGTGTGATACCAAATACCCACATTGTTTTAGTTGCCTAAGCCTCACCAGAATTTTTTAACCTCCCTACATGTGTCTTTTCAACTAGCATTTTCTTGCCATGAACAGTAAAACAACTGGGTATTATTATACAAGAGAATAGAATTTCAGGTTTGCTATTCATTAAATTTTGCCATTCCTTCTGCTTAGAAACATTTTGCTGCACAAACTAAAAATGACCAAATTCAGATGCTTGAGAAGGAGTCAGAGTGAAACAAAGAGCTCTCAACTGCATGCTCTCTGCTTCTCTGCTCTCTAAAGACTAAAGATAACGACTATTATGGCTGAGTCAGATACTATATAGACACATCTGGTAAGTGGGAAAGAAACAATTGGTGAGAGGGAAAGAGACAGTTTGGATTATAGACTGGGAGATTGCTAGGAGCAGACTTTTTAAAGCTTTTTGATTAGAATAATGAATAATTCAAATAGACAAAAGGGCATAAAAAGGAGTAGGAGTAATAATGAAAGGAAAAAAAATTGAGGCTATGAGAGAGGAAATATTACTATTACGATATTACTGCAGCAAATTGCTGAACATAAATAAAACCACATTGACAGCATGGTTTTATTCATAAAACTACTGCAGTCGATACAGTTACAGTAACAGTAGACTGATTCTATTCATAGTTTACATTACAAATGGCTTATGTAATGTTCTTACCACACGACCCTAGACTACTATATTTATCCAAGTCTTTCTTTTTTTAGCACGTGTGTACTTGGTTCAGATTTTCTCTGCAGCACGTGTATGTGTGCAGTACCTTGAGTATTCCCACAGCCCGCCTGCCAGCACCTATAGCACCAGTTGCAGCTGGGAGGGCTGGGACTGGCCAAAATGTAGCTTTGCCACCTGATTCAAGACTCCTTTTTACTTCAGACAAAATTTTAAAAGGCATGTTGCATTAGGTAGACCCTTTGATGACAAGGTATCAGGAATAAATGGTCAAAACATCCCGAATCACCTTTGTAACTGCTGTAGCACTATTCGCACTTTACCCTTTTATTCCAAGAAGGATTATGTTTCTATTACATGTGGATGCATGCAGTCAGATCAGCAGTGTAGATAACAGTCCTATTCATTCATCATGCCTGGGAGGCATGAGCAGGCTCTCACATGTGCCACCACTGAAACTCTGCCAACATCCAGGTAGAGGCAGGGATTCACTGACAAAACGTATTGATCCTCAGTTATCTCCATCTCAGGATACACTTGTACTTTACATATAAAGAAGGCTGTCTGTTACACAGTCAAGGACAGTGGAAGGTGAGGAGATGGGTATTTAAATGGGCGTCATAGCCCCCAGGTTCTGCTGATGCAGGTGATTCAGTGTTAGGTGCAGCACATTATCTGACATGGATAGATGGATGGATGGAAGAGAGGGGCAGGACAAAGACTCACATGGAGGAGCACATGTCCTCACCAGCCTTTATTATGAGGTGTCATGCATTTTAAATACCTCAGGCGAATAGAAATGTGAAATGCAAAACCTTGCAAGGTTTTACACATCTGCATTGTCATAGTGTTCGGTCAAAATAAGGGTCTAGAACACATTTTTAAGGCACAATCTGTTTTCATAGTCACACAGGGCTCGCCTCTTATCTGGGGACATAATAAAGGTCCCCCCAAGGTTATCTTTCTTTTAAAGATATATGGCCAATGTGTGTGTGCATGTTTGTGCTTGTTTTGCTTATGCATGTGTCTATGAACTGCAGGAATGTATGTTTACCTGTGTAAATTATGCACATTCCACTAGCTATGTATCATTAATATGCATATATTAAGAGGGAAATGCTTATGGTGCTCTTACATTTCTTTATAAGACAACATTACAGTAATGAAATATAACAAATTATGTGTTCAAACAGTTTGTTGTGAAAATGTTTATATGAGAAATGATTGCAAGGGTAAACCTCTGGAAGTAATCTAGTTTGATTAATTACATTGACAGATGGCACTTCAATAACTGTGCACTAGAGAGCAGTTTAGTACACCATTTGAAACACTCAACTTAGTGAGTATGTATGACTATGCACAACCTATAGATAAGTATTGTGTGAAATATATATATATATATTTTTACATTTTTGGGAACATAGTTTTACATTTATCTGTCATCAGATTTTTATGCAAATATGATTTTATTGGCCGTCTTTTCATTTAAAAATACATCATCCAAATGCTCTTGCTTATGGCTTTTATTTTTGACTCAAGGATGCAAAAAAATACCAAACGATTTCATGAGCAGTTTGACACCATGACATGATTTTGAATTTTTTTTTTTTTTTCACAGAAAACAATGTGTTCGAACATACAGTGTCATTTCAAGGTGAGACTTACACAAATTTGAGAGTGGCTGCTCTGACAGAACTACTGGCTTAAATGTAAATTTTACAATTGTTACTGAAATAATTCTTAAGCCCTTTATTTGCAAATTCACAGCATTTTACTGTAGATTATAATGTGTTTGGTACTCAAAGATTAATCTTAATCAATTTTCCAAACTGTATGTACAGTGTTTTAATGAGATCATGGTACTTTCAGAAAGAAAAAAAACAACAACATTTTTTGAGTGTTAAATGGAAACATACCCTCCCCCGGCACGTTACATAACATACAAATTGAAAAAAAACATGCTGAAGAGAGACCACAGTCAAATGTACTGTGCTCTTGTTCAGTGACAAAAGTCATAGGGGTTGTTAAAAAACAAATATTCTTTCCTTATCCAATAGTTTATTCAAATTATAACTGGCGTCAAATTTACACAGAAATCCCTTCATTTTCTGTGTATCTGTCTGGAGAAGGTTTCTCACAACAGAATAACTGTGATGTTTGTCAGATACCCAGCTGTTCTCGTAATCAATTGTTGACAACATGAAACACATAGAACAGAAGCATTATCCTTTAACAGCTGACATTTTTTTTGCACATTTGACACTGTCTCACATTTGAAGCAGTGTCTGTAAATTAGTCATTTACTTCAGGATTATTGTCTAATGTTTAATGTTTAACTGTAAAGATCACCACAAGGAGTTTACATTATTTTATCTTGTACTTTAGATGCTTCTGTAGTTAATTTACCCTATACCATCCCTTCATTGTTGCCTCTCTTCTTTCCCTGAAAGAAAAGAACAACCTGATTGACATTTGCCTGCCCCGTTCTAGTAATGAAGCAGTAAAGGAGTGGGTCTGCGAGGCAGTTGAGGCTTGAGATAGCTATGCTGATCTTGTAGGGATAAAGAAGCCATTTGACATCCCCGCAATCGTCCACCAGCATGCGGAGAAGCATCATGACGTGGATAGGTCCAAAGCAGAACAAAAGGCAGAACAAAACTATTGTCAGGAGCTTTGAAATCCGTTTACGTTCCTGTTCCTCTGTGGCCTGGTTGGATTTCACTGCCTCACAGATCCCCCAGGTGGAAAACATCACAAGGAGAACTGGAACAATAAATCCCAGGAAGAAGCGTACTACATTAACTCGAGCCAGATTCTCTGACAGTGGGAGGGAGATGTCAAAGCAGACAGAAAACATGTTGTTTTCATGGTATGAGTCCTCCCAAGTGATAGTGGTGGCATTGAAACAGACTACCAGCACCCAAATGGAAACACTGACTGCCACTGCGGTGGCTACTTTCCTCAAGGATGTGTACTTTAATGGGTGAACTACTGCCAAGTACCGGTCAACAGCAATGCAGCAGAGGAGAGCATCACTGGTGTAAAAGTTAGTGAAGAGAAAGTAAACAGATACCACACATACATATCCTCCATGAGCCCAAACTCCTCGCCACAGGAAGTCCAGCCACAAAGAAAGGCCGATAGTGAAGGTCAGGTCACTCAGGGCCAGGTTGAATAGATACACACCAAGCTCGTTCCTCTGTCTAATGTGCTGCCAGGACACATAGAGGGAGAAGGAGTTGGATGGGATAGCAGTGATGATGATAGCCAGATAGAAAAATAGAAATGGCCTCCTCCCGGATGCGCTGTCAACCAGGTAACATTCTGAATGGTTAGTGGCCTGGGTTAAGTTTTCCATTGCAGATGTGATGTCTACAGTATATGCACACACCTTTAGAGAAACAAGGAACAAACGCAACAATGCATATGAATATCTAAAGTGGAAATCAAGAGTTTTTTCTTATTTTGGCAAATTAATCACAAATTGCTTCAATTTATTGTTGAACATTTTCCAAGCAAATATTCTAGATTTTTTTTTCCACCCTCCAGGCAGCCTTTGGGACTGCTACATTTCAATAAATTTTAAAAATCAACTTGCACAGTTTAGAAACTTGCTCCAAATTGGTAATCCACCACAATGACCATTCAATCTGCATGTTGAGTATCTTTTTATTGTCGTCTATTCTGAGTAGTCTGCCTAAAAACATTGCAGTAACCGGCTCTCAAGTCTCTGATGTTGCAATGTTCTTGATTGCACTGACAAGGAAGACATTTCAAAACACATCCTGTCGGCAACTGCATTACCACACAACAATAATGTAACAAAAACCATAGCTGGTCAAATTTTCACTATGATGGATTACAGTTTATCTAGATGTAATGTCTAGATGTGATGTTTACACCTTGCTGAAATGAATGTAAAATCAATGACGTCCTGGAAAGAGGAAAATCAGTCTAAAATGTATCATCTGAAAAATTGAGAAGAAACTTAAAAAGGGCTTGAGCTGTACCCTTCTAACAGGCTAGTTCATGGGATAAAACATGAACATCTATCATTTGGTGCTTTAAGTCTTTAACTTTCAACCATAAACCTGTGTTATCTCAATATTTTACAAAGAAAAGCAAAAACTCATTTCAAGTTCAAAACTTATATAGAGTTGTACTTACTTTTTATTTTATTTAGTCGTACTTCTGCTCCAAATTCTGTCCATAAAATTCATGATTAAAATGTAAAAAAAATTAAACACTTTTGTGGAGTGGATTCATTCAGTTGTCCTGTCTTCCACTGCTTATAAAAACAGGAAGAGTCAGCAGCTGCCTCTTTGTTGTCCCTGACTACCATGTCATTTACTGGGTGATAGGTCATAACAGAACAAACTACCAGTGTTAGAGGACCACACAGCAGATTTAATTAGGATACAAAGTATATACACAGCTTGCTATTCATGTTTGGCGTGTCAATATAGATGTTGACTTGGGTAAAGGTGATGCTGATTATTCTTCTCTGTCCTCTGATAAAAGAATACGCATCTGCTTGACTAATTGCTTCCATAGCGTAGCGCTGGCTGAGCATACATGCTCTAAAGGATAGGTTTACATTTTTTCAAGTCTGTCTTAAAACAACACCCACATATGTACATTGAAAGCATTATTGGATGCTGTAATTATTTCTCCTCTCCATACTAACCCCCCCCCCCCCCCCCCCCGAAAGCAATGTCAGTATCAAGTGATGAGAGACAAAATCTGTAGCTCTGTGTAAGAATTCATTCTTTGTGGTTTTTGTGTTACTGTCCATCTGCCAACACTTTCAACCCATTCTTTGATACAATTTTGCACCAGAAAAACAATCAACAGGGTATATAAAATTACTGTTATTGAACTTAAATAATCAACCAAAAATCAATTAAACGTGATCTTGTTTACACCACAATCAACCACTTTAAATTACAGATGATTTGTCCAATAAAATATCAAGATAACAGTGTCAGTAAAAAGGCAGTAGTACCCCTACAAACTCCTCTAAAATGACACAGTCCCAAATAAAAATAGTTTTCTCTTTTAATTTAAAATTATAGGTTAAAAATAAAACACAAAATCAATGATGTTGTTTAAACGAAACTGACAGAATCCTAGAGCCCATTGACACTTTCTTCCACATAAAAACTTCCCTACACTTCTCCACAGCTTTCCTTATCTCTTTCTTGGCACTGTCACTGATTAAACAGTATATTATAGGATCCAATGTACTGTTTATGGTGGTGGTAGCAACTGTGACCAAATATGGATCTTTGAGCCATGATGCCCACGTGCAGGATCCGGGCTCCAGTATGGCCCTGAGCAGCATGACAGTCTGGTAGGGCACAAAGGCCACTATGTAGGTTAGATAGAGGAACAGTAGCAGCAGCCCCACTTTCTTCCGCTCTTCTGCCAGGATGGAGGTGCTCTGTTGGAGTGATTGCATGATCTGCTGAAAGCAAAAGGTCATGATGATGACTGGGACCAAGAAACCCAGGATGAACCGCGTGAAGGCGAAGTTGGCATCTTCTCCGGTCATAGGTATTCGCTCCTGGCACAAGCGTCTTGAGGAGAAAGCGTGCAGTGCCCCTGTGTGGTCAAGCAGGATAATGTGGACGATAATCTCCAAAGTCCATACAGCAATACTCACAACTGTTGTTGTCTGCAACTCTCGGACCCAGTGAAAGTGCAGAGGGTAGACCACTGCTAGATAGCGATCAACAGAGATGCAGCAAAGGAGGCCTGAGCCGACATAAAAGCTGTTGTACATGACCACAGCTACTGAGCTGCAGAGACCATCACCCACAGGCCGCTGTAGAGCCAGTTCAATCCAAACAGGCAGAGAGATTGTGTACAGCAGATCGGAGATGGACAGGTTGATGAGGTAGACTGCCATGCTGTTCCCTTTCCTCATCAACATCCAGGCTACATACAAAGACAGGCAATTAGCCGAAAAGCCAACAATAAAAAATAGAGAATAGGCAGCCGGATACATGTGCTGCTCCACTGAAGAATTCAGGGAGCAGCTCGCTTGGTTGAGTGTTGTGTTCATCCTTTCACTCGATGCAGACTCGACCTGAATGGGAATGGAAATGGGAAGCTCTGTGTTGTGTTGAACTGAGATAAGTTCTGCCATGCAAATAACTCTCAGGAAAACACCTTGGTCATGCTTAAAATGTAAATGGCATCCGATGCTATCACTGTAGCTGTCATTTTATTTCCGTAGTGTTGAAAGCTGAGCACAGGTTCAACTATAAGATTAAACATTAACTGAAAATTTGTAGGATTAAATGTAAATTATACTGCGTATAGCTCATGACCTTTACATGTTTATGTAGAAAACAGGAACTCACATCCTTGATTACATTACCATCAAGAGCGTCTAACAGAGGAAGTTGTGTCATGCTTAGAGGCATTTAGACAGTGCATACTGTATGTCACTATAGAATCAAACCGGTGGTGGAAACAGTTTTGAGGTATTTGTATTTGAGTATTTCCTTTTTATGCTACTTTATACTACTTCCTTACTACATTTCAGCAGGAAATGTTACTCTTAACTCCACTGTGTTTATTTGATATCTATAGCTATTTTTGAGATTAAGAATTTACATTAAAAAAAGAATAAACCTATAAAATACAAGTAAGTAACTTAATATGGGGAAATTATCCAATATGTCGTAGATAAGCAAAGCAAAACTTTTATGCAAATTTGTGTATCAGGATTGTGTTTTGGGGGGGCTTGACCCCCAGGTTGGGAACCACTGGACTAAACTATCAGTATAAAAAGTTGTTAAAACTTGCTCAACATCAACCAACTGGTAAAATGCCATTGATGTATCGGTATTAACAATCTAATAATTATATAAAAATAACACAGGAGCCATTTTTCCTCATAAATAAGTACATTTAAATATTTCTGTACTTCTACTTAAGTAAAGCATCTGAGTACTATTGGAAACTGGTGACTCTGGATAGTATAAACTATACGCAGGGCTTTCCAGGAACAGCATGTGCCTGTATTTGCATATCACTGTCATCACCCGCTATGAGTGCCAACAGTGGTGCAGTGAAATATCTTCATGTTTCATTATGTTGATATGTGTTGTGCTTCTGAGACAACCCATTAGACAACAGGGTTCTGTGGAATATTATCCACTGAGAGGAAAGAATGACCGTTTTTATGTACCAATGTAAGGCTCAAACTTACCAAATAAAGTCTTGCTGGAGGTGCTGGAGATAAGATTCAGTGTTTAAAAATAGAAAAAAAAACACCCGCCCCCTCCTGTCTGTGCACCCATTCCATCTGCCCTTATATGTGAATACTTAACAGAATAACAAACTCAAACTCCCTTTTTAAAAAGAAGGAAAATTAAGAAAATTGGGGAAAATTAAAGGTTATGGGAAATGGATGTACTTCCATTTAGATTTTAATTAGGATGTACATTGATTTTCAACAATGATCTTGTTGTACAGCACAATATACTGTAAAGTACACTGTAATTCAGACATTTATCAACAAGCAAAGTTACAATGAGAGGCATAGACATATACAAGGTTAAAGCTTTTCAAACAAAGTTGTGACATTGATCTATAATGGGCTCAATGAAATAGAATCTCCTCTTGGCCTGAGACCATTAAAGTGTAATTATGCTTTTTTTCTTATTTTCATAGTCTTGACTCTTATTTGCACAGTGAAATCATTGTACTCATCAAGTTAACTGTTGACATCTGTGAGCGCAACATTACTGAAAATGAGGCAGACTGGGCAAGAAACTCAAGCTTTCAGATGATCAGATTTTACACAAATCAAGTGACTGCCTGTGTGTCTGAAACAGTTTGACAGCTGCATTCCCAGATAATTCCACTGAGTGCATTGGGAGGGGAAATGGAGGTCAATTGGATATTTATTTCCCAAGCTTGTCATTGTAAACATCCATTGAAGCTGGGAGCAAGGTCGCACATCTAGTTTAGCTTTGACCAACAGTTGTGTGTCTGCATAATGTTCTGTAGAGCAATGCAGGGTCATTGTCAGCATTTCTGGTGAACTTTTGGTCTCACTTACAAGTAGTTTAGATAATCTGGGTGAACTGTTTGCCTCACCAGTCACTCATGATTCTTGCAATATCTGATGGCCAGTGGCTGAAACAAGATGATATACCAACATCACCTTTGATGATGTCCTGAACTGGAAAAAAACAAACAAAACTTTTGCAGTGCTTACAAAAAGAATAAAGTCCCCAGTCACTCATTGTAAGACTTATATTTATAATATTGTATATGTGTACATTTACGGTATATCAGCAAAAGATTCAGTGTAAGGCTTTTGCAATTATGCCACTCTAGGTGTTACATTAAATTAAATATACAAATTATCTAACAATTTATGCACAAATTTTTTGTTCACACCATACAAAGAAACTGGCATGACTGTGTGAGTCACTACTCTTCAGGCTACTGTGACTTTGAATAGTAAAAACAGTGTACACAACAAAATTGTACAAATTGTATGAGCATGCAAATGTGTTCACAGTGCGTAGGTGGTCATTCTCCAGTCAGCTTGTAGATTTAAATTAGCCAGTCAAAGGAAGGAGACAGAAGGGAGGAATATTACATGGATATTAAATATGTTTAGCATTAAAATATAACAAATCAGTAAAAGTAAGGTCATGTAAGAGTACAGAGCAAAAGATTCAGACACATACTGTATATACTGTATATCTACAAACATGCACAGAGGGCTGAGAAACATCTCACATTAAATTGTCATTACTGCTACACAGAGACACAAAGTCTGTTTCCATCTCCCACTACTTCCATTATCTTAGTTTGTGTCCATTACTTCTCCAATATAGAACACAATTTGAAAGGCTGTTTAATTATGTAAGTGTTATTATTGTGTAAAATCTAAAAGCAATTCTGATGAAACAACAATTAGAGCATGAGTTTTAGGATGGCAGATAATGTAATTCTCACTCTCATATCCTGTACATTGTACAACTTCATCCAAGTAGTACCAGAAGCAGTCCAAAATGTAAACAGAATGTCATGAGTCGCATCTGATCACTTGCATTAAAGATGATCACACTGTCTCTTTCATTTGTCCTGATCTAAGTAGACATTGCACACTGTTGAGAAAGGCAAGACACACTAAAACCTGGCCTCCAAAAGCCTTGTCCATCAAAGAGTGTGTTGAGGAAGGTTTAAGACTGGGGAAAGACCCCAACACAGTAAGAGGAGTAGTGAGTAGTAGTAGTACTACTGAGTTATGTTCCATCTGGAGCAAAAAAACATGAGAGAGAGGGAGTTCAAATCCCAGCATACTGAGCAGGATCTGATGGGCTACCTTCCAAGGGGTACATCATGCATATAATCAAGTAAATGCTATTATCTTGTACTTCACCTCTCTGTCTACGTGAACATGATGCAGGTATGACTCCAAATATTTTTCTTATCTCACTTCTGGGTCACACCCACTTCATCATGTGAAATTGTTCAAAAAACATAGACCATAAACTCTCAAAAAATCACAATCTTGCAGATCAGCTTGTCAGCAGACATCATTAGCTCGAACACTGCTTATTAGGTTGCTGCGTGTGGAGGTGAGGCTTAAGATCGTTGTTCTCCTAATGGACCGCTGACTGAAGAGTTCCTGAACTTTTTTCTGAAAGTTCTTTCCTACAATGATGTAGAGGATGGGGTTGAGAACGCTGTTGAAGAAAGCTAAGTAGGTGAAGATCTGGCTGCAGATGTATAGGATGGCTTGAAGGTCACATCCTTTCAGGATTTCAACTCTTTGGAGTGAGTCTAGTATCTTATAAAGGTGGAATGGCACCCAGCAGATCAGGAACGCCACGAGAACGACCAGCACCAGAGTGGTCGCCTTGTGGTCTGTGTTCTGTTGAGTGTTCAACCCCTCCACTGACCGGTTCTTTAAAGCTTGAATAATCTTGACAGTGCACCAGGTAATGATAGAAATGGGGAGGATGAACTTGAAGATGATCAGTATCCCTTCACACAACAGATGTATAGTGCCATTTGGGTAATTATGCTGGCAATGGTGACCTTTTACTTCCCTGAAGTAGAGTATGGGGACACCCAGGAGCAACCCGAAACCCCACACCAGCAGACAGCACAGTTTGGCAAACTTTGGCCGACGAAACCTGTCATGAGACAGCGGGTGCACCAGTGCCGCATAACGATCCATCACGATCAGAACAAGAAAGTAGATGCTGCAGCAGACATTCATATTGATGCCCAGGTTGACCAGTCGACACAGGTGATCACCAAAGGGCCACTTATAATTGTGGGTTACATTCACAGCCCAGAAGGGCAGACAGGACACCAGGACAAGGTCGGCAGCAGCCAGGTTGCTCAAGTAGATCTCAGCCACGGTGAAGGCCTTCTTGTGTAAGTAGAAAACCGTAAGGACAAACACGTTAAACACAATTCCCAGCACAGCGATGAGCCAGATATATATGGCCATCCATTCCTTGGAATTGTTAGGAGGACAATCAGTGCCATTGGTGCTGTTATGATCTATATTTACAGCTGTGGTGCTGAAATTAGCAGGAACACTGTGGATAGAGGAAGGCAAACAAGACAAAACATTATTATAATCATAACGTGGAATACTGAGAAACACTGACTTTTGAGTAATACTGAATACTAAATGGGATACTGAAAAACCCATTTTATTTTTCTTAGTGCAGCTCCCAAAGATGTTTGTATTGGTTGTGGACAAAAAACTGTGGCAAAATGTAGGCTCAACAGGAATTCATTTTATAAGTATCCTGTCTGGTTGTTTTTAATAAACTAACTTTATTAAAACAGTAGAGCAATCCTTATCCAATAACTTTCACATGTTTGTCAAGGGTTCATACTTTTTTTGATACTTAAAAAAAACTGTTTTGGTGCTGCTGGCTGACACACAATTTAACAAAGTAATGAAGGCCAAGCAAATAAGCCATGTAGAAGGCTACCATTACCAGACTACCATAAGACATGGTAGCGTGCAATGGAAAAAGTGAAACAAAAATCACTCAGATGTTTCCACAAACATTTATTGGCCAAAGAAAAAAACAAAGCAAACAATGCAATGATATCTGCAAAACATGAGTGGGTGGGAGCTTCCTTGACGATGAGTGATGAAAGATAACATTTACTGGGATACCATGGTGGCCTCAGGGCTAAAAGCCTTTGATCCACATTTTGCTGGTTCCTGTCTGGCTGTAGCTGGCTTTTCAACAATAACCTTACTGATTTATTTATCAAGTACTATTGTCTGTGTGTTTTCTGTTGTACATATTCCATAAACAATTTAGAATGCAATTTAGAATATCAAAATGTGTTATAGTTACTGTATCTATAGTTTTATTCATCTGTATGGGGCTCCACAACCGTACTGTACTGTATATGAAGTACTCATTTAATTTCATTTCATTAATATAACATATAATATAAAAGAGCGAAAGAGCAGGGCATGGGGGGTACCAGATTTGATGATCTGGTACCCCCCTGGTACTCAACTTCAAGCTGTAGCCTATTACACATTTCTGACTAGCTATAGCCCGGCAGTATTTGTAGTACAGTACGTAATGAATGACCTGTGATGGTGAATCGGAAGTGGTCAGTATTTTAATTGCTTTAAACCAAACTAATTGGTATTATATTTAAATTTCAGGTGTATATTGTGTTGTTAGCAAATTTGTGATTGTTGCTTAGACATGTCATTTTATTAAACCCCTTTATTACTGTATGCGAAAATGTCTCCTGAAAGCAAATTAAGACTTCAGGTTGTTTTTCAAGAGGACCTATTATGCTCATTTCAGCTCTAAATTTTTAATTTTGGACTCCACTAGAGTAGCTTTGCATGATTCACAGTTCAAAAAACTCCTTATTTATCTTATACTGGCCCTTTATGCAGCCCCTCAATATACACGGTTTCTCTTACGCTCCATTTTAGCTCCTGTCTCTTTAAGCCCCCCCTCCCGATGAGCCCACTCTGTTCTGATTGGTCAGCTTTACGTATCGGAGTTCTGTAATTTAACGTCAATGCAAACCAAACATTTCCTGCTTTGCTGCTTCAAATTAAAAGCTTTTAAATGACTTACTAATGGGAGACCTTTATTGTGAGGAATTCGCAGGAAGTAAAAACATGTTCCTCACTGAATTAGCGACACTAAAAAATGGCCGAAACAACATATGGAGCTATTTGAGCTATTTGTTCAGCGGATCAGTTAGAAATAATGCATGGAGGAATAGTACAGGCAGAAACAGCCACAGTGAGATGTTTTATGAGGAGCTGCAGACAACCAGCACACCTCCAACAGATAAACTACTTATTTTACTTTGCTGTGCTGTGTAATGGCATCGTGGCTTGGCGTAACTACTCCCGGAGCAGAGCAGCGAACTTGTGCGCTGTGCACGTAGCAGATGTCCATATAAAGGAAATCCGTCATGAACTGACATCAGCTCCGGCTGAAACTTAGTGTTCAGAGCAGTCTGAAGCTGCTGCTTTTTGCTAACAGGGATTACTGCTACATGCATTTACCTCGTTATTTGACACGTCGGCCACTTTTAAGATGGACATCCGACATTGTGACATTATATATATGTCTGAAAATAAGGAAAAGCACAATACGTCCCCTTTAAAGATGAACCAAAGTGTCAGTAACAGCTGAGCTTCTCTCTATATGAAAGCGCGTAATCTCTGTCTATCTGTCTGTCTGCCTGTATATATGTATGTATATATGTATGTATGTCTGTCTGTATGTTTGTCATTTGCATATCTCGAGAACCGTTCATCTGATCTACTTCACACTTGGTGGGTGTATTGCTGGAGATACAAGGGAGTGCACTTTCCAATTTTGGCGCAATTTGGACACGCAACACATTTAGTATTAATAAACTTGGAATAAGCAAGCAAAGTGAGCCGCTCAGCTCTGTGTCTGAGTGCAGCGGGGACTGTTATGTCAACACTGTCACATCACAGCGGGATGGGGTTTCTGGGCTCTGACTCGCTGAGCGGGACAACGACATGCACCCTGCTCAGTTAAACTGCCTGAGAGAGACGAACAAGCATACACAAGAGACAAAACAAGATGAGACAGAGGCAGTAAAACCACCCAGTAACAGCACGGACACGTTTGATCAACCAAAATCAACCAGTGAAAAGCTGTAAACTGCTTCTACAGTTCAACTTCAGTTTAGTCTAACTGAAGTTTCTGTCTAAATTTAAATCATTTAATTTGTGAAATCCTTATCGTTTTAATTGATTCGATTGTCAGTTGATACATATATATGTGGTTCTCAAGAAATAATAAGTAAGCAGCCTGTTCCGAACAGGCACGTTTTGAATGGGCACTGCACTAGTTTTAACTAATAAGGATGTTTTGTAATCAAATATTAATCTTCTTTTACATAATTAGGAGAAATATTCATATAACCCCATCCACCCATGGATCAGGAGCAGAATATTATTCTATATGCTTCATTGTGACATGAATATTATT
This sequence comes from Thunnus maccoyii, assembly GCF_910596095.1. NCBI lineage: Eukaryota > Metazoa > Chordata > Actinopteri > Scombriformes > Scombridae > Thunnus > Thunnus maccoyii. Next base: position 12,929,365 of record NC_056548.1, read on the forward strand.
TGTAATGTAAATTTGTTTGTGAATCTCAGGCATCATTTTTTCATGAAAATGCTGTCAGCAGCAGCCTGAAGAGCACAGAGACACACAGATAGGTAAACCGCAGGCATTTCTCAGATGGTTAAATGATAGTTATGAGCATTGCTGTGGCTCTGTCATGAGACTCTTGAGTTGTATCATCCAAATCAACAAACTGAAAGAAGAGCAGAGCCACAGAATGTTTGAAGGTTTGAAAACCTTACAGCAGATAGTTGTGTTAAACACAGCAGCAGATAACCTAGAAGTTATTTTTCTTTGAACATTTATTAGGAAAATCTATCATGTGTTAGTTTTAAATACTAATTTTAATCTGCATTAATAAAATAAAATGTAAAACATCTAATTGAAATCAGAAAAATTCAAGCCTTTTTTAGGCAAGTTATATCAGCAAATACATATTCATTGAAGTAAGTGCTTTGGAGAGTTACATGTGTGCATTTGAAAGAGAAAAGAGAGATCAAATTCATACTGTTTATTTTGGCTGCCTTTTATGTTTAAAAAAATAAACCTACGCCCCTGACTTAAGTTGCCAAAGTGCAAGTGCAGGAATGGTTATCTATTTGTCTACCAGTAACAGCTGTCATTAACCACTTGTATGCATATGCCACGGTACCATTTGTTGAGTACGACTTTTCCTTTTGTATTACTATTTAGCACTTTACAGAAACTTAATCTTTGACATTTACTGCATCTACAGTTTCAGAATAATTTCATCTACAGTATATTTGGAGCCACAACAGTGTAAAAATGCTTTCAATTCAATTGAATCCAAAGTCAATTTCAATAGACTTTATATTTGTGCATCAGCATAAAACACAGTTTAACATTTTTAAATACTCTTTATACTATATATATGCATCATTACTGTTTATTTAAACATTAAAGCTGATTCTTGCTGACATCTAACACTAAGCATGATGACTCAAATAGTGAAAGAACAACAGTGCAAGTCCATATGTGACATATTGTAACCACAAAAATACCGGGTTTGTCTAGATTTAACCCTTTTCTGTGAGGATAATGGTAAAAACAGAAAAGTAATATACAGACCAAATAATGCTTGTACATACCTTGTAGGCAGATGAGCCATTTCTCTTAAGTAAGTCCAGATGTGGAATGTCCAGATACACAGCCACACTGTAGTCCTCCTTTCTGCTACTGTCTTCTGTCTGTCTCTGACTCACTCTCTTAAAGGAGAGAGGGACTGTTAAGTGATAATGTTCTTGAGAATGCCAGCTGCCTTGCTGTATTACCCCACCTTCCTGCTAATTCTGCCTCCTGTTTTTTTCCCTCCTGCACTGTATACACAGAATGTCATTATGTTCTCAGAGATGTTCTTTCTTAACATATACGATATAAGGTCAGATTGTTTTTTTAAAGGGGAAATATTATGATAATGGAATGTAATGGAATAAACAACTGATTCTGCTCTGATCCAGAGCAGTTTACCGGTGGGAAGAGTTTGTTTTCTAAATATTTTGGGTTTAAGTGGATTTATCTTCAATCTTGCTTCTCACGTAGCTAGAGCAAAGCTAACACCGGAGTCACACACCACCTCAGCTGCTGTCATCAACAATTAACATCTTAAATGCTGGTGAGTTATATAATTTTATAAACAATAACATTGCAGCCTTATTTATGCCTTTAGATTACATTATTTTGAGATATTTTCAGACATTTTACAAATCAACATCATGATGTAGTTATTTCGGAATCCTTTTGATTCATTTATTGCAATTAAATCACAGCAAAATCTAAGTTTACACCCAAATCCAGCATCCAGCTCGAATCAATCCAACTCATGCCCACAAAGTCTGCCCGAAATTTGAGTGTCATGATTGATGACCAACTAACCTTTAAGGTTCACGTGGCCTCAGTCGCTTGATCACGTCGATTCACCCTGTACAACATGAGGAAGATCAGTCCCTACCTGTCTGAGCATGCAGCACAACTCCTGGTACAGGCTCGTGTTATATCACGCATTGACTACTGCAACTCCTTACTGGCAGGCCTCCCTGCATGTACACTTAAACCTCTGCAGATGATCCAGAACGTGGCAGTGTGTCTGGTCTTCAATCAGCCCAAAACAGCACATGTCACCGCGCTGTTGATATCCCTCCACTGGCTCCCAGTTGCTGCCTGCATCAAATTCAAAACCCTGACACTTGCTAACAAAATAGCAACTAAAACAGCTCCTGCCTACCTGAACTCCCTCATTCAGGTCTACACTCCCTCCCACCCACTATTCTCTGCCAACGAAACGCGCCTGGTATCACCACCACAACAGGGCCCTAAGTCACTAGCTAGACTCTTCTCCTCTGTAGTTCCCCAGTGGTGGAACGAGTTACCAAACTCTGTTCGATCTGCAGAGTCCCTCTCAATCTTTAAGAAAAGACGAAAGACCAAGCTCTTTCGCAAACACCTCTGCACTTGATGAACTGTGGGGAGAGAAAAAAACAAAAAAAGAAAAACAAAAAAAACCCCCCAAAAACAAAAAAACCCCCAAAAAAACCAAAACAAACAAACAAAAAACCCCCCCTACTTCTATGCACTCTAATCATTGCCTTGTTGCACTGCCTGTTGTCATCTACGTCCTATTGGGCCCAAACTTAAGCTTTATGGCACTTACTCGTGTTGTTGTCTCCTGACTAGATCCTTGCTTGTGTTGTATCAGTCTCATATGTACGTTGCTTTGGATAAAAGTGAAATGTAATGTGATGTAAAATCGACCGTTCTGAACAGAGCTATTTAGACAGGATGAGAAGGTTGCTGTGGTGCTTAATATTTGATGTATTTTGACCAAAGTATGTCAGAGATTTTATTAAGACCCCAGAGAACTGTGTTAACTTGTGGAAAAGAGGTATAATATGGCCCCTTTAATACAAATGACCTGGGTGGGGAAGTTACTAAACAAATTTAAATGACATTTTATCTCCCATCTGTCTTTTTATAAATATCATACTGTAATGCTAGAAAATGTTAATGACAATTCAGTAGTAATACCCAGGAAACAACAAGCAGCTTCCAAGCTAATTACAGGAAGAGAGAAGAGGTTATATATTTGTGTGAACCAGCTTTTTATGAAAGGGTAACACTTCATTTTACAGGTCTGCAAATTTCATGGTAATTAGGTGATAATTAGCAAGTAACCTCTTTGAAATTTCTTTGAAATTACTCCAAAATGTATCTCCAATTTCATGGTAAGTAGATATAATAAGCAAGTAACTTATTTTAAATTTTGTTGAAATTACCCCAAATTTACCCCAGCATTTACCTTGAATTTCATGGTAAGTAAGTGAGTTGTTGCAGCTTAATTTCCAAGTAGTTTCTGTCTAATTTCTATTGAGCGGAACCCTATATTGAAGTGAGTTGTTGCAATTTCCAAGTAATTTCTGCTTAACTTCTGTGGATCTTACCAGCTTAACTTCCAACTAGTTAGGGCCCGAGCCCAAAGGGCAAAGGCCCTCTTGTATTTAGGGTCTGAGCCCCAAAGGGGTATTGTATTTCCTGTGTTTGTTTCTTTCTTATTATTCTTTCTTTATTATTACGCCACTACAACCTTAAATTTGACCCCTAAACATGCTCAAAAACTCACCAAATTTGGCAGGCACATCAGGTTTCGTGAAAATTTGATAAAATGTAAAAATTAACCGCCAAAGTGCCAAAATGTTCTTGAGAGCGCCACCCATGTAACGAATATGGCCGCCACGGCCCACAGGAATGTCGGAGAGAGATCGAACCAAAACTCAATTATTCGTCTCATCAAGACCTACACATCATGTGCTGACACCCCTGACCTAAATCCAACAGGAAGTCCGCAATAAGCCCATCAAAGTACGACTTTGCGCCAATTTTGGACCTTGAATAAACACTATCTCCTCCTAGGGCGTTAATGGTATCAGCTTCAAACTTGAATACATGACTTATGACAAAGTTGAAGTGCCACATCGCACCTTACAATGGAAACCAATGGGGAGGCAATCTCTGAGCATGGACTTTGTGCCAAACTGAGGCGTCTGATGTCTAAACTATAAGTCAGACCACTTTCAAACCCGTATCAATGGATTTGCGATGAAAATTCCTACTAAAATGTGATTTTTAATGTGAGATTTGGCCAAAGTCATGGAATTTATGAGGATATTTCACAAGAGGAGTACTCTGAAATCCTTCTCTCCAGCTGAGAGGGAGAAGGAGGGAAGAAAGTGGGGGGATGGGTGTCGGGGACGGTTAAATGGAGCTCATTTTTGAAGGATACAGCAGAAAGGTCTGTATACAGTACATTATATACAAACTTTGAATGAAGTTTGGTGTTATTATCATTTATTTTACAATAATTATGAGTCTTATATGTATAATTCAGTAGTGGGGATGACCTATGAGGGGAAGGGAAAAAATTGTCTTATTGTCTCTACACACCTGACAGCACACATTTCAGTCAAACTTTGACCAGGTCATGTGGGTTAAAAGTCTTTACTTTTCTAAAAGTAGACTTGATGAAAATTAGGAAATTAATTTGTTTTACACACCCACTCATCAAGAGTTTTCAATTTACCAATTGAAATTCAAGTGAATGGGCCCAAAGCTTGCATAATTTTGATGCCACAGGTGTGAGCAAGACAGACATGTCTCACCCTGCAGAAAATTGTCATCCTCACACCGTTGAGATTTGATGTTTCGCCATGACAGAGGAAATTGCTATAACTTTATTGTACATGCTCCAGTCTGCACCAAACTTCACATGTTTGTAAAGTCAGACCTGTCAGCCCAAGTCTGGAGACATCTACATGCCCCTGACAGAAGCCCTTGGACTGTTCCGCACCCTGACATGCGCAAAGGTGCGAAGGCCCGTTCAACGCTGCTTGCAGCTTTAATTCTTTCTTTATTATTACGCCACTTCAACCCTTAATTTGACCCCCTAAACATGCTCAAAAACCCACCAAATTTGGCACGCACATCAAGTCAAAATGTAAAAATTATCCCCCAAAGTGCTAAAATGTGCTCTTTAGCGCCACCTATGTATCAAAAATGGTGGCCACGGCCCATAGGAATGTCATAGAGAGATCGAACCAAAACTCAATTATTTGTCTCATCAAGACCTACAAATCATACGCTGACACCCCTGACCTAAATCCAACAGGAAGTCCGCAATATGTCCATGAAAGTATGACTTTGTGCCAATTTTGGACCCCGATCAAACGCTATCTCCTCCTAGGGCATTAATGGTATCGGCTTCAAACTTTAATACATGACTTATCACACTGGGCTGAACAAAAGTTATTAAAAACTTTGCAATAACTTGAACGGTTTAGATTTTGTAAGCCCTGAAAGTTGTAGTGCCACATCACCCCTTACAATGTAAACCAATGGGGAGGCAATCTATGGGCATGGACTTTGTGTCAAACAAAGGCTTCTGATGTCTAAACTATGAGTCTGATCACTTTCAATGGATTCCCCACAAAATTTCCTACTGCAAAAAGGGGATTTTCAATGTAAGATTTGGCCAAAATCATGGGATTTATGAGGAGATTTCACAAGAAGAGTGACATTCTCCTCTCCAACTGAGGGGGAGAGAGAGAGAATAGGAGGGGGGGATGGGTGTGGGGGTTGAATGGAGCTCATTGAGTGAGAGTGACAGTTTAGTGATAAAGTGCTGCAGAAAAATAAAATCAAAACTAAAATTTGTAGCTCTGTACTGCAGTTTTTCCTTTATTACGGTTCGAGCACCTAGCGGTTCACTCACACTCTCCATTCAAATATATGAGTATTTTTCTGTGTCCAGCTACAGTTACTTATTGTCTCTACACACCTGACAGTACACATTTCAATCAAACTTTGACCAGGTCATATGGGTTAAAAGTCTTTACTTTTCTAAAAATAAACTTGATGAAAATTAGGAAATTAATTTGTTTTACACACACATTCATCAAGAGTTTTCAATTTACTAATTGAAATTCAAGTGAATGGGCCCAAAACTTGCATAATTTTGATGACACAGGTGTGAGCAAGACAGACATGTCTCACCCTGCAGAAAATTCTCATCTTCGCATCGTTGAGAATTGATGTGTCGCCATGACAGAGGAAGGTGCTATAACTTTATTGTACATGCTCCAGTCTGCACCAAACTTTACATGTTTGATAAGAGTCCCGGCCTGAACACGTCTACATGACAATATTCCATCAGTGATGCACACTGGCTGAACAGCCTTATGAAATAGCAGGTAAGCAGCCCCAGCAGCAGGCAAAACAGTGGACAAAGGAAGTGATGTTTATCTCCTTCTTGCACTGTCTGAAAACAGCTGAAGACATCTACATGCCTGTGACAGAAGCCCTTCGACTGCATTGGGCTTGATGTGCACGGAGGTGCGAAGGCCCGTTCAACGCTGCTTGCAACTTGCAGTTTTAATTCATGTGTTTGTTTGTTTCTTTCTTTCTTATTCCGCCACTTAAACCCTTAATTTGACCCCCTAAACATGCTCAAAAACTCACTAAATTTGGCACGCACATCAGGTCTGGTAAAAAAATTGATAAAATATAAAAATTAACCCCCAAAGTGCCAAAATGTGCTCGAGAGCGCCACCTATGTAACTAAAATGGCCGCCACGGCCTGTAGGAATGTTCTAGAGAGATCAAACCAAAACCGACTTATTCATCTCAAATCATACACTGACACCCCTGCCCTAAATCCAACAGGAAGTCCGCAATTAGCCTTTCTAAATAAGACTTTTCCTCAATTTTGGCTCCTAAACAAACGCTATCTCCTCCAAGGGCGTTAATGGTAATACTTCAATTTACTGGCCTGCAGAAGTTAGGCAGAAACTACTTGGAAATTAAGCTGTAACAACTCACTTTAATTTAGGGGTCTGCTCAGCAGAAATTAGACAGAAACTACTTAGAAATTAAGCTGCAACAACTCACTTACCATCAAATTCAAAGTAAATGTTAGGGTAAATTTGGGGTAATTTCAACAAAATTTAAAATAACTTACTTGCTTATTATATCTACTTACCACGAAAGTTCAGGGTAATTTCAAAGAAGTTACTGGCTAATTATCACCTTATTACCATGAAATTTGAGGTAAATTTTGGGCTAATTTCAAAGAAATTTCAAAGAAGTTACTTGCTAATTACCATGACATTTGCGGACCCGTAAAATGAAGTGTTACCGAAATGGAATAGTAGGTTATCATTTTATAAATCTTTTGTGTATATGTTACAAATGTTTTTAAACTAAAGGGTCAATGTTTGTTATTAACTGAATGTGATGTAATGTCATTGTCATTTTGGGGATATATGTTGGTGAAGAAATCCTACTCCTAGTCTAGTTGAACTCTTGAACCTGTTTCTATCTGAAGGCTGCTTGTTGACCTCTGGGGTTAGCTAGAGATATCTTAAGCCTACTGTTTTAGAGACTGTGTGGATCATGAGGTACCTAGACAAGCTAAAGTTGAAGGATGTCCATGTTTGAAGTTATTGATTGACCATGAGGTCTCTGTTAGATCATATGACCACACTTGTTTGTAAGAAGGTGTAACAGTTTGTGGAAATGTACATTTAGGGACCAGACTGTTTTTAGCTTTGCTTCTGGAGAGGTATAAAGCTGTCTAGTTTGGGTTCACAATCTTTAGAGAAAGGGCTGGCTTTAGGGAAAGGGCCAGCTGAACAACATGCTTTCTATATAAAAATCCAAGACGATTGTATTTTTGTTTGTGTTTGGACATTTGTATAATTGTTACTGATGTGTGATGGATTGTACAGTGTCTACAACTGCTCCAACAGGTAGCAATGTTTAATGCTTTCTTTATGTGCCTCTTTCTGAAGAAAATTTCCCCAACATATACCAACATCACCTTTATATGAAATTTCATTTTTTAAATGATGTCCTGAACTGGAAAAAAAAAGACCTTTTCCAGTGCTTACAAAAAGAAAAAAGTCCCCAGTCTCTCATTGTAAGACTTTATAATATTATATATTATTATAACAATATGTATACATTTATGGCATGTCAGCAAAAGATTCAGTGTAAGGCTTTTGCAATTATGCCACTGTAGGTGGTTACATTAAGTTGAATATACAAATTGTTTAACGATTTGTGCACAAATGTTTTGTTTACACCATACAGAGAAACTGGCGTGACTGTGTGAGTCACTACTTTTCAGGCAGTGTACACAACAAAATTGTACAAATTGTATGAGCATGCAAATGTGTTCACAGTGCAAAGGTGGTCATTCTCTAGTCAGCTTGCAGATTTAAATTAGCCAGTCAAAGGAAGGATGCACACTGCCAGAGACAGAGGGGAAGAATATTACATGGATATTAAATATGTTTAGCATTAAAATATAACAAATCAGTAAAAGTAAGGTCATGTAAGAGTACAGAGCAAAAGATTCAGACACACACTGTATATACTGAATATCTACAAACATGCACAGAGGGCCAAGAAACATCTCACATTAAATTGTCATTACTGCTACACAGAGACACAAAGTCTGTTTCCATCACCCACTACTTCCATTATCTTAGTTTGTGTCCATTACTTCTCCAATATAGAATAGAATTTGAAGGGCTGTTTAATTATGTAAGTGTTATTATTGTGTAAAATCTAAAAGCAATTCTGATGAAACAACAATTAGGGCATAAGTGTTAGGATGGCAGATAATGTAATTCTCACTCTCATATCCTGTACATTGTACAACTTCATCCAAGTAGTACCAGAAGCGGTCCAAAATGTAAACAGGATGTCATGAGTCGCATCTGATCACTTGCATTAAAGATGATCACACTGTCTCTTTCATTTGTCCTGATCTAAGTAGACATTGCACACTGTTGAGAAAGGCAAGACACACTAAAACCTGGCCTCCAAAAGCTTTGTCCATCAAAGAGTGTGTTGAGGAAGGTTTAAGACTGGGGAAAGACCCCAACACAGTAAGAAAAGTTGTGTGACAGCATACACCAGTGCTGTGGCCTCAACACCTACAACCCCTCTCTTTTTACAGTAGGTAAAGCCCTGAGTTATGAGCCATCTGGAGCAAAAAAACATGAGAGAGAGGGAGTTCAAATCCCAGCATACTGAGCAGGATCTGATGGGCTACCTTCCAAGGGGTACATCATGCATATAATCGAGTAAATGCTATTATCTTGTACTTCACCTCTCTGTCTACGTGAACATGATGCAGGTATGACTCCAAATATTTTTCTTATCTCACTTCTGGGTCACACCCACTTCATCATGTGAAATTGTTAAAAAAACATAGACCATAAACTCTCAAAAAATCACAATCTTGCAGATCAGCTTGTCAGCAGACATCATTAGCTCGAACACTGCTTATTAGGTTGCTGCGTGTGGAGGTGAGGCTTAAGGTCGTTGTTCTCCTAATGGACCGCTGACTGAAGAGTTCCCGAACTTTTTTCTGAAAGTTCTTTCCTACAATGATGTAGAGGATGGGGTTGAGAACGCTGTTGAAGAAAGCTAAGTAGGTGAAGATCTGGCTGCAGATGTGTAGGATGGCTTGAAGGTCACATCCTTTCAGGATTTCAACTGTTTGGAGTGAGTCTAGTATCTTATAAAGGTGGAATGGCACCCAGCAGATCAGGAACGCCACGAGAACGACCAGCACTAGAGTGGTCGCCTTGTGCTCTGTTCTTGGAGTGTTCAACCCCTCCACTGACCGGTTCTTTAAAGCTTGAATGATCTTGACAGTGCACCAGGTAATGATAGAAATGGGGAGGATGAACCTGAAGATGAACATTATCCCATCACACACCAGAAGTGTAGTGAGATCTGGGTATTTAAGATAGCAATAATCATCTTTTACTTCCCTGAAGTAGAGTGTGGGGACACCCAGGAGCAACCCGAAACCCCACACCAGCAGACAGCACAGTTTGGCAAACTTTGGCCGACGAAACCTGTCATGAGACAGCGGGTGCACCAGTGCCACATAACGATCCATCACGATCAGAACAAGAAAGTAGATGCTGCAGCAGACATTCATATTGATGCCCAGGTTGACCAGTCGACACAGGTGATCACCAAAGGGCCACTTATAATTGTGGGTTACATTCACAGCCCAGAAGGGCAGACAGGACACCAGGACAAGGTCGGTAGCAGCCAGGTTGCTCAAGTAGATCTCAGCCACGGTGAAGGCCTTCTTGTGTAAGTAGAAAACCGTAAGGACAAACACGTTAAACACAATTCCCAGCACAGCGATGAGCCAGATATATATGACCATCCATTCCTTGGAATTGTTAGGAGGACACTCAGTGCCATTGGTGCTGTTATTATCTATATTTACAGCTGTGGTGCTGAAATTAGCAGGAACACTGTGGATAGAGGAAGGCAAACAAGACAAAACATTATTATAATCATAACGTGGAATACTGAGAAACACTGACTTTTGAGTAATACTGAATACTAAATGGGATACTGAAAAACCCATTTTATTTTGCTTAGTGCAGCTCCCAAAGATGTTTGTATTGGTTGTGGACAAAAAACTGTGGCAAAATGTAGGCTCAACAGGAATTCATTTTTATAAGTATCCTGTCTGGTTGTTTTTAATAAACTAACTTTATTAAAACAGTAGAGCAATCCTTATCCAATAACTTTCACATGTTTGTCAAGGGTTCATACTTTTTTGATACTTAACTGTTTTGATGCTGCTGGCTAACACACAATTTAACAAAGTAATGAAGGCCAAGCAAATAAGCCATGTAGAAGGCTACCATTACCAGACTACCATAAGACATGGTAACATGCAATGGAAAAAGTGAAACAAAAATCACTCAGATGTTTCCACAAACATTTATTGGCCTAAGAAAAAAACAAAACAAACAATGCAATGATATCTGCAAAACATGAGTGGGTGGGAGCTTCTTTGACAATGAGTGATGAAAGATAACATTTACTGGGATACCATGGTGGCCTCAGGGCTAAAAGCCTTTGATCCACATTTTGCCAGTTCCTTTCTGGCTGTGGCTGGCTTTTCGGAAGTGGTCAGTATTTTAATTGCTTTAAACCAAACTAATTGGTATTATATTTAAATTTCAAGCGTATACGGTGTTGTTAGCTAATTTGTGATTGTTGCTTAGACATGCCATTTTATTAAACCAAGTAATCTCTGTCTGTTTATCTGTCTGTCTGTCTGTATGTATGTATATATGTATGTCTGTCTGTATGTTTGTCATCCGCATATCTCGAGAACTGCTCATCTGATCTACTTCACACTTGGTGGGTGTATTGCTGGAGATACAAGGGAGTGCATTTTCCAATTTTGGTGCAATTTGGACACGTGGCACATTTAATATTAATAAACTTGGACTAAACAAGCAAACAGTGAGCTGCTCAGCTCTGTGTCTGTGTACACAGCAGAGGCTGTTTCATATAAACACTGTTACATCACAGCAGGGCGAGGCTTCTGGGCTCTGACTTGACTTCATACTTGGTGGGAGTACTGCTGAAGACCCAAGGGAGTGCAGTGTCAAGTGTAAAGCCATGTGGTCTTGCAACATGTTTAATAAACTTTGAATAAACAAGTGAGACAGCGAGCTCCATGTCTGAGTGCAGCGGGGTTATGTCTACACTTTCACAGCACAGCGGGGTGGGGTTTCTGGGCTCTGACTTGCTGAGCGGGACAAAGACACGCACTCCGCTCAGTTAAACTGCCTGAGAAAGAAGAACAAGCAGAAGAACAAACAAGAGACAAAACGAGACGAGACGGAGGCAGTAAAACCACCCAGTAGCCGCACAGACACATTTGATCAACCAAAATCAACCAGTGGAAAGTTATAAATTGCCTCTACAGTTCAACCTCAGTTTAGTCTCACTGGTAAATTTAAATCATTTCATTTGTGAAATCCTTATCGTTTTAATTGATACGATTGTCAGTTGATACATATATATGTGGTTCTCAAGAAATAATAAGTAAGCAGCCTGTTCCGAACAGGCACATTTTGAATGGGCACTGCACCAGTTTTAGCAAATAAGGATGTTTTGGAATCAAACATTCATCTTCTTTTACATAATTAGGAGAAATATTCATATAACCCCATCCACCCATGGATCAGGAGCTGAATATTATTCTATATGCTTCATTATGACATGAATATTATTTGTAATGTAAAATTAGCTTTTCCAACAGATTTGTTTGTGAATCTCAGGCATCATTTTTTCATGAAAATGCCGTCAGCAGCAGCCTGAAGAGCACAGAGACACACAGATAGGTAAACCGCAGGCATTTCTCAGATGGTTACATGATAGTTATGAGCATTGCTGTGGCTCTGTCATGACACGCTTGAGTTGTCAGGTGAGGTTTGAAAACCTTACAGCAGATAGTTGTGTTAAACACAGCAGCAGATAACCTAGAAGTTATTTTTCTTGTAACATTTATTGGGAAGATCTATCATCAGTCAGTTTAAATACTAATTTCAATCTCTTGTTTGTATTCATAAAATAAAATGTAAAACATCTGATTAAAATCAGAAAATTCAGGCCTGTTTTAGGCAAGTTATATCAAAAATACATATTCATTGAAGTAAGTGCTTTGGAGAGTTACGTGTGTGTGCATTTGAAAGAGAAAAGAGAGATCAAATTCATACTGTTTATTTTGGCTGCCTTTTATATTTAAAAAAACAAACCTACGCCCTTAACTTAAGTTGCCAAGGTGCAAGCGCAGGAATGGTTATCTATTTGTCTACCAGTAACAGCTGTCATTCACCACTTCTATGCATATGCCACGGTACCATTTGTTGAGTACGACTTTTCCTTTTGTATTACTATTTAGCACTTTACAGAAACTTAATCTTTGACATTTACTGCATCTACAGTTTCAGAATAATTTCATCTACAGTATATTTGGAGCCACAACAGTGTAAAAATGCTTTCATTTCAAATGAATCCAAAGTCATTTTCATTAGACTTTATATTTGTGCATCAGCACAAAACACAGTTTAACATTTTTAAATACTCTTTATACTATATATATGTATCATTACTGTTTATTTAAACATTAAAGCTGATTCTTGCTGACATCTAACACTAAGCGTGATGACTCAAATAGTGAAAGAACAACAGTGCAAGTCCATATGTGACATATTGTAACCACAAAAATACCAGGTTTGTCTAGATTTAACCCTTTTCTGTGAGGATAATGGTAAAAACAGAAAAGTAATATACAGACCAAATAATGCTTGTACATACCTTGTAGGCAGATGAGCCATTACTCCTGAGTAAGTCTAGATGTGGAATGTCCAGATACACAGCCACACTGTAGTCCTCCTTTCTGCTACTGTCTTCTGTCTGTCTCTGACTCACTCTCTGAAAGGAGAGAGGAACTGTTAAGTGATGTCAGATAAAGTTCTTGAGAATACCAGTTGCCTTGCTCTATTGCCCCACCTTCCTGCTAATTCTGCCTCCTGTTTTTTTTCCTCCTGCACTGTATACACAGAATGTCATTCTTAACACGATATAAGGTCAGATTGTTTTTTAAAGGGGAAATATTATGATAATGGAATATAATGGAATAAACAACCGATTCTGCTCTGATCCAGAGCAGCTTACCGGTGGGAAGAGTTTGTTTTCTAAATCTTTTGGGTTTACGTGGATTTATCTTCAATCTTGCTTCTCACGTAGCTGGAGCAAAGCTAACACCAAAGTCACACACCACCTCAGCTGCTGTCATCAATAATTAACATCTTAAATGCTGGTGAGTTTATATAATTTCATAAACAATAACATTGCAGCCTTTAGATGACATTGTTTTGAGTGTGGATGAAGCAGGTACAATGTTAGCATAGCTCTGATCGATCTAAACTTCATTCAGAAAACATGCATTTTAAAAGTTGTTTGCTCGTTGTCTTGCAGACAGACCTGACAAAGGATGAATTCAGACATTTTACAAATCAACATCATGATGTAGTTATTTTGGAATCCTTTTGATCCATTTATTGCAATTAATGCAGCAAAATCTAAGTTTACACCCAAATTGACCATTCTGAACAGAGCTATTTAGACGGGATGAGAAGGTTGCTGTGGTGCTTAATATTTGATGTATTTTGACCAAAGTATGTCAGAAATTCTATTAAGACTCCAGAGAACTGTGTTAACTTGTGGAAAAGGGGTATAATATGGCCCCTTTAATACACATGACCTGGATGGGGAAGTTACTAAACAAATTTGGATGACATTTTACCCATCTGTCTTTTTATAAATATCATACTGTAATGCTAGAATATGTTAGTGACAATTCAGTAGTATCGTTGTTGTGACATTTTTTGCTAGGCAATAGGGTTACATTAGTAATACCAGGCTTAATGATATATATTATATATATAAATGCTGTGCACTTTGGCACCTTAGATGCCAGGTGTTTGAGTGAGTCCCAGATTTATTCTGCAGCAAGGCAACAACTCCAAGCACACAGCCAGAATCATAAACATCATTCAATGACAAGAAGAACAAGGAGTGCACAAGCACAAGGAGTGCTGCAACAAATGGTGTTGCCGTCCCACAGAGCCCTGATATCAACATCATCGAGTCAGTCTGTCAACTACCTTGAAAAACTGTCTGCAAGTGTCTCATTTAGGTTTCTTCTGTTTACTGCACTTTGTATGAAGTCAATTTTAGGCCTTTATTAGATAGTGGAAGTAGAGAGATGACAGAAAATGATGGGAGAGAAACATGGGCAATGGCATGCGACAGATGTCCATGGCCGGACACAAATATGGGATGTTGGAGTTTATGGTGGGTGCCTTAACCCATATTCAGGGGATCACCAAAGTCAGCATGCTTCATAGTCTAGGGACCATGAGTGTTTGTACAAAATTTCATGGCAATCCATCCTATAGTTGTTGAAATATTTCTGTCTGGACCAAAGTGGTGGTACAACAAACTGACCATCATTGCCATCCCTAGCGTCTTCAGTGTTGCTATAGGGTCTTTTTAAAATATCACTGGAAGTGCTTTTATTACTATGGCTAAGACACACTGGCTTTACTAGCTGTAGTCTCACAAACATCTGCTCCACATTCATTTCAATTAAGACGGGAGAACAATGCAATTACTTCCTGTCTGGAATAGATACTTCCTCGCTCACTTTGCAGAGAGTTCATTGACTTGTGAAGCAATGAAACTCTTGAATATCCAATTAATGTAAATAAGGGGATGAGATTAAACTTCTGTTATGTAAGCACTGATTGATTATTTCCTTGTTTGTATACTGTCAGTGCATGCTTTATAAGATACAAGGAGCAGAATTATAGGAGGGTTGTTGTATGACTGGCTGTTACTGTGAGGGTGGGGATATAGACAAGAGGTAGTTTTCACAGAAGACACTCTGACTTGTCATGGGAGGAAACCAACAGGTGTAAATAATGATTTTTTTTTAAAAAATAAAGAAAGAAAAAACGCTGAATTTCATTTAGCTTCTTCAGTTTCAGGGTCCTGGTATTGTACATGCTGGCTCAGTTGGACACTTGAATAGAACAGAGCCATTTATTGATAATTACCTCTCTGCTTTTCCTAATCTAACAAGTCAAAATGTCTGCTATGTAAAATCGATTTATAAAACGCTGAATCATTTTCAATTTGTGAAATTATTATGTTAGGTGGAGGCAAGATAGTTCCAGCAACTTGCAATTCCCACCCACACTATTTCCTCCACTGCCAGGCAGAAAGAATTTCACTCTCAACAGCTTGTGTGTAAAATTCTTCTTGTCAATCTAAGAAGGACTGGCATGATGGGACTGCAAGATCCAGTAATCAGTGTCAGGCTAAATGAGCCAAGTGAAATGGGGAATCTGGCAATAAGCAGCTGAAATCAATCAGTGCTACACATGGGAATAAACACATTCACACAAATAACTGTTATGATTCGTTGAAACAGCGCTACATGTTCTTGAGGGGAAGAAAACAGAGACTGGTAACTTTTTTTGCCTGCACAACACAAATGCAGCATAAAACATGTAAAACTTTATGTTTTTCTGTCTGTGTTATGTTTATTGTCACATAAAGCAAAGGAAAGCCTGCTGGAAGACAATATAATGAGTAATAAACAGTCAATGGAATGGATCTGGAATGCAATGGAGCAGTCAGGAGCTATAACTGTATTATTATTTTTTAAAATATAAATTGAATTCACACCTCCTCATCAAAGGTTATTTTTATGAGCTGTGAGCACTCTCAGATTGTTTAATTAGATTTTTTTTGTGGATGCATGAAGAGGCAGGATTTCACAAGAAAAAAGCAAATTACTGTCCCACAAAATAAACTTGATTTAATGGATCAGATTTTCTTTTTTTTGTTTTTGTTCCTATAGTTGATCATCTTACTACCACTCCTCTCATCAAAGGAACCAGAAAGGCGTAGCAAGCTAGGGAAATGGCATGATCGTAACAGTGTCTTGGTGCCAAAAACAAGCCCTCACAGTAATTAACTGGGATTGTTTATGTTATTAGATTTTGATAATAGGGCCGTGGAAGTGGATGTCAAGTCAAACATACAGTAGACCAAATGGCTGATAGAGTCGCATGTGAATGCCACAGAAATTTTTCTTCTTTTGTGCGACATGTCAAATCATACTGTTGATAAATAATTTGGTAAATTTTCAACAAACTCAACAAAGAGCCACCATAACTGCCAGTCCTGATCATAGCTATTTCTAACATAACCTGTAACCACACAACATAAAGTCACCCCTTGGACTTGGAAGTAAAGGTAAACTACTAAAGAAAGTAAATTACTTAATTAGGCATTCTTCATTCCTTGAACTTTTGTTTCCAACAATTTGAGAGGGTTACATTTATTTCTTACCAAAACCAAAAGCACATCAGAATTTTGAAGCTTTGAGACGATACTCTTAATTGTGTCTTGTTACACTTGCTAGGCTACTATATGATTATGACAATCACTGTTTGGGTGAGGGGTTTAGAAATTGTTTGGGGGGCTTGTTGAAATCCTCTCCTCTCCCTGACCATGCCCCTATGTCCAAGTTGTTGGTATGTAAGCAACCATAAAAAATAAAAAATAAGCTGAAATTTGTGTCGATAGAACTGTTTGTATTTTTTTTTTTTTTTACTGTAGAATGTGTCTTTAAAGAGTAATTTACTACCCAGCTGAGAAGCCAGGTATTAAGTTACTCTTCACTGCCCTCTACACTACACCAGGAATTACTGATGGGTGCATTTGGTTTAGTTGTCAGAGGTGTGCGCTGTTGCTCTTGTAACCATACCTACAGTGATGTCACTCTTCTACATCACTGTCGCAGGGTGAGAAATTGAACCATAGAGGTCAACAAACATAGGATTTTCAGCTGCTGTTAATTTGCTCTTTTAAACTCATAGCAGACTTTCTAGAAACACATCTCCACATTCATGAAAAGAGTATCAAAACACTTAATTAATCAAATGCATATCATGCATCATGCAAAAATGTAAGGACATAGTTCCCACTGCAAAAATGGCAATACTCAAAAGTACATAAAATGCAACTGAACTGCAATAATGCAAGGTTAAATTCATTTACATGAGTAAAGCAAGCAAGTAAAGCAAAATATGAGTTTCAAACAAATTATGCCTTTGCATTCCAGACTAATGTTTATTATGCTATTTTGGATGTTCAACTGAGATGATTATATAGATTTTTCCAGTAATGTGCAAAAATACATGAATGTTGATGATTCTGTAAAGAGAAACTGACATAACTCTGTATGTCACTACTGAAAAAATGTTTTTTGTTTACATGCCAAGATATACAAAGAGAAGTATTAAAGTTAATATATACAAAGTACATTGGTGGCCATTTCTCATATAAGCCTGTGAACTTGTTTTGTGGAGCCAAGAGAAAGAATGAACAAGCAAAGAGAAGACATTAGAACACAAACATAGGATTTAAGTTATGGCAGATTTCGTTTGGTATATTTAACATTAAAATACGACAAGTGGCATTATCACAAATGACACAAGTCAGTATCATTATTATTATTATTATTATTATTCCATTTCTTCGACAGAATGCGTCCATTATCTCTGTCTGGGTCCATTATTTCCGCAAAGCACCGTGTTAAACATCATTTGATACTGCTGTTTAATAGTATAACTGCATTGTTATTGTATTAAGCCTCATGAAATAATAATTTGAGAGTCATATCCTGTGTATTGTATCACTTCATCCATAAGCTGCAATGAAAGTGGTTGAAAATGAGGACAGGATGCCACGAGAAAGAGTTACATCTGATCATTTGCATTAAAAATGACCACAGTCTTAATTTGCTCCGGTCTGTGGATGTAAGTGGACACAACAGAGCGCTGATATGTGGTCATATCTGATCCCCTGTGATGATATCTAGTCCGCCTGTAGATGGCGCTAACCTTCCTTCTGAAATATTGCCCGGAGAAGACATACAGCAAAGGGTTGAGGGCACTGTTGAGAAAGGCCAGATACGCTGAAAACTGGCCTCCTATGTCTAGAGTGTGAGCCCACAGCCTCTCATCCAGCACATGGACGTCACAGAGTGTGTCGAGGAAGGTGAAGACCTGGTAGGGACACCAACACAATAAGAATAGTAGTGTGACAGCATATACCAGTACTGTGGCCTTGGTGTTGTTACTGTCATGAAAAGGTATAGTCTCTCTCCTCCGTGCTAAAGCTTTGATTATGGTCCCACTGCTGAAAAAAATGATCAGAACAGGGAGTACAAAGCCCATCACATTATTCAGAATTTGGTGGGCCAACTTCCAAGAGCTGTCATCACTATAATCCAGTATACAGGATGTTGTATTATACTCCTCAAAGAACTTCACCTTTCTGTGAATAATGACTGGCATGCTCAGTAGGAACCCTAATAGCCACAGGAAGAAGCAGATCACCTTGGCATACAGTGTCCGTCTCAGCCACCTGGCCTTCATGGTCTTCACCAGTGCTAGATAGCGGTCAACACTAATCATGACAAGGGTGTATATGCTGGTGTAAAAATTGATGATGATGAGGGAGTTGACCAATTTACATAAGGCATCTCCATATGCCCAGTTAAAGTCATTGCGGATGTACATCGCCCAGAAAGGGAGGCCACACAGGAGAATAAAATCAGCCAGTGCCAGGTTGCTCAGGTAGATCTCTGCTACAGTTAGTTGATCCTTATGAGTGAGGAACACACCCAGGACAAAGCCGTTAAAGAGAAGGCCTAACAGGGATAAGGTAAAAATGTACGGGGGAATGATGGTGTGGACGATCTCCCATACTGCAGAGACTGGAGACTCTGATGGACCGGATGGTAGGGATGCACTGCTGTTTTCAAACCACAGTGGCGTCACAGATACAAGGTTCACTGGCTCCATGGGCTACATTACAGAACAGTTACACATCAATCATCAATAAAATGAATTTATTTCATTCAAAATGCATGGTGGTATGTTGTTTTGACAACTACTGCATAGGAGATTAAAACTGAACAAAGTCACTTCTTATAAAATAAATAAACCATTTGTCATATTGTCAAAAGATAAATTAGTCGTTAAAAAATGTATCGTAACACATCAATAAGTTAACTCATTTCCCTTTAGTTGGACAGAATCACTCATTATTCCAGTGTATGATCAGTAAGACCTTCTGTATAGTTTTCATGTAGTACCTTCAATAATTTTGTGCAGTTAAATGGCTGAACAACTCTCTACATTAGTACCTGCTAGAATTTATTAGCAATCATAACAGACTATAATACACAAAATAAAAGGGAAGTTACATGAAAAGTTCTTACCTCAAGATTAAAAAATGTGTTGTTCCTTCTATGATCAAAATACTAGATGGCAAAAAGTGTGTCTGAGAGGGGGCTGATCTGTGTACGCTGAGCTCCTGGCAAAGAGTACACAGCGAGTCAGAGGGGAGATCTGCTTCAAGCGTTTTTGTATATAGAGTTGCATTCTTTCTCCTGCTTGGCCAAGAGGTCCAATATATCAACTTGTTTATGAAATAGTCTTTCACTGTGTACACATTAGAGACAAGCCAAAGCTGCAGGTGGCATTGCACCAAATGACCACTACTGCAGACTTTTGAGAAAAGTTTAAGAAAGCAAATATCAATTATTATGATTTAAGTATAGTTAAAATAAAACTGACACACAATTTTTTCATGTGATCATAACAAGATTCCTCAATCCAAACTCCTGATACGTGCAGTTCATATAAATGTTACAAACTTCCATCTGGTTAGAAGGATTACCAGGATTATTGCCTGTATTTATACAGTCTCTAAAAGCTCTCTATGCTTGGATGTTGAGATCTCAGTGATTCATTCTTTTCTTTTCTTTTCAGTTTATGAACTGTTTAGCTACAGTTAAGTTCTAAATGTTTGACTAAATGAGTACTGATTTAGTTCTTTGTTCTTAATTCATTCTTAATCTCATCCTAATTCACGATGATGAAACAACAATAACATACATGAGATGGCTTAAAACCAACAAACACAAATAAATCAGCAAATGGGGATAGAATATGTTATATACACAGTATTTTCACCTGTCAGGACGTGTTATCTAAAATTTACAATGGTTAAGGCTGTAGCTTCCCTTTTATGGTCAAAATGATAACAGCGCATTTGAATTATGCAGTCAATTAAGATATTCTGGAAGAGAAGTCACCAGAAAACTAGCTCATCGACATCCAATGTATAAACAATGCTTTCCTATCAAAAAACAGACATTCCATCCATTTTATTGTTATAGATGATTTATTGACTTTATTGAAGACAGTAACCTACATACATGGTCTAATTAGCTTATAACAACGTTCAGATTATTTTTCAAAGCCTGATTGGAATATCTTTTTTGTGAATTCTTAACATTTGTGCAATTAAATGCCATTTTTACTCTATGTAGTGTTGATAGTGCAGAAGTTAAAGCGAATAACTATATTATACTATATACAGTTTTACAGATATATAAACATAATGTCAGCTTCACTTGGTCTTTTGGAGTAGGGCTAGTTTCAATATGTGAAGTCATTCAAGAAAACAAACCCCAACATCTTAAAAAAACAACTCAGCTTCATGATAGTTCATACAAAAATAGAAAGCTCAGCCTCCAATAACCTCAGTGAGAAACACCACCAATTTAAGCTTTGGTTAAAGACAGCCTGGGCTTTGTTTAGCAAGAACAACAGTGGAACACTTCTAAAAGGAAACTACTGTATTGTTCACAATGATAAAATACAGAATCAAGTTCAAGATGATAATCATTATACAGTGCAATGGCAAACATTAGGCAAGGGTAACTCTAGAGGTTATTTATCCCAAACAAAATTGTGGAATTGCATATTTCCCAGAAATGACTGGACTTTCCACTTCACTAAAACTGACTGATTCTTGGAAGTATCAGACCAAAAATCAAAATAAAAAAAGTTAAAAAGGTTTGCTTTACAACTGATTACTTGCAAAAGTCAAGCGGCAATAGATGAATGAGCCACTGCATATTAGTTAAACTCAATTCTTAACAGCTGTTTTTGGTCAGAATTTCCTCTGTATGTGTAGATCAATTTAGATTTTAGTACTCTCAGTTTGTTTAGTTGAGTTCAGATGGGCGTTGGAATTACCAGACTCCAGCATTGCCGTTTCCCCCTGCACAGCGTCCGTCTGAACACTTCCCTCGCCTTCTGTTTAAAGTGCTTTCCAACAATAACATACAGGAAAGGATTCAATGAACTGTTACTGAAGCCAAGATAAGTAGCTAACTGGTTGCCAATATCCAACACATAAGCCCATGTACACCCAGAGATGACTTCATAATAATCCAATGTGTCCAAGAAGATTACTATTTGGTAAGGCAACCAGCAGAGGATGAACACAGCCAGGACGACGAGCACGAGATACACCGCTTTCCTTTCCACACTTCCTCTGCTGCCTTTTCTCATCTTCTGGCTGCTTTGAAGGACTTTAATGATATGGTAACTACAGAAGGATACAATAGGAACAGGGATAAGGAAGCCAACTATGCTGACAGTCATGTTGTAACGCAGTCTCCAGCCATCATGGGGATATGCGAGGTAGCACGCGTCAATGCCCAGATCAGGGAAGAACTGCACAGAGCGGAAGAGGATAGCAGGGAAGCTGAGTAAGATGCCAGCAATCCAGATACTGAAGCAAATCCCCCGTGCCCAGAGTGCTCGTCTCTCCCTTCCCTGGGACAGGGGTCTGGTGAGGGCCAGGTATCTGTCCATGCTCACAAGCGTAAGGAACAGCACGCTACAATAATAATTCATCCCAATGACAATGTTGACAAGCTGGCACATGGGCTTCCCAAATGTCCAGTGGAACTTGTTGATAATGGTTGCCACCCAGAATGGCAGGCAGGAAACCATGAGAAGATCAGCTACTGCCAGGTTGCTCAGGTAGATGTCAGCCACGGAGCTGTGCCGCTTCTGGAGACAGAACACGTAAAGCACAAAGGAGTTGCCGATCACACCAAGAAGGCTGATGATGGACATGTAGGCAGGCTGCATGGTGTGAACCCAGTCCCATGCGTCTGTGTGGTTACAAATTAGCTCAGCTCTTGAGGCATTCGCCATAAGTCACTCACCAGCTGAGCCGGAGATCACTGTGAATGCAGCTGCACAGAAACAGCAATTTTAGAGGTAGAAAGATACAGTTGTGCTCAAAACTAAATGGCAAAACATATACCAGTAAAACCTTTTAACTGTGTCAACACAGGTTTTATGCATTTGTTGCTACCTTCACATCAGTATCTGAGTTCTAAGTGTGGAGGGACAGTTGATTTAATGGAGTGTAGATAATGGTGGTTTATCAGATCAGAGTACACAGCACCCACATGCCATTGTCAAATAGAGGAGTCTTAGCAACAGATAAAGGGTGAATTAGTGTAATGTGGGAAACTGCCCGCTGCCAAATGTGGGACAACTAAGCTCAAATGCATCTATCTCTTTTTCTACCAAATGCTAATGATTAGGACTGCTGTCAAATTAAACCTGGAGTGTCATGTAATTGAAAACACACAACTCCACACATGTGACATACTTGCCGTGAAATCTAGTCAAAGCTCAATGATTTTCAGTAATTTAATGTAAAGGATATCAATTTGTCATAAATGAAGCAATGCTGCCAATTGTTATCAGATTGTGTTTATGATATATTCATGCCTCAGAATGGTAAAACATGTTTCATATTTTTTATTTAAGTCAATTTTTCATTGTCCCACTTTAGAAAATGCGGGACAGTCATATGTTGTTAAATTGGTTAAATATGCATTTAAGTACATTAAATTTGCAGTAAGAATAGTTATTCAGTTATTCTTGTAATGATTAATTTTAACTTATTTTTAAGCAAGTTGCAAATTATATTATTTCTAATATTAATACATAATATAATACTACATTACTACACTATCTGTAACAGCAAAAACATTGTAATTACTGAATTACAAAATGTGGGCATGCACTTTTGCCTTTAGTGTAACTAACCAGAGAAGTTTTTATTGTTTGAATTAAGGTGATTTAGACCTTTCAGTGAGTGTCCCAGATTTCAGCCTGAACTGAAATCTGGAGAAACTGCTCGCATAAAATACAGCAGAACTGAAATTTCCACATTAGGAAATGCACAAAATCTGGGACAATTTGAAACAGGGAACTTTTTTTTTTGCCATTTCTTCTCCAAGTGTGATATCTGCATTCTCTTTTCTGATATGATTAGAAAACACCTTGGGGATTTCAGAATGGTATTGGGTGTGGATATAATATATTGGCTTCATATCGAAATATATTGCTGAAGTGCCAATTGCAGAAATTGCCCCACATTACTCAGTTCACCCTACAGTATCTGATTGAAAAAGGCCACATATTTATAACTTCATGGATTTACAAACAAATACAATAATTAACAGAGTTGGGGAGTAACTACATGAAATGGCGTTATGTGAATTACAAAATAAATGTAAGTCAGTTACTGAGGTCATTACAGAGGGGCTACATCTGAATATATTCTTTCTGGTAAAAAGCTTATATGTAGAATATAACATTTATTCTGTTGTTTGCATCCTTTTGCCATGCAGGAATGTCTTCTTTTGGCATATTTCCAGACAACACAGGTCAGCAAAGCTGTTGGGACAAATTTGAGTGCAACACCACCGAGGGTAGGATGGCTTACAAGGAGCTGTCTTTACGTCTAGACAGGCTCCATTCATTTGGCAGTATGTGCTCAAATTTTGAGCGTTGTTTTTTGATTGGTTCTCTTGTTTGAATTTGCTCCGCCTCTCATATGGCAATCAAATCAATGCACATTGCTCTAAGCAACCTGAGTCTTATTTAAAACTGAACATTTATTAACCAAGTCTGCAATGCCTGCGACCAGCCGACCACATCAAGGCGAGTGGCCATGTCATCAGACAAGAACGCCCTTCAGCGCTGAATAATGAGGTTAACAGTGAGGTTTACACTATCTGGTTTAAATTTATGTTTTTAGGACTTTTCAGCTTTATTGCCCAATTGAAAATATTTGTTAGAAAAGTAATCAAAAAGTAATCAAATGTAATGTAAATGTATTACTTTGGTGACATAATTAATATCAAAGTTACATAAATTATTACATTTTTAACAGGGTAACTAGTAATCTGTACCCTATTACATTTCAAAAGTAACCTTTCCAACTCTGATTAAATACATGCAGTAACAATGAATATATTAAAATGCAGACCCAATTAACACATTTGAACACAAGAAAAAAACATTATTCTAGATTTAAAAGAGGAGAGTGAAAAGCATCACAGCATAATACTGACAGGCAGACAAAAATACATAGAACAAGGTCAAGCTGTGGCATATATTTTACCCTTTGAGGTAACTTTGTCTGCCTGAATGTCTTTTTGTTCCACAACAATTTTCAGCCCTGGCAATAGCGGTAAAGCCTGACTCCTAACAAATATTTCCTGTTTGGCATGACACACCTTCATTTTGGGGACAACTTGGGGTGTACCCTTGCCCACAGCCCACACTGAGTCAACACTAGCCCATTAAATTGTGGTGTGGGGAGAAATGTATAACGAGACAACTGATGTCCGTACGGCCAACAAAAAGGAACATGTTTGTGTGTCACCACTGGAAAGTCTTTGACAGAATATCTGTTTTTAACTCTGCAGACAATGAGTCAGAAACACCAGAAAACACTTAGCAAGCAGTTGTCGGAGCTCTTTTATGCTCTAGTTTTTGTGCTCAGCTTAACATTTAAATGCATCATAAAGACTTGTTGCGACATCCATAAAACATATGTATGTTTTATTTGATGGTTATGTTCAGAGAAAAACAAACACTAATACTATTTACAATCTGAGTTATCAGCAGAATATGAATATTATATTTACATACATTATTTTACAGCAACCAGGCAGATTTACATCATACTACCTGTACATTCAAGATACTGCAGTTTATTGCATATGGTATAACTGTCACAAAAGCTTATGCTAAATGAGATATGATTATATAACATGGTTGAGATAGAATAACACTTTTGTTAGCAATCTGTCAGAACACCCTCTCCAGGTGGGAATATTCATTCAAGCCTTGTATGTCCCTACACACAGTTATGTTTCATAAAATGTATTAAACCTCAAATTAATCTTTGTGACAAGAAGTCTCATTACTGATTGATTAGAGAAAGTGTGGTTTGGTCCCTTTACTACACAATTATATCCACTGCAAATTAAAATGAAGTTAGCTTCTCATTTCAATAATTGACATTGGCGCTCCCATCCCACCACAGTCATCTTTTTGCAAAGTCTACTTTTGAGGGGAACAGTGCTTTTGACGGCAGTATTTTATACCGAAGTCTTCAGTGTCGAAGACAGGTTTGAACGTGTGGAATCAGAGGTGGCTCTTCTCTTAATTGCCCACTGTTTGAAGAGTTCCTGAACTTTTTTCCGGAAGTTCTTCCCTACAATGACATACAGGACGGGGTTGAGAGTGCTGTTGAAGAAGGCTAAATAGGTGAAGATCTGGTTGCAGATTTCTAGGGCGGAGATGAGGTCACACCCTCCCAGGCCTGCAGCTCTCAGGAGCAGATCCAGTGTGGTGACCATATGGAAAGGCACCCAGCAGATCAGGAATGCTAGGAGGACGACCAACACCAGAGTGGTGGCCTTCTGCTCCGTTTTCACAGCATTGAACCTCTCCATTGCCTGGTTCCTCAAAGCCTGAATAATCTTGACAGTGCAGAATGAGATAATTGAAAAGGGGATGATAAAGCTAACAATGATCAACATCCCATCGCAGAGCAGCTCCAAAGTCCGGTTTGGGTAGTCCAGGATGCATGCATGAACATCATAATCTGGGATATATTTCACTGCCCTGAGGATGAGCGCGGGGACACTCAGGAGCAAGCCGAAACCCCACACCAGCAAACAGCCCAGTTTGGCATACTTCGGCCTGCGCATTCTGCCATGGGACATCGTATGCACCAGTGCCACATAACGATCTATGCTAACCAGAACAAGGAAGTAGATGCTGCAGTAGGCGTTCATCTTGATGCCCAGGTTGACGACTTTGCACAGGAACTGACCAAAAGGCCAATCAAAGCCATTGTATATATTGACAGCCCAAAAGGGCAGACAGGACACCAGGACAAGGTCAGCAGCAGCTAGGTTGCTCAAGTAGATCTCAGCCACGGTGCAGGCCTTCTTGTGGAGGCAGAAAACCATCAGGACAAACACATTAAACACGACACCCAGCACGGTGATGAACAGGATATACACCGGCTGCATGCTGTAGAGCCAATCCCAGTCTTCTCCACTGTGACAATGAGTTTCATTGGTGTTGTTGTGGTGTCCATATATGGCTGTGGTGCTGAAGTCTGGGACACTGTGGAGAGATAGCGAATATTAAACAGAAGACAATTAAACATTGAAATTAGCTATATATTTTGTGAAATTTGCTTTCTGGTCGAAAGTTAGATCAATAACAAAATCTGCCTACCAGCATCCCTAAAGCTCAGCCAGTCTTAATGTTTCCCTTGTTTCCAGGCTTTATGCTAAGCTAAGCTAACTGTCTGCTGGTTGTAACTTTATATTTCTGAAACATGAGAGTGGTATCAATCTCCTCATCTAAACATTTGCAGAAAGTGAGTAAAAATATTTCACAAAATGTTGAACTATTTCTTTAAATAATATTTGAAAAAAAAATCTAATTTGAGGTAAATTTATTTAAATGTTTCTCATTTAGCACTTGGTGTGCTAGCTGTGCCCACAGTGTGAAAACACACCATTGTACAACTAAATTAAAATCATAAGTCTCAAAATGTATTAACTATTGCCATTTTATTGATTTATCAGTGAATCTCTTTTGTATTTCTCTGTGATTGTTGAGTTCAGATAAGTGATTTGTTGTTGGGTCTTTTTGGGTGTGCCTCCACCCACTGGGAAAATGTTCATCACAGGGTCATCCCTATACTTCGCCTTCATGTTTCCACAGGAGCAGAGTTGAGCAGTCACAGTCACTGGCCTGCCCATAAAGTACACGCTACAGCTTGTTACTTTCGAGCAGTGAACTTTGAAGCGCATTAAAATTTAAGACTATAAACCCAGTTGGGCCCTTAGATCTTTAGGAAGTAGTCAACTAGTAGTACATCGAGTCAAAACCAAACTGGGTGAAGCAGCTTTTAACTACTATGCTGCACACAGATGGAAAGCACCATAACTGTATTTCAAGTCTATAACTTATTGTGTATTTATGTCTCTGTTCTTAACGTTTTTATTTTAATTTTAAAAGTTTTCTATTCTTTTAAATGACATTTTAATGTTTTTATGCTGTTTTTCTTTTTTACATGTATTCAATGCGTCATATAAAGCACTTTGAATTGCTCTTGTGTATGGAATGTATTATATAAATAAACCTGCCTTGCCTAATAATAGGCCAACATGATTAAACAACTACACTCTAGTACTGTGCTGTAAAAACTGAGCCTCAACAAACAACTGATCACATAGCTGATCATATACAGAGCAGTGTATGTAAATGTCTATCTCCATACTGTACATCTAACCACTATTGCAATTAGTAATTGCTGCACTGCAACCTTAAACCACCTTAAATGCATCACCTACCAGCCCTGCATTCACCCATAAATGTAATCTAATATACCGTACAGTTCTTGTGTCTAAGTCACATGGTACTGCACATGTACAGTATGTTGCCATTTCCCGGTAGTGAGCAACAGGCTTGGCTCTGTTTTCTCTAATTCACCTGGGGTGTTTGATTTTGCCCTGCATAACTGAGCCATTACACCAAAGTCAAGTGTTTTTAAATGATACTGTACTCAGCACTTATGATAATGTTGTTGACTGTATAAAGAATCAATAACAATAACTAGAGATGCAATTTAGGAGCAAACATCTATATCAAATGTGTAGCTGAAGAGTACCTTTCTGCTGCTGTGAGAAGATATCAGTACTTTTGCAGTGGGCAAAAGTCTCAAACAATAATCAGATATTTGGAAATGTATAGTATCCTTCAGTATATCTTGGGGCCACAACTGTGTTCAGATATGAAACTCTGCAATCAATGTTATTTTCATTCAACTCTTCATTCTATCAACACATGATTTACTGCTACTTTTTGTATCAGCATATTAGAACTGAACATTTATATACCAAAAAAAAAAAAAAGAAAAGGACTACTAATCACTGAACGCTTGTTCAGAGAAATAGATGAGATGTTACAAAACATGTCTCTGCTGGTAAGAACTACTCAACATATCCTTGAGTGTGCTATGTATGGATTTTACTCTTTTCTTTACTGTTATGTATCAAGATGTTTTGGCTAACAAAAATCTTGATGTATAATACGTTTGAACCACAAAAGCTTTCCTCACACAGGTCAATACATATTTATAAAACATCAGCACATTGGTATTGACATAACATTACAACACTAAGTCACCTCTCAATGTTTAAAATGAGTTTATTTATCACTGATAATACAAAACACTTTACAATATATAAAGCAAATGAAGCATATACCTTGTAGGTTGAAGAGTCATTCCTGCTGAGTGAGTCCAGATGTGAAATGTTGCCCGTCTGTACTGCTCCAGTACACTCCCCTACTCTACCCTACTCTACTCTGTCTGCCTCTGGCTCACTCTCTTTAAGGAAACTGCAATTAAAGTGATGTCAGCCAAAAACCTCAGTCTGCATGCTTGCCTCTCTCCTGTTTGTCCCCTATCTTCCTCTTAGTAATATCATACGCAGCATGTTTATGAGTTGGTTAATATTTACATACTTGTTTATGATTGGATAAAGGTCTCAGGGACTGTAAATGTGCTCAGATACACATAATCATTCCAGCTTATGTTGAAGATGTCAAAGCTTCTTGTGTTGTGTTGTAATTCATCTACTTTTTTGTCTCTAGTATTCAGCAACTGCACTTTGAGAAGATATTATTGTGAATTTCAGTAGAAACAATGACACAAAAAAGCCACATTTGAGAAATATTCTTGGATATTTTGTTGGTAGTAATAATCACAATAATTTCAAGTAAATTGTTTATTACATGTAAATCTGACAAAATAACATAGTAATGCTATTTCCTCAGCATGAATGTAGTGTAGATATGAGCTTGGACTATGAGGAAAGCTACTTTGGGGAAGAGATGTTTGTACACTGCTTGCAGTGCATTAGAGACAAATGAATCCATTTTGCACTGCACTGTATTAATTATAAAATTTTCATTGGTGTGATTAACTCTGGGTGTAAAGTACAACATTGTAGCTTCAGATGTGCATTTTAATCAACGTGTTCAAGTAGAAAACAGCAATGCATGAAATAAAAAGCATAACATAATTTGGCTTTAAGCATTGTGCTGGCCAAATGTGTGCAAGTGCATATTCCTGGCAGAATATTTTGTTATATGATATGCATATTTCTACTGTTTACCTCATGAGCACTGCACCAGAAGATAAAACGAATATCGTTTTTATGGCTTCATCCTATCAGTGTCAGCTGGCGTTATCACAATATTCCACAAACTGCTTATTGATGTAGTTACAAGTGGGAGGAGTCACAACGGCTGCTTCAGTTTGATTATTACTCATTCAGCAACTGCTGTCTTTCCTCAGGTCCCTGCCTTTAAGGAACTTTCAGTCCTGCCAATCATAACCAGCTCCTTTTCCCCCTCAGTTGCCAGATCATCATGAAGTGAATGTGAAGTGAATGTGACATGATGTGAAGAGCAACACCCCACACTACTAATTTGGAAAGTCCTGGCTCCAAATGGAAAAGATGGCAGCAATCATAAGCACCAACTCTGGGCTTCAAACCGTCCCAATGCAAACCAATGGCTGATGTCACATCTTGCTATGTCCAGTGACCCAGATCTGTATTTGCATCTGTTCCTGCCTGCTGGCCTGTACCCTTTTTCCTTCCCCTCCCCTGTTTATAAGTGGACTGTTGGCTACTTCTGTTTGGGCTTGCTACCTTTGACTGTAAGCCTATGTGTCATCATTTCACTTTTTAAATCACTAATTTGTCTAATTTCTGGGTTTCTGCATTTGGGTCTTTTACCTTGTGGCCTTGTACACACCCTGTGGAGGAATACAGCTTACTTACACGTCTCGGAGAGACGGGGGCATTTACACTGTCCTTGCAAGAAAAAACAACACAATTAGTCATTTCAGCAAGTACCCCAAAATGACATATGTGTACGCTGATGTGACAGACACCTTCTAACAGTGGTAGTAGTTATGGCAGGAGCAAAGAGGAAAATCATGTGATTATAAAGCGACGTCTGTGAACACAGCACATCTATATTAATAACAACAATAACCACAGTCATAAATTAAATCCAAAGCAGTTTTCTTTAAAAAGTGCAAAATTGTATACACAGCAAGATGTTTTATATTGGACACAACCCATTAGTTCCTACCCTGAGAAAATTTCAGTACAGGGTCCCAAATCTTACTGTTCACACTCCCTCTGTCATCATTATAAAATCTCAGTCTGACTCTTAGCTTTTGTGAGATCACATAGCTATCCAATCTCAATTCCAATCTCTGTGCAGTGTTTTGCCAATTGATATGTCTTCTAACTCACTGATATGTCACGTGCCTTTGTGGATCATATTTCATTGTCTCACTAGTACCTCCACACAAAATACCCCCAATCAGACATGCATATTTTTAATGCAATGCTGTTTTCGTCCCTTTGCGTTGCAAGTTTGACGTGAAGATGTTCTTTTTTGTCCCTCATGAGTGTGTTTTTTTCCCTACAGGTATCTCTATCAACCATGCTACAGTATGTGACTGGTGATGGTAGCTGTTGTGACTAGTAGGCCTCTTCTGGCTTTGGCAAGACATTATTTTATGGGTAGGAAGGGTGAATGGGAAAGTTCTTAATTGGTTCACCGTCCATAGAAACAAAACAAACAATTCACCCTTTCGGCATTGT
Source organism: Thunnus maccoyii (assembly GCF_910596095.1). Classification (NCBI taxonomy): domain Eukaryota; kingdom Metazoa; phylum Chordata; class Actinopteri; order Scombriformes; family Scombridae; genus Thunnus; species Thunnus maccoyii. The sequence continues at coordinate 12,960,812 of NC_056548.1, forward strand.
CTTGGGGTGGCATTCTCATCATCCATTATTGCTTTCCTGAAGTCCTGTTACTAATATAATAAGTTAGACCCTTCCACCAGAACCTGCAATTCCACCAGGTCCTGCAAGGAATTTGCCTCCTTCTTCACTGACAAAATTCAGAAAATTAGACAAGCAGTAGTGCCTCCATATAACTTAGAGGACATTATATGACATCTGTAATCCTCCTCCTGCTGTCTTGATATTCTGCCAACAACCTTATTCAAAAATGTTTCAAATTGTATGGCCTCAGATCCTCTACAAATTGTCAACATGTCTCTTCTCTCAGGTGTCTTCCCACAGGCCCTGAAAACTGCCAACATCAAGCCACTCTTAAAAAAAAACAACTTAGACACCTCACTAATGAACAATTATAGGCGTATATCAAACGTCCTATTTTTAAGTAAAATCGTTGAAAAAGGGCTGAACAACTTGTTGGCCCTAAATAACTGTTTTGATGTCTTCCAATCAGGATTTTGACCACACCACAGCACTGAAACAGCTTTTGTTAAGGTCTTCAATGTCATTCACTTAAACACAGACAGTAGCAGAATTTCAGTCTTAGTTTTACTGGATCAGTGCTGCATTCGACATGGTTGACCACAACATATTACTAGACCAACTGGAAAACTGGGTGGGACTCTCTGGCACAGTACTAAATTGGTTTGAATCCTACTTAAAGGACAGGGACTACTTTGTGTGTATATGTAATTGCACATCTGAGCGGACAAAAATGACATGCGGAGTTCCCCAAGGCTCCATTCTAGGGCCAACATCTACATGCTCCCACTGGCTCAGATCATGGAAAACAACAAAATATGTTACCATAATTATGCAGACGACACACAAAATTACATAACCATATTACCAGGGGAGTATGGTCCAATACAAGCACTGAGTGAGTGCATTGAACAAATTAACAACTGGATGTGCCATAATTTTCTTCAATTAAACAAAGATAAAAGTAATTGTCTTTGGAGCCAAGGAAGAACAATTCAGTCAGCACTCAGCTTCAATCGATAATGTTAAAAACCACAAAACCAAGCCCGAAATCTTGGTGTTGTCATGGACACAGACTGGAAGTTCAACAGCCATGTTAGGACAATTACAAAGTCAGCCTACTATCAATTTAAGATTATATCAAGGATTAAAGGATTTATGTCTCAATGGGATATGAAAAAAGCAATTATCTTCAGTTGACTCGACTACTGTAACAATCTCTTTACAGGCCTCCCTAAGAAACTGATCAGAGAGCTGCAGTTGATTCAAAATGCTGCTGCTCAAGTCCTCACTAAGACCAAAAAAGTGGATCATATCACTCCAGTTCTCAGATCTTTACACTGGCTTCCTGTCTGTCAAATAACTGATTTTAAAATACTGCTGTTGGCTAATAAAGCACTGAATGGTTTAAGGCCAAAAATTTCTGATCTTCTGCTATGTTATGTCTGTCCCCAGAGTTTCTGGGGACAGAAAGCAGACTTGTAACACTAAACATGGAGAAGCAACTTTCAGTTTTTATGCACCACATATCTGGAATGAACTCCCAGAAAACTGCAGGACTGCTGCAACTCTCAGTTTTAAATCAAGGCTGAAGACTTTTCTGTTTGCCACTGCCTTTTCTTAAACCAAATTTGGGGCTTTGATTCATTTCTAACAATGCACTCTAACATTTATTCTTGTATTTTATCTTATTTAATTTTAGCTTGTTTTTATTTTCTGTTCTCTTAAAGGTCCAGTGTGTAGTCTTTAGTAACATCTAAAAGAACAGACTTGGTAAAAATTGAATAGATTATTTATAAGTACATCTTAATTAGTGTCTAATCAGCTGAAAATAATAATTGTTGTATTTTCATTACTTTAGAAATAAGCCCTTTATATCTACATGGGAGCAGGTCCCATGTATAAAGAGAACTGGATACAGCGTCGGAGGCGGGGCCCCGTTCATTCTTATGAAAGTTGCTCAGTGGCGCATGAAGCCAAAAAAAATCGACTTCCTGGTATGAAAGTACCCGGATCTTCCGCATTGTGCTGCCCATAGAGCATGCACACCAGTGACTTTCGCTGGCCGAGTCAGCTACCTCCAGTTTAGCCCTCCGGCTAACTTGAATGGGGATAAAACAATTCAATCATGCGGCTCTTCTAGGCTTTTGAAATGTGATCAGACCAAATGGATTTAATTCTGATAGTGAGACAAGTCATTTCGCGGGGGTTGTGACGCTCAGAAAAATTTATCCGCCGATTTACAGACGTCTCTTTCACAATTTAAGTCTATGGGAAAAAGTCTTTTTGGGCCAGTGTGCATCACGTGACGTTGTAATCACACGGTTTGGCCGCTATGTTAAATTGGCTTCAAAGCCTGGCACTCTTCCTGTATCCAGTTCTCTTTATACATCCATGGCAGGTCCCCCTCCACGGTGGCCACCATGTTGCATCGCCATGTTTCTACAGTAACGCAGAACGGACAAACCTAACACTGGCTCCAGTGAGGGCCTTTCGTGTTTTAGATTCAGTGGGCGACTACCGGAAATGCACCGGTTTTAAAATGAAGAAGAACGGTCCAAACATTTTGTATTGTGAGAAGTTTTTGAAACCAAAATCTGATAAATGAAGGATCATAATTATTTAGAAAATCACAGGAGCGTGAATTGTCGTCGTCAAAGAAACGAAAACACATTGATTGATAACTAGGATATTTAGTGCTGGTGATGTGCTAGAGACAGTAAGTCAGAGTAATGAGTTAGTGTGAAAGATGAACTGAGGAAAAGTCTGCTCATCACCGAGTTAATACAGCCTGTGAATATATATTTACATTTTTCACAATGCTCCACGATTTCATTGTTTGCTCCTAATTTGTCATTTAGGAGCACATGTACACATTGGGGGCAAAGTTAGCTTATAGTTCAACACAAGTAGCGTTTTCCCCGTTTCAATGTTGAAAAACATGTAATTGCTACCAGAGTTTTAATTTTACATTTATCAGTCAGAAGTGGATTTTTTCTGTTATTTATTTTGGTATGTTTATCCAGGCCAGCCGAGGCTCCCAGCATCTTAGGATGTAACATAATGTAATACAAGGGTTTGTGACTTATTTTCTTAATGTTGCTGTTGTTTCTCCAGCTATGACAGAGGTCCTGTAGCATCGATGCATGGTATAGCCTTTATCTTCATCCTAAAGTGACTGTGTAATAGGTCAGGGGTATTTCACCATGTGCCATTGATGGCTGGGAGTACGTTGGTTTTCATTACAACCAAAGACAACAAAAGTTGATTTTACTGAATAGCTACTTGTCTCTGACTGAAAGTGTGTTAATCAATTAAATAATCTGATCTAGTCTGTTGTTGGGATGAAAATCTGCATGGAATAAGGTTGAACAGTTTCTGGTGAGCACATTTGATAAATAGATAGATAGATAGATAGATAGATAGATAGATAGATAGATAGATGATTTATAATAGTAAGTTCATTCATTTGTGCTGTTTTATTTTTCTCAGGCACCATGGGTTGGCATTATTCACCATGTCTGTGACATTCACACCCGCCATATCAGAAGTATTGCAGACCAGGAGAGGTCTAGGTAAGTGATACACATTTGTTTGCCTATGTAGCATATTAACTTACCCTGTAAGTCCTAGTCTTGGTTAAATAGCACTATTTTCACATGTACAACTGTATAAAATGTATGAAATAGTAAATTATCTCTATGTGTAATGGTACTGTCTTCCACAGAAGCAATTTTCCATGCAGCTGCTGCTCTACACACAGCTCCTGGAGCAGATGAGGAACAACAGTGCCAGTGAATCATGGGTGTTGTTCCTGCCATGAGAGCATCTTCATCCAGAGCAGTAAATTGAATACCTTTGGTGTGGTTTTGGTCTGACCCTTGTCAGCTATTATATGTGCAGCAATTTGACTGCTGGAAGGTGATCGGATAAGTTTAATCACACTGCTTTTAGTGTTCAAACAGACTAATGATTTGATAGATTATTCTGTCTTTATCAGAATCAACTCTGAAGAACACAGAATAAGCTTTCAATATGTTTGTGTTTGAACAGTAAAAGCTGCATGTTTATGTTATCCTTTTATTGTCCAGATTGAAAAGGATGTCCAAAAATGTTTCTGTTATTCTTAGTGTTGTTTTTATATTTTTATTTTGTGGTTCAAACTAGTGAATTACAGTTAACATAACCTGAAGTGGCAATGTAAATTAATCCATAACATGTACTACATTGCCCTGTTCTGAGGATCAGTGGTATTCCAACTTCACTACTGTTTTATGTTGCTTTCCAAATATAAATAATGACAATATAAATTAATGGTGGAAGTGGTAATGACAATATACTGACTGCAGGGAAATACTGTCATTGTATAAGTATATATTAATATGTTTATCATTGCAATTATCACAGCACATCTGATGAATATCTTTTATTTGGTAAACTTGCAAATTTAAGTTGAACAAATATGAATATATATAAAAAAAGTTTAATAATTATCCAGAAAATATATAAATATAGAAAATGTATAGAACAAGTATAAAATAAATAAAATATCAGAAATGTAACAAATAAATATGAGATGATTTGATGCCTTGATGATGAACAGGCAGGTGTGTGAGTACCTGAGACACTGTGTGGACGTTCCAGAGGACCTGGAGGGAAACTCAGAGGCCAGGTGTGAAACCAGCGTGATGTCTTTGGAAGACCAGGGAACTTGTCCCTGATCCTCCAAACACAGCAACTGGGGATGACAAGTCGGTTTCCCTGGCCTAAAGAGCCATGCTGTCAATAGATGAAATGTCTATCGGCAGCATAACGGTACTCCCGGTTGTCATCCCCAGGCTTCCTGGTTTGGCCAAATACCATAATGTCCGCCCAGTACTGCCTGTGAATGCATAAATAGCATTTTCAAGACAGTACTGGGAGAAGTGCGGTATCATTATTACACAATCTGCAGGGTACTGGCCACAGCATTTCCTCTCTTGGTCCGTAGGCATGTCTGTACAGTTACTACAAGTACACCATGGTACTCCTGGCACTCCAGCAAATGGTGGGACACCATGCCTGCACTGATGCATCATGAAGGCATCAAAAATGAACCCTGGCTGCCTCTGAAGCAGTTCACTGGTGAGCTGCCTGTGCTCCTCCAAGGTCATCTCCTCAAGAAGTTTCTGAAAAAATAAAACACAGGAAAAACACAGATAAGGCTTTATAGGTTATAAGTTTCATAATATTTTGGAAATATGGTAATGGTTGTGCAGAATATGGATTGTAGGCTGTCCGGTGTTCCCAAACATGTCTACAACAATAACATGATTTTTTAAAAAAGTCAAAATATTGCTGCTTGATACTGTTCCTATATAGTATTTATATAATCATTCAGTAGTGTTGCTGATGTTTTAAGTAGCCTCTTTTATACAGAGAACCCGCATTATAGCCGTAAAGAGGATCCAAGGGGAGGACATTTCTCTTCATTTGATAACGTAAAAAGTAAAGTTAGACTTTTCTGTTGGCTTCCGACTCATTTTAAAAAGACGAGAGAAAGAGAGAGAGAGAGCAGCTGTGGTCAAGTGAGCTAGAGGGTGAATGAAGAGAGGGAGCGCTAGTAACGTTAGTGGGGAAGCTGGTGAACCAGATCGATAAACGTTATTTTCTGATTGTTTCACAGCAGTTAGCTTCTAAAGCACAAACACACTCACACACCTCTTCAACCCTGCAGCTGTGCGCTGCACCGCTTGATTTGGTCTGAATACGGGCTAAACAGAACAGCAAGGCGGATTACAGACGCAGTATTCCCGCCTTGAAAGGGCTGTGTAAAAGGGGCTACTGACTCACATTACACTGATAACACATCAAACTATACAGACTACAGTAATGTAAAGCACAGAGCTGCTATGTAAATACCACTTTGTGTTGTATTGGCATTTTTAATATCGTGCAGAATGGGTAGGAATATGATAAAATAATTGTATAAATAACCTCACAAACCTCAGTCGCTTCAGTCCCTTTGGAGGGTTTCCAGCCTCTTGCCCTGCTTCTGCGGTGCCGGTGTTTGCTCTCCTCCCTCGCCTGGCCCTGCCTGCAGCAGAACCGCTAACTCGCCCTCTTTCTCGCCCTCTTCCTCCTCCTCTAACCTCCAGTACTTGACTCTGCAAACGGATAATAAAATATGTAACGTTATCCTGCCAACGCTATCTCACTATCAATAATGCCTAACGTTAGAATAAAATAACATAAGTTTTGTTTAGCACGACGTTGCTAATGTTAGCTTGTATTACCAAAACAATAAAACACTCATAACTGCTATCTTACTTGTGAGCTATAACTTATAGTATTATAGACTAAATAATTAAATAACATCTTCACCTCATCGCTTGACTTGTTAGAAATGCTCGAAGTTGTTGTGGAAGATGACATCTTCAGCAAATAGCTTCTTGTCCTTGAAGGCCACTGTAGCTTCTGGAATCTCTCCAAAGTCTTAGGGAGGAGAGGGGTGAGCGGCGGAGTGCTTCAGTCTAGAACCTCACCATTAGAGGCCGCTAAATACCACACATATTACACACTGGACCTTTAACGCTAACTATTTTTATTTGTATTAAAATGTCCTTTTATAATGTGTTTCTTTCGCACTTTATCTTAATGCTTTTAACGTTTTATGTAAAACACTTTGAACTGCCTTGCTGTTGAAATGTGCTGTACAAATAAACTTGCCCTGACTTGCCCTGTTTGATGTCAATACTGACCCTCCAATCTCTTCCAACAATTCACCCTAATCTACCAAACTAAAATCTATTTTCATTTATCTCAGAGACAGCATTTGGATGAACACCGTGGCAGTTTGAGAGACATTAAGATCTCACAGTACAGCTAAATTGGGTGAGTGTACTCTAAACCAAAGGCCATTTTCAAGTTAGCATTGATTGGAATAGACAAAAGGCTTAAGGGCAGTCAATAATGTGTGAAAACCGATCTGGTGTGTCACATTCACATGATTAATGTGCAATAAATGCATCACAACGAGGAAGTCAGTGACCAGAATGGCACACTATAATAAGATTGTTGACTTCCTTGAAATAATGTTGCAATGATGCATTTCCCCACTTCCTGTTTGTCCTACATGCTCAGAGACATTCGAGAACCACTTCAAGATATTCTGTAAAGGATACATTAGAATTGTAACTGTTAATACACATGAATCATTCACTAAATATTCAAGAAAATCTTAGTAATAGTCTGAATGGCAGCCGTTGACCTCAGAGTGACCTCCAGCAGGTGGGAGCCAATCAGCATTCAGTCAGAATGTGCTGGCGCCGTTCTCTCACCCACCATTCATTTCCCATGAAATGGTATAGCAGGTTGTTTGTCATACAATCTAATAACATCCACGTAATGAAACTTCCTCATGTTGCAATGGATAGATTGTTTCTTCCTTTTCTCATCCACCCTCCCCTTGTTTCTTGAGATAAGAATCAAAAGCAGATGTCTTATCTGATGGATGTTTTTATTCATTTGTATGATTGAATGGTCTGTGTACCTCTGTTTAGTGCATTGTATTGACTCTGCTGTTAAAAAAAAACAAACTTGTGAAACCTTTCCATGACATTTTCTTAGAACCAAATGTATAGCAAGGGAAACGGGATACCAAACAATAGAACAAAAGTAGTTATGTAACACCAGCTTTTTTTATAAATAGCAGCAGTCTTCTAATAGCCAGGGCTGATCAAAATATTATTTTAAATATCAACATCATGCATTTTTCAGGTTTTGGATTGATATTGATTCAATGATAATCCTCCTGTTGCTCCTACATATTCAACTACAGTATGCTTGTTCTTATAGGTTTGTTTCTACCATTTGATAAAGTATTTGGTCTTCTGCCAACCTCCTACCAGACCTGTATGCATCTCTGGTCTGCTCTCTTACCATTAAGCATTGGTTTGCTCATCAGTTTCTTTCTTTTTATGTGTTTGTTTGTTTTCTTTTCTTTGCAGACCTACTGACTCTGTGTATTTTGACAAGACTTATTGTAACTTGAACGTAATGGCATGAACAACAGTTTTTATTTGTGGGTAGGGACTATTCTTGATGTCAACTGTAGCATATATCACTTTTAGGGACAGGAATAAATGTTTTTATGGGCCCTTCATTTCCAATTTCAAGAGCAATTGATCCATAATCTATATCACACATTTCTATAAACCCTAATCAATTAAGTATCTCACAACCACAAATTAACATGGAAAGCTTAATTGGTATTTTATGTAATCAAATATTGATTTTTGGTAGCGCTTTAAAAAAAATGACTGGAAGCATCATCAATGCAAGAAAACTACTATTTTCTTGCAGAATTTCTTCAGTCATTCTAACAGGCTTGATAAAAAGGCAAGACAGAATGAGGCAAAACGGGGAAAAAAGAAATGAAAAAGAACAACTGATCACTTAAAAGTACAAATACTGCACTTATCATAGCACCATGAAATTAATTGCACAAACTGTTTAATTAAAGACATGCACTCTCTCTTTGTAAGAAATGCCCCTCTGGTTTTATTTACTACTTTGTTTTTACAGAGTAATCTGCACTGTTGCTGCTCACAAATAACCCATGCTTTTTAGTACATGCTCTCAACAGTTCTTGCCAACATTTCAGTAACAATAGTAAACTACTGCCAATTCAAACAGTGACTGTGCTGTAAAAACTTTTACTGTTTGTCATCTAACGTTGTGTGCATGTTCCACTTCCTGCTGCAGTGAATTATACTGTGCAAAACTAAATTTAAAATAAAATGGGACAGCTTGTCTCTGTTGTCTTGTGGACAGTTATGAAACAACTTTCTACAAAAGGTAAAAAGAAAAGAAAAAGTATGTTGACAGTAATAGGTTGACGGTAAGGTCTGTGGTTCATGTTAATAACCAAGACATTGTTTTTGGGAAGACAAGCAGCAGTTAGTTTTTCCAAATGTGATTTTCCAATAATCTGAGCACCACAAACAATTCTATTCACCTCTATGCGGTGGCGACAGAAGTCTAATCGGTGGTTATCTCAAAACCTCAGTAAATAAAATCTTAATTGTCAGCATGGCTATGGTATGAGGGAGAAAATATGTTTCGTTTTTTAGAGGGAATATGGCTGTTCAAAGTACTATGCCTTTGTCCAAACATAACATTTACTAGACAGACTAACAGTGTTGTGTTGTCACTTCAGGCTAATATAGGTGATTTAAACTCCTACCCTGGTCCAATCATTCATGTGTTTATAGATACACAATCTTTAAATCTATGATTCCTTGACATTACATAAACTGACTTTATAGTAATTTATTATAGCAAACTGAGAGATCCTTGAGTAATCATGAAAGCAGACTACAGCTCTGTCTGTTCCTGTTAGTTATTTCTCAGTGGTGTGTAATGGGGTATGTAACAAATGTCTGGACGAGGGGGCGGCAAGGCTCATGCTTCTCTTTGAAAATACTCAGCTCATTTCCTGTCTCCTCCTGCCCGTCCCTTAACGTTCTTTTCCAGGCTGCAAGCTTCATTACCCGGTGCTGATCCCACCCCCGTGCCTTCTTTCATAACTCACAGATTTGAGACAATGAGGCACGGCTCCTTGTTTAGTTTATATATTGCTTTCATAGCTGTCTGGTAGAATCAGGCCATCAAAGGGAGAGTGAGTGAGACCTCATAAGAGACGGAATCAAACAAACTCCAGGATTTGACACTGGGAGTAGCCACAGGCCTTGGCTCTTGCCTGAAACCACTAATGCAGCTTTGACGAGCACTGTGTGATACCACTAATGCAGCCAGCCATGGAACACAAATCCATTTCTTCAAAGTAACATTCAAGCCCTCCTTTTGATGCTGTGCGTCTGTCTTCACAAATGTTCCAGGCAGAAAACACACAGACCACCAAATAATGCTGTTTTTACTGTTATAGAAACAAGGGCTGTAATATGAGCTGTTTCTATACAACATGGTGATGCAGGTTTTGGAAAGGGATCTGTGTCTTCTGTTATATTTTCCTCTCTAATTTTCATGTATCATTTTCATCTTGCTTTCAAAGTTAGTCAACAGAAAATTAGCCAAACAGATGTGAAGCAATAAAAATAGGATTAGATTTAACATCCTTTTTTCATAAATATACCAGCAATCACAAGACACTATGCAATACTTTGAGTCAGCAAACAGTGGGCGGCTGCCATCCACGTGTCTGTTTAAATTTTAGCTTGTTTTCACTCTTTGTACACTTTACTTTGAACGTCAGAACGGAAAAATAATAATACTAGGTGCGTCAGGATATTTGCCATTTATGGTGAAATAAATGTGTTTATGTCTGCAGACCAGGCAGAAATGTTGCTTCCGTGGCTGTGGGTGTTTATAGTTTATAGTAGTATGTGAGATGTAAACTATGTGGGAGAAATCCACTAGATTGGGAATGAATATTTGATCTGCCGCTTGCAGAGTGTGTACGTAGGTGGTTATAACTCCAAATGATTTAACTGGACTATTTCTACATCAAATGATGGTCCACTTCTGTCAACATCTGCAAAATGCTATAAAGCAATAATATAATTTTATCAACTGTGGTTTGCATCAGACCACGTATGGCAAGTTTTTATATGCTGTAAAAACATCATGCAGCCTTTTAAGCAGTTCCTCTTTTTGAAAAACATCTGTAATTAAGTCCACATTGTATGACACAATGACACAGTGGAAAGTTTCTTATTCTGACTTTATGACATTTTCACAATAGAGATTTTACACTGTAAGGGAATCTATGATGGATGAAAATTAAAATGAAAACACACAGATATCAGGTCTTATCTTAGACAGTTGAGCCTTCTGCCTTTTTCACTCTGATGCAGACTGACAGACAACATGGCCAGTGTTAGCCTCAGAGGGACAAAAAGAGATGACTGCTTGTTTTACTGAATGACTTTTGACAACATGGTGATACGTACAGAGAGGATTGCTACTGTATATCTTTACTCTGCCTCCTGTATTTCACTGAACACAGAAACATCTCTTCTAACTGAAAAGGCCAAATCTTAACCTAATACCAAACAAAAAACAATGTGAATGTGACTGTTTTTCAAGGCTTTCACTCTTTTAATGTTCATATGAGAAATTAAGTTGCTTCTTATCCATGTAATGTAAATATTACTCACAATGATTAAACTATTAAGCAAATACAGTAAATCTTGTTGTCTTGGTACTGTGTGTAAATATATTTAGAACTACTGAAAACTGAAATCAAATTCCTTGTATGGTTAAATACATTTTGCCAGTAATGCCGATTCCAATTCTGAGTCTACAATATACAGTAATGCATCTACTTTATCTTCAATATCTTGGAACATCAATATAAAAATAATAAATACATATATACATATGTAGCCCTCTACTGGACATAAGATAAAGTGTTCTGTGTTGTGTTGGAAAATAAAAAGACAAAACACTAAAAGTGAGAGGACAGACACCCCTCTACTTTTGAAAATTGACATTGTACATTAGATCATGTATAGAAATACATTTAAACCTATTTTGTCCATATAGCTTTCATCAGATGATATTTATCTGAGGCTACAAAAAATATTGATTTGAGTATGTCCACATTGAGCATGTGAATTTAACAATTTCTGACTAAAACAGAGTCTCATTTGACCTGTCTAAAATTTGATAATTCTGATAGACAAATCTACTGTAATTTGCCTTAAAGCCTCCAAGAAATACACTCAAGTGCTTTACCTGAGTATTTCCATTTTCTGCTATACTTAATAATAATAGTAGATAATATATTGTAATTTTTACTCCACTAAATTATTTGACAGCTATGGTTACTATAATTACTTTACAAATTTACATATAAAACATGTGATCACTTTATAAAATATAGTGCATTTCCACTCTGACATAGTTAAAATGAACTCCACTGCGACCAGCAACAACATTAAGATGCTGCTTATAACAAATCAATAATAATAATAATTTTAACATTAACAGGGGATAAAATACTTCCATACTTTTACTTAAGTGATATTTTGAACCCGAGATTTTTACTTTACTTTACATTTGCTGAATACCAACACTGCCTTTGACCTTACAGGTGTTGTCATCAATAACATGGTAGATATAAGAATAGCCACAAACAGAAAACAATCTCTCTGCTCCTTGACAAACTTGCCAATGTTTCTGAGTGAGCGAGAGATGACAAAGATCAGAATCGATCAGTCTCTGCTCTGCTCTGAGAGAACACCTGTCAACCATTCATCACAACCCAGACGAATAGACAGAGGCTTCCACTGTTAATCCTGATCTTTCTCCTCCCCATTCTCCTGCATTTTTACTCTTCTCAGTCATCCTGTCATTTTCTGTCAGCCTGTGCATCCGTCTATCTGTCTCTCTACTTATCTTGCTCTCTGTTCAGTGTCTCCCCCATTAGCCCCCAGAGTGGTTTCCACTTTAATTTTGGCCAGCAACTGTGTGAGTGAGACTTAACTGTGTCTGCCAATGGACGTGTCAGGCAAATGGTGGTAGACTGCATGTTCTGCATGCTGATATCCAATCATATTCTGTGTAGTGACAGAACGGTGGCAGTGGTCCGCTGAGGGATTTGCATCTTATTCCCAGGACTCCTCCAGTACTTTCTGAGACTTCCATTCAATAGCACATCTGCTGAACTATATTCTATGATGAGGTTTCTGCGTCTTGGTCAAATGTCATATCTGCTCTGCGATTAATGATTGAAGAAGTTTGCCTGTGACTCGCAGGTGTTTCTCTGCATCCAACAGCACAAGAACAGCTGTGCCGGTTGTTTTTCCAGGTCAGATATGTTTTTCCTGTTTCACTGCCACCCTACACTGCCAGGCTGATACTGCCTTGTTAGGGACTGCATGAAAATTATTGAGGGGGTCTGGGGTGAAGGTCAGAATAGGGGAACAAATTGCAATCATATTTTTTGGGAGAACAGGGAACGGTCTTTGATTTAATTCACTTTTTTTTTTTTAATTTCAGATTTGTATTTTATTTTAGCCTTTCCTTGTGAGATTTATTACATAAAAAAGAAATTTAAAACATACATGGTGTATGCCATGGGTCATAAACATGCATTTTACAGTAAATAGAGCAAATAAAATGTTGAGTAAACACATTTTATGATGTGACAGTGCTATGGTTAACGCCAGATTAGGTTTAAGCAAAAAAAAAGTCAAGACATTTGGTTAGGTTGAGGACAAGATCATGGTTTGGGTTAAAATAAATACTTATAAGGTTAGGAAAACATTGTGGTTTGGGTTAATATTACTACTTCCTTAGCGTTAGGAGACCTTCGTTGTCATGGTCACAACAATAACCGTGTGGTTAAGGTTAGGGGATGATCATGGTCATAGTTTTGAAAAGAACAGTGTTGACTCATGGTTGAAAATTGGAAACTCATGGTTGGAAGCGGGAAACAAAGTTATCTCCTTTGTTAAAACAACTTATTCTGCTGTTTCTTTTTCAGGATGAGGACAGATTCAGATTTATTTTCATTAGTCAGGGATTCAGGAAGTCAGGAAACAATCAAGCTTGCGCAAGACCTTAGTTTTATTTGGAGTGTGGGGAAGGATGGAAATATTGCAGTGCTCAAGTCACTTATGAGCCAGAGATGGTGCCGCTGTTACTCATTCTGTGGGTGTGGTAATATCTGTTCTTTTAGTGGCTTTTAAGAAATTTGTTAATGTATGCCATATGTATAGGAAACAAATATTCATGTCTGGCTAGCCATCTCTTTATGTCATTATTGAGCAAGAGGAACAACAGACAGACATTACAAGATTTATAAATTACATATTTATACAGTGCCCAAAACCCCTAGAAATGCCTGAGGTTTTCTCTCCCTCCTTTCTTCAGGTTTTGGGGACTTTCCACTAGTGGGATCGAGTGCTGATTGAATCATGACTGACCCTCAGCAGCCTCCCATGCCATTCCATAATTTTGTTATAACTTTAATTAATGTGTGCCTGTTCTCTTAAGATATTAAGTGTTTAATTGGGGTATAGCATCTTAAATTCTTTATGCTTTATTACCTTGGGCTGTTTAGGAGCAGGAGGGTGCAGTGTTTTTTTCTAAGTCAAGAGTCAAGAGGGGGTTTTCAAAGAAAATACTGGGGAAGGCTTTGCTCTTAATCGGAAGTGAAACATAATTTTAATCTCCCCTCCTCACCCAAATAATTTTTGCACAGTCCCTAAAAAGTGTAAAGACTGTATCAATCTGTTCTCTGTCAACTTTCCTGATTTAAAAATAACAATTATAAGCTTAATACTTCAGAGATTTGGCACAGGGCACAGGTGGGCAGGGCTCTAGCCATCTTGTTTAAAGGGCAACTTCATTGTAAATTCCCTCCTTTTTCTACGGATGTTTTCTATATGAGATGACAGGCAGAGACAGAGACTTTGTCTGTCCTCCAGCGTCATAGAAGAGACTGAGAAAGAGAGAGAGAGATAGATAGATAGATAGATAGAGGGAGAGAGAGAGAGAGAGAGAGAGAGAGACCCAGCCATCCACTGAACAGCGATACTAAATCAAAAGAATAGGGCTCCTGCCTTTTGGATGACAAGTGATGCTGAGCTCCCATCATGGAGTAACAATAATGAAGCATTTTCACTGAGGCTGCTGCAGCATCAGGGGGTGGTGAAGCCCCCCGAGATTGCATTAAAGACTCTCTGTTCCCTGTCACACTTGGAACGCTATTAACCATCTCATGTGATTGGAGGTAGAAAGGAGAGCTTAATGTAGAAATGGATTACATGTGACTTCTTTTGAATTTCACCTGCACTTTGTATCCTAACAAGCGAGACAGATGAATCAGTGGGAAAACTTTCAATTATGACTCTGATTTGGAGGGAAATTAACAAATTGAATCTTATCATAGATACATATCATCAGTTAACTACCCCCTGTCAATTGCAGGAAATTTAATGCTATCCCATCAAAAATGATTCTGCTTACAGGGCTTATCAACTTGTTTAATTGTTCTGATTAGCCAGAGCTGTAGGTGCAGCTCTGTGCACTCCTCATCAGATGATATTTTCTGGATTGACAAGGATCTGTGATGAGCATGAGAATAATGAGAGTAATGAGAGTGAGAAAGCATATGTTTGTGGGTGTATGCTTGTGTGAGAAAAAAAGTGAGATAGAAGAAGACCCAAGAAATAAATAAGCCAAATCGAGGGCCAGAAATGGCAGCCACGAGCCAAAAGTGCTGTCCAAATCCATTACAGCCTGCTGTTGCCATGGTAGCAGTCTACCTAAAATCGTTTTTTCATCAACCTTTCTTCCCTCTTATATGTTATCAAGAAGAAATCACACAGTGCCTGTTGGTGAAATCTCTGTAAAATCTCTGTTAGTGTTATGACAGCTGTCAGTTAATCACATAGTCATCAAACCAGAGAATAAATCTCCATCCTGCTTGTGTGCTCAAGCAGTCACCATCAAAAACATTCATCATTCCAGTGTCAGACTGTATTATAGACGACAGAAACGCAGCACAATTCATGATATGCTCTGACACCTTTTGCCATATCGATGCCTCTTTTAATCAACATAAGATTTCAACAAAAATGTTGTGGAGTCAGGCAGAGACAGGCTGTGGAACTGACAAGAACAAGCACTCTTTCTTCTTCTGGGAACAGGAAACATCAAAAGCCCATTATTGATTCCAATAACAACCTAATCATATAAGTCAGAAAAACAAATTAACACTAACCTGCAGCAAGCTAATGCATCTCCATTATTCTTTCCCTATTGTGGACTACTGTCATGAGCTAATTCACCAAGGGACAACCATTAAACTTTTGACTTCAGCTCCTTGCTGCACAGCCAGGTCGATGTCTTGACTGCTGGTAACATCACTGTAATGACTTAGAAAAAACACTTTCTGATTTTCAAAGAAATAAGTTTTGTGTCTGATGTGTATGTTGGCCCTGAGTGCAAAACACAAAAACACAACATTTCAGAAAACACATTAACAAATCAGAAAAAAACAGTTTTAGAAAACACAGTAAAGGTGCAGTGTGTAGAATTTAGTGGCATCTAACAAAACGGACTTTGCAAAAATGGAATGTAATATTACATATTACATAAGTATGTTTTAATTAGTGTATAAAGTCATGAAAATAATAATTGTTGTGTTTTTGTTACCTTAGAATGAGCCCTTTGTATAGGGAGCGGGTCCTCTTCCACAGAGGCTGCCATGTTTCTACAGTAGCCCAGAACGGACAAATCAAACACTGGCTCTAGAGACGGCCTTTCACATTTTTCATGGCCACAGTAGATTCTCGTACATGCTTGGAAGGGGAGGGTGACGGGAGGGGTATTTATTTGGTTGCAATCTGCAACCTCACCACTAGATGCCGCTAAATTCTACACACCGGACCTTTAACAAGTCAAAAAAACACAACAAAACAGAAAAGACAGCAACAAAACCAAAAATACATTAACAAATCAGAAAACACAACAACAAATCAGAAAACACAGCATTTCACAAAATGGAAAAGGTAGGGACAACAATTCTTGTATTAGATTGGACAGAACCCACGTCAAGTCAGAGTTCTTAGAAAATCAAGGTTTGGTCACACCCACAGATGTGCTGCCTGGCATTGCCTGGGCTTAAGATCTGTGGACTCTGTGAACACCTTTAAAAAGCATCACAAGACCCATTTGTTTAGATTTGACTTTGTATAATTTTACTATTTTCTTTCTAATTCTGTTTTTATTGTGCTTTATGTCTCTATGTATTTTTATGCTTTATTTCTTCTGTGGAGCACTTTGTGACGTCTCTGCTCTCGAAAGGTGCTATATAAATAAAGTTACTTACATCTTTGTCTTGCCCTCTAGATATCATTTGCTGTTTCCTGATACTCGCTTTGTAACTTCTCGGTAGTATCAATACACACATTTTAAGCTGAGTTTGAAAGAATGGAAGAAAAGAATGAAAAAATAATGGGATATTTCAACAAAGGGTATTCAAATTCTGTTATTCTCCATTTGCTCTCATATCACACATATCACAATGTCAAAATGTCTCTCTGAACCCTTGAACACTTGAAAGACATAGGACTGAAATATGTTTTCTGAAACATTGTTTTTTGATTTGTCAATGTGGTTCCTGAAACGTTGTTTTTTACATCCCAGGGCCACCATACAGGGGTTTGGTACAGTAGGTCACTGACAGGTGTTCAGTGCTTTAGCATACAATGTAGCAATCCAAAATTCAGGATAAGGATGTCTGGCCCAACTCCAGCTACTTCCATAGTGCATATAGAGGGGGGAAACCAGAACCAGAAACCAAATCTTAATTTAATATCAGACCTCTCAAGAGATACTGAGTTGAGTGATTGATAGCCCCAAACATTGGTCTAATACAAAGTGTAGCATACCATAACAGTATTGTGAGGAGCTGCAGGAATAAACATATGAGAATGCTTATTTTTTTTGTATCAGCACAATCTTGGCTTTGATGGAGAAGTGAAGCTGTATTTTAGAGACGTCTAAAGGCTCCTGATGATACTGTACAGCTCCAGTATCACTCATTCCCTCACACGCCCACATACTAAGCACTGACACTTGTACACTGTAATAGATATCCTCTCCCACCTCTTCTCTTGCTGTTGCAACGCTTTCTCATAAATAACAGTTTGCTGTTATGGCCATATTTATGTGACACATTATATAGATGATAATGTACAGCCTTTGTTATGGCATGGGATAAGTATAGACACAGACTGTATGTTCTCCATGTGTCTCTGAACTGACAGCTTGACAAGATGTGTCTAAGCAGCTTGGCATACATTAACATACCCAGCACCTCATCACCAAGCTGTCACTCTCAACCGGACAGGCGTCGGGCTGAAGTGTTACATCCTGTGAGACTGGAGGGGCAACACAGGAGGAGCGAGTCGACCTCTTCTTACATCCTCATGTATAACGCTTACTCTCCTCTCCTCATCTCATACTTTCAGACTGATTAATCTCATCCTGGCTTTAAATTAACCACATTATCTATTATTCACAGTCAAAGCCAGCCTCATCTTGCACAGACCATATAAATGAAGACTTAGCCTCTGTGGATTTCTTTCAAACCATCACCTCAAAGTCTAATAATTACCATGCATTAGCATAGATTAGCTCCAGCAAGGTCAATGGTTATCCATTTCATCTTGCTCTTTCTGAGGGATTTTTTTGAGGCTCCCATGCCTCTAGGAGTCGGTACCTGGGACTTTTTTTCTCCACAGTTGAGTCACTTGATAGGGTACAGAAGAAAAGCACAACAAGCAGCGATGTGAAGGTTGTTTGAAGATCATGTGCGGCCGACTTCACTTCTGCCTCCTCAGCTGAGAAGGATCAGAAAGGCCTGTGGCGAATTTGAAGGGAACTGATCCACATACTATCAAACCAAGCTGCCTTTTCAGTGGGGAAAGGGCTTATTCAGTCAGTCGTAAGGTGGCGCAAAGGTTGTGAAGTGCTGTTTCATGGAATTACGAATATGATCTCAACATGTTTTTGACATAACCTCTCCCCAGGGTGACAGGGATTTGCAACCACAGTCTTCTGTGAAGAAGCCATTCTGTATATAACAGTTACAGTAACAGATCTCAATAAATGTGTAAAATAAAACTTTTTACCTCAGTGAAAATGTTAGCTCACTTAACCTTAATGTTCTTTTTGGAGGTTAATTCATGACTTTCCGTATTTTGAGAGAATTGCTTGACCATTATTTTGAACTGATAACAGAAGTCAACTACAGAAAGTGAAGAATTACTCCTGTTTGGAGTTTCAGAGACATGAGTTGTAAAACATGTTTAATACAACGGATTTTCATATGCATTATATCTGTGAGTGGTGCCCAGAAAAACCCAAATAAGTATATTGGAGTTATATAAAAGTTTGGTTTTACAAGAAGTTATACATCTCCAGGGTCTAATTTAAAGGGCCAATGTATCACCAGTACCCAAATATAAGTACAGACAGTTTTTCTACATAAATTACCATTTTTCTAAGTAGACAGGCCCATGTTACATTGTTTTAAGACTGTAAGTTGTGAGTGTTTTTCGTTGTTAAGCTTTCCTTAACCTCCTGCACTGCCTGTTTGTTCACCAATATGGAGACAGAGAGGGAGAGACTTGGAGGGGTGCAAGGGTCCACAGAGAAGTGAATCCAGGTGGTTTTCGAAACAACCTGTGCCTGTGTCAAAATGACAGATGGCGCCATCTAAGTTTAGCATCAATCTCACCTGATGGCTCAGCGGTGACTGGTGATGTCTGCCAGGGGGTTGGCTTCAGCAGGAGGAGCAAAGCCAGGAGATTCAGGCAGAGAAAATATGGAGCTAAAGCACCTTCTCACATGACCAACCACTGTGTACAAAGCTGAAAGTTTGCATTTAGCCACCAAGGTTTCCAGTGTATCCTTCTTCACTGGACACTTAAGCTCTTGATGAAAAGTTGTGTGTTTATGTATGCATTGTTGGTCAACAGAGCAATACAATATGCATTAATACAGAAACTTTAATAGTAGCATATATCTTTACAAAAGGAGCATTGTGTATGTGGTTTACAACATGTCTAAATATTTCTACATCAACCATTTATTAAAAATAAGAGATTTTAAAAGTCCTTCTTTGAGCATGAATTACACTCATTACAACAGAGATTAGATTATCATGTGTCTAAAGTTCTCATTACATGACACAGTTGTTACAGTAAGTCAGTATTGTAATTTGCAGTGTATGAACATTTGAGTGGTGTTTTTACGAGACATTAGTATCTTTAAACCAAAAGTATATTGATATAATCTTCTTAATCCCAGAAGAGATCAAGACTTCTCTATCACTATTTCTCTCTCTCTGTCTAAAAATATGAATCAGTCAGTTTGTCAGGTGAAGAAAAACCAGTTAAATTAAAGCTGCAAGCGGCGTTGGTCGGGACCTCGAACTCTGGTCCGTCGGGATCAGATCATTTTGCTTTTTAAAAATGAGGGATATTTCTTACAAGTGTGGTGTGCTTTTATTTTGAAAGTTTGATTGACAGGATGAGAATTTTCTGCAGGGTGAGACATGTCTGTCTTGCTCACACCTGTGTCATCAAAATTATGCAAGTTTTGGGCCCATTCACTTGAATTTCAATTAGTAAATTGAAAACTCTTGATGAGTTTGTGTGTAAAACAAATTAGTTTCATAATTTTCATCAAGTTTATTTTTAGAAAAGGAAAGACTTTTAACCCACATGACCTGGTCAAAGTTTGATTGACATGTGTACTGTCAGGTGTGTAGAGACAATAAGTAACTGCAGCTGGACACAGAAAAATACTCATATATTTGAATGGAGAGTGTGAGCGAACCCACACCTTTTTGAACATTTACTGCTTCCACATAGTTTTAGATACAAACTTCATTTGAACTTTAAATGAGTCACAAGACTTTGACCTACAAATCTTGAATTTACATGTTTTTTTCTATCTTTTATTGCTTTTGAGATTTTAGAGTGTGAGTTTTAAAGTCTTTTCTTGCTCCTCCTGTGATTTTATAATGAGTGTGTATTGTGGAATGTTCCACAGCACTGAGGGAGTGACATCACCAGGAGCAGTTGGAGAGGAGGATTTTAGAGTACGCTTTTTGTCAAATCTCCTCATAAATCCCATGGCCAAAGCTTACATTAAAAATCATATTTTTTGGTAGGACATTTTGTTGCGAATCCATTGATACAGGTTTGAAAGTGGTCAGACTTACAGTTTAGACATCAGAAGCCTCTGTTTCACACAAAGTTCATGCCCATAGATTGCCTTCCTATTGGTTTACATTGTAAGATGTGATGTGGTACTGCAAATTTCAGGGCTTATTAAATCCAAACCGTTCAAGTTATTACAAAGTTTTTAACAACTTTTTTTCAGCATAGTGTCATAAGTCACCTATTAAAGTTTGAAGCCGATACCATTAACGTCCTCGGAGGAGATAGCGTTTGTTCGGGGGCCAAAATTGGGGCAAAGACTTATTTTGAAAGGCTAATTGCGGATTTCCTGTTGGATTTAGGTCAGGGGTGACAGTGTATGATTTATAGGTCTTGATGAGATGAATAATCGGGTTTTAGTTTGATCTCTCTACGACATTCCTACAGGCCATGGAGGCCATTTTAGTTACATAGATGGCACTAGAGAGCACATTTTGGCACTTTGGGGATAATTTTTACATTTTATCAAATTTTTTACCAGACCTGATGTGCGTGCCTAATTTGGTGAGTTTTTGAGCATGTTTAGGGGGTCAAATTTAGGTGTGATGTCCCGTAATAATAAAGAAAGAAAGAAAGAAACACATGAAAAATTAAAGCTGCAAGCAGCGTTGAACAGGCCCTCGCGCCTCTGTGCACATCGAGCCGCGGCACAATCAAAGGGCTTCTGTGACAGGCATGTAGATGTCTTCAGGCCTGGGCTGTTTTCAGACAGTTCAAGAAGGAGATAAACATCACTTCCTTTGTCCACTATTTTGCCCGCTGTTGGGGCTGCTTTACTGAAATTTTGTAGGGGGCGCTATTCAGCCAGTTTGCATCACTGATGGAATATTGTCATGTACACGTGCTCAGGCTGGGAGTCTTATCAAACATGTAAAGTTTGGTGCAGACTGGAGCATTTACAATAAAGTTCTAGCAACTTCCTGTCATGGCGAAACATTAAATCTCAACAGTGTGAGGATGAGAATTTTCTGCAGGGTGAGACATGGCTGCCTTGCTCACACCTGTGTCATCAAAATCATGCAAGTTTTGCGCCCATTCACTTGAATTTCAATTAGCAAATTGAAAACCTTTGATGAGTTTGTGTGTAAAACAAATTAATTTCCTAATTTTCATCAAGTCTATTTTTATGAAAGTAAAGACTTTTCACTAGGGATGCACAACATTGGATTTTTGCCAATATCCGATATGCTGATATTTCCAACTCATTGTGGCCGATTGCCGATGCCGATACCGATACCGATATATGCACATATTTTTACCAGCTGGCTGAGAAGGCTATTACACATGCAAGCATAGATTATACTATGATCAAGAAAGATAATATATGAAGGAAGAACTTAGGAAGACTGGAGTTCAGTAGCTCAGCATTAAAACTTTAATGAACCTGCCAAGTGAGTGGAGCAGTAGAGTTTTCTTTGAGTTTATTAGACAGACAGGATAAATGTGTAGGATTTAATCTCTGGTCCACACTCCGGAGCAGAAGGTGGCGGTAATGCACATAATACGCTGGTTGCCAACCGCCGGCATAAACCAAAAAAATGAAGTTTTTTTTCCCCCAAACATAGTGGTACATCCTGGCAGCCGAACTGTTCCCTATCTGTACAGCTGAACACAGCAGCTTGTCTGCGGACTGTTTCACGCCGACGGTCCCGGTGTTTCCTCCGCAGGCTCCACTTTTCTCAGCTGCCCGACAGACCCGCTGCTTCTTCCCACTTTAACCTGAATAACTAACCGGGGCTCGGTGCTCTGGTTGGATCCACCTGGAGAGCCAGGACTAACCTTAGCTGGGAGGCTAGTGGAGCGTTGGCCGCAGCATGACCGGAAAGAAGCATGACCAGTTAGCTTCCGCTAGCCTCTCAGCTAGACCCAGCTCTCTGTTTGGATCCAACCAGACCACCGATCCCCGGTTTGTTATTCAGGTTAAAGTGGGAAGAAGCAGCGGGTCTGTCGGCCAGCTGAGTGAAGTGAAACCTGCGGAAGAAACACCGGGACCATTAGAGTGAAACAGTCCGTAGAGGAGCTGCTGTGTTCAGCTGCACAGATAGGAAATCCCTCGGCTGACAGGATGTACCACTCTGGAAAAATATTTTACTCTCCTCTTTTTGGTTTATAACAGCGGTTGGCAACCAGCATATATTTGCATTACTGCCACCCTCCGCTTCGGGCTGTGAACCAATGATTAAATCCTACACATTATTCCTGTCTGTCTAATATACTACAAAACAAAACTGTTGCTCCGCCCTCTTGGCAGGTCCATTAAAATTTTAATGCTGTGCTCCAGAACTCCAGTCTCCTTGAGTTCTTCCCTCATATAGGCTATAGTCTTTCTTGATCATTAGTACAATGTGGTGCAGTCCAAGGGCTTCGATCACAGGCATGTAGATGTTTTCAGACCTGGGCTGACAGGTCTTACTTTACCCATCCCCCCCTCCCATTCTTTCTCTCTCCCTCTCAGTTGGAGAGGAGAATGCCACTCTTCTTGTGAAATATCCTCATAAATCCCATGACTTTGGCCAAATCCTACATTAAAAATCACATTTTTTTGAAGGAAATTTCGTTGCGAATCCATTGATACAGGTTTCAAAGTGGTCAGACTTATAGTTTAGACATCAGAACCATTTGTTTGACACAAAGTCCATGCCTAGAGATTGCCTCCCCATTGGTTTACATTGTAAGGTGTGATGTGGCACTACAACTTTCAGGGCTTATTATATCTAAACCGTTCAAGTTATTATAAAGTTTTTAATAACTTTTGTTCAGCATAGTGTCATAAGTCATGTATTCAAGTGTGAAGCCGATACCATTAATGCCCTAGGAGGAGATAGCATTTCTTGGGGATCCAAAATTGGCACAAAGTCATACTTTGATGGGCATATTGCGGACTTCCTGGTGGATTTAGGTCAGGGGTGTCAGCATATGATTTGTAGGTCTTGATGAGATGAATAATTGAGTTTTGGTTCGATCTCTCTATGACATTCCTACGGGCCATGGCAGCCATATTAGATAAATAGGTGGCACTCTCGAGCACATTTTGGCACTTTGGGGTTTACGTTTTATCAAATTTTTCACCAGACCTGATGTGCGTGCCAAATTTGGTGAGTTTTTGAGTATGTTTAGGGGGTCAAATTTAGGGTTGAAGTGGCGGATTAATAAAGAAAGAATAATAAGAAAGAAACAAACACGAAATACAATAGGGTCTTCGCCCTTTGGGCTCAGGCCCTAAATAATAAGAAAGAAATAAACACATGAAATACAATAGGGCAAAGTCAGCAATAGGCTTGCTGACTTTGAAATTACGTTTGGAAAAAAAACCCAACATTAATCCACTTTGCCTTTGTTGCTCGCCGTCTTAAGAACAGGAATAAAACTGTGAGCAAAACACAAACATCAATTAGTGGACTCAGCTGTAATATTTGTGTAAATGCAGCGTGATGCACAGTACTGTATGTTTGCTGTGTTTTTCTTCCAGTGTGTGTGATCACTGAATGCTCGGAATAAAAAGCATACATTGTGTCTTTGGCTGCAGGTTAATGCTTGATTAAAATTATTGTTCCCAATTAGGAGAAGGATTAGTCGCCATGGAGACAGCTGCCCTCACATTCAAGAGTAACAAAAAACTAATTTACTGAACAGTGACAAATTAAGAGTTGAAGCTTGATATATAACAACATTTCATCACTTCCCCACTCACATTTAACACAAAGTTAAACAGAGATTGGGACAATATTGGATTACTACCAGTACCAGTCAAAAGTTTGGACACACTTTCTCATTCATGTGAATGGGAAGGTGTGTCCAAACCTTTGACTGGTACTGTACATTTACCATTTTATACCAGCTTCTGACAGCATTCATGCTGAGTGATGAAGAAAAGCATTTCTCAATCTGTACTTCCTTTAAGAATTTTCCTTTAATAAACAACTACAAAAATAATTAGGTGCAATAAGCAAAGTAGGCTACGTCATCTTGCGATTCAATTTGTGCTTCTAATTCTATTTTGTTAACATCTGATGATATATCTTAACATAAATGAACAAACCATGACAATACAATTAGATTTCATTATAATCCCTGGTAGATATTACTGTCGGTATTTGACAAAAACACCATTCATTTCAAAGGGGCTGACTTAGTTTAACACAAAGTCTAATCATAAGGTCATTCTGTCATTTTTATGAGATTTTCAGTGTGCAGCAAAGGAAGCTCAGTCAGTGTCATATTCTCTGTTTCCTGCCAGTAAAATTGTTAAAAAAACAAAAAAAAACAACATCTGATCAGTGTCCACACTATGTTTCATCCAGAAATTAGTCCTTAAATGAGCTCTCACGTCCTGGGCCTCAGGGCTGCCTGACATGAAAATAATCCCAGTGCTTTCTAAATGTTTTAACATTCACCATCTCTGTTCAGTCACTTAATTAAACAGCACTGCCCTAAATTACTTGGCAGCAATCTGGTGAATGTTTAAAATGGCCTGGATTGACCTGACTCTTAAACCCCATTTAATCTCTATTTTCATCTCTGCATTACAAGTGAGGGTGTTGTCTGAGGAGAAACACGGAAACAAACTTAAGCTAAAAAAAAAAGAAGTTCCTTTGATTCTTGGTTGACAGAGCAGATCTGTTGTTTCTGTTTTTAACTAAAGAGCTGTTACACACAAAAGCTTCCTCTCAAACTTTCTGTTGTAGAATCCAAAATCACTTGGTGCCGACAACTGTAGCCAAGTCACAGTTTTTCCTTCTGATGAAGAAATATAGTACTCTATATGTCATTGTCTAGTATCACGACTTCCACACCCTCGGGAGCCAAAACTGATCCAAAAGCCGAGCGAGAGAGAGACAGAGAAAGAGAGAGAGAGACATAGAGAGGGAGTATATGTTTCTGTCTACAAAGCATGGCTTTACTTGGGGGTCCAGAGATCCAGAAAAAGCAGGACGTGTGCGTGTGTGTGTTTGTCTCCGTAAGCATATGTTCATCAGAAAGTGCAGGCGTAGACAATGCCCACCACAACAATGTTTCCAATAGTGGCGATGATGGCGATCCAGAGCCAGATGGCATCACTGGACATGGACTGCGACTCATCCTGCTGGCCGTGTACCGATGCAGCCGAGGCAGCAGCGTGGACACTGGCCGAGGAGTTGAAGAGCGAGTGCTCGCCGCTGTAGTCGTCATTGGGCGAGGAGTCCATGAAAGCTCCCGTCATAACTGGGATCTAGCAGGAGAGGAGAAAAAATATATATATTTCAAGAGAGAAAATATATTTCACATCATGTGATTGAATCAGGTTTTGCTTTTCCTATCACTGGCTTCTGTACTAGCTTAAACCTGCATTACATAATATATGGCAAACATGTTAGCAAACAGTTTCTTATAACAGACAAGGAGAAATAGCTCATTCATTTGAAGTTATGTTTCTGGCCACCTGTAAGTGTAAAACAAGTCCAATATTCACTCTTCCTTTTTGTTTCCCACCAACTCCTGAGAGAAATATGTGGCTCTTTAGCAGCAAGATGCTCCACTATGTTCAACAGCTAGTCACTAACTTTGTCGGTCT
This sequence comes from Thunnus maccoyii, assembly GCF_910596095.1. Lineage (NCBI taxonomy): Eukaryota > Metazoa > Chordata > Actinopteri > Scombriformes > Scombridae > Thunnus > Thunnus maccoyii. The sequence continues at coordinate 12,987,131 of NC_056548.1, forward strand.
GTTAGGTGACATGACAGTTGCGTGCTATGGCTGAAAATGACACTGATGAGAGTAGTGAGCTGAAGTTGCAGGCAGTAAATCCAAAACAATGAGCTGAAAGATGATAGCCTGTACAGTTCCATAAAGCTGAGGAAAAATGAAGATAATTCTTTGTTGGTTCATCACTTTGAGCAACACCTTTCACATGTAGTCCATTGTAGTTGATGTTAATGTAAAAATATTAATTACAGAAGCTTTAAAATGTGTCTTGGGGAGTTTTCTTGTAAACAAACAGCAATTTACATTTAGTGTTAATCACCAAAATGTGTTGTGTATCTCTGAGGTTTAACAAACATGTTGAATGCATTTCCGTCCTCATAAAATATTTGCAAAGATGATTTTTTAAAACTATTATAAATACTGCATTGTTTATGTCTAAGTATAGTAGCTAGCAATCTCTTTTATCTTTGGTTTTGCAAGCACATTGCTATGCTTCTTTACATGTTACTGTACGGTAAAATGGTAGCAGGAATGTGTATTGTGTTCCCCACAAGCATGCACCATTGTGTCCTACAATACAAACAAAAAAGCAGGGAACCACTCATAAAGCCATTGCTCCATATTGCTTCTAGTGGTCAAAAACTCCACACAGTACCTTCAGGTAATGCTTTTCATTTGGGAAGTAGAGTGTGACTGTTTTTGACAGCATTGGTTTGCTAAAAAAGCAACAATTTACATTCCTGGTGCATTGAGTGAAACCACCAAGCACAATCTTGCCTTTCCTGACAATCACAGCATACCATATTTGTTGCTTTTGGTCATACATTCGCAAGTCTGAGTGCTATATTAAAAGAAATGAGAGGTAATGGCATCACGATATCATTAGTAAATTGTTACAAGGTTTTCCACACAGGCATGCTGGGTCCCACTCTGTCTCGCACATTGTTGAGTGTGTATGTGTGTGTGTGTGTGTGTGTGTGTGTGTATCTTTGCATGTGTGTGTATTTAGGAAGTAGTGCTTGATTAACATGGAATTAATATTTCAGATGTAGCAAGTGAAAATGATTTATTGCTTTGGACAATCAGAGCCCTGTAAAGGTTTGCCATTAGAGCAGAGGCAACTCAATGCTCTTGTGTGTGTGTGTGTGTGTGTGTGTGTGTGTGTGTGTGTCTCCATAGCAGGGTGTATGATTGAGAAATGCACGAGAGACCCGTACCATACTCAGACTGGAAAACAGACTCTGCTGAAGATGTTGAAAAACAATGCTAAAAATACCTTGGAGGGATGTTGAGCATTCACATACACAGAAATTCTCTCTTGCTTGCTCATTTGCTCACCTTCGCTCTCTCTCACACTCCCACTCACTCGCCCTCTCTCTCATGTACACACAGGCTAATGCACAAAGACATTAACACACACACACACACACACACGTACACACACACACACATATTTAAGGTCTTCCCTCGCACAGGGGGGAAACACTGTTTAGAAAGCATTCTGCTGCTCTCCGTTCATTGGCCCCTGGTGGTGAATAATGACATGACACATCCTGTGAAGCGCCTGCTGTTCACATGAGCATGATGGAGGCAGACAGGCATGTATGAAGTCCAGCAACCTGGGTCTCCCAGCCCCCCACTCACTGTCACTATAACTGCTGATTCCTTCTACTACAGCATCACTATATGTACCTTTCATCCTTTATAATATTTATTCCTCTATCAGGAGCAGATCCCAGCTCATAAAACATACCTGTAAGCTGGAGTGTAAACATACATCTCACTGATATACTATGTTATTTAAACATCATCACCCTGTCAAGAAGAATCATTTAAATCCTGAGGCAAATGTATGTGGAGTAACCTTAAAAAAGGAGTCAACCATGCAAAAGTAAAAAATAAAATAAATGTTGCTTTCGATTGTCAACAGCACTATGTCTACAAATGTGTCCCTAAATATATTTAGTATAGTCTGTGATTGATGTGAGATTGAAGATGAAGTCCATTCCATGTTTTATTGCTCTTTATACAATTATTTAAGGGCTGCATTTTTCAGTAAAATTTTTCTTCATTTCTTCAGGACAGGAAAAGTTCTTTGTTGCCCTGCATTGTAATGTTATATGTAAGATGTTACGTTCTTGTCTGACAGATATTTCACCACTGCAGTGGTATTTTTGGTGTCCTAGAAGTCCATGTGGGCCTGTATGTGAATGAGACAATACATAATTTAACTAACATGAGGGAAAAAAAGCTAAATAACAGGAACAAAATATTCATATTTAATATTACCTTCAGTTCTAAACTCCTGTAGAAAAAAGTCATAGAGCAAACTCTTCAGATGTTGACAGTAATACCATTTTGTCTCTTTGTTGATCTTAATGTGGAACTTGGGTGCAAAAATCAGTTTTGTTATTTGAATCTCAGCAGTATTTTTTTGCTCTAGCTTTGACTTTGCAGGAGCTCCTCTGACCACTTTCATCAACATGCTGATTTGATTTTGTCTTTTTTCTTTAAAAAAAAACAAAAAACAAACACAATGTTGAAAACCTCATACAGCATTCAAAACCGCATCTCGCTTAATCTAACGTCGGATGATAACGGAAGCTCTCAACCCTGTCTGCATTCTTTATATTTATGTTTTATTTATAAGAAACTCATTGTCCACAGGAGTGAGCTGTTTGCATAAATGGGGAAGTGTACCGAATAAAATGAAGCAGATACTGGGAGTGTGTGCAAAAATATTCCAGTAGTAGGCCTGAATCTAAATATTTGATTGCCCAGGTTTACTATTTTTGGCAGAGATGCTGTGCCTACATGTTCATAGGTGTTTCGATTACATGTCAGCGTATCATCATTTTTCATGGGACTGTTTCTCTATCTATTCTCCAAGACCACAATTCCCATGTGAATCATGCACATGAGATTAGAGCAGTAAGCGGTTAAGCACTAATGGAAGAGGGAAATAGAGACCTCGAGAAGGAGCATCCCAAAGCATCTGAGCACTTAAGTGGGCAATGAGGGTCATCCCCTAAGCATTGCTGCCAGGAAACCCATGCTTGTTGACATATATGGATGAGCAACTTCACTAATAACGTCATACTGCTGACCAAAGTTTCCTGGAAATGTACACATTCACCTCTCCAGCACAGTCGTAAACTACTAGCTAAATGGCTTCAACAAGCATATCCAGACAGAAAGTGTGATACTAAATTTCAGGAAGTGTGTTAGAATCAGAAGAACACATCTTAAACGCTAAATTCTTAAAGAAGAAATGTGAAAGTGGTCTCATTTCCCATCTAGTCTTATGAAATTTTTTTTAAGTACTTAGATTAGGTAAACTGGTTCACACTCAGGGTAAGAAATAGTTTTTTGAGGTTTACATTTACTTTCTCTATAATTTTGTAATAGAGGAGGAGTAACAAACACAGGACCCTTGCTTCTCAGTGTGCAGGGTCCTGAAGGTATCAACAGAAAAGTTTTTTGCTTGTTACTTGTCTGTATTACAAAACAAGATATAGCAAATTTGAAATTCAAGAGATTTTAATTCTGCATGCTAACCAATTTAACTTAAAAAGGGAAATTCCAGTTTATTTCAACCTATTTGGCCATTGTGGCTCTGATGCTAACTTTGCTCTTGCAAGCTCAGTTACAGATTCAAAACAATGTGTATTGGGGGAAGCTGCTGAGCTTCCTACAGCTTTCTAAATGAACGTGATTTTTAAATGAATTGTTTCCAATGTTTCTCTATGAGTCAGAGCAAAAGTAAACACAGAAACTAGCCACCTGTAGAAGCCATTATGGTTAACTGCATAGGGATCTACATCTGGGGCAACTTGCCAGCTAACCTAACCACCCTGCAGAGTGGGACCTGCCAGACTCTGAAAATCTAGAAGTATCCATAGATGTGGGTGATCCCGGCGATGCAACTAACGTTTGCAGCGCTTATCAACGTTGTCGTCCGAATGGTTAGCTCTCCATACAGTAAGAAAAAAACCCATTTACATCACATAACATTATGCGAGGTATTACAATATGCAAGTCTCTAGTTATCAACAGCCTCACACATAAACAAGTTTCCCCGGATATACTTTAGATCCCTATGCAGTTTGCCATAATGGCTGCTACAAGATTCATGTAAAAATCATGCTCATTTGGAAACCTGTAGGAGGCTCGGTCAGCTTGCCCAGAAAAACGTTTTTTGTGCGAATCCTTGTTTCCCAGAATCTTTGTAACGGAGCTGGTGAGAGCAAAGTTAGCATGACCCATAGAACCACAATGGCCACATATATGGAAAATACATCAGGTTGAAATAAACTGGAATTTCCCTTTAATCTTTGCCTTGCTTTTTTGTGAACTAACCCTTTAAAAGTATCAATTGATGGTTACATATTCAATTTCTGAAGTGGATTTGATATTTTAAACGATGAGCAAAATGAATGTGATTAAAGCTAAACAACTGTTTCACTCTGCTGTGTGATATTATCCGGAAAATAACTTCCTTCCAATAAACAAAACAAGAGAAATCTCCTGACTTTGCATATTCCACGCCTGCTTGGTTCTGAGTGATGGCGAGACCTGTGCAGCACTCCTCTCAGAAAAACCCTGATCGATGGTAGATGATACAGCGTAGTTCCCTTCACTGTACGATTCCACCTGCGCTGCTCCCACAGCTTTGATTTATTCGTCCCAGCTGTTCCTAGAGCTGTGCCATCCTACACGGATGATCACAGTAATTGCGAAATAGAATGGACTGTAATTACCTCCTGTGGGATGTAGCCACCACGAATAAGCGCTCAGTGAAATGGCTTTGGAGCAAACAAGCAAAACCCAAATGAATGTTATTGGATAGAGAGGGAAACCAAAACATACCGAACCACAAAAGGCTCTCAAGCATGAGCATTAGAACAGAATCAGACAGAACAAGTCGTTTTTCTGCACTCAGCGATAATATGAGGTCACTCTCAAAACAAAGTCGATACTTGTGTCCTTGTGGAGAACAAACTTTGTGGTCTATTGATGAGAACAAACAGGCACAGAGACAGACCCCTGTGGTGTAAACAATGGACTTTGTGCTTGGCATCTCACACACTGTCAATGAAAACACACAGCTGTTGATTTTCTCAACTGTCACAAACTTCTCTGCTCTGTTAACTGCAAGACTGCCCGGACGGTTACCATTCTCACAATGCATCTTGGGGCTTCAAGTTTGTCAGTTTGCAAGTTTTCCATCTGTCCTCACAGTCTTTTGTTTATAAATCATACTAACGAGTCTTCGCAGCATTGCACAACAGTAATAATAACTGTCAGTTTGGCTGTTTTGGCTTCTTTGTCAGTGCTTTCCAAATGAGCTGTCTAGTGAGCTCGATGGTATCATGGACTGGGAAGTGAACTATAGCTCATGCATGCTAAAAAAACAACATTTTTGAGCACCCTTTGATTTTTTTTTTTTTTTTCTGAACTACAACAGAATTTCAAAGATTTTTTTAATTGTCAAGTCAAATCAATTTTATTTGTATAGCCCAATATCACAAATCACAAATTTGCCTCAGGGGGCTTTGACATCTGCACAGCAGTACAACATCCTCTGTCCTTAGACCCTCAATTCAAATAAGGAAAAACTCCCTAAAAATCCCTTTAACAGGGGAATAAAATGGAAGAAACCTCAGGAAGAGCAACAGAGGAGGGATCCCTCTCCCAGGATGGACAGATGTGATGCTGTTTTCTATTTATCTATTGCACTAAAAAGGGATTATTTAAGGCAAATGATTCCCAATAGAAGCAAAATATTGTATTACTCACATCTTTATTGGTGTGATCACGATTACAATCCTTATCATGGTAACACTGAAGGGCCTCTGTTGTGTTATACCTTGCTTTTTTTTTGCTTTCATTATTGCCCTGCACACCCACACGAGTGTTTTCAGTTGGCTAATTATCAATCAATCACACTTTATTTGTATAGTACCTTTAATACAGGTTAGTGCTATTAGCGCTTTACAGATGACTGACAAGCTGATAACAAGACAGTACAAATGTGAACAGTAAAACAATTAGAGACTAATGCACATGGGAAATTAAGATGATGAAAATGTAATAAAACCAATAAAATAGATTAATTTTTTACTTTTCTATTTCTCAGGTTGATGTTTGTGTGGATCCAGGGCATTACATAATGTCACCAAAATCTGTGCACCAATAAATGATAAAGAAGTCATTGGTCTGAGCCTAATAGAAGTAACATAACTAAGGAGAAAGTGAAGTGGTTGTCAGTCAAACACAGTCTGTCCTGTACTTGCCCACACAGTCTTGAGAAGAGAACTAATCAGGCAATATAAGTGAAAATACCTGTGTAGGTGTGCGATAGGTGTTGAGGCTTAGTATTTTGATGACATTACGTGACAATTGGGTGACAAACACAGTACATTTGCACAACAGTCACACTCATCTGGGATTTTAAAAGATGCCTGTATCATGGCACACATCACCCTTAAAAACTCATCTTCAACCAAACAGAGCTTTTGTCTGTCAGCTGAAAGCAGTGAACAGCGGCTCATCTAGCAGCGTCTATTAAAACGCACACACACACACAGATGTGACTTGTTTCTTTAATGAGTTCATGCCTCAATTCTCAATCACCACCCTGCCTGCCACAGGTGTGTATCGCCATATAGATTAAAACATCAAATCAAGCTTGCGTGTGCATGCATCGAAAATACTGCATTTACTGCATGACAATCACAACAAGTTCAATGGGTAAAAAACTTACAACAGCTAAGCCATGGAAATCTCAATGATATAACAATAATAATAATAATATCTAAATAATATCTAAAAAAGAAATCTATGTGCCTGAGTGTTTACCTGGCACTTGGCTCAAGTGTGTAGAGAAAATATCTTATACCTGTTAACCCCAAAATGGTGCAGTATCACAAAATATGTTATATTTAATTAATGTGCAGACTTGGTTTTTTTTTTTGCTTTTTGAAAAATTGATGCATACCACACTCGGCTGGTGTCTACCTTACTACTTGGTGTGCATACACCTGGGTTATGTTCAAAATCACTCCTGCATCAACTCATTTACTACTCTCTAAAATGGAGACTTAGTAGTTTACTGTGTAGTGAGCAATAAATGGAGATTTTGGCCATTATGAATCATTGTTATTTTACATCACTGACTAGTTATTTTACACATTGCACTGTGGGTTTGTTAGCAAAGTAGTATTCATGATTTTTTCATTTTTGGGGGCACTATATAAAGTGTACATCTCACACTCAGCATTCAGACACTCAAATAAAATGGCAAACAGTAAATATAGTGCACTATAGGGAGTGATTGCACATTGTAAAAAAGTGTCACAGAAGGGTTAGACAAACTTACAAAACCAAACATTATTCTTAAGCTACTTCTCCCGATTAACAAAGTTGCAAATTCAGCTACTTTTGGTTGAAAAAAAAAAAAGTAAAAAACACTTTCTTCTTACTACATCTTCTCCTGAAACATCAAACCTCTTTTTGTAACGTTACAACTTTTGGGTTTAATTATCATGTAATTTTGATTCCCCTGCTTAGTTTTACCTTTTTAGTGAAGGAAAATTCCACACCTTCTATCTTACGTAAGTTTTAATTGTACATAACCCTAAATTTCCCACAGGGGAATAACGAATAATGTCACTTTTTTGACAGGGTGTGTTATCTAAAACATACTGCACATGTAGTACAGGACACCATAGATCAGGGAAATAAATAAAATGGGATCATTGTATTGAAAAAAGTCAGAGGAGTAATCTCTGCTGTGTGAAAGTATCAGAAAGCAGAGTAGCCTTCTGCACAACAGCAGCCACTTGTGAAAACAATAGATTTGCTCTGTGCCATACTATAATGTAGCATATTGGCCGGTAGTCTTGCCATAAATCTGGAGGGAGATTTACGGAGGTTTTAAGGAAGCTTGTTCACCCGCACAGAAGTGGTGAGACCTCTAGTTTCAAGCCTGGTTCCTGCTTTTCAGATTTACAGCTCTGCTTTCATTGATTTCCCCTGTCTCAGCAGCCCAGCAGCATTTTTTAATAAATCTTACAACTCAATAGAACAAGTGTAGTCCAAGTGATCCTCACTTGACACCTTGGTTCAATCTGTCAGCTCAATGGAAATTCTGCAGCACAGGAGAAAGTTTATTACTTTTTTTGATACTGTGAATGATAAATGTATCGCCTTCATGTTTTTTTCCTTAATGCTGTATTTGACTTTGTTGTACATAAATAAGGCATGACCTGCACTCATAGCAGTACGAACACTACAAGTAAAAGAGTAAAGACTTATCTTGATGAGAGAGGAAATAAGGAATGTTCACAAATATATATATATGCTGCTAATTTGCAGTTGCATGATGCCTTGAATTACTGTGTGAAACTAAATAAATCAGTTATGAAACATTAAAATCCACCAGAAACAAAAAGGGATTTGTTATTCCTGCCAGATGAGAACTGCGAGGTAGTGCCAGATGATCACACGTACAAGAATTTGAAACGATGAGAAAGAGAGAAAGAGAGACAACAGGACAGAGGCTGTGTGCATGTGAGTGTGTCTGACATCCGGGAAGCTCTCAATATTAAATTCTCCCAACAGTGTCTGACTCCTGACATGTGTAGCTGTATGTCTGAGTCTGCAGCGCATTGGTCTGTGACTCCCTATGCTGGAAAGACTCAGTCCACACAGGAATAAAGACAGAAACCCTAACATGACAACTGCCAGTGGCGCCTAAAACAAAGCACAGAGGAGGATAAGAAGTAACTGGAACGTTAAAAGACTTCTGATGTGAAGTCAGGATTTACTTCTTTAATCTTCCGGATACTGCACTGACTGAACTTGCCTTTGCTCCCCTAAACAAGGAACTAAAAATCTCAGCAATATTAAATCTTTTCCACAAGAATACAGTCTTACTATTTAGATGATTATTGTGGCAAATACATCCCTAGGCTTTAAGATTACGCTGCAGAAATTCTATTCATGGTTTATTTATTATTATTGACACAGCACACTTATACTCTTAAAATCAATTATTTAGTTTTTTCAGTGTGCTATCCAAAAAGTCTTAAAAAACCTGCGTCTTACATTTCTCAGCCTCATGTGTGTCTGTGTGATTGTATTTGTTGAGACAGTTTTTTATTTCAGTTCAGCAGGAGAAAAATGCAGGACAGTGAGTGACTACATTTAATGTTGGTGCTAAAAAACCTGAAATGTAAAGGACAGTAATTTATGCTGTTTATCATTTGGTTACCTACTTAATACATGCATATACATTGCAAAAGTGTCAAGAAGTGATATATAACACATTTTTTGGTGGCTTTATTAGTAAAAGAAACTTATATCAGAGGTTAATTAATCATAAAAATGCTCATCTAACATTACCAAAACCCAGCACTAAAATACATTTCTTTTTTATTTTGGCACTTCTGAACTTGATTAATCAATTATTCACATCATCATCATATTGAGATGGTTCTCAAAATTTACAGAAAACTGCTTTTTCCCCAATGCCAAAGGTCATTAATCATTCATTGGAGCAGATATTTTAAATATTCATAAACTGGATTATGTGCAGCATGTGTTTTATGGTACAGATTACACCAAAGAACACGTCATGCCTATAGCAACGGAGATTTCTCGCTGTAAAATATCGCACACCACGTCAAAATCTCCATGCAGAGCCTCCTCATGTATTTTACATTGTGAGCAATTTCAATTGAAACACACCCAGTGGAGTCACGTGCCACCTTGTTCATGTTTAGAGTCAGTGGCTGCTGCTGCTACATGCAGCTAAGATGGGCCCCAGTGGAGGGACTCTCAAATGGGCTCCCGCTTGTGCCAGTACACACACAAACAATTATGTAAGTAAACTGACTTTTTACATGGAAGAGATTTTTACTTGTCAGCAGGAGAGGCACAGGTGTAACGGATAACATTAACGATGGCTCAGCTCCATTTGGGATTCTACAAACAACACTAAGCTAGAGCTGGAAAACCTAAAGGGAATGCAGCCATCATAAAGTCATCTACACCTGCACTTTTCCTGCTATGACATGTCAAACGTCTGCTGTGGAAAAGGTTGATTTTAACGAGCCTGTGGACAACGTCACCTGCAGGTCATCAGGAGGATTCAGCTCACATGCGCTGATTGCCTGTTACACAATATAAGCTGCTAGCAGACAGTTGGTTTCTGTTCCTTCTCTAGTTTCCACCTTTTTGGCTCTGTGGTATATGGGTTGTTTGAAGTCATGTCTCACTATTTCTTGGAGGCCACATTGATATTTTCAATTTGCTTGTTTTGTCTGATTAACAGTCCAAAACCCTTCAGATATTCAATTCACTGTTATATATGACAAAGAACAGCAAATGGACTCATGAGAAAGTGTTTTTGCTTGAAAATCATTAAAACAATTATTTGATTATAAAAATAGTTGCTGATTAATTTTCTTTCAATCAGCTAATCATTTAATTGATCTGTTTCTTTTAATTAAGTAAAACTCTCCTGTTTTTAAGTTAAAACTCATGAATAGTCTTTGCCCATTTTTTTTAGTTAATTGATAAAATATTAAATATGGTATATAAAAGGAAGAAACCAGGAATTGCATCACAAGAACATAAAGTAGTCTTTGCTGTTTGGCCTTCCTTGAGCCAGTTTTTGTCTTAAAGGTCTTGGATTTTAAAAGCTACCTACATATTAAAACCATATGGACACATGCAAACAGTGAACGTCACAAAATCAAACCAATGACTTAGCAAATCAACTAACCAGCCTTTTAAAGGTGCCCTGTAGAGTTTTTGACCACTATGTTTTCATCAGTCTCTGTTTTGTTGGTTCTTGTGCATGCACACAAGGATGCACATGCATGAGCACTGATGGTTTCATACTTCATTCCACTGATGAACAGGTGGCAACAGTGCACAAACAAAAATAGCAATACATGAATGCAGTGTGCTTTATCTTGCCAAAGTTGCTTCCTTAGCATTGCTAGCAAGGGGACTTAATTCTATTAGCACATATTGTCAAAATCTAAAAATAAAATTATAGTGTGTAATAAATCAAGTTAGTTAAGTTTATTTGTAGAGCACAATATCATACAGAAGCAATTCAAAGTGCTTTACAGAGTGATAAAAACAGTAAAACTGTCAAATTTGGGTAGGACATAGATACAGGCAGCTGGCAGACTAGTGTTATGTAATAAGATTGTGATTGAAGATACAGTATTTGGGGAGCTTTTCCTAAGGTGTATGCATGTGTGTCTCTGTGTGTGTGTCAGAAAGCTGTCTTAGAGGGGAAAAAAATGGCCACATTTTTGGTGTATCTGTTGCTGGCGTCAGCCGCTCCTACGGCTCCATCCATGCCTGCTCATTCACTGTGCAATACAGAGAAATTTCAGGAGAAGAGATGGAAGCCCTTAATTGAATCTCCACTCATGTAAGACTTAGATCAGGGTGCGGTAGGGCGGGCGGGGGGGGGGGGGGGGATGTCCCTGCTTTGCACCCACTCTTAATATACAGAGCAAGCAGAAAGACCCCAATCCCCTTTGATCTCTGAAGTGCAAAGAGGAGGGCAATAAAATTGCCTTCACCAATATCTAAGAGATGACGAGTAGCTTTTCCTCAGGGCCACTCTATAGCTCTGTGATTCATGATGCCACTCTGTCCTGCTCATGTGTATACATTCTTTAGACCGCTGCCATTTGTAAATAATCATTAGCAGAGATAATGATCATGACAAATGGTGATGTCGTGCAAATCGCTCCTAGGTGCAGCCATTCTGGAGATGAAAAGCTCTCATTTAAGCTAAACCATCAACTAAATCTCTCATTTTTGCATCACATTTTTATAATTTCAATTCTGGATTAACATTGATCAACACTAATGGAATGGATAAAGATCATCAATTAAAACAGTTTTCAAATCTGTGTCGCTTACAGATGCATATTTCCAACAGCATCAAAAGCAAGCTGCTGCACAGGGAGAGGCTGCCTGCTTGAGGGGACTAATCCACTGTTACAGTTACAGAGGCAGAGGAGGAATATATCTACTGTAACAGTGCTTTATAGTGCTAATACTGATATGTGCTCTGCAGACTATTTTCAGCATCTCATTGATATACACTTCCTTTGGTTTGGAGTTGGCAAAGAAGACCAGCTACTGTTGGAAGGTATCAATTACATTTAGCTCTGTTAATGTAAACACAATGTTTGTAAAGAGCTAAAAGTAAAATGTATGTCTTGCTAAATAGTGGATCACAATACACAGGGAAAAGTATCTACAATATTAACAAAATGGTAGCAAGAAACCTGCAGGTTGCCTTGACATCAGCTTCTTCAAACTCACTTAATCTTCATCACTTATTCCACTTACTCTTTCAAACAAATTCCAAACCCTACAAGACTGAGAAGCCAAAACCTCCAGGTAATGGTTCAGCACTGGATGCCAGACCCCACTATACCATCTCTTTTAGCTCTCACTGCTCTGACCTTGTCATCATTGGTCTCAAATCTTTTCCCTCCTGGCTCCCCGAGGCTGCAATGACTTCAGAACAGCAGAGTCACTCCTCATCAGAGTTTTCATGTACGATGATGAAAACCCACCACCTCTAGAAGTATAGCACCTCATGTCACCCTCTCCCCTCTGAATAATATCCAGTATCAAATCTACTCACTGTTCTTGTTCTCAAATCCCTTTTTGGCTCTTATTTTCTATATTTTTCATATCACTCATTTTACTGTTAATAGATGTTACTTGCACCTACCTATGGGTTGCATGTAATGTGTGATCACGCTTCTACAGCTAGCAATTTTAAATCACTCCGCATAACAGCATCTGCTACATCTTTATCAGCTTCTTTCAACTGGATCATTTGTATTCACATATCTCTGCTGCTCTGTCCTTTAATATTCTGTCTCACTTATTTCTGTATTCCAGAGCTAAAGTACTCTGCATTCCTTGCAAACCATGATATGTTTACATTTGCATTTATACAAAGCATCTGGCACATGTCCTTATCCAGAGCCACTTACAGCGTTTTGTCTTACTGTGGGATGACTCCACTGGGAAATGTAACTGAACGGTAGCAGGAGTTGGTCAGAGATGATAGCCAGATGGAAGGAATTTCTCTTGCTCTCAATTGCACATACATATGTAGGTAAACATTCACACAAGAACGCACAAACGGTATGCAGACATAAATAACGTGATTGCTCCTCCGCTCTGTGCAAATATTTGAAATTGTTTATTGAAGATGTAGTTGGACAACCAGAAGTCGGAAAAACACAAACTTTGATGCAAGAATAAATTATGCAGCAAACTTCTCCCACTAACTTCTTTATAATTCTTCGTTATAATTGTGTGTGTGTGTGTGTGTGTGTGTGTGTGTGTGGAACATACTATATCACCAGAGTAGATGTGAGTAGTATTAATCAGGGTCCTATCTCACTTTCTGATCAACCAATCAAATCTTTGCTGACTTTCTCATTGTGCACAGTGCGTGCCGACTTGCTCTGCAGCCCTCAGCCAGCTCTGCAAACCCTTCTGAACCACCACTGTTACTGTCAAGTATAAATTAAGCATTAAACATTGCAATTCCTCAGAGCCTCCATTCGTGTATTGTTTGTTTTTTTTCTAACTCTATTTTTACATATAAAGAGCCCTTACAATTATTTTCCCCTTGTTCTGTGTGTCTCTTGTGTAATAGCCTGCCTGCTGCTGTCACACTGTCTCATGGAGAAACATAATTAATTGTCCCCTCCTGTTAAAGATAAGAAGTTGTGGGAAAAAGGAGACTAAATTAAGTATAGCCTACTTAAAAGTCAGTATCGCATGCTAAAAACTGCTTGATTTTTTTTTTTTTTTTTTTTTTTTTCCCCACATAATGCGATGCTGAAATGAATGAGAGGCAGTAGTGGAGGTGAGACAGTTCAAGAACGATCTTGGAAAACAAACAAAAGTATTCAATCTCTGGCAAAAACATTTGCAAATCTGTAGCTTTTTCTGTCAGGGTATATGACATATGTTCCTGCTTGTATGCAACAAAAAGGTCCAAGATTCTTGTTTACTAACAGCATAAACAGTATGCTATGATAATTAGTATTTAGTAGACTGTATACAGTTATTGAACTGAGACACAGCACCGGTCATCTCTGTGGTGTTTATGTTTTCTGGGTTTCACTGTACCATTGTAACATCACCGATGTGTCCAGGTGCATCACAAGGTGATGTATGTCACAATTACCTGATTTAATATACTGTGGTGAAACAGCTGGAGGATCTTGTAGTATGTATTTTTCACACACCGAAACTAACCTAAAATATATAATTCAATTACTGACAGAGGATGTTCTCACCACCACCTACATGGCTAACAAAAAATCATGTTTGTTGAGGCCATGATGGACTCTTCTGTTTCTACAATATGTGTAAACTGCCAACAGCATAACAAAGCAACAGCTGTAAAATTAAATTAGTATGTCACTGCTGCTACACTACAGCGTATACTGCTGCAGGTTGGCGTCAGCATTTGTGAATGGTTACTGTACATATTTCCCTGTGGGAAGGAAGATAAGGCGGGTGGGGGTGTTATGGATTTGTCACGCGTATGCCATGTTGGCCTAGTTACTGTACAGTGTTTCAGATACTGTAACAGTTCAGCAGTACTCTCTCACTCTGCATGCCCTCAATCTTGAATTAATATAAATGTTACAGTATGTGTCTGTGCATGCGTTTGTGTAACTGTGTGTATGAGGCGTCAAGAAAAGACATGTTTGTTTGTGGATATTGTAATCAAACACATGTACACAACAGCCAAATCATATGTGAATTATTCCATTGTAAATAAAAATGATGATGAAGAAAACACACACACAGTTGCATTTGAAGGCTTTGGATTTATTATTCTGGGCCTTCTGTCCATGAATCACTGCTCAATAAATAGATTTCAGTGTCTTTCACACTCCGAGATGGATATATGTGACAGGGACTGATGAGGTTGTTGAAAGAATACAGAGGCTTGTCTTTGAATGTGTGTGGCAGCATCACATAAAACCAAACAAGACTCTGGGGTGTGAAATTAATAAATTAAAGTGTGTACACACTCTTTGATTAGTAATTGCAGCAATAAACGATATCATTGCATCTAAAAGATACAAGGGCTTGAATGGGGGTTTTTTTTACACATGGATGGGTAAATAGTAATCCCACAGAGCTTCGACCCTTTGCGGGCTGTGTAATGCTTACAGAGTAGCTGTTAGCCCAAATGGACGTACGTACTTCATACCAAAATGTTGTATTGCACTACAAGTTGCAACATGGAGAAAGCTTAAAATACTGTAATGTTAAGTCCCCTGTAATAGCTCAGGGGTAGAAGCGTGAAATACAGCAGCAACAGAGAGACATAATGATACAAGACAGACAGATCCACATTGCATATACTGGTGCAATAGGACTGAAACAGTGAGCACAACGTTATGGTATTTAGCTCAAACACATCACAGCAATCTGCAAAGAAAAGCTTCAAGCCTAGCTGTGAATTGATTCACAACTCTGTGTAGGCGTCATAAAAAATTCAACATTTTAAGAAAAATCAAAGTTAGTGTACTTCACCACCACTCATGCATACCAGCGGGCATTCCAAATGATTTCCATATGTAATACAACTGGCTGTACTGTAAGTGCCTGATTCATCATCTGGACATAAAAGTTGCATGCACCCGAAATGAGAAGGTCACAGTCAGATTTGCTTTATATAAAACATCATAAGAGCTGTGGAGCATTAACTGAGACCTGACGAAAACAGTTGCTATAAATCTGATGATGTAAAATATCAAGTAGCTACGCGCATACAACAATAGCAACACACTATTGTTCAATAGAGAGGAGGGATGTAAATTACCTTTTGAGAAGCACATCAGCAGGGAAATTGAAACTAGTCCATTTGTAGCCTAAATGATTAGATGCATATGACACAAATGAGCTATCAGACTTGAGTTCTAATAGAGGAAACATTTCACATAATCCAGGATTGTATTGATACAGTTGTCAGGGGGTTGTAACTACATGCTGAGACTGTCACTGAAACCTTAAATGCTGCATTGAACTAAAGACAGATTTCTCTCTTAGGGCAACAGTATTTCTTGGGCAGTAAAGGTATATATGTGCAATATAACCTCAGCTCCTTTTGCAGATTGAACAAGTGTTGAGGGAGAGGGAAAAAAAGAAAGACCTGTCTGCCCACTATCAGTGGCTTCAGGGCAGCTTTTCTCTGAACAAACCCAAGGTCAGACTCAAAGAGCGAGCCCCAGTGAAACAGATCAAATCAAAAGCAGGTTTTGCTGTTGGTATTCTTATAATGGCTTTGTTTGAAGTCACCAGGTTTTTAAACCCCCTAAAGAGTTGAAAAGTGACACATAAATTGTGTTTGCATGAAATCCTTTTGTCCAAAAGCGAAATACAATCAAAAAATAATCAAATCTAAAATTATGTCTGTAAGAAATTGTATTCAAACCAGCAACAAATAATTCCTCCATCACACTTTCTGTTTGGACTCACTTGGGTAATTTACTGAAATTGCACCCAGGGATGAAAACATTTTAATCGACCTCTTTCGGCAAACTAGAAAAGCTATGCTGGAGACTCACGACATAACACACTTCTATAGTTTTATTTCTTTATGTTTAGCATACTAATGATTCCAAAAAAATGCATAATGATCTCGATAAATTACAGCAACCGCGGTGTTGTTTAACTACAATCATAATTCATCTCTGTTTCTTCCTCAAATAGTGTGTAATCAGCTGCTACCATTCAGCATTTCTCCAGGCTTCACCAAAGAAAAGCAGCCATCAACTGTTTAACATGTTTCCACCTGTGTTTCCTTTTCATCAAAAGAATTGCTCATAAGCTGAATTCACATTTGCATTTTACATGTGCTTTAATGGCAGAAACGTCAGCGTGGAGATTTTTCACAATGAGCAGGATGCAGCAGTAATCATCATAGTTTTACCCCAAATCATAGCTCTATTTTATTCTGAGACATATCAATACAAGGGATGAAGCTGCTTTGAAATTATCTTAGGATGGGTGGAGAATAGATTATTTATATAGCAATACATAATTCATACTTGCTGAATATCAGAGACACAGTTATATAGGAAGCATCATGCAGTTAGGGGGTTAGGTCTATCAGGGAATGACGTTATTACTTCATACTTCACTCTTACAGCCCATTAAGTCTCCCTTTCATTCTCCCCAGGACTTCTTTCAATATGCAATTACTCATTTCAGGTGCAAAACAGCTGGGAGATGTTTGTGTCTGCATTGCAAGTATGTAAGATAAAATAGCATAGAGACACTGGGAAATTACTGTATGAACTACAGTATAATGTGGCAGCCGAGTTGCATTATTTTCATCAATCACTGGGTTTTGTCAACTGTCTCCAGTGTTGCCCAGTAACAGACTTTGCTAAGTCCCGCCCCTTAGTTACTGTTGCTATCTGTCAATGTGGCAGATTTGCCATTCAAAAATGTTGGTAATTTTAGAAACAATGGGTCCTTGATTTCAGACAGAAATAGACAAAACCAGGCTCATTTCTAGCCAGCAGCCGTCGGTTTTTATTTTGCTGTCTCTAGCAGATTTATCTGCTGTAGCTAGCTAGCTAGCTAATTAAGACAGATTTTTCTTTCATGATTGGTTGACAACTGTCCTGATTCTTTTTTTAATGAGAATATTTGAAAAGGTGTCTTTAATTATGCACTTGATGGCTACATACAGTGCATGATATTATTAGCCGCATGTTCCAGATGAAAAGTCACAGCATCATCACCAGTTTATGACCACATAGAAGACATGGAAATGAAGAAACAAGTTGTTGTGGTTTTGAAGAGTAAAGCAAGTTAGTCCTATAAGTATGAGAAGGAAAAATGCAAGATCAGGCTGCTAAATTTGTTTGGCTTCTACTGTAGCTTACAAACTTATTTCTATTTTCAAACCTGTATGTTTTTACTTTTAATGTTTCAAGAAAATAGGCTACTGACGTTTGCCAAAAATAACTTGGATTGGCTGGGGATTTCGCAGTGTAAATGTCCCCAAAGCCTCTGCAGAGTGGGGATATACTCCACAGTGGATGTTCTAGCCATCAATGGAACTTTTTAAATGTAACCTGTAACCCCACAAAATAATATAGTATGAAACCCAACCCTAACCCTCTAGACTTGGAAGTAATGCTGGGTTGCTGCTTCTGTAGCTGTTTGTTGTCGTTGTTGTTGTTATTTTTATTAATTGTAAGCTAGTTAACCAGACATGCTAACATTTGCGGTTTACCTCAGAAGACAAACACTGTTTAAACCATTCTTTACATTTTGGATTGATATTT
This sequence comes from Thunnus maccoyii, assembly GCF_910596095.1. Lineage (NCBI taxonomy): Eukaryota > Metazoa > Chordata > Actinopteri > Scombriformes > Scombridae > Thunnus > Thunnus maccoyii. The sequence goes on from NC_056548.1 coordinate 13,005,508, forward strand.
TGGTTTTTGGAGAGGGTAAAAAAAGAAACTACCTCCCAGACTCTTTATATAATCCAAAGCCTGACAGTAGTTGCTAAGCTTTGATTGAACATTTGCTGTTCAGGAAAGGGGTTTAGCAAACACTCAATTTGACTGCAAGACTGTTTGGCACCTGCTCCAGGAGTGATCAGTGACAAGTAGACCTTTCCTCATGGTTAGTCAATTGTTCCCATAAAGAGCATAAAGATTTCTTGCTTTTACAGGAAGAGACTGAACCTTGCGGCTGCCCATTTAACTCGACCACCTGCAGCGGCAGCAAGGCTGTCCACCATCAGTAACAGCCAGGAAACACAAACCGTTATTTTTTAATGAGTGTTTTGTTTGATTATGGGTGCGACAACATAAAAATCACTCAGCCAAAGCAAACCTCCTACCAAAATGGAGCACATTGTGTTTGTTCTGAATGCTCCTGCCTCCTGTGTATTCTCTGTTCTTTCAACATGATCCTGAGAATAAACTATGAAGTGGCCCTGCTGTGAAGAGCCTGACCTCTCCTTCAACCTCATCTGTTAATGGAGATGTGTCGAGCAGGGTTACACCTTAAAGTTTTCGGTATGTTTTCCTCATTAACAGCGTCTACTTTTTGATATTGCTTGCTGCCCATCTGCAGCCTATAAATGTCCTCGAATGTCGCTGCTAGCTGTGTGAAGTCACTATTTGTGAAGTCATTATTGTACACACAAAGATAAACACACAAAACTAATTTAATCATGGTTTGATTGTTAACATTTTTCTGTCAATATTATTTTGATTTGTTTTTTTTTTCATTTTGAAAGAACAAGCCAAATTTGCAGGTAAAAGCACAAAGTACGAAAGACGCTGGAATGAAAAGGCTTCAAGTCCTCAAATGACTCTTCTTAGAAAGCTGCTAAAAATAGAAAATAGAACTAAGAAAGACAGATTGACTTGCTTTTCATCTACTGTATTTAAAACATTGATTTTTCTTGTGTATACAGCTCCTTCTAATTGGTTTGAGGTGATTATTCTCTCTGTGTTTACAACATCACAGGATCACTGAGTAGCAGCAGACTGAAATTTGGGGCTGTTGCAAGTTTTCTCTATCTCAAGACTACAGCTTTGTATAAAAAAAAAAGCAACTGCTGAAAAAGCAGACAAAAGACCTGGGGGGAAATGAACTTCTCGAGATGAAAAGGCTGGTGTACCATTATTACATTCTTCAAATAAGCCTCCACTATAGAGACCATGAGACTTATTTTTTTAAAGGGGACAGTCTGTGTGTGAAGAATGCACAGTGAGATAATTGTTTTTATGTAATTGAGAACAAAGATGGTCTTGATATAGGCCTTATGGTGGCTGCTCTTTTGAAAAGGGTGTCTAATAGGAAAATAATCCCATCTGTGAACTCTTCAACTCGCATTTCCATATCTGGCTTCACATCAGGGGAGGTGCACAAACAAATCTTTCCATTCAGTCTGTCTTCCCTCATACGTCACTTATATTACAGGTTTATTTGGTTCAAATGTTTTATTTTGACCATCTGCACTCCTTAATAAAGACAAAGTTCATAATTCTAAGATTAAGGGAACAAAAACATTTTTGCTGTACATGTAACCTGACAGAAGCATGTGGAGCTGACTGTATTATGTTTCAACAATTTGCCACAGAAACATCTACTAACCTTAAATCAATCTATCATCCATTTAAATTGTACTGACTCTGTAACTTATCGTATAGTCCTATTGTTTGGCACCAAAGTAACCCTAAGAGTATTTGCCAATGCTGTCTGAATCTGGTCTGAGGAGCCTGTTGCTATGGGTAAATACAGATGGCTCTGTTTATGTTGAGGCTGTCAGCCACTCCCTCCATCCTCATCCTTTCACTCTTGTCTGCTCTCTGTAACATGAGGAGAGATGGACAACCCTGTCGGGTAGAATGGCTCACAGCCACATCTTCACTGAATAAGTGAATGAGTAATGATAGATGTTGATGGCCTGTCATGAAAAGACAAAACATCTGAGGTGAGATTATAGAAACAGACCAACATTGCCCTTTAAGTGTCCAGTGATGTAAGTAATGACAACATTTTAAAGTAAAGGGAATAAACATATAGAGTGCTGGACTAACATTCATCCGGTGCCTTTATTCTTAAATGTGGGGATCAATGTTGCCTTAAGTACATTCTTAAAAGAGGCCTGTGTGTGCATGCACGTGCAAAAATGAGTAAAAGGCAGAGGCCAGTGGGTCATCGTGTACTGGATAGACAGAGCCTTAAGGGTTTTGCTGCTCTGTGTGGTTGATCCGTCAGCTGAAGCAAGTCTGAGACTGGCAAAATGCCCAGGATGGCTCTGGAGCATGTCTACAACACATCAACTCACCATCAGTTAGTAACCAGAGAAGACTCATTTTAATGCCTTAGCATCTGCCATTTTAATTATTTCTACAGTCACAGCCTGCACAAGGTACAAAGATGTACATGATTAACCATCACATTAGTTGGTCTGAACACTGAAACATTTCTCAATTCAGTCTATTTGAAAATATAAAGAACAAATTGCCTCATTGCCCTCAACTTAGTATTCAAAAGCTTCACTGTGATTGTCACCTATTAATCCATGTTTTGTAATGCTTGAGGATGCCACCACTTTCAACCTAATGAAGTATGCCCTTTTCATTTCTAACCAGTGAGGCATCGCTGCCAAATGCAAATCATTCACCAAACACAAAAGCACACACGTTGTTCTGCAGAGAGCTATTTAGCATGTTTCTGTGATATCGTACAAAAACATTTCAACAAAAAAGGAGGAGGGACAAATACAGTGAAACAATGCCCCTTTATGTTACCAGCCTAAACTGGTATTCTGTATAATAATTATACAGACAAAGCATTTCCTTGTCTTGCTGGATAAGCTTTTGCTAAATGCAAATCTTAGTTTAGGACATTCTGAAAGATTTACATTGTTAATGAGTTTCATGTGTTCTCACAATATACAGTATTAAAGACATCCTCCCAACTCCTCATTCTTCATCCTATCCTACAGGGAGGAAATCACTAACTAGCTCCACTGAGTTGGAGTTCTTTAAAAACTTTCTCTGTCTTTAGGAGAGAACACTATGGCAGCATCCGTCATCTTTTTAGAGACAAAGTGATGGCAAAGGTCCAATGATTTGCAGACAGCAGAGCTACACCGAGATGGATGGGCAAAAAATCATCCATTGTGAAGTCAGTCGTCAGAACTCTAGGGACATTTGCCTGACTTCATTCACAGTCACCATTACAGAGTGACTCAGGGCACTGAAACAAATTTCACCTCAGTAAAATCAGATTTAGAAATTAGTCATTACCTATCTAAAAAAAAACTTGCATTCCTGAGAAGATGCGTAAATGCTGGGAAAATGCAGGGAATAAGTATAAGGTATGAGGTCGCGGGGAACTGGAAGTAAAACAGAGCCTTATTTAACCCAGGTTATGACTTGCACCAACAAGGAAATTACTACATTGTTGTCAACCTCATCTTTCACCAGATCTGTTAAAGGGGACATATCATGCTTTTGTAATTTTCTGTTATACATCTGAAATAGCAGTATAAAAATATGTTAAACATAGTCAAAGGTTCACAACTTGAGTTGAACTTATATAAACATGCTCAATGATAGTCAAAAGCCAGGGCTTCAACCTGCTCTGAACGCCTTGTTTGCAATGTTACCTCTACTTCCTCCTTGTGATGACATCAAATTGTTTGTGCATGACCACAAACGGCCGTGTATTCCTAAAGTTGTTGCTAAGATTGTTTTATGGGTTGTTCGCATTGACCACTCGCATATGGGCTCAAACATGTATAAATGTTTATGAGAAGTTTCTATTTCAACTAAAGAACTACTACTGTTTTGTTAGCTCGGAGGCTCAGGAGAGGAGCCTTAAAGAGACAGGAGCTAAAACAGCTTGTTTCAAACAGAGGCTGAAATGAGGGGCTGCATAAAGGGCCAGTATAAGTTAAATAAGGACTTTTCCAGTAGAGCACCAGACTATAAATATAGACCTGGAAATGTGCACGATAAATTGTCGATAAATCGACGTCCCCCTTAACATTACTTTGCAACTGGCAGTTGGTTTAAGTTGAGTGTTCTGTTGCTAATAGCAACCCCTGGAGAGCCGAAGTCATGAGCTAGCCTCTGTAACTCATCTGTCTTCCTAGGAAAAACGTTAAACAAATGTTTTGTGAGCACACAAAAAACTACATCTTCCATTAAAATTTACGAGCACGAATACTCAAGTAATTGGAATTTGGTTTCCTTCATATTCATAAAACTCACCAACACAATCTTCTGATGTTTTTTCAGCTTTTAGCTGTAATGTCTGCTGTCTAAGAATATCCATACCCATGACTTGCCCAGGGTCTCAGCATGTCTGTCAGGCAGTGACATTTAACCCCTGATGGTCTAAGGCTCAAAGAGGCCATGTAAATGCAGAAATATTGAATAGACAACAATATTAGATTGTGGGGGTTTTTTTCAATCACCATTCTTGTTGAATCATGTGGAGTAAACAATATGAGATACTGTTGAGAAAGGCTGAAGGCTGTATTTTTAATTATTTACATTATAACTAATGTCAATGGAATTTTGAATGAGGTTTTCTTACTTTCACTTGGACAATTTATAGCAGTTTAACTGACATTGTTACATTCAGCCTTTTGTCACATCTGTGACCAACCAAATATTGACAGGCATCTTTTATCTATTCCCCAAAGGCCCTTGTTGGAGTATTATCTGTAGGTATTTTTTTTATTATAACTGTTTTGTGATTGTTGATTTGTAATTTGGTAAGAATTGTATTTTTCTGCAAACAGTTGACAGCTAAGTTAGCCATTATAATACTGTAGCTATCTGAGGCTAATAGGCTGTTGATTTACTGTTTGGGTAACTTATGTATTCATGTGAATGGCAAATGGACTGCATCTATATAATGCCTTTCTAGTCTTCCAACCACTCAAAGCACTTTACACTACATGCCAAAGTTCATGCACACACACACACATTCATACACTGATGGCAGAGGCTGCCATTGCAAGGTGCCAACCTGCTCATCAAGAGGAGTTTCTAATCATTCACACACACTTTCACACACCGATGGCACAGCCTTCAGGAGCAATTTGGGGTTCGGTATCTTGTCCAAGGACACTTTAACATGCGTACTGGAGGAGCTGGGGATTGAACCGCCAATCTTGCGATTAATGGACGACCTGCTCTACCTCTCAGCCACAGCCAAGTTTAATCTGGTGGATGCTGATGTTACATGTATATTTACTAGATTAATTATTGTGTTGTGTCAATTTTTGCACTGGTGATACTTTGTAACTAATTGGACAGTTAGTCTATACTAATATCAATATAAATCCAGAGTCCTTGTTACTGTATTAATTGATTTTTTTTCTTTTACAACAAATATGATCTCTTGCTTGTATGGGGTATCTCACTTCTTCTGATCTATAATCCCTATTGTTAAATTTGTTGTCCAGTACAGTTTTCACAGTCTCACAACTGCTTCCAGTAAAGCCAACTGCTGTCCTCCAGCTTTATTGGCAGTGTGTATATCTTTTATATAGCTGTGCACCTACACACATAGCGAAGGCAGAAGAAATATACTACATAGGCACAAAAGTCCCCACTGCTCCAGCTAAGTGGTTTCAAACACTGTGGCATCCAACCATTCCCAGTTGTGAATATGAGTAACTCCTCATGACTCGCAGGATTCTGCCTCTTTCACCACGCTGTCAGCTGCTGTAATTGTTAAGTTTTTTAAGAAAGACGTGAGCAGATTGACAACATTTCTTGTCAATATAAGGTGAATAAACGGACTGATTTTGATTAGTTACTTACTAAAAGTTTGCACAATAAGATAATGAGTAATGCTGACATTGTTGATGATCAGTTTCATCCTCGTCACTGTTACAGTATCATTCAATCAAGTCATATTGAACAAAAAAACTGTATTCTCAGATGGGGCCACGCTCCAATGCATTTCTATTTAGGGGTCCTTAATTTAATACGATTTGGGAGCCCTTGGCTTAGTCTGGCCTGCAAAACGGTAATTTGGCAGCAGAGATAATGCCATGAATGCTCTAAAAGCAGCTGCACAGAAAATGCCAAAGTAGATGGCACCAGACAAACCATAAGAAGCCAGACACTGAGAGAGGGGAGGGCAGGAAGGATACAACATTTGCACATGTCCACAACAGATGCACAATATCACATGTTGTTCGCTGTGAAGCTAAAATCAATTGAGTGTAACATATTAAAAAAATATATTGTTATGCAAATCACTAGAGAATGCACATATGCCACAAGGTCTTTGGTAGTGGCATTTACTGGGGTAAACACATACACTAAATTCAATTATGAGGGGAATAATAGGAAATGCATGCTGTGCAGTGAAAGTTATGCTTCCTTTTATGAATCACTATCTTTGCTCTAGATTCTAACTCTAAATCTGTAATCAATTTTGTTTTGGTAATTATAAGCTCATTAGCAATAATAATGCACGTGAAAACTATTCACCAAAATATTGACAATAGGAACAAAAAGTACCAAGAGTGCAGGCTACCTCAACTCCGTTTAAGTCCCTTTAGCGATATTATGGGAATATGCATTGATTTTCCAGATAGGGAAACTAAAGATATGATACTAATTATCTTGATAAATAGATATGAATTGTCAAAGCTCACATGAACTTGTTGACCTGCCACGCCCATGAAATCAATTGACAAAATGTCTAAATAAAAAAGTTCAGAAGAGCCAAAAATTTGTGCGCAATTTGGAGGAAAAATGACTTACCTGCGCAGCCATGAATGACAGATCCATACTGTTGCTCCCTTCAAGCCAAGGCACTCAGTGTAAGATGCAAACCTGCGTGTTTCCTTCTCTTATTCCCCGATAGAGCATTTGCCTGTCCTTTTGATTTGACTCGGCATCCACGGGCTCTGCAAGTTGTCGGACTTCACGTGAAGAACATGTCGAAGATGACGAATGAAAATAAAACGAAGGAGGAGGAGAAAATGAAGGGAAATGACAGAGGAGGCAAAGAAGCGCAGCAGAAGGAGAAATGACGAGATGAGGATGCAGGAGACGGCATGAGAGAGGCAGTGGAGGAGGCTGTGGAGCTGGATTGTCACATATTACGAAGTCCCCTCTCTCTCTTTCTCACTCACTCACTCACTCACTCACTGTCTTTCTTTTTCTTTCTGTGCCCACCTCTCTATCTTTGCCTTTTCCTGGATTTTTTTCTGCTTCTTTGTTGCTGTCTCTTTGTGCCTGATCCTCTCTTTCTGTGCCTCCTTTTATTTTCTTCTTCATTTTCTTTTCATCCTCGTTTTTCTTTCCTCCAAATGAGAGTGACAAATGCACACATTGCCGTGCATCAGTTGCCTTCTGATTTCAGTTTAATTTGATTTTGATTATGTTAAGTGGCCACAACAGTTCCTAATTAAGATGCATCTTAATGCTGCTGCAGACAATTATATCCTAGACTATTATGTGCTTCTAGTTTTGTGGCAACAGATTGTGTGAACAAGGTGAGGACAGTGACCTCAACTCCTTTCAACATCTTTGGGATGAACTGGAATGCAGCCAGACCTCATCCCAACATCAGTGCTTGACCTCATTATGCTCTTTTGGCTGAATGGGAACAAATTAGAGCAGCCAGGTTCCAAAACCTTGTGGAAAGCCCCTCCTATATATACTGTAGAAGTGTAGAGGCTGTGATAAGGAATGATAACAATCACATATGGCTGTAATCTTCAGGTGTCCACATACTTTTGACCAAGTAGTGTCACACGCAGAATACTTGCATTTCAAAAGTCAGTCACGAACACAACAGGTGTGTGAGTGTTCGCAGGTAAAATGAATGCATGGATGATGAGCTCAAACCGTCGTCATGTGCACTTAACTCGCCCAATCCGAAGCTCCATTGAAAACTCGCGGCCTAAAACTAATGACACATTCTTGAATTATCTCGGCCGGCAGAATAAAGGATGCTGCTATTATTCAGTGGAGAGTCTCTTCAAAAAAGCCAATTAACAAGCTCCACTTACAGTTTGAAGAGTGATTAATTTAATCGTGACCTAGCCTTCACTGTGAATACTTAAATTCATTCCTTGGTTGAGTAACACCAGGCTCCACATACAAAGCAGCTTCACAGAGCTCAATAGTGGGCTATTGGGCAGACTGCACTTATTCTTATTACAATATTCTTTGTCTTAGTCAAGTATCACAATATTTTGATTTGTCCCAGATCTCTTTGTTTACTTCTAATTTTTCTAATTCTAATTAACAAACACAAATGATAAAGCCTTTTAGAATGAAATATATGAGAAACTGGTTCATATTTTGTAGGATAAAGCATATTTGAGAGCAAGTTTGATTACTTTGTCCTTGGAGTTTGGTGGGAAATATTGATGGGTTCTTGCTAGCTAAGCTGGATCCCCAGTTGTGTTTTTGATAGTTTACCATAACCTCTGCCATGCAGGGGATGAAGCAGATATCCGAGATCAGCAGTTCAGACTCCATCCTTCTGTCGTTTTTTTTTTTTTTTTTTTTTTCCTTGCTGAGCAGGCAAACATTACATCCAGTTCAGTCTTCCAATGTTGGGGATTTCACTCCACTCCAGTTCCACTTACAGTTTTTAAGGAGAACTAATATAACAGTTTCTTTATTAACATCCTGATTATGAATATCTCATTCAGATCGTAAAGAACACTTTGTACTATGTGCAGGCATTACACTGTTAAGGCCACTGTAATGTCAATATTAACAACACATACACAGAGTTGATGTCTGATTTTGTCTTTTTTTTGTCAGTATATTTATGTTGAATTTAAATTTAATGTGATATTTGTGGGGTTTTTTTGGCATATTTAAATCATTAAATTACTGTAATGCCTGTGAGTGACACTTCCACAGTTAACATGCTTATTTTTTTGCTTTTAAGCACTCAATTACCATAAATTAGCCTGTAGGTTCTCTGTTTTTCAACCAAGAATTTATTAAAATTATTGTTTTCCACCACTTAAAAGCATAGCATAACCTCAATAAATCCACCACTCTGCTGAAGTGATTAAACAGTCAAATGAAGAAATTGCTGAGGCCTTCAAAAATAAGGATAAAACTCTTTTTCACAAACAGGAAGTCATACATACATACATACAGACATACATACATACAGACATACATACATATAGACATACATACATACATACATACATACATACATACATACATACATACATCTATATGTTCTGCCAATGAAAAGAGGTTTGTATTCCAGGTTTTATTGGCTGTGTCTACCGCACATCTGTGTTGACAGCAGCCAGTTGTGCAAAATTCAATTCAAGTCAATTACACTTAATAGACAACATGTTTTGTGTTTCTTTTCAACTGAACTGTGCACTTCCACTTGCTTGAAAATAAGATTTACTTTTTTTTTAGTGATTTCCCCACTGAACAGTGGTTTAGAAGCTGCAACAGAGTGATACATTTGTCAAAATGTGTGCTATACACAGTAAAGAATGATGGGAAATTACATTTTAATAAGGCCCGGGCTGACAACAGTAACCTGTGACATCTATACTGCAGGTTTCCACAAGAAAAGAATTCCAAATATTGAATTTTTCAGCAATATTGTGTCACTCTGAGGGCTGTAATATTTCTTAAAAGCAGACAGTGGAACACTTTGCTCCGAGTTACTCAGTGATCCAGTTAGCAATGCAGCATATCAACATTTCCCCACAGACGCTCTGATTTATTAGTTGCAACATCTAAACTCTGATCTTGGGTTTGAGTTTAGGGACAAAATTACTCTTAAAATTGGATTGATTAAAGATCCAGTGCTGGTGTCATGCATTGTGGCATTAGAGTGATGTTTTTTAAGTCACTACTTGAACACTGATCATTGAGCCTAATTGTACTCTGGCAAGAGTACTTGGAAGTAAAATCAGGTGGTCCAAATACAATTTACCAGTAAAGCTTCTTTCCTTCATTTTCTGTGGAAATGGTATGTTGTTGTTTTTCTTTTTTGAAAACTTAAATAATAATATTGGAGCAAAAGAATCATCTATTCAAACCGATTAGCACTTTAATAACTCTGTAGATAACTATATGTGACATGTACATTTTTTTTTACCAAGTATTATCCTAGGATAAAGTAATCAAGAGTAAATTCATAAATTATTGAAGAGTCACAATATTAAGAGATCCTAATGTTACTCCTAATGTCACAAGAATTAAATACTAAACAGGTGAGAGGTTATGCCAAACTTGTATAGATTTTAGACTTGATATGAGTAAACCTTTTTCTTGTAATGCGCATAAAATTACAACAAAATATTAAAAGTTTTTTCTTGGGATATTATGACTTCATTCTCGAAATCTTGTTGTATAACCTGTCAACACTATACTTTTAACCACTGTCTGAAAGGTGAAATCTGTTGAACTGTTATATCTAAATGTACAGTAACATGGTAAAACACACAAACATTTCCCGTACTGTGCTACTCTGAAATATGTATCAGGTGTCTCACCTGTTGACATTGCCAATGCAGTCGAATTTATTACACCAATACATTTTTAACATGTGTTGATGTTACCTGGTAAGTTGACATTTTCACTGCACAGCTACCGACAACAAAAAAAAGGCTTCAACAACATCTTCACAAACACAACACTAGAGTAGAAAACTGCCGCTTAAACAGCACCTAAAATTCAGTTTAGTCTTATCTCTGTGCTTCTCCTAAACATCATCTGTTCTGCAACCACTTTCATGTTGTTGTGGACATGCCACTGGGCATTCGCTGGCCCCGATTTACAGCAGTATAATCCAGGTAAAAATAGATTATTAACAAGCATCAAACTGGATCTTGTCATGTTACAATATTCCAGGTTGATGGTAATGAGTTGGAATAATGTCATGCCACCTACTAGGCTGCCCTGCTTAACATTTATGGATGCCTGTGGTGTGACTGATGTGGTCTGTCACCTAGGCACATATATCCCAGAATCCACATGTTTGTATTCGTGTGATTTTTATGTATTTATGTGTACTGCATGTGTGCGTGCAAGGGTGGATTCTTTGGAGATCGGTCATGGTCTTTGATTATTCCTAAATATCTTTAGTCTTGGGGGTCTTTTGCTGTCATTTTGGCCATGACTGCTGCATGTCAGAACCTATGAATAACATTAGTGCTGTTGAAAGTCTATATGTAATCAATCAAAATGCAATGAATCAAGCATCAAACAAGGGGATTTTGAACCAAAACCATCAGGGAAACAATACATAATGAGTACGACCCCCACATCCATCCTTCCCACACACACACACACTATTTATTATTTGTCAAAGAAGATATGAGTAAATTCACGCTACTCCTCCCACACAATAGCAAACACATAATGTCACATGGATGCTCACACATACACACACACACACACACATACCTGTTCATGTGCTGTATAAGCTCTTTTCTAAGCTTTGTGCACTCAGTGTACAGTATGTCTTAGTTTGCTCCTTCTCAACTGATGCATAGCCAACAAGGCAGGTGATTCATAATTAATGCTCAGCTGAATATATTGAAATTCATCATGTGTGTGTTTGACCATGGGTAACCCACAGGGATGCAGTCTTAACATTGCTTTACACACCATGGTTCTCTCCACATTTCTCACAAGAGCCATCTGCGACTTCATATTCCAGACATCCACTGAAGTTCCTGTCTCCGTTTTTGAAATTGATACCTTATAAAGTGGTTTCTTTGCTTTTCATCTATCATCAAGGTGACTGACTTTTTTTGGTTTTACTCTCAGCCAAGTCTGGCTTTTCTTTTTTTTTTCTTCTTTTTTTTCATCAAGCGACAATATGGATGGAGGAGCCGTCTTGATAAGCCTCTCTGTGCATCTGCGCGCCACATCTGCTCTGGCTAAATTAATGCATTTCAACCATATCACAGTCCAAAATTGCAATGGCCTCCCTGGCTTTGTTTCTCCGGCAGCAGCTGTTATTGGACAGTCAGATGTGGTAAATTCACAGGCCGTGGCCACATTTCTCAGTGTCTACAGGTGAAAGAGAGAGTGTATGTGTGTGTGTGTGTGTGTGTGTGTGTGTGTGTGTGTGTGCATGTGTGCATGCACTCATGCATATATTCTGTGTGTTTACACAAGGAAGCAAGAGCATACTGTATTTGTACAGTATGTGTATAATGCATGTGGTTACACAGTTTACATAGAATGTATATAAAGATGGACATAGCGAGGTGTGACATTACCCATTGGTTTACATTGGAGCTGGTTTGAAGCATAGAGTTGCTGCTTATGGTCATCACCATCTTTTCTGTTTGGAGCCAGGACTTTCCAAAAAAGGAGTGCACTCCACTACCTTGAAACATAAAAAATAACAAACGCTAACATGCTTGGAACACAAAGCAGTGCATAAATCTTGCATGACAGCATCCTGTGAAGGTGAATGCTGTCACAGTGTCTTTTTTGGTACTGCCACTGGGGGAGGCCAAAATTTATAATTTTCAAATTGTACACATAGTGGATCTAACTGTGTGTTTTGTTAATTACTGTACTTCTTCATCTGAGTTATGTTTTATATTATGTAATCTAATCCAAAAGATTGCTCAAAGTCACAGAACCTTAGTTTCATTGCTACATTTCAAGCAAATTTGAACATAAGAAATCCTTTGTCAGGACTTTGTACTGTCATGACAAAAGAGAGGGAGACGCAGGTAGAAAGCAAAAAACAAAATACATTTATTTTAACAAAAGACTCTATTGTAACAAAAACCCACAATGAGACATTGAATTCAGTATAGTCAGTAGTGAAGGTATGAGTGACTGAGTCAGATGTGTGGTGTTTAAAAAATGACGCTGACTCTTGAACAACTTGAACAAGATTGGGCACCAAACCAATAATAGATCTAAAGCTACCTCAACAATACTAATTGGTTTCTTACCTTTTAAAAGCACAATGTAGGAGCCTGCTCCAATGTTCCAGTATCCCTAGGTGCCAGATTCCCACGTCAAAAGCTAGTATACCTAAGAAGCAATTTTTATGGGGCCAGGAGGAGGCAAAAAAAGATAACCTAGGAGAGGAACACACAATTAAACGTCATTACAGTTCAGGAGCTCTGGACAGCACATCTGCCATCAAGCTGTCAGTCCCTTTAACACAATGAATATCTAGACAGTAAGACTGCAAGAACAATAACCACCTAGTCTCTGGTTCAGACACTGTGACAAGTTCAAGAGGGGTAGTGGATCATGGTCATTGTAAATCACAACGGGTACTACTGCAACAAACACACACATCAAAACATTTCAAAGCCTGTGTTAAAGCAACAACTGCTCGTTTTCACCTGAACATTCTTAATTTTGTTATCCAGACTGAAGATACCTGCAAGTACTTTCAGGCTGTATGTATAATCCTAGAGATGCAGAAAACAGACAATCCTTCTGCCCCTTTCCCACTTTGAAAGAAAATGAATCTGTGTAATACCATGAGCCAAACGTCTTGTGTGCAGCGGCTGCTTTGTTGTGCTTTAATGCTACCAGGCAACTTCTCAGGCATTGAGAAGATTACCAGTCACATCAAAAGCCCCAACTGCCAATCTCGACCTGACGAGAACAGCAGAGTTTCTCCCTTTCACTTAAAAGGATTCCTAGAGGAAATCCTTTAACTTCCCATGCTCATGTGTGATCGGAATACATACACATGTAACATACAGTAACAGAATACACTTCTTTAAGTTTGTTTTGTTTTTTTTTCCAAATTGGCATGTGTATTTCAGTTGCTAGAGCAAAAAGTTGTGTTTGTGGCCACCATCTATATAACATTCAGTATATTATATATGTAATATATAATATTTATGCCACAGGCCAATACACATCCAAGTCCACTGTGTGTGTAGTACTTAAGTGTGTGCATGTGTGTGTGTGTACACTTCAGATGGAGAAGAAAGCCGCACATGGTTTGACCTCTGACCGTTTTATCCTTCAGCTCTCATTGCATCAGTCCTGCCAGAAACACTCCACTTTGCTGCAGCAACAACATCAAGGTCCCGCATGTATAACCGTGGCCTCTGACCTCTCACACATGCACACGCGCACACACACACACACACACACACACACACACACTAATAACTAATATTTACTGCAACAGAACATGGTGGTTATTTCTCTTATTATGTGCAGTCTGTATTTACCCTGGGTGAGTGTAGTGAAACGAGCATCTAGAGAATTATTTAACAGAGTCCTCTTGACCTATCGAAGTGTGCAGACTCCGTCATTTTGTCTTTTAACTTCCTTTCTTCACCGGAAGTGTAGATATGTTGCGTTGTGTACATTGACCACTGCTGCTTGTGGTCACCTTGTGCCTACATTTAAGCAAATATCTGACCTGTTTTTATAAATAAAGTACAGCATTAATATCGATAAAATATGTAATATTTCATAGTCAGGTTTGTATTGATAAATCACAAAACAGACTATTATTTTAAAAAATTGATCTGGTTTAGTGACTGTGAAGAATGCAAATAATGGTAATAACTAAATAATCTGTATCATTGTATTGATACGTTCAGTTATCATCTTCATCATCTTAACCGAAGTTCAGAGACAAAATTGGGCGGGCTATAAGGTCAATACTACATGCTGTATCATAAAATGTAAAAAAAATAAATAAATAAAAAATCACCATAACATCAGTAAGAAACTTAAGATCTCAAATGCGGTTGGTGCATGTTTTTGGAGCAGTAGAATTCATCCTTTATTTGTGCTTGTGACTGTTATGGCTATAGTATATCATAAACAATATATAGCATAATAAATACATGCGAGTAACGTGCAGGGAAGATTCCTGCCATTTCCCTTGGCCTTTCCCAAGGCTTTAAAGCTGGAGTTGTTCCCCAAGATGCTGTGCTGTCTATTCCTCCTAAAGTGTTGGAATGTGCCAAATGCAGAGGATACATTTCTGCAAGGGGTTCAATAAAGTGTGACTGACCATAAATGCCTGGGTAATAATATTTATTGTAAAAGCGATAACACACAACATGTACAATTGCCTACTGCCAATACTTCATACACAATGTTTAGGTTAAGTCTTCATTTGGATCAATATGATTTTTAGGGCCATTCTGTTTACTTCTGCTTCCTTTTCCCCTGAAGTAATATTTAATACAGCCTGAAATGTATCAGCTTCATTTAATGCAAGGCTTATGACATCCTCACCCGGGGGGCAATCCATGTGACACAGCAAAACTCACTTATTTTATTTATTTTTGGACCTGGCTATCTTCCCACATCCTCTATGTGCTCTCACCCATCCTAAATTAATGTAAATGAACTGCTCCTCCCAAAATCTACCCGTATGATCACCTGATTAATTTTGGGTATGTCTGCCTGGGATATTCATTTTAGCCCGAGGCTCAACCCTGCCCTCCACTTGAAATAAAATTGACTTTCAAATGCGTTCGTCTCTGTGGTAATATATTCAAGCTGAAGTGGACCAAAAGAAATTTTAAAAAGCTAACTTTTGCAACAAGTTTGGGTGCATCCACACACACACTATCTCATGCCTGAATGCCACGGCACGCTGCCACTCAGCTGGGCCACTTTCCAGTGTGTGTATTTGACTTTTAGCAGCAAATGCTGGGCAAACTGCCCTGACATTTTGTGGTATTCCCTCCCTCTGTGGATGTCGTACGTGTGTTCAGAATCTTTTAGTGTGAAATGACAACACTGAGCACTGGGCAACTGACGCACCTTGGAGGCTCAGTTGGCTCAGGTGCATGTCATGTAGCTGGAAAGTCTTGCATGTGAATCTGGCCTGGGATCATTGTTGCATGCCATCCTCAAATTCTCTCGCAGTTGTTTTTTTAATTCATGAAATATTCAATAAGGGCACTTATAAATGAATGAATGTGGACACCGTTAAACAGCACCTTACACTTAATGATAACTAAAAACTTTATGGTAGACATCATTGGCATTTTAAATCAATACAAAAATAAAAAATTACCCGTAAATACTTCACATTATTGTCCTCATATTGTAGCAAGTGTAACAGATAACATTACAGTTTTTTTTTTAATGTCTAGTTTCTGGAGTATGGATAACAATTAAGGTGTAATTTGATTTTTTTGTCAAGGCATATGTTGTCTCCTCTGTATGTGAGGTGTAACTACTGTAGAGAAAGCCCTGCCCTGTCCTTTGACTGCCTTTGACTTCCAGCACTTATACTTTTGGCTGATAATTTTAATATTTACATACAAATATGATTGTGTAGGTTGAGTTTTGTCTTACTAACTCAAAATTAAATTTATAAACAACTGACTGCTATCCAACCAGGCTATGAGTTTCACAGTATGCTAAGCTAACAGGAGTTAGCTGACAAAAATTATACATTTACTGATCAAAATGCAAAGAAGACCCCTCAGAGTATCTGTAAGAACAGCTGTGTGCAGCTGGTTTAGAAATGCTCATAAGAGGAAACAGGTGCGCTTCTCCTGCACTGAAATTCAGTCAGGTGCTCTGCCTTTAAAAAAAGTGGTCTATATTCTACAGAACAAAGTCAGGAAAAAAGGCGGCACTCCATAGTTTAAAAACAGCAAAAAGAATCACCACATGTAGTGATCTTTTTAGATGAATTTCTTTACAATCAATAGGCTGACAAATCTGCTGACATATTTCTGCATAAAGCATTCCTCACAGCATTTGTGACAGCAGTGAGCTCTCGCTTTATAAAGGACATATCCATGATCGCCAATCAACAGAAAACAATTAAGAGAAGGTCCCCTACTTCCATCTGCACCCAAAAAAACAACACCCACAACCACTAGTTCTGTATTGATAGCAATATCCAAAAAAAGTGAAGCCAAACATTTCTCATTTGAGACAGAAGTTTTGGGAAGTCTCCACCATGTATCAGTGACGCCTGTTCAAGATCAACAAACCATAAAGAGGAAGGTGGGCCATGATTCCTGACTTTGTTCTGGAGAATATAGACGGTTTGAAAATGTTATTAGTGAATCACAAATGAAGATGTAAATTAATTAACGTCCTCCTTCAGGTACTGTCCCACTCACTCATCAAATAACTAATCAAAAACAAATGGGGTTTATGACTTATGATGAACTGCAACCTTCTGGGTAGTTGTCATGTCATGTCATGTCCATCTTCATATATAAACTAGTATATCATCTTGATTACAGAGGCATTTTTCCCAAACATTCAGCATGTTGTAAAACACATCGAGTGACCATTGTAATGTTTTTTTTTGGCATCTGAAGCAGGATAGCAACTTGTCTAAATTGTGCACACTTCTCTTTGTGCCATGATGATCCACTATGATCTTTTGGCACTTTAGTGCTCCTAGTCACTGATCCTTCCCTCTGAGCACCACATTTCGTTCCTGCTGTCAACTTCTGTTTGAGGAGTTGTTGTCCGGCTCCTCATCATGTCCAACACCACCCAACAGGTGTGAATGTGTGTGTGTGTGTGTGTGTGTGTGTGTGTGTGTGTGTGTGTGTGTGTGTGTGTGTGTGTGTGTGTGTGTGTGTGTGTGTGTGTGTGTGTTTTATGTGGGTGTGAAGCCTGCTGGCAATAAATAACTTTAATGGTAGAATGTATTGCTGGACTATTGCGCTGCTGTCAAAAATACAAAACCAAAAATGGGTTGAGCTGGGTTGAAATGTTTACAGTGCACTACTTCAAGGTGTAGGTGTGATTTCTCAGATATTTGTCTCGCAACCAAGCTATCAAAAAACTATCTCTGGCATCTGTGGGAAACTGTTTCAAAGCACTCCTCTCCTATATGACTGACTGACAGGCATCGCGCATCTCCTCCACCGCCTGGTCTGTGCTCCTCCCAATGCATAATTCTGATTTTACACTCTGTTGAGTTTGTTGTCGTGTGTCTTGCTTCTGTATGTGTGTGTCTCCATGCCATTATTACTAACAACATGGTTATGAGCTTCCCTTGTGACCTATAGAAATGTACACTCACAACACACCCAGGTCAAAGGTCATACTGAACCACAAATTGCATTCAAGGACAATGGGTGATTTATCTCGGATCAAATCTGCCACAGTAAACGTCATCTGCTATTTTTTTGATTAGAAGTCCATTTTGGTATCAATTTCTTTTATTACTCCATGTGCAGTTGGGAATAAACCTGATGTAACCTGCTCAAGGTCATTTTATAAGAGCCTGATTTTATTTAGAAGCCACTGATAAATGTCAAAACACAGTGCTCAGTATTTAATGATTTTCTTTCATATGAACTCTTGTAAAAGATCACACTGCTAATCATCATTTTAATAAGTTATTTAATCACATATTTAGCATAACAAACTTTGTTAAGCCATTCAACTAATGGAATGAAATAATTTACTTGATTTAGATGTTTTTGTAAATTAAAATTAAAAGATCTACAACCACAGCAATAAAAGGGCCAAGGCATAAAACTAAGATATATGTTGTTGCAATTAGAGGCAACTGACTGCAAACTATGCTGCTGGTTTTTTGCACAACCATTTTTGTCTGAGTCAGAGAATAATTATGATACTGAATAAAATAAAAACGATAGCTTCCACCATTTTGGACAAACCCTGGAAGTACAGCTTCATCAAGGCATTCATTTTTCACCAAGTTGAATCTGACAGAAAAGCCTTGTGAGAATTATCTTCTTTCCTGTGGTCAACTCCATATTCCATGAAGAGTTGAACATCTGTTTAATGTGACCAGGTCCTAAAGAGGAAACTGAAAGGAGAGGTAAACTAGTTTTTAGCTCCTCTCATAGAAAACAATGCAGGAAATATTTTGCTCAACAGCTGGGCCTTTAGAATAAAATGTCATGTAAGCATATAACCATGATTATTTCCTGTATAATCTAAATAACACCTTTGCATGAATGAAATGTCCTCTCTGAATAAATTGTTTGCGAGTTAGCTTTCCAGGAATAAGGCACAGGTAGGGTAGGCCTCATTTCTCAGAGGTTTTGGCATTTGCTTAATCAGTAAAATCTTTTTTTTTTATTTTGTTATTAAATTAACAAAAAGTCTCTAATTAGTGATGTAGTGGAGCTGTGGCAGCTACAGTATAACCCCTTGATGTTTCAGCAATTAAAAAAAATGTATGACACATGTTTTCCCTGTAGACAGTCATTAATTCAACACCTCACATCATCCTAACTCCCACAACTTCAGACTCTGGAGAAGTAAAAACTCTGTTGTGATATTTTTGTCCTTTTCAATCTAGGGGGTTAGTTACACTCTCTGAATCACCGTGATGGTAGAATTAAAGATAGTATATACCATAAAGTAAATAAGATGAAATAAGCACTTTTTATGCAAGAGAATCTGAAGCAGACTTCTTCACCTCTTCACATGTTTTGTTGTTTTGTTTATGATGTGAGCTTATGTAGTCTCACCTGCTGCCCTTTGAGTTTGACTCTCTCATGGAGTGTCAAAGCACTTTAGCACATTTATTGTAATCTCATCTAATGATAGAGCATGACATTAAATCTCCATCCTCACTGATTACACACATTTAAGTTCCAGTTTATTTTTACAAATCCCTTTACTAAAAAAAGGGCAAAACAACAACTACACCTCATAACGTGTAGCATCAGAAATGCAGATGCATGATCATAAAATCGTTTAATGAATTCCAGCAAAATACTTGCTCTATAAACTACCTGAAGGCAAAAACTTTTTTTAACAGTAACACTGTTGAATGCATTAATAATCCATTGATTTACATCGATGAGACATGAAGTAACTATTTCCCCCTTTAGAATATTTCAACAAAAATATATCTGTATATGTGTGTTAATCAAAACAGAGACATGTTTTTATCTAGTTCTTGCCACAAGGCAGAAACCACCACTGAGACGAGCAGTTTATCCTACAGAGTCACAGTTATCCTCTGTGATTTAATACAAATAACATGGCCTATCCGTCAGCTGGCATCCATGAGGTCCTTGACAATGCTGTAAACCATAAATATCAGCCATTTCTTGGAGCTATAACATGTACCTGCCAACATGCATCCACAATCCCCTTCTGTGCTTTCAACCAACAGCCTGCGACTTAACCTTTCACTTCTCATTCTCCACGGCCGCTCTCCTTCCTTCCTGCATCTCATATTCAGATTGCCGCCTGAATATGTGATGCAAGAAGATGTTTTGCACAGGGAAGCAGAAGGTTATGGCTTTGCGCCGAGTGATAGATGGGCCATGCAGAGTGTCACAAGGCATCTACGGAACATTTGGAGGGGAAGAGATGACAGGTGCTGATGCGCCCACTCTTGAGGCGGTGCCCTTCAAATGACGTACATGGGTCAACTGTATTGCCTTGCATTTAAAAAGAAGTCTGAGCAGAATGTATGTATGACTCATGTCATGAATTCTCTTTCTCATCAAAGTCTTTTGTGTGTGAACATTTTCTAACATCTACACCGTGTGTAAACAGGTGGATACCAGATCACAGAAGATAACGGATATGTTTGCTTTGCTCTTGAATCCAGATGATATCGGGCTTTCATTCATGCCGCTGCAACCTGTGTGTGTGTGTGTGTGTGTGTGTGTGTGTGAGAGAGAGAGAGAGAGAGAGTGTGTGTGCGTGTGTGTGTTCATGTGCATGACTGTGTGAGTGCTCGGGTCACTGATGACAGGGGTCTTATCCTCCCCTTGAGTCTCCCCTTCAGCAGATTTCCCTGTAGAGCCACCTTTACCTTTTGACACTCTGTGTTGTTTTCTTCATCCATTTGTGTCCAGGCTTTTCACTTTCACTTTAAGGTGCAGGCCATTTCAGCTGCACCTGCAAGCCTGTTGTGTTTGTCTAGGAGGACTGTGGCAGCACAGGAAAATTTACAAATGAAATACAAATAGTAATTTAATTTAATCATTTAAATCTCCAAGTGTGCATCTTGACTTCAATAACATTTTGTATAAAGTAAAGAGGAAACTAGCAAGAAGAAACACAAATCAGACCAGTACTTTTCTAAGGATGCACAATACATCACATTCACACATATAATTACACCATGATTACTCCACTGAAACACTGTTGCTGCACTATTAATTTTGTTTACATTATGCTTTATTGACTCTAATTAATGCAACTCCTCAGACACTGTGTGTGTGTTGTTGTGTTATTGTTTCATATTGTATGAACTGTGTTATGGTAGTAATGTGACTTTGTATTGTTTTTTTGATATATTATTGTTGGAAATATGCCATTCCATACTGCGCCATTAACAATCACCAGGTTATCTGTGTGTTCATTAAAGTAAATTGAAAATGTACTTTTATTATATCAATAAACTTTTAAACCTGCACTAACAGATTTTTTGGTGACTTGGGGGCAGCTGAAACAAGATGTGAACAAGACATATTATCACCTTTTTAAATTGATGCTAGTTAGCAAACAGTTGCCTTTTTACACATCCAGCAGACACAGAGCAACATTAGCATTAATTTGCATTAATTTTTCATGTCTCTGCCAACTCCTGAGGGAAATATCTGGCTATTTAGCTAAATGGTTAAGTTTTGGACCAGAAAACCAAAACAATGAGCTGAAAGACACTAAAACGCTCCATAGAGCTGAAGGGAACTGCAGAGTCAAATGATATTTCTCTGTGGGTTTGTCATCTTTCACATTACATATAATCATTTCATCCATTGTTAATATAAAGATATAGATTATAGCAGCTTTACACACAAATTAATAGTTTTTTGAGTCATAGATAGCTTAAAAACACACTCACTCAAATTGAAAAAATATAAATTGACCTAAATCCTGACATGAATATACAAGAATCAATGCACTTAAATGTACACAGATACCTGTTTACAATATGTTGGGAGTTAAACAGCCCTTCAGGTCGCTCTTTCTTGCAAGGCAGCCTCTTTGTGCCACATAAAACTAGAATTCCTGTTTCACATTTCTTTATGATAGCATATAAACAGTGTGTTTTATTTGTGAACATAAAAAGCTCTCTGAGGAACATTGCTTCACACTAGAAAGCAAGGAAAGACTTTGTGGGGTCAGTGTGTGAATTCTAGGAGGATATTCTTGTGATGCTGTTTTGTGAGCACAAGCTTTGCTATTTAGCCTGTAATTAAGAATCCTTCAACCCCTACAGTGTTGAAACATTTACCAGCACCTCGGGGTCTCTTGGTGCAGTAACTAAAACTCAGCTTTCATAATGTGCGGCTGGTAGTTGCTCCATGTTCCCTCCCTGTGATTTATCACATCAATCAGCCAGTTACTGTATGTATTGTTCTCACAGTCATAGCAGCAACCCGGCTGAATGAGTTAGGATGCAATTGGGTGATGACGTCTGGAGGAAGCAGCAGAGGCCAGTAATGAGCTTGTATGTCAGAACTGTAATCTCATCTAGATGTAAATGTATTCTGGTACAAGTTGGCCCACTAATTTATTCATCCAAATGTAACTTCATCAATTTACCCCTCATCTCACTATCAGCACACTGCATAAGTCTGTCTCAGGAGAAGTGGGGAGCAGAAATGTCTGATTCCACCCATGAGCTGTTGTTGAAGTTTTTCTCCCAGCAGGGGATAACAAAGAAAAGGAGGAGAGGATTTAAATTCAAATGTGAGATGGAGAAGCAGTGTGGCTTGTGCTAGGCTGTAATTGCTTCATATTTAATATGACAAACATGCAGCCGGGTGGGTGAGAGGCTGCCACAGACGAAGGGAGCGGTTGCGTGCCCCGTGTTGGTACTTGCTTTTACCCTTGTCGGCCTGTTTCCGGTATGCACTTCTCGTGTTTGCTGCAGCGGTGCGTAAAACGTGTCACCGGATGAGTGTGGCCGAGCACTCACAGTAAACCTGTCTCACTGGTGTGTATGTGTGGACAATGTGTGTGTGTTTAGTGGTAGTGGGTTAGTCGTGTAAAATCTGTCTTGTCTTGTTGTACTTGTGAAGTGGAAGTACTTTTAGAAGATACAATCAAAATATAACCTTAAACTATTTTTCTGAAACTCAGTTTCTTTTTCTTTTCCCATATGCAGGCAAAAGACTGTTGGAGGACTGTTTTTGTTCATTTGTTAGCAGTGCTGTTGTCTCACAGTTCTGGGTTCAATCCTAACTTGGGGACGTTTCTGTGTGGAGTTTGTATTTTATTTTTGTGCCTCTCACAATCCAACAATGTGAATTAACCGGAGATTCTAAATTCACCTCAGGTGTGAATGTAGAACAAATTGCCTGTGCCATTATATAGCTTTGATGTATCCTTTTTTTACCCTCCAGTACCCCATCATATTATAAACCAGTCATTTGTTTAATGGAGCATTCAGACAATGCTTATTAACTCATTAATATCATGTGACCACATTGATATTTATAAGACATTTGATCCAGGTCCGCATCAGTTAGAGGGAAATATTTCACTTGAAACAGACCAATGAAAAAGCATGTATGAGGTGTAGACATTCAGACAGAAACTCAACTCACTATGCATATTTGTGCTCTTACTGAAATATCAAGAAGATGGGAAGTTACATGGTGTCAGTATTATTGGCAAAAACTGTTTACCCATCAGCTCCATACCTTCCTGCAGTGTCACCTCACTGTGATGACAAGACTCTGGGAAGTCACTGCAGCCAACTGTTGTTCACCAGGAAATAGATAACTTCCTGTAAAACCACAAATTGTAATTTGTACATTACGCTCATGTGTAAACAGGATACATTTTGTATCCATTTTGTAAAAATGGTCAAATCCCTCCAAAATGCCACATTAAGACACCAAGACCTTGAGGAACATCACAGAAAATGCTGTGATTTGGTATCAACAACTTTTGATATTTGGAGATTTCTGTGAGAATTTCATTTTTCTGCGATTTGGATGGCAAGCACTTCTGGAAATTGCTCAGAGACCCTCTTACAGTCAATATACCAAGGAAAGCCATAAATACTCTGAATGCCCTATGTCGCTAGTTTGTGGTTGTAAAGTTTCATGAGGTCGTGATTATCCTAGAGGTCACAATAGGTCATTTTATACAGTGAGGCCAAGTTTCAAAAAATGGTCTCACTACAATGAAATGGATACTATGGTGAATAACATCATCACAAATGAATACAATTGGCCTCATTGAGTCCACAAGAGTCTCAGCTTTCCAGTCATACCTAATTTATGCAATTCCAAGACTGTTTAGGGACCCCAGTATGCAGAAATATTCAAATACACCATTTTTAGAATAGGCAAAAATAACACATTTATACTGCATGAAAAAAACTGCATGGTGTTTGCCCAGAACTGCATGGGATTAGCATAAAGTGGGCATGTCTGTAAAGGCGGGACTCATGGGTACCCATAGAGCACATTTTCATTCAGATATCTTGAGATGAGACGTCAAGGGACTCCTTTGAAAATGGCCATGCCATTTTTTCCCTCGCCAAAATTTTGCCTAATTTTGGAGCCTTATTCAGCCCCCTTCCCGACAAGCTAGTATGACATGGTTGGTACCAATGGATGCCTTAGGTCATATGATACTAGTATCTTCACTCTAGCATTAAAACTGAGCCCGCTACAGCCTCTGAAAGACAGTAATGTCTGCTGAGGGTGCAGACGCCCCCATGGCTCTCTGAGGGTTAAAGGGGTACGGGGGGGATTTTGTATCGCATTTTCATCAAGTTTGGGGATTCGTGAGACAAATTATAAACAGAAAAGGAATCAAGGCCAAATGACCAGAGGCCAAGATCTCTTAACTGGATCTTTTCATTCTTAGTATGACTCAAGCTCCCACAACACTGGATCCTACACTTCCCAAAATACAACTCTTGAGTCTCTTTCTATCCTGCCGGATATCGCCCACATCTTTCAAACTCAATACCCCAAGTTTGTAACAAAGGCCTTTCGTTGAATATTATAGTCTCCGACCCAACCTGAACAAACAATAGTGTTATTTTCTCAGACTTCACAAAGCTGCTCCAGAGGCCCAGAGGACATTATGCAAATGTTTTCTCAGGCTGAGCTGTAGTCAGTATGATGAGTAAACTAATCTTAATGTGTGAAATCATTGAAGTGCCCCATTTAACCTTGTACATTATGTGCCAGACCCTGCATAGTTAACCAGGTAAAGAAAAATGGATGGATGGATGGATGGATAGATAGAAGACTATTGCATGTTGCTGCCAGAATTCCTAAAATATGAGTCCTCACTACTGAAATATTGATTTTGTGTTTTCTTGCTGTCACTATGCCGTCTGGGGACAGTGATTCGATCACTGTGTAGTTTCACTGGAAGGCCTAATCTTGTAGACCAGATGAATGGTAAGTGGTCTCTAAAAGGCTGTCACTGTTTATTAAATGATAGCTCTTTGAAAAGGTCACCAACCCTGTCTGTTCACACACACACACACACACACACACACACAAACACAAACATAACCATCATTCCCCCCCTGCCATTCCCTCAAGCAAGGGAGATGAGACGAGCAGTGTGAGCCACAACATTGAGGGATAAACATGAAGGCCAATGTCACCCATTAAAGGTTTTGCACTCAGAAATCATGCTATCATTCCATATATGTTTGCTCCATATAGTTGTCAATGGACCATCTGGTTAAGAACAGATAAATACAGATAAAACAGACAAATGAAACAGATGTCTCGTTCTACAGTTTTTGATATTTAAAGTAAACCACAAAGCTGCCTTCAGCTCTCAAAGGCATCCAGAACGCCAGTATTTCAAAGCTACAAAAATATTGCTATCAGCTTTCTAATATGATCAGACACTAATTCACATCATGTATTAGTAACTGTCATGTACCACACTCACTCTTCATCATCTTTCACTTGCAAAATGTGACAAAGAAAAATCTGGGGTTGTCCAAATTTAAAGTGATTTTTTAAAACTTTTTTAATTATCAATGATTTATTATCAATGATTTACAGATTTTAAAACATCAATAAAGCAAAATGACGTTACACATTAAAGGACTCTGGCTGATCTCTCAAGTTGAGCATACAGTATTCTGAGCTCTCACCACCAGAGGACCCAATTTATTTATTTTGAACTGTGCTGACACGTGTCCTCTTACAATAAGAGACACCACACATGTTTGACATTTTTTGAAGCTTGAATTGAAAATCAGTTTAAACTGGACTTTAAAAAATCAGGATTAAATGACATTTTTACTTTTTAGGAAAGCACAAAAACCAAAAATTTAATTTTAATCAACTTCATAAAAACATTTCTATTTGATCATTTAATTATCTGGTGTCAGTCTTTCCTTGGAGAAATCCTGTCCTTCACAGCAACAGTTTTGTATGGAATAAACAGAAGAAGAACTGTATGGCTAGTAGTTTTAGCAGCAGTGACTAATGTGGCTGAACAGATGCTGCCTAGAGAAACTCAATTAACACAACATAAACATGTCACCAAACTGATTAATTGACAATAATTTTATGGGAGTTTTAAGTGCAGAGACATAAATGAGATGATGTCACGATCATGAATAAGATGGAGGTCACAAGCTGACAATATCAGCTCTTTATAAAATTCTGCTATTTTACTAAGAAAAAAAAAAGATAACCCTGACTGTACATACTGTACTGTATGTTATACATTGTTATTCCTGTGTTGTTTTACAATTTAGACTGCTGTGAACTTTCATTTCCCTCAATATTTCAAGTTCTGTTTCCAAATCCAGACAAGAGTATACTAAATGTATAATCATGGGGGTTTCTTTTTCGGGGGTTGGATGAGGTGGTGTATGGGTGCAATTAATGATAATGAATTATTCATGTATACAAGAGGACACGATACATTAGCCATTCATCCCCAGAAGGTGACACATTCTAGGCCCAAGTTAATGGAATAATTGTGTCCTCTAATTTTGTCAGTAGAGTCAAACGAACAGACACTTGAAAATTACCGACCAAATTTGATGTTGGACTCATATTTTACCAGACATTTAAAGAGTAAGTGGAGCGTTTACAAGGTCATGTTCATTCGTACACTCATTAAGAAATTAGTCAGGTGCTGCACAGTCGGTATTGATGACTCATTTATTGTATGTATTATTGTGTAAATCTCTATGATGCTGGAGCTCATGAATGTTTGATAGATAGTCTTTGCTTGCATTTGTACCACAGATTAACCCTGCAAAGCATTAAGTGGTATTAATTTAGGGAACGGCCTTATTTAATGATGTTTAGACATGTGTGAGTTAGTCTTCAATCTGTTTAACAGCTTAACTTATCTTTACATAAATGCTACACATCTTATATCCCTTCATTTCATGATATAGCCTATTTTATATGTAACATTTTTATTTCACAATGCTAGCTGCAGCTGATGGGCAGATGGAACTGAGGTTGGTTCTTCGAGCAATTTAGTGAATCAATAAAACAAATAAGCAGCTCTTGCAATGCAGGCTTTGTTCAAGGCCTTTTCACACCCACTGCCTCTTTTCTTTACAAGTTGTTGAGTCTTTGGGTTCATGATTGTGGAGGTAAAAAAAAAAGAAGAAAAACCTGATTACCTGCAGGATGAGTTCAAAGGAAGGCGGCTGAGTAAGCTGGTGTCCTGACAAGATTGCCTGCGAAGATAGACAAGTCTACTCAGTATCCTGGTTTAGTGGTAAACATTGCTGTGTAGATGTTGGGGTAAAAGAGAGATTTAACCTCAGTTAAATCACAATTTCCCTCAGCATGATCCCACATCCAAGTGGACAGATAACACTAGGATGTCGTTGTAGATTTTCTGCTTGTGTTAAATCTCTGCCGTAACCCTAATATTATTGAGAGCACGCAGTCATAAATTAGATTTTAGTTTGAGTAGTGCACTACCTGTTTAAATCAAACACTCCCACAGTTGAATATCAATGAACTGTCCCAATGCACTGCCAAGTGGAGTGGACGCCGTTTGCCACAGACTGAATACAGATCAGATACTTGGTCACGTCTTTAAAGTTGAGTGGATTATAATTCAGAAACGTTTTATTTTAGCTACACATAATGGGTATCTTGTCATATCTTGTCCTCTGACTGTTGCTTAGAAGGCACTTGATGGAGAAAAACAACATTTTTGCTGTTACCTTCTGTGTCAGCTAGAGGTCAGCAGCTGATCATTTTTGGTGGGGTCATATATTTTATTAAGATTTTTTAAGGATTCCAGTAAAAAGGCGACATGACCTCATACCTGCTTTAGATGGACAAAATATCAGCTTTACACTCTAATACAACATGACAATGCAACAAACTGCAGACTTCCTTTTTTGTTGAGAATGTGTTTAATTTTGGAGGTTTAAGTTTTTAGTATTGCTTTATCATTTCATAAATATCATTTTGACTACAAAGTCTTCATTCTGCTGTATTTTGTTGTTGATTAAGGATTATTGCATAGATTAAACTGTTTATCAATTAATTATTAATGAATGTGTTGGAATAAAATTAGTATAATAAACAGTTAAAATTAGAACATCTTTTAATATACATCTGGTGCGTGTACCTTCATATCCTGGCTGGATTCACCCTCTCAGTAAGCGTCAACAGAGGGCAGTGTGTGTCTGTACTCCGTCTTTCACTCCTTCTCTTTGAAACAGACTTGTCTTCGGGGCTGTGAAATTACTCGGGCAGCTCAATGAAGACATCCCCCTCTGTTCTTTGGCAGTCATCTGCATACTTGTTTTGTCTGCCTCTGTATCCTACGCTTGTCCTAACAGCACTGTTTAATGAAGAACAAAGCCATGGTTGCTCTGTGTTGCAGCCTGACAAGCCCAACAAGCAGACAGCGACTGTGATGATTGTGACCCCATTAAAATGTGACTCTGTGCCAAACTGGACTACACTGCTGCTGCTGCTGCTGCTCAAACAACTGATACAGTGTCCACCTCTTCTGCCAACTACCTGATACATATAACTAATAAAAGCATGATGATGAATTCTCATGTTGCATTAACATAGTTTTCTTTTTTAAACTAATAGTGTCTGTTTCTGTTGTTGCATTATTTCATCAAAAGTATTTTTTACAGAAGCTACTATTGTTTAGGTGTAAATTAAGCTTCTGAAGCCAGGTATACCTGCCAGACAAGTTACAACACGTGACAATTATTCACTTAACTTAGTTGGCCTTAAACATATATCTGGACAAAGTTTACCGTTTTTAGACCTATCTAAGCTTTAGCAGATGAGGGTGAAGGTGTGTAGCTTCCTGTGGTTAAAATATTGGCCTTGTACCCTTCACAACCAGTGGTGCAGACATCTTGTAACAAATCATATAATTTTAGTTTTGACATATTTAATTCTGATGTCCACTGTACTCATTTTACATAATTTACATACAAGGCAAAAACATTGTTCACTTTCTTAAGTAAGTCATCCTTCTGTGGTTCTTCCAGTATCAGTCTGTCATTTTAGTCTGGACTATACTGTGTTTCTATAATTTATCAGGGCAATTTAGCCCTGGTTTGTGGAACCTTGTTACTCAAATATAATTGACTTTTATGCTTTCACTTTTATTAACGCATTATACTGCAGAAAACAGTATGAGCTGAAAAAATCTCTTAGGTTTATGAGACGTTTTCAAACACCACTGGATTAGCAGTTGACAGCAGAAAGATTTTGAAGCTTTCACAAATCAATTATTGGGCCAACTTTCTAATAAGGCACCCTATAAAGAGTTTATAAGTTGTAACTAATGGCTATTATTAATAAATAATTTACTAATGCTTTATAATTCAGTTGTACGTCATTAATTAGAACAACTTTAGGGTTGCTAGGTTGTGAAAAAACCCTCCTACTATATCCTCACCAGTATGACAAAACATCAATTATTAACCATCAATAAAGCCATTTGTTACAACTTATAAACCCTTTAAAAATGGTGCCTTATTAGAAAGAGGTACTCCATTATTATATATTGATAACATACATGTATTGAAATAAATGCTATAGTTATGTGTTTCCCCAAAGTAGGCTACATACAGTACTCTTACAGTAAGTGTGCACGTCCTCCATTTTCATGTGAAGTTAAAACACCGGAAAAATAATACAAACATAAAATGCTCCTTGAATATACCAGAGATGTGCTTCACACAGCAGGAACGAGTGAATGTACATTCAGCAGCTGCACAGCTTGTGTGCTACCTCAACAACTGGACTGATTGAAGTGCACTGGGGTGTTTCAGCCCTGGAATACGACCGTGTCTGGTCGGTGGCTTTTTTTCTGCTTAAACCTCGACTCTACTCGGCCTTAATCATTTGGCCAGGGAGTCATCCATTCCTCTCCTCTGGGTACAAATCAGACCACGAGTGAGAAGTACAGTAAGAGCAAAACCCATTCTGCCGAGCTTATCCTCTACAGTGTAAGTAGTTAGTGAGCATTGATTTCACACCAGATCAAATCCATCTCGTACTTTCTGACCGGCAGAAACACTGAAGTTCCAATGCAAAACAGAAGAAGGGTTTTTATTTGAATCAGTAGTTTTTCATATACACTGTGCTCATAAACAGACATTTCTCTATAATATCCACTTTTCTAGAAGCTCTGTGGTCTGCACTCTATTGATCAGCTCAGCAGTCTTTGTTTAGACAACAGTGACAGATACGGGAGCTGAGTAGTCCAGCCTCAGCTTGAGACAACACAGCTGTCCCCCCCGCCCTCCACTTCTCCTTCTCCTCTGCCCATTAAAAAAACTGCTTGCTGTGATCTGTCCCTTCCCATGCAGTCAGCCAATACTTTAATTCTCCAAAGTTTAAATCTATGTATGCTACACATTCTTTTACATTAAAATAATCAAAAATCTTTCAATGACATGAATTAGTTAACTCATATTTTCTAGATTTCAAGAGTCGTGATTAATTATCAGTGTATGTAAAACACAGCCTACACTATACATGCTGTATGTGTAAAACCTAAATCTTGCAGCACAGTAAGCTGAGACGCAGCCTGATCTCCAAACCACATGAGAAAATCTTCCAACTTACTTTAAGACTTTCCAGTCAGCTAACACAATACTTAGGAAGATCGGCTTGGATTAAAAAAGCAAAAGTTGGCCGACAGTTGACAAGAGAGCCACTTAATCATGCAACACCTTGAAACACCAGACTCTAAATAAATATTAACATAATTAATATTAGTCAGCACATCACTTGTGGTCAAAGAACTGCACTGAATTTAATGCAAACAGTTTTCTTTGCCCTCTTTCACCTTGTGGCTGTAATAAGTGTTTGAATGTTTCTAAAATCAATGTCAGTATCTGGATACTTTTTTTAATATAATTTTCTGAAGTTATTAAGCAGAGGCTCATACGGTTTTATATTCCGTTCACTGTGCTGATAATGATGACCCACTTTCTAAGGTAAGGATGACTACAAAGCATGTTTGCTCAGTAAAGTGAGCATCCTTGGCTCGTGTCCTAAATGCAAGACAAACTGCTTTGAAGCATCTTCTCCTTCTAATGACTTTCTCTTCCTCGTCTTGTCTTACTGCTAATAAAGCAGTGTGAGAGAGTGTGTATGTCGGTGTGTGAGTGTATGTGTCAGGGAAAGAGGAGATGGATGTGTGGGTGTGTTATTTGCATGTGTTTTATGATCTTAATACAAGCATAGTGAACAGTTTGGCTCTCACATACTGTTCTGAGAGGGAAACTTTTCTCATTACTGTCCTTTGGTCAGATTTTAGTTTCTAGCTTTTTTCTTGTGCAGAGATGGCAGACAGATAAATTATTCACATTAAAGGAATAGATCCATATTTTGGGACATAACCTTATTTACTTTCTGGCAGAGCATTAGATAAGAAGATTGATACCACTCTCATATTTGTCTGTCAAATATGAAGCTACAGCCAGTAGTCAGTTAGCTTAGCTTAGCACAAAGACAGGAACACAGGGAAACAGCTAGCCTGGCTCAGTCCAGCAGTACCAAATCACATTACCAGCACCTCTAAAACTAATTAATTAACAGCTTATATCTCATTTATTTAATCTATACAAAAAACAAAGTGTATAAAAAACATTTTCCCATTTTACAGGGAGTTATGTGCCAGACTATGTCATCGCTGGGAGCAGTAACATCCTAGAGCCTCCAGTGGTTGCCTGGCAACTGCTCAGAGCTAATCTTCTTATCTAACAACCAGATATTTCACAAAATTTCAAACTATTCCTTTAAGACAATTGTCCCTTTGAGACTGCACTCCCCGAAAAATGATAGCATTAATTGTTTGCCCAAAAACATTTCTTTACATTCAAGTAACAAAGCCCTCTTGCAGCTGTTATAATGGGAGAAAACGAAGAATTGGTTAACTTTATTATAGAGCCACAAAGTGCACAAAGGGAGGAAATTGAGGTGGATAGGTGGGATAACAAAACATGGTAATTTTCCCCTGCCAGTCTTTTAACCATGACCATGATTGTTCCCTAAATCAACCAATTGGTTATTATTGTAACCATGACAGCAAAGGTCCCCTACCCCTAACAAAATAGTTATTCTAACCCAAACCAAGATGTATATCTAACCTTACAGGATAGGTTTGAGTTTTTTCAAGTCTGTCTTAATACAGTACTGACATGCCAATATGTACATGGAAATGGGTCTTAGTCACTGCAACAATTCCTGCTCCCAGTAGTAGAATATTAAGTATTTATTTTAACCCAAACCATGATCCTTCCCTAACCTTAACCAAGTCGTGTTTGTGCCTAAACCAAACTAAACGTTAACTTTAGCGTTGTCTGATCAATTTGAAAGGCATTGACAAACGATGTTGTCCTGCTGATAGTGGCATTAGATCGGAAACTGCTTTTTATTTGTGGTTCTGAGGGGCAGTTACAAATTACATTTTTTTGTCAAATTGAGTTGGTGGAGGAGGACTTGGTCCCTTTAGAACATTAAACATGTGGGAGGACCCATTGTACTGTTAAGTTTTTTCTACACTCAGAAAGTGGAATCCAGTTAGCATGACTCACAAACATTAACACTGATTCCCACAAAACTTCACTTTTCATTCATATTGTTTCAATACCTGCTGAGTCATTGGCAGCTCACATACACTCAGCACTGGGTTTGTCACACTGTAAAAAGGAAGGGTCCAGCTAGCGTTAGCAGGTCTTTCTTTAATGGCCTCATATGTGTGGTGATGGCACAGCAACAGGTAGTGACTTTGTACATTAATCTGTGTTGTGATTTGAATCACAGTGTGAGTGCTGAGGTAACAGTAATACATTATACAAGTAATATAGTGAGTACTCAAATCACAGATCAGGCAAAGCAGCATCTAACAGTGTCAACCTGCAGATTGTTAACTGCCTGATCATTGGAACTAAAGTGATATTACAAACTATTTGTACCCATCCACACATATTACACCAATAAAATTCATATTACCAGTAGCAACATTATCAGTTGGAACCAAAAATGTATGAGAACACTAATGTAGGGGTGCTGTCACTGCAGAAAACCAAAGAAAATTTCAATTTCACTTTTTTAGTCATTACAATTCTGACCAAATAACTGCACAAGTCAAAATTTTATTTCACTTCAACTTCAGTCCCACCACCCACCTCAAGTCCTTTGAAAAGTGTCTCTCCTGTACCTTCCTAATCCTCTTCATCTCTCCAGTACAGTAAGATCTCCACTGAGGATCCCAAACATCTGTGATCTTATAAGCAGCTGTCTTAGCCAACAGGTTGATCTCCAGCATAACACCACAAAAAAACATTTCCCATGCAAAAAAAAAAAAAAAAAAAAAAAAAGATTTGTAATCTCAAACAGCCAAGCTGAACCTGACACTTTGACACTTTCTTCTCTAAAGTTTTACATTTATATCAGGATTTGTCACGGCTTTCAAGCTTGTTCCCCAATTTTGATCACAGGATTTATTTCTCTGCATGAATAAATGTGAAGAAAGACAGCTGGATATGTGCACCCTTTGTGACAGGAAATCTATATAGGACACATCTGTTGGGGAAATCCTCTCAGATCTTTAATTGAGGGCGGACGTTGGCGACAAGTGGATTCAGGGAGCGACATCGATATTCCGGAGTGGACTCTGACCTGGTTTACTTTTGTGTGTGTGATATATGTCTGTGGGTAAAAAAAGTGCTGCTTTGT
The DNA here is from genome assembly GCF_910596095.1 of Thunnus maccoyii. Lineage (NCBI taxonomy): Eukaryota > Metazoa > Chordata > Actinopteri > Scombriformes > Scombridae > Thunnus > Thunnus maccoyii. The sequence continues at coordinate 13,039,638 of NC_056548.1, forward strand.
TTCCTGATTTTGTTCAAGCTTTTGTACTTCGCCTTTGGCTTGGCATACTGAAGGTTATTCAGTATGACCTCTGTCCTTACACTTGCCTCTTTTCTTGGTGTGTAATTGAGCATGACACTCAAGAATTGACAAGATGTTTCCAGTCAAGATATTTTACCCCACCTGATTCAACCCCCAGATGCTCCACTCTTATATCAGTCTGCAGTGTTCAATATACTCCAAGCTATATTTTCAAAATACATGCCGTATCCTCCCTGCCTCAACATGCTTCAGCCTCAGTAACCAATATCCTACATGTCCCATAATGCCTTTTGACAACCCCAGAGAATGTGTAATTGCTTGCAACCAGCAATAAAAGAAAAGAGAGCAAGTTTTCCAGTTGAGAAAAAAAACACATCCCAGTCTATTGAGGAAAAAGACTCAGAGTAACTGACCATAAACTTGCTGATGCTTTTTCTGCTACTCCACTGTCACCACCGGAAATATCTCATTGTCCATACATGGCCGGTTCTCTGAAATTTGTTGTACTACACTAACTACACTAACTAACAAAAAAAACGCATAATTAGTTTGTTGTTAAGCATTTCATATATCTGATACAGCTGAAATGTCTGAGGTACAGCACAGGTTAACATCACATAAAATTATCCTGGATCAGCTTTCCTCTCCTTACTTTTTGCGTGCCTTATGGCCTGCTGCCATTTTCGGCTGTCATTGGATCCATGTTTATGCACTGTTGCTCCGTAGCAATAAATTGTCTGTAGGTAGTGTTTAAAAGGGAATGCAATCAATTTCAATCAAATTGTTTAGATTTGCTCTGTGAACACACTGTTCAGATTTAATTATAGCAAAACTGTTAATGCCAAAAACAGATTACACATCTGACCCTTTTCCTAGTCAAGTAAAATTATTTTCACATTGGGGTGATCATGCTTGAAGGATAGTGTATTTGAAATGAAATAATCTGTATTCTGTTGATATGATTGTTTTTTTTTAAGGCAGTGAGTTTGTGTCCTACTGAAAAACTATGCTTTGCCATGTCGCATTAAATTTTAATGAGTGCTGCTGCCACAGGTTGAATCGTCTTTGAATAACACAACAGAAACAGCCTGACATTGCCAGCCGCGAGTATGTCTTGTTGATTTGGTGTGGCTTGTGTGGTGGATGGATTAATCGCCCGCACAGCTTTTCTGTGAAGCCATCAAAACAATGTCAGCTCAGCTAGATAGAGATGGAACGTCTGCGCAGACAATCTGCTCGGTTGAATCATCCATCTGCGACGCATCGCAATCTCCTGCACATTGTTCACCAAGCATCTCTCTGCTTCAAAAGAGGGAATGATTTCAAAGGCTGTACTGGCTGGGTCCTGGATCCAGGTGAAACAATAGCTTAAAGCAGACTTCTGGGCATGTGTGGATTTAAGCAGCTGGGGTTCCTCAAACAACACGATTTTCTTGGTTCATTGCCTAACCCATTATATTTAAAGAAAAAAGTGGAGTGAAGCTGTTTTCAGTCTCTTTTTTTTCTCCTCCAACAGGATTATTCCAGTGTGGTACCAGTCACAGAGCTCTCTTAATGGAGTGGGAAATTATTTTGACACATATATGACCTAAAAGATACAAACCAAAAGGAGATGGGGGGAAAACATTACTTTGTTGAGGGCGATTTGGTTTCTGTGTCTTTGTCCTTCTGGTCTTGTGCTGCTTCCGTTTTTCTTCCATCTTTCAGATTGATTTGCAGCTAGACAGAGAAATATGTCTCTCAGGATGTTCCGCTGAAGACTCTTTAAGGTCTGGTTTCTTCCTCCATCTTCTTCTTAGGCTCTGCTGTAATCTCATACAGCTGTCAGATGCAGGAGGAAATAGATTTTCAGGGCTACTGAATGGATAGTTTCCACTTCTGCTAAGCACTCTTTATCTCTGAATTCATTACGCTGAAATAGTCTTTCAAAAGTGATGTATATTGTCTTTAATGACTGTAGCTGATGTGTTGCATATTACTGTTTTATCTCCATCCCTCCCCTGTACAGCAAGACAACACACCCCAATGAAATCAGTTTCAAGATGTATTTATTTAATGTTTTTTTAACAAAATCTGCAAGCTGAAAAAACTTTTAACCCTTCCATTTGATACCCACAACAGACTATTCAATGAACTTTAAATAGATTTAGCATATACATACATAAAACATAAGAATAGTTCAGATTACATAGCTCGAGGGAAGATAAGTAAACCATAAGGATAACAGGGATATAATCAACTTTTACATCAAATATGAATACATTCGTAAGACTTGTCCATGTGCTTACTAAACGTTCCCTCTCCTTATTCTGTAAAATGAGGAGAAGCATCTCACCCAAGACAAGAAAATGGCTGACTCAACTAACTAAGCCATGAAGTAGAAATCTATTCCCATTATGAATGCAGTGGAGTGGATCGGGACGCATGTTTTCCTGCAAATGTCTTCCACTTCTCCTGTCTTACAAAGTTCTTACAGAGTGAGATAAAATCCCTCCACTTCTCGACTCATGAGGTTGAGACACTTTGATCTCAGGCACTTTCTGAAATCATGAGGTTGTAGACTGACAAACACAAACAGAATAATTTACACACATAATGTAGCCTGTTGTCTAGCCTTACATTCTCTACATACTGTACATCATTATTTACAGTATAGGCCTTTTCTCATCTCTTATATAATCTTTCTTTAATGTAAATCTATAATTTGCAACTAACTGAGAAGATACACATAAATTTAACAAAAAGGCAGAACGTTTACTTCAGTTCAAGCTGTCACATCACCCGACCTGGATTCATCATGTACAAGCTGAAACATACTGGCCCAGATTCTGATCAGCTCATAAATACAGAATTTATTTTTGACTCACTCTCTGCTATATTTTGCTCTCGAGTATAAAAATGTTACCCTATTTCCAGTCATGGGTCAATTAAAAGCTAAATAAAAGCTCCCGGGTGGATGGACTGTAAGACCTCGAGGACAAATGATAAGTCAGTCAAAGTTGAGTATACCGAAAGTTACTTTAAAAATACCTCTGATTATGCACATTTCAAAACTTTCACAGTATTTTCCAGTGGGGCAAAAACCATGCCTGTCTTACACAAGAGAAAAGAATAAAAATGGAAAAACATTTTTAAATAAAAGTTGACCCAGGTCTGGAAATAAATCAAATCTCAGTCAGAATTTTGTCAAAGGTTTTGTGTGTTGTTTAAGACAAGAGCAAGAGAGTATTTTTATAAAATTACTCAGTAAATTACCTTTCACCAATAAAAAAAAAGACATTGGTACTGAATTATACGTATATACAATAAGTGAAACCTCTCACAAAGTACTAATAACCTGATAATTTTACACTTCATGGAAATAGACATTTCCTCATGTTTTAAGGCATACAGTCATTATGCACAAGTCTACGTTTTCAGTCAATGACAAACTGAGATCAATGGCTGAAGAATGCGGACCATCCGAAGCTCTCAGACTCAGTAAACTCTATGTACATTATGGACAGACAAATCAAAGTGTGATAATATAATGTGCCATGAATCTGTTTGTAAATGTTAATAAAGTCATGCAGGCTCAATTTTAATTCCTATTATATTTATCAAGAAGCTTAAAAACATTTTGTACTTATTCCTGTAACTCAGTCTGATCTGCTACCATTTTATGTCAAGCACAATGTCAAGTGCACCCATTATGAATAGCCTTCAAATTAACTCAAACACCATTTAAAGACATCACTTGTTTCAGGAAATTTGTATTAAACAATTGAAGAATTGTGTGAATGTATCTCATTTTCAGGTGATCGGTGATTTCATCTCCATCCAAAGTCACTTTTTTTCCATAAAACAGTGAGAAAAACAGTATAAAAACAAACTTTAAATCACGCTGAATAACAGCTTTCTTTATTATGTCCATTCAAATCTTATTTAAATGGATGTATGTTGTGTTTTACTGAGAAACTCTTTGAGAAAAAACAAACAGCAATGCAGATACCTGTGTTTACTTTCTCTGTACATTTTCATCTTTCATCCCTTGTAAGCAAATCAGATAGATTTCTATAATTCTGTATTTCATAAAAGAAGAACATCTGAAAAATATTTTCCAAAAGCATCCACGCTCTTTGTGCAGTCTTTCATGTTCCCAGTGGGTAAAAGCTGCATCATTTGAGTTTGTCTGGCTCAGTGTCTGTCATCAGCGTCATGCATGTTATGTACAAGTCAGACGTGACCAGATATTCTTGATAACTCTACCTGTAAAGGGGAGAGAAACAGGCCAGTTTCCCACATTCTCAGTTGTTTGAAGTGATGCAGGATGGATGCCATATGGCGATCACACAGTCTTAGATCCAGTTCACCATTGGGAAAGTCCGGCCTCTTTTCCCTTCCTCCTCCCATCCGTGTCTCCACATCAGTCAACATAGCTGCAACAGCACAGACGGGGGGTCTGATCTGCCCGATAATGAAGAACAGTAAGACTTACAAGGTTGTGTAGATGTAGACAAAGATGATGACTACCAAGTTGAGAATGGTCCCAATGATGCCCAACATGGCCAAGATGGACTCCTCCTTACTTTCCTTGTCTTGGATTCCCTTTTCCTCATCACTGTAGACAGTGTTTACCATTTTCCCTGGAAAAGTCCGAAGTTTTCGTCTCAGACCAGTCTGGAGTGAGCAGATAAGAGGGAAAAGAAAAACACAATCCATGTGTTAGTTACTGCAACTGGATAATTATTCCTTTGAAGATTTTCTTTGCACAGTGTATGGTGGACAGCGATAATCCCAACAAGGAAATGTATCCATTGGTGAGATTTAGGCTATAAAATAATTAAAAAGTAATTAACAAAGTAATATTTTTTCTTGTGTTCTACCAAATTACTGTCAACATGGAAAAAAGTTAAATGAATTACATTAAATGGATGGAAAGCTCCCAACCAGTTCTAGTTTAATAAAATGCATTATTATCAGGACTGAAGTAGCCAAATGTGTTTTAGAGAATGTTTTAATGCAATAAAAAATGAAGAAAATCTTTATGGTCCAGTGAACAGAACAACAGATTTCAAAATCTTTGCATGTGATGAAAAAACAGCAGCAGGTGTATGTGATGCTTGTATCTTCTTTTTTTTACCAAACTTAGAGGAAGATCTTGTGTGTTTCACTTAAAAAATCACTTAAATAGTGTAGGTTATCTCATATTTTGGTTAATATCTTCTCTTATAAATGTATGGAAAATTCTGTTACCTATATCTACATTTTACCCCAACCTGAAACCTTTCTACAACTCCCACAACACACACACACATAAGTTAGAAGACCTCAAACTGTAAATAGGTTTTACTGTACTGCTGCCTCTTGCATGTTGCACGATGTTGCCTATATGCCTTCATACAGCTATGTTTTATTCAAGAATATGAGAAAGATTTTCCATCAAAAATAAATTACTCTGCGCTGTTTCTTCAATTAAATATAGTCATCTCCAAAGGTTTAAATGCCGAAAAGAGCAATTCAGTGAACACACGAGATATAGAATCGAGTATTTGACAGCTTAAAACTGTTTCATTAATGTGAAGTGCAAAATCAAGCTGCTGGATAATTGAATCATGTTGCATTCACAAGGTTAAACAGATGCACCAATTTCTATATAATCAGTTTAAAATACATGCATAGGTCCTTGATACAATTAATGAAATATGAACAGAAGGATACATTTGTGCTTATCTCTGCTTTAATCCAGTGTTAATGCAGTGTATCCTGTATACTACAGTAGTTTTAGGCAGAAATTTTGGCCATTTCACAGTCTAAACAAAAGTCATGGCTTGGCTTAGTCATGACTGTTTTTTGATCTATTTTAGAATAACCTTTTTGTATTCAGATTCTGAAGGCTTATAGCAAATTTTATATATAGTGTTTTGTTTTTCTGTTTTTTACAAATGCAAGTCTAGGGGATGAAAAGCACATTAGTGGTTGAGTAAAACACTATAAATCATGATCTTAATTACTTTCCTATAACAATAATGAAAACATTGTCTGTCTTAGAAATGGTTGTTGCCATGTGGACATGTATCTAGAATTTTCTAGTTAGATGTTGAAACACAGCTTTAACACTTCTGCGAACACTAGCGTACCATACTTCATCTATTTTTCAGGTATTATGAATATGTTATAAAGTATGATGTAAGCAGAGTTGCCCTTATACACTGGATTTTTACTTTCCATAAAATACTGTTGCATAAATAGCTGTTTTATTAATTCACACTTATTCTTAGCATGAAATTATGAACTTCTGGTTATAACAGAATAAATCATGATAACAGTGCACTTCTGAAAACAGACACCAACTCTCCTTTTGACTGACATGCTGGACATCAGAGGAATGGCCCCTCAGAGGCACCGTGAGTGGGCAAAGTCTGCAGATATTCCTGCTCCAGACTCTATTCAGCTGTGGAATTTCTTCAACTGTGGGACTGTTGTGATCCCATACAAGTTCTGAGTGTGCCAGCACGCATGTGTGAGTTTTAAGGGGTGTGTGTATTGATTTGTGTAGCCTGAGGTGGAGTATTAGAAACTAGCTGTATGTTTATAGCCCGCAGGCGCAGCAGCTTCTGCAAGTTGGCATCCAAACACCTCTCAGGAGAAAAGCACTCCTTTTGCGGGTCAGTGGGTTTTATATTCTGACTAGCGACAGTAAAGCATGTAAGCTAATGCAGACCAAAAATAAACCTTTTAAAAGGAACTGTTTCTCTTAGTAAGACACTTAGCAATATAAACTAAACATTTTTGACTTCCAGCAGGTGTTTTTAAAAAGAAGTTAGTACAACTCAGGTTCACAATTGCCTTTTTTGGCTGACTTACTTTATAGGACAATAAAGCTGTCTTTTAGTACTTTTGTGTAGTGACATTTCAGTTGCATCAATGATATTCAACAAAGATTCAAAACAAAGCAATTTTCAAGTGACAAATCAAATGATATTCACCAATCATTTGCATTGGTTTCTTGCTGTCTATGTACGAATCCACTGTGTATTTCAGATAATATGATGTTGTTCCTCTCACATGATCACAAAAACATCTCTTTTTTTCCTGATGAGGAATCTAATTTCACAGAGTTGTTTACTACAATTAATCTATTCAAAGCCCACATTATTAAGGTTAATTTGCAGACCGTCCTTTGCTGTAATTGAAATAACCTTTTGAAACAGCTCTGCCAAAGTGGAGATTTTCTAAGTCACCAGTGCAGCAGTCTCAGGCCCTCTCAGAGATACAGCCGCCCCCCCGCCCCCTTTTCTTTGACTCACTGATTGTGTTCTCGGACAGTTTGGCAGCGGGAAAGATCTAGACACAAATCACCACCTGCCAGGAATCGGTCACATTGTATCAAAGTCTAGGTGTTGTCTTCTGTGGATGGATTACAAAGAGGAGGGATGAAACTCACTGAGTTGATCACAATAAGATAAAGTAAGGCATCTAAACAAGGAGGCAATGCTGCTGTAGAAATGATGGATTTTATGAGTCAAACGCAGCATAGAAAATTATAAACTGACCACCATCAAGCAACGGCTTTTGCGACTATTGATTTTCTATACGTTTATATGAAGGCCATCTATAAAATGACTTTCCTACAGTAAAAGGCAGAGACCTTTTGTTCAGGCCTGTTTATAAGAGTAAGAGCATCAAAAGGATTGTCCTTTCTGAAAGGCTACTATCCCACCCAGTGACTCTGAATGATAGCAAAGTCCAATCATTGACATGCATTGTGCTCTCGACGTACATAAAAACCCCATCAGGCTCTGTTTCTGTGTTAAAGTGCGTCCTCCTCCTCTGATCTGTAACAATGGGCTTTGATTGCCTCTCCTGGGGAGCGCTATAAACAGGGCTTCCCTCAACCTGAATGGAGATCTTTGTGTGGCGCGCTGGATGTGCCCTCATGCATGAAGATGCCTGCTTGCTGCTGATATAAACAAGCGCTCAGCAAAAAAACAAGGAGGAAAAAATGTGCCCGAGGATGTTGATGGGGGAGGAGGAGGAGGAGGAGGAGGATGAGGAGAGATGGTAGTGATTGGAGGTGGTGAGGGGTGGGGGTCCAAGCATTGCCAAAACCTGGGTGCTGAGGAAACAGCTGTGCGTCACACAGCAAAACCCTCTGGACGCAATCCAGTGCCTCCTCATCCAACGACTCTGTCAGTCTGTACAGTGTGCAACAGAGAGGGCTCTGTTTCAAGTGGCGGACAGTGCTGGCATCCTGGGATATGCCATAATCATTAACCACCCATAATGACTTCCCCTCTCTATTTAACGCTCAGGCTGGACAATGTGTGATAGGGTCAGAGCTGCCATAATCCAGGACCAGCTGGAAATGAAACACACTGAAAGTATACTGACTTAGTGTGTCTTAAACATATAATCCAGCCAAGATACAGATTCCTCTTCTCCACCAACACCTCTTATTGATTAGTCATTTGACTGTGTGCTATTCTAAGGTACATAGGATTTAGTTATCTCAATATTGATCCCTGCTGTCACTCAAGAGCCTATTTCCAACAATTCTAACACCTTTATGTCCTAACTTTTCCCTCCGTGACTAATCTTTGCTGTCAGGGCTACTCAGGATTTAAATATGATCCATGTGGTATGTCGGGACAAACAACTCCTCCATTCAAAATGAAAAGCATCTCCTTCCTTTCTCAGTTCTCATGAATTATTGTCTTACAAGACGAGCTCACACCTGGCTCTCTTGTACAGCAACAGCCAGAAGCGTATTTGTATAAAAAGAGCACACAGAAAGACAGAGAGAGAGAGAGAGAGAGAGAGAGAAATGGGGCAATGCCATACCTGGGACAACAAATCCGGACACTCCTGCTACACTTAATAGAAGCTAACATCCTCAGATCAGTGGAGAGTAAAACCTTTTGCCACTTGAATAATCCCGAGCATGTCAAACGACTCCAGATGCTAACACAGTCTGACAGGCAAGAGTCGCTTTTGGCATTGTTTTAAAATGGAATTAAAGCAAACAGCTCCCAGCCCCTCCCAAGTGTGTATGTACACACACACACACACACACACGGGTTGACACCCATCACACATTGATATAGACAGCCACATTAAAAGTAAAAATTATAAAGTATCACATACCATCTAACAATACATGTTTGTCAATAAATCAAAAAAAAGTGTTTTAAAATGAGAAGAAATTTTACAGTTTTCAGCAAAATCACATGAAATACTGCCACTAATGAGTGTGACCCATTTTTCACCTGTGCTCACTGTTCTGTGCCTGACAAGAAAGTAACAGATTTTTCAGATTCAGATATTTTTGAATTGACAAGAATTGCATTTGCAGAGAATTTGTTTTGTTTTTTATTATTCAACAAAACCTGCTAGAGATCCCTCTGAAAAGTTCAAACGTGCAAAAAGTTGCATCTTAAATCGACAAACAAGGAATTTAAAAATTTACAGAAATGGAAGTCGTATTAACTCCCGCAGATGCTTTGTTTTTGCCTTTAATTCAACTTTAAAACATGTCAGTAAAAGACTAGTTGAGTGCAGAACCTCATCATGTATCATATCAATTCTTCCACATGCAAAAAGCTAAAGACAGGCTTCCATTTAAGATCCTGCTGTTACATAATAAGCATTTAAACTTGTCAGCAATATGCTCGGGTGCAACTCGTGTGGATGCGTTTTCTGGACAAACAACCACCTCAGGTAACTGCATCTCTCAAAGTAAAGCAGCAAAGACAGAGGATGGTTTGATTTAAGGCAACATCCAGAGTGGCTCTGCTACCTTGATCAATGATTCATACCGAGACAACTGAGCCTGGAAATATCCCACATTTATGAAGAATATATCATGATGCATGATAAATTCATAGCTACACACTGTCATGACATTTAAAAATTGTGAAAGATTCATTAAGTATTTGTTGACAGTTCACACAGACGCCCTGCACATGATGATGAATTAAATATTTTAAAAAAAGCTCCTGTTTTTGGGATGACGGTGGTGAAAGGGGAGACCTACCTTGCAAAGCATCAGGAATAACATAGCATTGGACATGCTGGAAGGGGACGCCTTTCCGTAGTGCACAGACATCCCTGGCAACTAAGGTGAAAGTCGACCCCTCTCATCCTTCGGCTGTGGAGGGGCACAGGATCTGGAGAGGGCTGGCTCGTCTTCCAGGCGGTCCAATTTTAGGGCTCTCGTTGGATGTCGTACCCTGCAGTGCTCCACTGTCTCCTCGCCGAATTTCATCTCACTAGTGGCCAAGTTCTAGCTGCCATCACTTTCTCCTCCTCAGCCCTTCTGAGAGCTGAAACCGTGCTGCCCTCTTCCTCTCAACTCTACCTCCTCTCCTCTTTCTCTGTCTTTTTTTTTTGTTGTTTGCCTCCCCACGTCCTCTTCTTTCTCCTCCTCTTCTTCTTCTTGTCTGTGTGAAGAGATGATGTCAAGTTGAAGAATGGAGTAAGTTGATGGGCAGATGGAGGTGGGAGGGTAACAAAGCTGTTTCATGTGAACATTTCCATCCTCCTTTGTCTTTATTCCACAAAGCTTACCCAAAAAAAAAAAGAGATTTCAGTCTTGTCTCTCCTGCCAAGACGCCCTATCAACCCTTAATAATCATTTGAAAGACTCATCTCCTGAATCAAACTTTTAAACATGTTTAGCTGCTGTCTTGGCTTTTAAATGATAAATGATAACCTGCTCAAGTGGTGGAAACCCCTGCTTGCTCTACATGATGTGTAACCTAACATACCTTTTCTTGTGCTCCAGTGGCTGAGTGTGTATCCCTAACTGAGTGGAGCATGAACACTGGATGGCTATAAGAGAGAGAAAGAGAGAGAGAGGAGAGAGAGGAGGTGCTGTGAAGGAACCCGTCGCCTCACACTGACGCTGTCGTGGTTGCTTTCGCTCCACAGGCAAGAGGTATCCCCTGCTCCCTTTCTCCCGCGCATATTAATGCAGCTGCGGTTGCCTGGCAACCGACTCAGGGGAGTCACACAGAGCTTGACGACAAGAAGCATTTGTGACAGAGGCCGGGATGATGGGCGAGGGTCTCCTCCGGTATGTTTTTGTGAGGATTTTGTGTGTATATATAGCTGTGTGTGTGTGTGTGTGTGTGTGTGTGTGTATTCATGCAAAATATGATAGCAGCCATTGGCCAGTGTGTGTGTGTGTGTGTGTGTGTGTATACATTTCTGTGTTTGAGTTTATGCAAAATCTGCATGCTCCTGTCAAAGTTGGACACTTGGATGGGAGTGTGCATACGAGTGAGTGGGTGTGTGCTTGGGTCATGTGTATTCATAAATAAAGTGTGTGTGTTCGTGTGTGTGAGAGAGAGACAGAGAGAGAGAGAGAGAGAGAGAGAGCGGTGTGCAACTTTCATGTGCTTTAATGCTTAAGATGCAAGTGTGTGTGCGTGTGTGTGTGTTTTGAACCATCAGTCGACCAGTCTTTGTGTGAAAAAGAGAAGTAGCTGGTGTGCTCACAAGTCATGTGTTCTCATGCATAAGGTGAAAACACGTCTGTGTGTATCACCTCTTATTTCCCCATTCCGCCTTTGATGTAGATATTCACAGTACAGAACTTTCTTATCTTGCCTTCAGACGTGCGTCACATCAGTGTCAGTGAGTGGAGGTACGTAATGGATACACTGATCAAATGTGAACAACCTCCTGGACATTTCACTGTGCAATCCGACACCAGGACGAACCCTCCCAGACTCAACCGTCCCGTACAGTCCGCTCCCCTCCAATCCCGTGTTCTCACTTCACTTCAGCCAGAGGGAAGGACACAAGCTTTCAGTGATTGAACCAAAAGCAGAGAGACTTATCTCTCTGTCTTTTCAAGGAAGTGACTCACCGAGGCCATGCCACCCATTTCTCATTTAAAGAAATGGGCAGTTTCACTACTTGAATATTTATAGTTATTCATCAGTTCACATTGCAGCCATTGGCTTTCTACGAGGGATATATCCTTCCAGTAAAGAGGACAGAATAAAAGCTGCATCTTGATGTATTTTGTTATGACGTCATAGGGTCCCAGCTTGCTTGTATTTTCTTTATCACGAACAGTAGAAGCTTTCTTTCAGTATTTTCCAACTGGATTCTAATTCACTTCTCTCACTGTTTCTTGAAAAAAGGAAGCAATGATTTAAAATATTAATAAAAGCAGCTTAATGTCATAATTTCAATAGAGTGGTGAGGATTATATTTCAGAAATGCTAGTGAAAATTCAGAATTGGAGGATGTGAAATTAAAAAAAATAGTTTGGAAATAGATTTCTCCTTTGAACAATATTTCATTATGTGAATGGGTTTGGTTGCTAATGGAAATGTTTAGGATGTGAAACAGCTGCCAACAAATTAGTTTAAGCTTGATGTTGCTTTGCGCAGGAAATGACCCGGAATGGACAGCAATAAAAATGGAAATGTAAAGGAAACATTCCCTCCGAACTGAAACCACCAGTGTGCATAATTTTATTGCAGATTTTCCATCCCTCTCTGCCACAAGATTAACTAAATTAGACTGTCGCTGCCTGCACGGGCATTTATAATAATTAATCAGGGTGTCCATCGAATTTGTTCTTGCCATCTGGTAACCAAATCACAGAGTGCTGTCTCAGAATGTATGGTGATCATCTTTTGTCTCACATCAATTTCTGTTCAAGCAGGCCAACATCAGTCTCAACACAGGCTCAGGCTCAGGCACTTGTATACTCATCTAAACTGTTATCAAGAAATGTTAACAGTTTAGATGAGTGTCAAAACTGACTGCAGACTGAACTGATAGGGTTTTATTATACACACACTTGAATGGAAGCTCTCCCTCCGCAGACTTCCATCAGCAGGCTATGTAAACAAACAATAGATAGATTTTGCTTATTTTTTCCCGTTCTTTACTTAAAAATATAAAATCAAATACATCTGTACATGTTTGAGCCTGAATCTGATCCGAAATATGCAAGTGGAACAACCTTAGCTCCGATACTGATTGCTAACACTTCAAGTACTCAGATAACTTTTTTATTGTCACGAGCAATGTAACGCATTAGTTTTGCAATTCAAGTAATCAGTTACCTAGTTACTTAGTTTGTTAAGTAACTTTTTGCTAGTGTTTGTAATGTGTTATTTCAGAACATGGTGGTTTATGTTGGTAATTGTCATTTTTTAACTGGTTTATAGTTTTAACCATAAATGAGGTGGCTGTTACATTTCTTGACCACAGCTGTATTTGCTACTGTGTTTCTGAGATCCTGTCCACTGCATTGCATGTCAGTAAGAGCTGACATTACTGAGAACTGTTTGCTGTCTCTCATTACATAACCAATATGCAGAAGGAATTGCAAACACATTTGTGGGAATGTGCGAACAATCTGATCACGAGGAGGAAGTAGAGGTAACTTTGCAAACAGAGCATTTAGAACAGACTGTCCGCTTTTGACTTGCAGGGAACATTTTTACGTACTTTCACCACAAGTTTTGGAACTTTTACTGTGTTTAACATAGACATTTGATATTATAATTGTATATACAGTAAATGACAGAAAATCACAAAAACATGTTATGTCCCCTTTAAAGCTGCATTAATCATTATTTTTAAATTAACAGTGCATGAAATGTTTACATATATGTGAATAGAGTTGCTCATAATAATGAACCCACATTATATTCAGCTCTTCAGCTCTACAGAGCTTTTTAGCGTCTTTCAGCTCATCGTTTTGGTTCTGCAGCCCACAAATTTACTGTTGTGATTCATTCTTACCGCTCTCAACAACTTTGTTTCCAGCCAAAGCAGGCAGCTGTTTACAGCAAAAATGCTCTAATAAACTGACTATATGCTACATGTAGCACCAAACAACAGACAGATAAAATTAGCAAGTAGCTGGTGAACATAGTGAAGCATTTAAGACCAAACACTTCCATCAGGAGTTGATGGAGATCAAAAGAGAACAAAAAGGATAATGTGATGTCACTGTTTACAGTTTGTTTACAGTTTGTTTTGCTGTCCCCGAGTGACCATAAAACATTTAATGTAGGTTTAACCTTATTAACATGAATTGGTTTCAATGTCCTAGAAGAAAAAACACACTTTAAAGTGAAATTGGCAGAGGGTTTTACAGAAATATACTTTGTGTGAAGAAAGCTGAAAAGTGTGCTGAGAGGCTGTTGGATCTGAAACTTTGGAAGCCTTGAGTTTACTTTAATTAATTTCAGAGGGTAAGATACTCTAGCACACCTTTCATGAGGTAGATCTAAGAACACAAAGGCCTTGCTGCAAATTGGTGTAACAGAATATCTCACCCACACAATCTCCAGGTATTAGCGGATTAGTTTTTGTTTTAGATTCGAGGATAAAGTAAATGGAATCTGAGGGTCTTCACAATCCAGATTAGCAGAGAGGTAATCAGCAATTAACACCTCTGGTTTTCTTCTTAGCATCTGCTCTTCTTGGCATGTTTGTATTCATTCCTTCAGACTGTGCTTTCTAATTTGTCCTTCAGAGAATGCAGCTCAGGACTGCCACCTCATTAATTATTGAGAAGGCAGAAAGTTGTACCATACACACAAACATACACAAACAAAGTTTACTACAAACACTGCGCTCAACACATTGGATGTCAGCCGACATCAAGGCTAGAACTTCTGTTGAGTTTGGAGGAAATATAACAGAAAAAAGTAGAAGTTTTGACCAGTAAACCTTTTGTATTGTTGTCAGAAAACCTTGAAGAAACATCAAACACTAGCTGAAGTTCTTAAAAACCACAAAGGGTTAGCCGGTCTTGAAAGAAAGATGTGTGAAAATCTCCACCATACTTCAATCTCCACAAAAGCTTTTTTCTTTTTTGGTGGGGGTAGAGAGACACGGCTGAAGTTAAGTGGGATCCTAAGAGTGGTTGCATGAGACTAAGGAGTAAGGCAGTGTCATGGCTGCCATTAATCCTAATTAGTGGAGAACATGACAGCAGCATATGGGTGTCCTTCAGTCAGAGAGCCAGACGGCTGCTCTCCAAATCCTGTTCCTGTCACTAATAGAGATGCCGAGACGCTGGAAATAAAAATTCAAACTTTGAACAATGTTTTATTCTTTGCTCTGTGGGAAAGATGGATGGGTCATAAGCAGAGTCCAGACAATGTAAAAGCATTCCTGTTGATCCTGTTGTAATGGGATCCTGGTAACCTCAAATTGGGTGCTTTGTGTGTGTGTGTGTGTGTGTGTGTGTGTGTGTGTGTGTGTGTGTGTGTGTGTGTGTGTGTGTGTGTGTGGAGGGAGGGTGGTGGGGCTTTAGAATGTAAAATGATGTGAACCTAACAAAAGCCATTAAAGATTGATTTTTGATTGAAGTTTTGTTTTCTGCCTCAGGGCTCAAGTAGCTTAAAGTCTGATGAAAAAATGAAAATGCTTGACCTACAGAAAAAGCTAAATCACTCAGAAATAATTGTAGTAATGCTTTTAGGCTTGATTGGTCAAAGCCTGCTACAGCCAACCCAAGACTTGGCTTCCTGTTGGCATTTTCATTCAATTACTTCATCGTGCAGCTTCATAATCAAATAAGATACTACATGTTCATTGGAAGTCTGATTTGACCCCCCCAGTTCAAGATTTTATTAGTCTTCGACATATGACTTTGAATTGGATGGAGAATTATGTATTCCGTTTTAAATGATGGGTGGATGATATATTAGTGTGTATACTGTGATTAGGAATGCAATATCTGAAAATGATTGAAAAATTAATGGTTGAGCTGGAAGGATATCATAGATTCATTTACTAATTTGTTCAATTAATTTAATTAAATATTAAATTTGTGTGTTATAATGACAGATGTGTTAGCAGAGGAGACATGGTAGGTACTTATCTAATATGTAATTTTCTATATCTATATATCTATATCACATAATAATAATAACAATTATAATAATAATAATAACTTTATTTGTATAGCACCTTTCATACAAGAAATGCAGCTCAAAGTGCTTTACAACAAAAGAAATTACATGCTCCAAGTGCTTTACATGAAAAGGACATAAAAGAACATATAAGCACTTTGTTTCCCAGATAACCAGTAATAATGTACAAAATTACACATTTGCAACATTTTTAGAATTAAAACATCTTTCATTTTTCTTACTGTTTTTACATTAACATTATTTTTGGTTATTTCCTGTTAACTATGTGTGTATCTGTTGATACGTTCTAATAAATCTGTTGATCTGTGCATCTGATCTGGGTGGCAATCTACTGCATACAAGTGACCTAACAAGGATAAATAAAGTTGTATTGAAATTAACTGAATTGAACTGAATCTTTATCATCTGTAGCACAGCAGCAAAATTTGTTTGTAAAGCCCATATTCCCATGAAACGCACTGGGCTGTGAGGTGGCTTTCCCATAGTGGCTACAGTTGGGACTGCAGGTCACGTGACTGGCCACTGGTTCAGGAAGTCTTTTCCCCATACACAATCTTTAGAAATAAACTACTGTAAAAAACATGGTCACATGGTCCCAGTGAGAAACTTACATTTGAATGAACACCATCTTGGAACACCGATAAAAAAACATGATCCAAAGTAAAAAAAAATTGGCTACCAGCACCTCTAAAGCTAATAATTAACATATTGTAGAACTAGTTCGTTCAAATCTGTACAAAAACCTACCTGTAAAAATGACAATTTGTGGTTTGTGGGTGTTATGTGATGGACCATTTCCGGGCTGGGATCAGTAACTTTCTGGAGTTTTCTTCTGTTCCGGTCTTTACGCTAAGCTAAGCCAACGGCTGCTGGCTGTAGCTTCCTCTTTACTGCACTGAAATGAGACTCATATAAATCTGGTAATCTGACTCTCAGTAAGAAAGTGAATTATTTCCCAAAATGTGGAACTATTGCTTTAATACACCCACCATAAAACCTGTGATGTTGAATAGCAGCCCTTGTAAACCACTGTATTGCTGTAAATAAAGTATTTGTGTGCTGAGAATAGAGGGGATGACATTTCTTGAGCATACAAGTCTTTTCTCCCTGATAATAAAGCTTTCTGAGTTGCTCAGACTCTCTCTTTCTCTCTAGAGGTGTAGTCTACATCGATGCAGGAGCCTAAAAAAGAACCTGGTGGGGATACTAAAGAGGGCTTTAAGACTTTAAAACACAAAAGAGTGTTTGATTATCAAAGTGCGTTCCTTCCACACAAAGTTTTTTGATTTGTGTCACAAACTACACATCTACATAGATCTTAAGAGAGATATCATCTTTAAAAATGTTTTTTTAAACTTATATATTGTAGATAAACATCAGGTGCACCCATAACACACCTTTCCTTTCCTCTTTGTCTTCCTCTGCTTCTCCTCTTCTCTCTTTCTCTAAAAGCCAGCCTGATACCCTCCGAGCCTAATCTCAGACTCTACTACTTACATCAAAAGCCTGTCAGCCTGAGCACATGAAAGCCTGTTTTCTGAGAACTGCTCGTCGTCCGACTGGAACACTCGATGCAGCTTTCATTTTTATCCTCCGAACATTCGACAGAAGAGTGGATGTGGGAGCCCATCCCGAAACCGTCCGTGGGTCAGCACGTAAACAGTTCGACTGTTTTCTTCTAATGGAAATACATTCAAATGTATTCTCCTTTATTTATATATTCCTTTGACTATAAGCAGCATAAACTATAAGGTCTGAACTTCTGCAGCACAAACAAAACCTCATCATCAATCCGGCTGGTACTTGGGATAGAAAAGCATGAGGCAATCAGCTTTGATGTTCAGCTCGTTCAATATTACTGTCAACTTTCAAAGTCAGTTATGGAGGCCATCTTTGTTTTCCAGCAGGCATATGAAGCTTCTACTGTTCACTCAATGGCTACAGTAAACAACATCTGGCTTTCTTATGACATTTATGTGCGTATGAAATATTGCACATAGCTACTGACACAATACAAATTGATGTAGCCTGTGTGTGTAAACAGCTTCCTGAGTCGCGTGGTGTATGTTTGTTTTTGAGTTTAAATGACAGAATGAATAGGTGACTCTATCAAGATGATAAACTGTCACATTGCCAGCAGCTGCGGGTAGAAAATACCCTGCAAATTAATCAGTCATCACTCTGAAACTGTTGATTAATAGAAACAAGAAAAAAAAAGCAGCTTCCTTGTATCTTTTTCTTTTCTGAGGAGCACGCTATCTTATGAGGCTCTGATGGTACAACAGAAGGTGCAGTAATAAATCATGCGTTGCATACAAAAGCATCATAATAGCTCACAGGTTATTCAATATTGAGATGCTGAGGCCTGAATCAGAATGTAGAGAACAGCCTTTGTCTGCTTCTCTTTGAGATCAATGTTTGCAAAACATCAATGTGATATTCAGGTGGATTTCTCCCTCAACCCTTTCTTCGCCATCATCATTGCGCTTTATTCAAGTCAACAAATACAGTGTTGTCTTGGTTCAATACGGCATCTCACATATAGAAATGGAATAAAAAAATCACTCTCCTTAAGAAAATTGGCCTTAAGCTATTAAATAATAGGGATAATGATCAAGGACAGAGCAGCATTAGCACGACTAAGAAGCATCCTCCACATCAAATGATTATTTTTCTCTCCAACTTACTGAAAGCAAGATAAGTAAGCTAAGTAGGACACTGTGGAGCTGAGAAATAGATCATTATCTGGCTGAAAAATAACACGTTGAGAAATGATTCTGGCAATTCTAACATACAAAAGCTTCTCTTATGCTCGGTCTTCTGGGTAGTGACAATGTTATGTTCATCCTCCACTGTGCTCCATCTTTTATACGCCTGGAAAGAAATTATCTAGGGTAGAAGCTAACTCTTTGGTCCTGCTGACAGTGCATCTGCTGTTTTGTTTCGACACGCAAATGCATGCATTTATTGTTGCACTGATGGTGAGTCGACTGTTGAAAAGCACACAGAGATTTTAAAAGGGGTGTTGATACATCTGTCTTTTCTGAAACGGTTGCAAGCCCATCTGCCAAGTCTGTCTGACAAATGATCCATTTGGTGGGAGACATTAACATATTGAACATGGGGGATATCGAGCCAAGGGATTACAGCAACACAATCCTGGATGGATCAGATCTGGAGGTATTAAAAATGAAATAAGAAATCTTGCGGCCTTGCGTTGCGCTGCTCTGTTCTGCTCCGCTCACTGCAGGTGATTTAGGAGGTTTAACAGTCGTACTGATCCTGCAGGAAGATAAGTCCTCCTCTCT
Organism: Thunnus maccoyii; assembly: GCF_910596095.1. Classification (NCBI taxonomy): domain Eukaryota; kingdom Metazoa; phylum Chordata; class Actinopteri; order Scombriformes; family Scombridae; genus Thunnus; species Thunnus maccoyii. Next base: position 13,058,869 of record NC_056548.1, read on the forward strand.
CTGGCCATCGCTCCCTCTCATTCTCGCTTTTTCACACGCATGCACACAAAGAAACACCAGTTCTTAGTCAGACATGAGAGATCAATGCTCGCAACTTTGGACTGAGTTCAAGCCTATCGCTGAGATCTTATTTTTATCAATACCACAGTAGATGCCACATGCAAGCTCAACATCCAGTGTTTTTCCACAGGGTGTGTGGGAAGTCTGAGGTTTAGACTTGCTAAAATTTGGCAAACTCCCAGTCACTGTAGGTGTTTAAATGTAAGCAGACTTGATTTGGGAAAACTTGCTCAGAATATAAAAACTGTGATTTATGGTGAAAAATCAAAATATCAAATCCAACAAAATGCATATTTGCACCTTAGCAAAACTAAAGATGATTTTAAATTATCCCTCAAATACTGTATTTTTATTTTTATGTGATTTAAGGCCCACAATATATCTGGAAGACCACTCATTTTGGTTTTATCATTTCAAATGTTCAAAATTCCATTTATATCTAATATATCAAATTTCTTAAATACTGTAGCTCTCGTAGCATTTGACTTGGTGTGATTTTCTTTCAATCATACTTCAAAATATACTTGTATTTTGCTTCCTTGTTTGCAGTCTTTTTGGTATTTTGTGTCAGTGCAGTACTTTACGCTCTGCACACACTCACGCAGGTGTTTTCACTTTTCCAGGCTGATTAGACCTCTGCTCAGCTTCAAGTTGGTCAGAAACAAGTTCAGGTTGATTACAAGAAAGTTGTACAGCAAAGTTCTTTGGCATGTCCTCATAAAGTATGTAGTACTAGGAGCTTGATGACATATATACTTGCAGGGCTAGTTGGTAAACTACTGTAACTGGTGAGTTAGCTGCTAACACGCTAGCCAGCATCAGTCACAATAGCTTCCAGAGCATTTCTCTATTTTCTCTGTTCTGGACTATTAACTTCCCCTGGCATTTTGTTGATTGGATTGCTAACTAAGCTTGTCAGCTCAGTTGCTAACAGGACATCAAAAGAGACTTGTACCATCATCTCCTGTCTCAACTGTCTGCAAACCATTCCTTTTTTGTGGTGCAATTTATACCTTGACAGAAGAAGGTTATATAAATGTTGATGGTGCAACACAGCTGATACAGTAAACTATGACAGCTAACACCTTCATTTAGACTCACCCTTCGCTCCCTGACAATAGCATTGTGAGCTAAATTTGCACTGATTTACTTTGGTAAATTCACTGAGCACAGGCCAATCTGTAGATGCAGTTCTGATCCAATCAAGCAAAGTAAATGAAAACATCTGCGTGGATGGACCACAGGTGTGCAGGAGCTTTAACCTCTTAACATCCACAGGGTTGCCAGCGACCCACTTAAGCCAGTTGTAAGTGACTTAACATCACACAGTAATGAGTAAAAGCAATTGGCACATTTTTGCTACTTGAGACATTTTGGAGAGGTTTGGGGACACCAGTGACACTATAAACTAAAGTCCCCCTAGCTCCTGTAAGCTTAGGCCTAGGGGTCTAGAATTTTATACAGGTGTGGTTGACAATATGTAGAAGGTAAGTAGGTGATTTGCATAGTTCTGGCATAAAGTTATTGTTATTCAAATATGACTCATTATAGACAAGGACCAAAAACACTTTATTGAGCCATATTTGAACTGATGTAGTTTTGGTTGTATTTTAGCCACATGCTGAACAAGCACATTTCCAGACACTAAAAGATGTTACCTTTCCAATGAAGCCTAATACATGCATTTTGGCGTTACAGTTCTTCTGTTATAAGCTTTTCCATTTGGATATGCCAAATAGGCAAAAATTCAAAAAAAAGGGTGGATGTTAAGAGGCTACAAGTCAAGTATTGTCAATATATAAAGGCATGCTCCACTTAATTGATTTAACGTCACAAATACTGAAGGCAAAAACCAACAATTAATTTTTGTGCCTGTGTCTATCATGTCCATTTATTAATGTTGATCTGAACACTTTTTTCATACCTTTTAGCCTCAAAAGACCAGTTTTCCAAGAGTAGAAACTCCCCCAGTATCAAAACCGCTCCATAGTTATTAAGCTCTGAAGATATTGGCCCCAGTAGGAAATTATAAATTCTCAACGACTGCTGATAACAGTCTTATTTCAGTATCTTCATGATAGGCGAAATGCAGAATCGCTGTTCATTGGCCGCTCGGAGAAGAAGGGCTGATATGGAACATGTCATTTTTTAGATGATAAACTTGTTTAATTCCACTGTACTTGACACAGTGCTGAGAATATGCATGAGTGAGTATGCATTATTAAAACGGCCTGTTCAGGCAGCCCTAATGCAATAAGGAGAGGGGTCCTCCGTGTTAATCTTACAGGCGTTCCCTGCTGCTGACTGTGCGTGTATCAAAAGTTAGAGGCTATGTTTCAGGTTTCATTTCATAATCATATGCCGCGTATGCATATTTTGCTGAAGATTTCTGAAGAGGGGGAATCCTGACACTCTTTCATCTGGATTTCTTTATATCAATAGATATCAGAAAAGATGACTACAGCGGCAAATTAATTATTATGTTTGAAACTGGTCAAAAAAATATAAATATAATGTTGGAGTTGCCATGTAGATTAACATGTGATCTGATGACTGTCCAAATGCCTTTGGCAGAAAATACTAATTTCTAAGCTCATGATCAACAGTAAATAAACTGTATTAGCAGTAGCAAATTCCCAGTGACTGTAAATCATCTCAGACAGTAAATTTAAAATTGAAATTGCACCCTACATCTTCCTTCTCTGCCTCTTGTGTTAAGTTTTTGAGTCTTGAAGCATCCTCCTCTTTATGCAAAAGAGATTTCATCAGCACATTTCGAGAATTCATTAGGGTTCGTGGGAAACCTTGCCTGTCAAAACCATCACCTTTATTTTCATGTAACCACATTAGAGGAATGTATCTATTTTCAGCCTCTACCTTGATTAATATTTCACTTAATTTCAATAGGAACAGCATATTTTTGTTTCTGCAAATTGCAGCTGTTATGGATGACAAGTTGTCTTCTCCTCTTTTTTTCACAGGCAAGCAAGCTCCACAACAAGGGAAGCATACTTAAAACTCAGGAATGCACATTTTGATTTGTGAGAATCTGACACTTTGTCATCCCAAGTGTGTTTATCAATCTCTTAACAGCCCCTGAAAATAGACGTACCACAGGCAGACGTCAGCATACGAAAATGCCCCTAATAAACGTTTATCTGAATTGCTATTGTCACCCCTCGTTAGTCGTCATTCCATACAGTGAACAGCTGAGTATCAGCAAATCTTCATTTGCCGGAACCACAGCACAGGCCTTCATGTGGCCCCAGGAGCAAGTCCAAGGAGCTGAGGGAAGCACCCGTCAATAACAGTAAGCCAATTAAAATCACTCTTCATTTAAGCTGTGATCTCTATTGATTTGCCTTTCAATTCTCATCCGTCAAACCAGCAGACTGCCTTGAAGGGTTTGGAGGGATAGGCTGTCTGACTGACTCAGTTTCTCAGCTGCCACTTCACCAACTACCAGCAGCTTTTCAGAAAATCAGGGCGGCTGGTTGCACAAGCTGTTTGATCAACGAAACAAAAGCACGAGCTTTCATGACTGAAAGCTTATGGATTTGATTCTGTTGCAAAGTTGCACTGAGAGAAAAGCAACTGAAACATCAGCTGCATACCAAAGCAAACAGAACACACAACAATCAATGGAAATAATCTGAACTCTATGGATCCAGGTTATAAAACTTGCAAACTTATAAAACATGAACAAATATTATGATGTTATGGCGTGTAAACCTTGTACGTGCTGCTGTTGTTGTTATTAAAATTCTCAGGGGCTAATAATGGCAGGTTTTTGCTACATATGGAGTTAGTTTAGCTCAGAAATGCCCTGCAAATAGAAAACAGAGCACTGAAATTTGCACTTGCATTACTTGATTAGCATTGGCTGTTTTATTCATGCTTCATAATCATTGGCTCATTCAGTGTGACTATCAGGTGACTAGTCATGTCCAACCATATTCAAGCAGGTGCAGCTATTCTAACTTAACACTTCTCACTGATACACCCATGTCAACACTGTTTGCTGTCACAGTTCACCACACAAATCTCTCCCTTATGTGCTATATTTTTGGTATTGTTGTGCAGCCATGATCATAATGCTTTTTAAGAGAAGGAGTTGCAGAGGAAGACTGGAGGTTTTTATCTTTTGTCACAACAAAGTCATAATGTTTCCACATTTAGTGATTTAATGTTCACGTATGTGTTGATTAAGGCAGATTAATTCTTCTCATTGCTACGTTGATCCTTTGAGGGCTCCCTCAAAGAGTAGAGCCTTTTCAATCCTAAGAAAAAGAAGTCTCCTCTTTGCTTTGGTCCACTGAGCATAGCACAAGTCCTACAAACTAATCTACAAATTGTTATTCTCTTATCTGACACCTCTGATGTTGGTGCTTTTGAAAATCCTTAGAAATTACTGTTACAAAAAGTGATTCATATGTGAAAGTGTTTTCTCATCTGCCACTTCAATGGATCAGGTCTGGTTAGGTTTAGACAACTGGTGAAGGTTATAGAGAAAGATCATGGTCATTATTAATAGAAACCAACAGCTGGCTGTTCGGAAACAGGATGCTTAACGTGTGCAGGTCACAAGCTTTTGTACAAAGTTTTGCAGCTCAATAAGGATGTCAATCTAAAAGAGACAATAATTTCAACTCAAGGTTTCACTTATTAGCTTTTTCTGAGCTTTCAACTGATGCTGCTGTTTTCTTGGTAGGACAGTCTCACAAATGAATGATAAAACAAAACAGTTAGTTTTATCATTGTCCAGTCTATGTTTTACCCTAACCAGCAGCTCTGCTGAGATGAGTTCAAAACGTGTTCTTCAATGAGATCAAAAATCTGTCAAAGACAGTCTTCCTGATGATCAACGCCATGTGAAGGTCAAATAGAAGATGTGCTTTAGCCCAGAGGCTCTTTTGGCTCTACTTTATGTTCTTCCTCTGACACCGTCTCTCCCTCTTTAAAAGGCAGAGGGGGTCAAGCAGCAGGGTGGGGGCTGGTGGTGGTGACTTGACATGAATTGTAAATGAGTGAATAAAAGTGTGGATGTGAGCGTCTATCCACACAGCACTGCTGCAGCCTCTCTTTTTTTTTTTCTTTTTTTTTGCTTACTTTGATTTAATACTGTCTTGTAAGCATACCTAAATGTTAATAATTCCAGTGCTTGCAGATGCTTTTCTACTCAGCTCCCTGTTTTCTTGCAGACTCAAAGGCCTTGAACTGTCAGTGTCTTCCCCCGCGAGCACATGCAGCACACTGTATCAACTTTCTGGTTCAGCAGCTTTGATAATAATCTGACCTCACCTGTTTGGTTGACTTGGGGAGTTATGATTTTCATTTTATATGCTGTGCGAACACCACAAAGTAGGCATGAGTATTTATCTTGAAGCTTACCCTCCTTTATTTTTCAAAAGGTTATTTTGTGACAACAAACCTCCTCTACTGCAGTGTCATCTGAAGCAGCTTTGTCTTGGACTGGGGCCATTTTTTTCTACAAATCACTGCCAATTAACATTAAAAGCCGGCAAGAGATGGCACCTCCATTTTCATTATCGTCCCCCGATAAAGAGCACCCACACAAAGACACACACAAAGGAACACCACATTAAAAGGTCACTGTGACAAGGTGACGAGCTGGTACTAACTGTGAACTCTGGCAAAAACAAAAGCCAAGAAAACAGGATTTTGCTATGAATTTAATGGAAAACTACACCTACAGCCTTTATACATTATTACATGTAACTTTCATGAAATAATGATACACTCGAGAGGAAGGTTGCTGTTATTCCTTTGATTTATTCATAGTGGCGTTTCAGAGAATGTGTGTACAGCTGACAGACCTGAAGTAGGTTATCTGTACTACTACACTTAATACAACCTGAAAGTCCGGGGCACATCTGGCCCTCTTTCAGCCTTTATTCCTGCCTGCAGGCTGCGTTTCCTTATCATGCCTTGTACACTATGTTTTGCTGCCCTGACAAGGCAGCAGAGGTGGCAAGTACATTTACTCAAGTAAATATACAATTTTGAGGTACTACTCTACTTGAATATTTTTATTTTGTGAGACTATTCCCCCCTTGGACTAGTTTTACTTATCATACTTGACTTAACAATAGTGGTATCTAACTTTGTAGACATGCTGTTAAACAATACAAAAAATATTACGTCAAGATGGATTCTTAGTATCACTGATGATTAAAACATTTAATTAAAAGCTGTAGCGTTGTAATTTTAAAAAGATTTTTGGGTAGCCTTCGTGAGCAGAATCTTGAAGATAAGTTGATTGTTTTGATTTCATTTTCATAGAGTTCTTTAAGAAGAAGAAGCAACATAATTACATTTGCAGAAAAATCTTTCTGAGTTAGGTGAAAGAATTTGTAAGACTTTGCACATGAGAATCTGCAAATTGATGGATAACTGAGAAAATAACTTCAATACCAGAAATCTTGCAACATGATGTCAGTAAACTGCATGAGGCACACTCAGTAACACCAATCTGAGTGGTCTGTGATGCTGTGTGTTCACCTTTTACTTGTTTAGGTGACCAGGGACAAGAGTTAGAGAATTTGAAACTTATACCTGTATAATGCCTCAATTAAAAGGTAAAATATAGAATTATAACAAAAAACAGTATCAAAGTTTCACATTGCGTTTCATTTATATAGAAAAATATTTTCGCAAGCTGCCTTCTGCCGAGGTTTCACCGTGGCAACGCTTTGCCTGTCGCGCCCTGGCATGTGCCGCGGAGGCCCCTGGCAGCCCTCGCTCTCCTCCTCAGCGCCATGGCAGCTCCGGTGTTCCAGGCCACCACATTGTTTCGGCAGTGATTAATTACTGTCCTGATGAAATGTGAAGGCTCTGAAAATATCACACGGATGACACAGGCTTGTCAGTGTGGGCCAGCAGGGAGGAGCGTAGAACACATAGACATCTGGAAGGATATGAAGCACCAGCCGCTCGCTGCCTTTTCAAGGAAAAAACATATTATTACCTGAGCTGGTTTCTGTTGGGTTTTATTTAACTTCATTTTTAACAAGTTTATTAAATCTATACACAGGCAAAGTGCGCTCCCAACAATTAAATGAAATGTAAACCCAATTAAAGTCAAACCAATTTATCAGGCAATGTCAGAAAATGTGTTTTCTCACCTAACTCAACAATCAATACTAACTCGCAGTGAGTGAGCAGTAAACACCTGATTATATATTAATTATTATGGCGCCTCTAAACATGCACTGAGCACCTCTCCTTTATGCTGTTAGCACACAATAACCTCTCATGCAAATGTACTGTAGGTTCAAGATGTCTGCATAAATGTTAAATCCATTTGTGTTCATGAAAAAAAGCAGAGGAAGGTATCGCTTGATGAAAAACACAAATGACATACCAAATTTCCCAGATGAATTGGTCCATTTACTGAAATAAATTGAATTGATGCAAAGGATCCCAGAGGAGCAGAAAATTGTTCAGCTATGGATGAAAACCCTCTCGGAGCCACAGCACCTACAAGCAGCCAGGCTTATTTGTATTAAACATAAGAGTTGTAAAGATGTGCTGACAGCCCCTGTTTATCCCACTTAATAAGAGCAGTTTTTTTTTTCTCTGTGAGCTAACATGTTTGCTAATTAACTTGGGACAAAAAAGGAACAAATGCAATTATTTAAATGAATAAATCAGATTTCCTTTGTTATCATATGAGAGATGCATGTGTTGAGATCTCATGTTTTCTCCATTAAAACATCAGGTATCCATATGGTAACAGATTATGACTGGACAGCCATGACCACTAGTTCATGTTAAAACCATATGTTCAAAAATGATAAAGATGCTATTTCATGCTAATTTCCAGTTAAGTTTTAAAAATGCATGGGCACTTCAAAGTCACTTTCAAGGGTTTTTCTTTTGCCAGTCTTTATGTTCAAGCCTGCGGGTGAAACATCATGATCAGAAGTTATTGATTTTGATCTTTCCTATTACATTTTGGCAACAGATAATCACACATCCATCTCTCGTCATCGCCACTTTGAGGTTGCGAAACATATGGCGAATAACCAGAATGGCTGTGTGAGCAGATGTTATTGGTTAATTGAAATACATTTGATCTTGAATGATTAGTGTCCATCAGAGCATTTCCTTGTTTGGTGTCCTAATGATCGGGCTGCTGTGACAGCGTGTTTCCTCATGCTGGTTTTATGGGCAACTTATGCACACACCATTACCAGTTCCAGATCACTGATGTCAAGTATTATCATCTCATCTGGATTCACAGAAAACAACATTATTAATTTTGCAACATCGGTGCATATACTACTTGTGTTGAACTTAATAGTAAACAGATGTGTCCCACCAGTCAGTCAAAAGAAGAAGAAGCAAGTCAGATATATCCAGTTTGTATTTTTAACCAGATTTGAGGAAAGTGCACTATGTTGCGTTCTTCTTCCCTTGAACTACTCTTACGTCCATGGAGGAAATCAAGGCTCAGCTATAGTTGAATTCCCGAGGCCAAGGTAGATGCTGGGTCAATAACTGTAAGGCAGAACTACTGTTAGACTCCCCTAACCATCCCACAGCCCTCTTTTCATGCAAGCTTATAGGTTCGCAGTGGTGTATTTCAACGACTGCACTGACTTTCTTTTATAAGCTGGTCAGACAATGAGCATTTTTATTAATATTATACGTTGTGTTAACTCACACTACGCATTTTAATTGACCTTTCTGCACGTATGGATAAATTCGTCACACTGTAAGGATCATTTGACCAGCAACAACTCACACTGAACGTAAGCTCGGCATTCCCTGTTATTTTTGTCCATTGACAATTAGGGCTGCAACTAACAGTTATTTTCATTATCGATTAATCTGCCAATTATTTTCTAAATTAATCGTTTGGTCTATAAAATTTCAGAAAATTGTAAAAAAATGACAATTTCCCAGAGTCAAAGGTGATGTCTTCAGATGTCTTGCGTTGTCCGACCAGTGATTTGAAACCAAAAGACAATCATCACATTTGAGAAGTTGAAAACACACCATTCAAACTCTAAAACAACCAACTAACATTTCTGGCATGCCTGAAATCCAAACAATCGTTTGAAAGCCATGATTGTTGGTTGTTCAGGCACACTAAAGATCAAATAACAACCCATCTAGCAGAAATTAAGCCCTAATTATTCCAAAATTAGTCAGGGTTGACCAATTCAGGGTTAAAATCTGGCTTAACCTGTACAATGTCTGCCCAAATTTACCCAATATGTGATGAGAAGATTGGCAGTAAACTCATATCTGTGAGTCATCTGTGTGACTCTCCACAGTGAGAGAATGAGAGCTGGTTGGTTAAATTTAATGACACATCTAAAGCTGCCAGGTTTGTGTAAGGAACCGGTAAAATACAGAAAAAAATAAAACCTTTAAAGCTCCTAAATGCTGGAAAGTTTCAGTTTCCACAAGACTTAATGAACCTGCATGTTAAGTTTAAACAAAGTTTTACTGTATGTGATATTGGCTCCTCTAATCATACTTTTTTGTCTTCGGGTGTTGAATCTTCAAGCTGCAGAATGAAAACCAAAACCACTTTGGTTCTTATTTAATTTTTTGCACAAAACTATAGACAACAATCACTTATAATGTATGCTAAAACATCTGTGTACATTATGGATGGATTAGACACACAAAGAAGATTTTGGTACCAAATCCAACACCACACTTTATGATTTACTATAAATGCCAATATTGGTTTGGAGGTGGAAAGTAACAGTGTGGAAATTGGGGTGATGGATGAGTGTGTAGCAAATCAGACTTACTGTACAGGCTGGAGTTTGCATCCAGTCCAAGACCTGCAATTTATGTTTTTTAACCAGAACACTAATTCTTCTCTAACCTCAACTCTAACGCCAATGACTTAACCATATAACGTTAACTATAATGTAGTTGCCACAGAAATATATTCTAGAAAGCAAGAATGTTGACAAGAAATGTTGTCATTAATCTGGTGTTTTTACAGAATCATCCAATATTGACATTCTTGTCTGGTGACAGCGTTGTGTCATATACTGATTATTGTAATGATCGGTGTAGTCCACATTGTGATGGTAAACATATTGTTACTTTTTCAGTTTGGTTTTAGGCTTTTGGAAATAATTCATCCACCAATCTACAAATTTGTTAACTTTTAGTGACACAGTTGGACTGACCAGTCTATAGTGACAAGGTGCCATTTAAAGGATGATGCTTTTTGTACTATTTCAGTCGTTTATGCCTCTTTGCTAGTGTTTGTGCTCAGTCAGCAGTGTTGAAGAGATAACACTCTCTATGACGCCCATGTCTATAATGCATTATAAACGTACTAATAATGCATTATAATCTGCTTATAGCACTGTATAATTATAGTTATATGGACTTATAATGTATTTAAACTATTTAATTATAATACACTATAATCCTTGCAAAGAATTATGAAGTGTTTTGATACTAGACTTCATCAGTCATTATAAAATGTTTTATAATGTGTTAGATTATTGTTAAAAAGCATTATGAATGTTTCTCATAACTATGATTGTACAGTGCTATAAGCAGATTATATGACATTATTAGTATGTTTATAATACATTGTTTGAATTTCAATATCATTTGAATATGAATTTCTTCCATTTTAGCCTCTCTGCCGAGGCTCCCTGTAAAATCCAGAACAGAGGTGGTTCTCTGTAAATTAAAGAGTTCGGTCTAGACCTGCTCTATGTGAAAAGTGCCCTGAAATAACTTCTGTTGTGATTGGGTGCTATATAAATAAAACTGACTTGACTTGACTTGACTTGACATTATAGAGATGGGCGTCATAGAAAATGTTACTGTTGAAGACATCAGGAATTGTATCCTTCCCTTCCAAGAGGTGATTCATGTTTGGACAACTACTTGCACAGACATGTGTGTGTGTGTAATGTAAAAGCATCATAGTGGACATGAAGCCTTAATATGGTTTAGTCAGTTCAATTTGTTTCATGTTAGTGGCATTTAATAATGTCCAAGTTTAGTGTTTTTCATATACTATATACTTTACTGTCAATCACCTGACACCCAAAGGATGAAGTCGACAGTGTTGCCAACTTTTTTGAGAAGAGCTCATGTCTAGTCACACGGCAAGACAGCAACACAACAAGTGTTTAATAAGCTAAAACTGTAAAAGATGCAGGTATTTTAAATTTACATGTCTGATACAGGATTTGCTCATGAAACCATTTAACTGATACAAACAGCATACAGCTCTTTGACTTATTAATGTCATTAGAGATGATTATTGCAGTTAGTTGACAGACGTCACTAGTAGCTTTCTATCAAGATTTTTAAAAAAATCTGTGCATATGAGGAAACCAAGACATCAGTGTCCAATTTGGTATAATTTATTAGTTGCTATCACCCCATGTTAATCTGTTCATTGGCCAGATATTGATCTCAAATGAAAGCAGTAAGTTAACTTCAAACTAACTGGTTTAAAAAAAAGACAAATTATTCCTGCATAGAAAACCTACTTCTAGCATATACAAAAACTATTGCTGTTACTTTTTAATCACTCCTACTTCAAACCTTCTTTAAACATCAAAGACAGTATGTGGGGCAGAAGTCAGACAGTTACCTACAAATCAGAATAGAGTGGGAGCTGATTTATGGGAGGAATATTCCTGCTGAATGGTAATTTGCTGTTTCAGTCCCATATTGGCAGTGACCCTCTGCCCCTTGTGCTTTTGAAATGCTCATCTGATTAGAAAGGTCGCGCAGAAAGAAGCAAAAACAGGGAACAAGTTCTCCAAACACACAGATGATTATACGGGCTTCCTGTTTCATCTGCAAATGAGCGATTCTGCCGCAGAATGTAGTCTAGACAACTTTGTTGTTGTTTTTAAGTACAAGTCTCTTTAAAAAAATGTAGTACAGACTGTGCAGTTTTCACAGAATCACAGTGGTCATCAGTGGTTTGCTCTCTCTCACCTTGAATTTCATTTCTTTTTACATTGTTTACTCCAAAAGTATGCTATGAACATAAAATTTAGATGTTGTAGTATTAATTATAAAGCACATTTCTAAAGTACACCAATAAGCAAATATCAGCCACATCAACACGCTTTGCTGAACAAACCAAAACAAGCAAACACCAGCAACCGTCCTTGGTCATGGTTCAGGATGGGCAGAGGGGAAACCTAAAGAGAAAGTGTTCAATGAGGATTTTCCTGCTTGAGGAAAACAGTGGTCCGCTGCCCTAGTGGCTTGTGCTGGGGATCAATGGTCATTAATCTTTGTAGAGAAGCTCCGGCTGCACTTTTTAGGGGGTAGAAGGATTGCTGACCCAAGTACAGGATGTCTTTCTGGGTCCAGCAAGCAAGGTTTTCTGTGTTTGAATGCCACAGCACTTCTCATCAGTTTTGTCCAGCTCTAAGCGGAGCTCAGTCAGAGTGCAGACACAAATCATTAAACAGCAGTGGACACACGTGAACTTACTGCTCTCTTCTCTTTTGTGATTCTGCAGGGAAAAGATTCTTGTATGTGGGCATTGATTATGCATCGTAAAGGCACTTATTAAATGCTACAGTACATTAAAATGTTATACCTAAGATGCCTCACTTCACTTGTGCATATCTGAACTCTTTGTGTTTATTTGTTCTGTCCGAACATACAGTTATGATGCAGTTTTATCGCTCTGATAAAAACATAATAAGGGTCTACACCTATGCTAGCAGCTCTGTGAGCCTGTACATAGGCACAGCTGTGCTCTGAGTTAAATACTAACCTCAACAATGCTGATGTTTAGCAGGTATTATACCTGTCTGCAATGTTCAATATCTTAGTTTAGCATGTTTGCTTGCTATCACTACTGCTAGCACTTCTGAGGCTGAAGTACATCTGAGGCTGATGGGAAAGCAGGTATTTGGTCATGAATCAAAATATTGGGCACATTTAAATTTTGATATATCCCTGATGATATCCCTAGATGAAACATTAGCCAATAGTTGTTGAGACATTTCACTCAAAACCACAAATCATCTCATGCTGGCGCTGGAGGAAAAGTCAGGGGATCAGATCAACAAAGGCATGCAGTTTCATAGTCTGGGATCCATGAATTCCTGCACAAAACTTTGTGCCAATCCATCAGATACTAAATATAATAATTTAATATAAAACATAAACTAAGCATTGAAACACCAATATTTTCTGTCAAAAGCAATCATAAGGATAATATTTTCCAGCTCCCCGAAGTAGGAAAATCACCAATAAACCAACTGGGAAGGAAAGCGTAGACCTCCCTCCCTACTGCTGTGAAGAATATTTGGAGGATACCTTTCACTCTCAAGTGAAGTCGTGAAATTTAATGACATAAAAGTATGGTTGAGTCGTTTAATGAACCTGCACATATAATCCCTGTGTGATTCAACCGCCCACACAAGACTTTCACAGAGCAGTTAATGTAACATTATAAAGAATTATAGGCAACGCTTTGAGTAAAGTAGAGCTGTCATCACACAAGGCATATTAACAATATTTGATACTGTCTTACCAGTACCACAGGGGATTATACTGTATGTAACACCGGCAGCCAACGTATTGCCATTCAGATTTTGTTGACTTCTTACTGTAGTTTACAGGAAAGAAAAGACAAAAAAGGTTTCATCTTATAAGAAGATATTTTCAAAAACAGTGAGTGCTTCACTTTCACCCTCAGATCAACACAGCTTGAATAACTTAACATGAGTCTTAATTATGGAGGCGTTGGTATCCTTCATCTGTCCTGCACTGTGCAGAGCTGTGTTTTGGGGCGTAGACTGTAAATGCAACCCCGGACCTCACCGACAGGCACTGCACTGCTTGACTGGAGTCAAGGGCACTTAGTGACATGATACTAATAGAGGTTGGCACTGAGATATAAAAAATACAAACACATTTAGTTAAGAGGGCTTCAAGGATCTCATAGGGCAAAGCTGTAACTCTTTCCACCCCAAAAGCAGCAGCAGCGGTGCTTTTAAGGAACCATAAATATGAGGAGAAATTCATCTGTGCATTTGACATCCTCTCCACCTTCTAAATTCAGCGCCCAATATAGTGAAATACATGAAAAGCATGATTTACATGTGAGTCATGTTAGTTTTCCCTCAGTCAAAGTCACTGTTGAATTAATTAATTAACATGCTGCAACTGTCCCGCAAACTCCAAGTGACATGTTTCTCGTCATCTTTATGTCTCTTTCTCCATTTTTTACACAGATGTCATTAAATCCAAAGCAGGATGCAGTCAAATGCCCTCCTGCATTTGTTTTGACACACTGGCAGATGGTGTTCCTGGTTATAGAACAAAGCTGACTTTATTGAAAATTGCCACATAGCGAGGCAGCAAAAAAAAAAGTTCAAATACAGAATCCCATCACTGTGACCAAATCTGGGAAATGAGAAAAGGTTATTGCATACAAGTGAGAAACTTTTGGCTCCCTCGCTGCTTCCATGTAAACAGTATTAAAGTAGTGAAGGCTTTCCACGCATCTCGACCTTCACCCACCGTAGTCCATTTATTTTTTACTGTTTTCCGCCCTGCACTTTATTTTTTCCTGTGGTCATTATCACAATGGCAGCAAGGAAATGTTTTATACATTCAACTCATTATTCACTATGTCTAATTAATGCTACACTCGAAATAAGGAAAGTGCAATTTAGCATCTCCTGCCTTTCCCTGTAGAGGAATCCATTTAGGTGCAATGTAAAGTCCTCTTTGATGTAGAAATCTATTTCCATTGGTATCCAGAGATGTTGATGCACAACTAAACAGCTGACCCTCTATTTTATATCCCAAAAGGAATTCATTTTGCTGCCGCCCCTGTAGCTATTTACATACTTTATAATTTAAAGTTTATGATATTTTTCTGGGATTTAATTGAGTGTTTTCGCATTTGCTCTCTAATAAATTTACCATCTTGTGCCAGTTGATATTTGTCTTACATGTTGAGGCAATAAAGGCAATGAGTCCAGCGTCAGGAACATTAGCTAAACTGCATGTTTTGATAAATATGTATGCATATATAAATATGTATTTAATCTTAATCTTCTGGTTGGTGTTCTGAAGACCTCAGGCCATGTCAATAGCTCAAAAAAATATGCTTAACGTAGATTTGTATGAGAATTTTTGTAAACCTGATTTTGAACCTGATTTTACCCAAAATATAAATGACATTATTATGTAGGAAAAGATGCTGTGCAGTTCTTTGTCTGTGAATGATTTTTTGGAAAACAAAATTAATACATATTTGCTCATTCTTAGCCCATAATGTGGAATAATAACATCCTTTATGGTCTGTATTTGTCTGTTATTTGCCAATTTCATCAAATGTGCAATTCCAGTTTGTGGAAAAGGAACAGGTTGTCACTGCAATACTTTAATACATATTAGTTTCAAATATGCTCGGAACAAAGGAAGAAAATTTGGCAGAAAAATTTGGTAAAATTGGGAAATTATTGTTATTATTTTTACACATACAAAAATGAGGAATTAAGCCAATGTCAACAAAACACAAGAGTTAAAATTACATCCGATCATTTGTCCACAACATTTTCTGATTCTTTTTTACCCAAACCATGATCTTTCCCTAAACATTGTGTTGTCACATCATAAAACGTATTTATTTTTCAGCAGTAATCTGTATCATCAGGGCGGAAAACACTGCTGTGTGTTGTTCTGGAGTGTAGAGACATACTATGTATTTTGTCATTTTAATTTGATTTCTTGTTAATGCTATCGTGTCATAATCAATACATTAAAGCCTCTGAAAATGTAGTTTCAAATCTTACACTTTTCTCTGAGTTTTCATGACTAAATATGCAAAAATTCAAATAAAAATTAATTAAAATTATATCTTAAGTATTATTCGTGAAGAGTTTAACATTCGGAAACTCAGCTAATCCTCTTCATCAGGACTGTTTGTGTGCCTTTTGATCAGATTTGATTGACAGTGACCTGACAACTTAAGCAAACAAACCCACAACACATTTTGTTTCAAATGTGGCTAAATCCTGATTGGTTGATGTCATAGAGGTAAGTGACATC
Source organism: Thunnus maccoyii (assembly GCF_910596095.1). Classification (NCBI taxonomy): domain Eukaryota; kingdom Metazoa; phylum Chordata; class Actinopteri; order Scombriformes; family Scombridae; genus Thunnus; species Thunnus maccoyii. Next base: position 13,074,994 of record NC_056548.1, read on the forward strand.
AACTTTATCCAACTGAGCCCCATCTACTTCAAACCACGGAGAGCACAGAAAAAAAAAAAAAAACAACACAAAAACAGAAATCACACTCATGAAATAACCAAAACTATACTTCTAACTTTGGGCAGAAAATGATGCGTTCGTGTAGGAGCTCATCACTCATAGTAGGAAGCTGTAACACAGTAAACAAAGTACAAAGTGATGGACATAGTGAGTCAGCTGACACATCCTCTCTCTGGGGAGTTTATCGGAAGGAAAGAGTATTACACTTTCTCAATTAGTGTCCCACTTTTTTTCACTATGAGCAAAAAGAAAAAGAAAAAAATCAAGTTCTCGTCTATGACTGCAAGATGAGGATAAGTAAACAGGCTTCTTGTTATTGCACAAACAGAGTTTTGCCCCATGGCAGGCTGTGGTGCTTTAATATTTAATGATCTTCTCTGACTCCAGGAGCAAACCTTGGCAAACCACTACTGTGAAGAACCCCCAATTACATTTATTAATGCAATGTTGTTTGAAACTGGACTATTTTAAAAACTGTGCCACGTGCGAGAAGTCGATATAAAGTAGTTCTGGCGAGGTTAACAGCTGTTTCACATTCAAATTACAAATAGTGGGTCTGTTTGTCTCTATTTTTGCTCGCTTTTTTCTTGGTCCACAGCCATCCAGTTAAAGTGAAAGGCCCAGATGACCCAGATCAGGGCCAGTTGAGCTGAGCAGAAAGCGAGGAATCACTGTGGATCTCATCTGGTGTTGAATGTGGACACATGAAGGACCTCAGCTGGATCTGAGTTTACCACAGTATGCAATCACAGGAGAGCCAAATACACTCATTAGTTACATAAATGAGTTTCTTTCCAAAATGAAGTATCCACCATCATACAGAGCTTTATTTACCTTTTCAAAAACAGTTGCTGGCATCACATTGGGACTCACTGCAGAGGCTAATTGTCAACACCAGATGTCTGCTTACAAAAATGTGATATTTGTCAATATTGAGAATATATATATCCTCTCTTAAACTCTACATGACTGTTTACTGTACATTTTCGGTGGACATATAGTCGTAGAAGGTGCAGAGAAAAGGGTGCATGTGTCTATATTTTAATGTTGTCATATGTAAATGTATATGTGTGTGTAAGTCTTTGAGTCTGTGTATATTCATAAGAGTGAATTAGCATGTCTTAGGCTTTACAGTCACCTATAAAATAGAGCTTATTTGTTGCCAGAATAACTACGGTACATCTGCATTTTCTTGTACGGACAACAGTTCGCTGTCATTTTACTCACTTAAAAAGCTGAAAATCCCATTAAATCTCTTTCAACATCCTTTATGTTAATGTTTGTGGCATACTGCAGGTCCTGCCCTGAATTCCTGACAGGCACTATTCCCAGTAATTAGGCTGACTCCAGCTCCGAGTAATGCTCCGGCTTTGAGATTCCCTGTGACAGAGTAGCAAAGGATGTCAGGTATAAATTATATTTACAATAAACTCAGCCATCGGGCCGCGTTCCTGAAGCGCGCCAGCCCTTCAAACGACATCATTTAGTCTCTCCTGTCCCACAGTGCAACATGCACCATGCAGTATTACCATGGAAACAGATGTTTTGTTTGCTGGTTTTTGGCCCACATTTCCTGTCTTGGGCTTGTCAACATTTATCTGCTGAAAGTGGCTGTAGCTCTAATTCCTTTAGTCTTTTACTTCATTTTGTTTTATGTATTTTATTTTATTTTATCTGGTGTTGTCTTCTTGTTTCAAATTGCGTTGTTTTTTTTTTTTTGAGTGCTGCATTTATACTATATTACTAAAATGCTTTATATAAGTATTTTCATGGTAGTAGCAGCACAGTAAAAAGTCGGATATTTTTCAGCATCATAAACATGTTTGATCTCAACCTCTGTTTCATCCTTTACATCCTTTTCAAAAATTAAAACATCAATGCTCCTGTTTCACATGTTGCCTCTGGTTGAACTCAGTGCTGTCACACAGTGTAAAGAAGAAAATGATGTTATTTAGACTGGCGCCACAGAGAGCTGTTTCTATCAAAACATTTGTCATCCAAACTAATCAAGGAGAGGCAGCTACATTCATTAGCTCGCCTCAGTTCGTGCCCACTTGTCTGCAGACTTCAAGCTCCATTATTGTTACGGGATAGCTTGGTGACATTTGGCTACCACTCTGAATATTCATAATGTCCAGAGTGCACTATGAATGATCAGCAGGCCTGATGTGCTCAGTGTACAAACATCAATTGTGACTGTGCTCTGAATTTATGAATGGAATTCAATGAATGAACTTCATGGAAGAATAACATGTCACTATTTAAGACTTAACACTTCAATGGTATATGGTTGTGGTTCCCAACCTTTTTAAGTTTGTGACCCCTTGGTCACCTCTTAGGTGTTTTCTTTAAATACTTTTTAGGAGCATATAGAGATTAAAGTATATGATGAGTATATGTGATGGTGGCTCCCCTCCCCCAGTTTGGGAGGAGCAGGTGTACAAGTGTATTCAGTAACATTTATAAACCAAGGGACTTTTATAGAGCTTTAAAGTTGTATTATGAATTGGAATATCTTTAAAGCTTGCGAAAAATGTTTAAAGGAATAGTTTAACATTTTGGGAAATACACTTCACTTTCACAAATATGAGGCCGCTGCCAGCCAGCCAGTTAGCTTAGCACAAAGACTGGGAACAAAGGCAAACAGCTAGCCTGGCTCTGTCTGAGCATTACCTAACCCATTTACCAGCACCCCTAAAATGCACTAATCAACACGTTATGTCTTGTTTCTTTAATCTGTACAAGAACTAAAGTGTAAAAACTACAATTTTCCATTTTACAAGGGGTTGTGGGCTGGATTATTAATTAGCTCTAAACAGTTGCCAGGCAACCAGCAGTGACTCCAGCAACTTGCTAACCCGATGCACCAGATGGTTTGTTACACAGAACCATCTGAGAAGTTGTCCTTGGAAACTGTTTGGGAAAGGGCAGGCACTTTCAGGCAGGTGATTGGATGAACCATCACTGTCTATCACAGGCTAACTTCTCGCTGTTGTCACACCTAAACCACGCCCATAGCTACCAGTAGTTCTAGGACGCTGATTGGCCCAAACCGCTGTTGGTTCAGTGAGAGCGCATAACTTGAAGCCTGACAAGATGGATTCTCACATGATCTTTTGAATCCAGCTGCCTCGCAGGGTAAGCAACTTGCTACACCTGACGAAAAGATAGTCAAACATATAACCCCATGTAAAACCACAGCATGTTGTTTTTACACTTTTGTACAGATTGAACAAATAAGTCTTAAGGTGTCAGTAGGTGAACTATAATGGTGCTGGAAGGCTTGGATTTTTTCACCTTTAGACAGCAGTTTCCCTGTTTCCAGTCTTTCTGCTAAGCTAAGGTGGCATTGCTTTAAAACAGCACAAGAGGCTGTAGCTTATGGGGAGTTCAGACCAACCAATCAGCTCTGCATGAAAAAACGCAGCCCTCTCATTTATTTGAACGGGGGCTTTGCATTGACCCAGCGTGGGTGCCACCACAGAGTCTCAGCAAAAAAGTTTAAGCGGGCTCAACTTTTGCCGCAATGCAACGCCATCCGGTAAGGCACTGAATTGGCCAATCACATATATGCAAGCGCACATTCCTGGTGGATTGAGGAGGGTTTATCTGCAGTCTTGCAGACCTACATGACACATCCACTTTACTACAGGACACACCCCTCCTCACCTAACTAGTGGGTGTGTCACGTAGATACTGCAAGTCCGCAGATAGACCTACTTGGGTGGATTACTTTGTAACGCAAATGCCGTATGCAACTGTTCGACTAAAACAGTTGCAGCTGTGATAACTTTCCAGAGTTAGTAAATCCTGTCTGTGAGTATTACAGACTTCTATGCAGTGTTTTGACATCTGATAAGCCTTTAAAAGCGTTAATCTGCAGCTCCATCTCGACTTCCTGGATTGTATTTCATTGTCTCACCAGTACTTCAAACATCATGCCTCAAACTTCTCATCTAACTCTCAGCAAGAAAGTGTATTTCCAAAAATTTCATACTATTCCTTTAAGCTGACTCTTTCAACTTCCATTGAAGGAAATGTGATTTGAGGACTAAGAATGATTTGTCATTGTGGACTTTTCAATGCAATCCAGCGCTGAAAGCTGTAGTTCACATTTTCTCAAAACAAAAATAGAAAGGAGGTGCTCGTCAGTCCAGACTTGTTTGTCAGTGGATGACTTGCTAAACACTGCAGAATTTCAGCGTTGAGTGGGAGGCTGGTAAACAACAACAATCTCCCCCTGTTCTTGTAGTGAAGATGAAAGCAAATGTCTCTGTCAAAATAAGGGAAGAGAGCCTGACGGTTTTCTTAGCAATGATAACTACAGGCAAGATGTAAAAGATTAATGAGAGGACTCTGTCAGGAACGAATCAGTCAAGTTAAAGCTCATTCATCACATGCAGGATTGGTCCCTTGCCTTTTTACTTTGTTGCTTTTTTTAACATGCTACCACCTCCTTCTTTTCTCTCAACTTGTCATTCTCTCTGTCTTTTTTCAGCACACATCAGACAAGATGACAGACTCAACAATGAACACCAACTGCCTGACAATTGTACTGTACAAAACATGGCCAGCACTTAATGATGTAACCTCGCATGCAATCATATCCATGCATAGTGATTGGTGTTAGCCTGCGAAGCGACAGACACTGAAAGGTCAACCACGAAAAGTCCTGGACAGCATGCTATACTAAAACGTTGCCATGACCTTCAGGCGGTGGCATTCTGGGAAGAGGAGAGTGGCGTTATGATGTAGGATATTGAAAAGAAGTGATGTGATTAGTGGAGGTTTTTATTCGTGACTCCTTGGCTGCGAAAGGTCGCGACAAAGCCGGGGTCATTCATTCTGATGTGGTGTCTTGCACTGCTGTAGCATGTAGTGTATCACAGGTGGCAAAAATGGTAAGAGAAAAATTGATCCATGTCAAATGTTATAGTTCACCATCCTGATTCAAAAAAAAAATGTTATTTATCAAAATGTCCAATGTAAGAGCAGGAAATCATCCATCATCCCTTGAAGTATTGAGGCAGATGGTTTTTGGCCCTTCATGATATCACAGCTTAGAGGATCAATAGTTCACAGCTTGCTTCTTATCATGAGTTAATCGAATGCAGTCTACAGTACACTGCCTTCTCCCCTCATGTTTTTAAATGCATTCTCTAGTCCACAGGCATACACTTAAGTAAGTTTAAGTAAGGTTACATTACATTAAAGTTTCCAGAAGGATTAGCAACTTTGTGGATGCAGGCAGAACCTTTTTTTTCATTTAGAGACCAAATTATTCCAGCTGTAATCACTAATTGTAGTTAGTCCTTCAAGAGCTAAAATGAAAGTGTAAAACTACACATAGAAATCTACAAATCTGTATTGTGAGACAATATTTTTATCTTAATGTTGTGGAGGTTTTCATGTATGTAGACCCAAAGTGCTTAATATGAAATTAACAAACAGACAGTATGAAACAAGCTATACATACAACTATATTTCTATACAAGGACAGTTGTATGCAGCAGCTCGCCACACAGATAAACAGATACAATCAATCAATCAATCAATCAGACTTTATTTGTATAGCACTTTTCATGCAAATACAATGTAACACAAAGTGCTTTACACAATAAAAAACAATACAATTCAACCAACCACGCACAAAACAATAAGTGACTATGTTATAAATAAAGGACTCAATAAAAACAGGAACTGAGGAAACACTATCATAACGAGGAAATGAGGAAACATACAGTACAGTAAACATTGGAAGACTATAAACTTAGAAAGCTACTATATGTGGAATTGTTAATAAATATAATGAACAGCTACAAGCTTAAAAATCTACATGTGGAATTGTTAAAAAAATAAATTAATAAATACCTTTAAATACTTGAACAACAATCTAAGATACTCATCTACGTCACTACTAAAGTAATGACAATGTACATATGAGGTTGTGTATATGAATGAATATAGATAAAATATAAAATATATCCATTAAATTGTGACATAATCCAAAACTTTTTTAAAATTCAATATAATTTCACTCATAATTTTTTTTTATCCTGCTTCTTTTCACAATAACATAGTGAATTGCGGATCATTTCTATTTCGAAAAGTCTTTATCTATTAAACAGGGCAGAGTCAGTATGTTTGGTCTAAATGAGCAGAGAGCACAACGTACAATTAATCACTTCCATGAATTTAGTTTCAATCTCACTGAAATGAAAGTGGACTAAATACCATAGGTATTCAGCCCATGCAATTACATTGGCAGTTAATAATGCATACAAAATACCTTATTACATTAGCTTACATGTCCTGGTATATATTTCTTTCATGACTAATGTCTATATGAATACAACAATCCTATAACCTACCTTTGGGTTGCAATCTCTGGTCTATATTAGATTTTGGCCTAAAGAATGAAAACAGATGCTTTTTTAAATCTCTAAATGTCCAACCAGAGAAATCCATGTACAAATCAAAGCCTCGATGAGTTGAACTACAACAGAAGGCCAGTTTGCTCTATTGCTACTGACACCCGGGGTAATTGCCCTGGCTCCACTGCTGAAATGTCACGGCTGCTCTTATCCCAGGTGGGCTATTCCATCAACTAATAAATGCCACTGCCCCTCTCTCAGTATCAAAGCACTGTAGCATAATATGACATAACACTTGTAAAAATCAGCTGATGACACACACACACACACCTCACAGCAGATGTAATTAGCAGCACTTATCAAGATCTAATTTGCTCGCTGTTTATATGGGGACTAATTTATAATGTGACTAGTGCTCTTTGTAATCAGATAGCATTAAGGGGATTAACAGGATTCTAAATAAGGCAGTTTACTAGTGTTTAATTTGCTCGTATAAGCCTGTTTCATCGTTTTATGGTGTCAAGAATATCTTTTTTATTGTTGTTGTTGTTTAGGAATATGTTGTAAAAGACAAAGAAAATACAGTTTATGTAAACATACTGCTGTAATGTATTTATAGAGTATATTTCTGCCTGTGTTACTGCACTTAAAACTGCTTTAAGTCTTATAAAATTTTAATTCAGGAAATCTGAGTTACATCTCCCAAGTCAGTCTACTGTAAGATATCACTATTTCCTTCCACATGCAGACAAAGTGTCTCCAACACATGACTATTTGGCTTTAATTTCAGCCAGCAATTACCAAAGATCTTATCTCATTTATATGCTAATAACACCTCTGATGTCAGCTCTGGCAGGGCAGATCGAGAACTAAGTAGGGATGGCCTTTTGTGGCCGGGGCTCATTCACTTCATTCCCCTGCCTGACTGCACTGACCGGCAAAGAGAGGTCAGTGTCTGAGGGGATCAAGCAGTAGCTCCAGCCTGTGTCTGGGAGAAATTTAATTTACTGTGACATATTGTTGGTAGCACTTACAGAGGTAATATGTAGTCTTTTGTTTGGTACAAGGAGCAGCTTGACCTTCAGGTGTGTTTATTAGTGATGTTGTTGTCCATTATGTTGCAAACCTGCACTTCATAATGATGAAAATGACTGGCATTAGATCGTTAGGTGAATGTTACAAGTTGACAACAAAAAATAACATTTTAACTGTTTTGTCTTTAGTTAGTCATAAATGAAACCAAACTTTCACTTGACCATTCGCTTAACCCCTCTCCTCGAGCAGCGCCTTAGCAACTGTAACTAGGCGAGGCAGGTCTGTCAAGCTTCAGCTCTCTCAACATGAGGCTGTAGTAGGAGCAATTCTCTGTAAATAAAGAGTTTGGAGGGTGGTGTCTTTTTTGTTTTTTTAGTCATTTCAAAACCAAAAATACAAGAGCAAAAGTGCTCAAACAAAAGGTTCAAACGTTTAGATTAGCTAAGGTCGTAACCTAACCCATGCATTAAGCTACTTCCAAGACTAAGGAGCATTTCATACCCCATTATTTTGTGGGGGTAAAGGCTGACATTTATGTCTCTGTCCTACTCTTAACTGGATTTGAGGACATCTACAACCAAACTTATCTTAGATAGGGTTGGCAAACACATTGGTCATCATCTTAAAAACCTTTTCTATTTTCATGTAAAAAGTAAAGTACAAGTTTACCGATAGTAACTAAGGAGAGCGGGGCTTTGTGAACTGTCAATTGCTAGTTCATCAAGAAAAGATTAATAAAAGAAAATGTAATGTTACTAAGTAAACATGTTTATTATATGACAGTGATTACAAAACATCAGTATTTCAGAATTAAAATGTAAGGTAGCATTAGTACTGTGCTTTCTTGTGTGAGTAGAGACGAGGTCAGAGCCTATACACCAAACATTAATGATGCACATATTCTACATTCACACAGTAATCTATTCCACATAAGGTGGCTGTCATCTTTAAAGTCTGTCAAAAGAGGTTTTTAGTTATACTGAGCCACCTGATTACTAATTTCTCACTTCTAATCAGTATTCCAACAACCACCTTGCAAATGTTTTAGGGAAGAGTTTTTTTGGCAAATGGGGAGATAATTCTTTCATTTTTTGCTCAGAATGGATTAACAGAGACTTGGCAGGAAATGCCACTCCACATCTGAGGTGTGATTTGAATATTGACCTGAAGCAGTGATATCAATGTCAGACTGTGATAGCTGCTGCTAATGGGAGGTCAGCCAGAGGTCAAAGGAAAGTGGGAGATGTGCCGCGAACATGAGGGGTGAGAGTAATGAGATTGCTTAAATATCTCTTAAAGCTGAGCTCAGTTTGTTGAGCCTGGAAACTTATAAGTTAAAAGCGCTCCTTGACAGGGATAAATAATAAATAATCTGCTATGTTTTCGTGGGAACATATTGGGTTTTTAGTGTATTTACAGCTCCTAAGCGTCGAGTGACTGCACAGAGCCTGCGCTGGGTTTGATCTCTTTTTCCTTTAGTGTTCCCTACATGTTGAAAAATCGGACCTCTCTCCTACACGGCAGTATGAGGACATTAATGAGAAGCACAGTATTGATTTTCTATGAAAACACTGCACTGCTTTGTTGCATTTCCTTAACCTTGGCTTCGCTGAACCCAAGGCTGCCCAATTCAATTTTTTGTTGGATTTTCCATCTCCCTCCTCTCTCAGGGGGAAATTTCATTAACTCTTTATTCCGGTGCTTGGCATCTGTTGTTCCACTCATAGTTTAGTTGAAAAAAAAAAGAAAAAACACAGGTTAAGTCAACCTATTTTTTCAAACTGAAGTGCACTGCACTTTGGAGCTCAGAGGAAAAGATGATATGTATATTTATCCAAAAACTTTCTGTTCCAAAACTTGAATTTTGTGTGACGGATTTGTACTGTCACCACTCAACAACTCTTGAATCCGGAGCTTGTGGCGAGTGAACTTCCACTCACAGATGAGTGTCGACAGCCTGTATTTCATGCAGTGTTTTAAGCTCATTTGGGCTCAACAGTCTTGGCAGGTCAAAGCAGAACTATGAGCGCCATCAGGCTTGTCACTGATCTGAGCCTTGAATGTTGGTGGTCTGTTCAACAGGCGTAACATTTCTCCTCTGTCAGCCTGGCAGGTGGTTTAACTAACACTGTGCCTCTGGACAGGATCTCAAAGTTTAGTATTGCAACCTGTTTGACTTCTGGACTTGTGCCGCTGTGACTCATCAACCCTGAAAAAAGAGGACAGAGCCAAAATGTTAGTTTGGGAAGCTACAGTGGGACACAGACACGACAAAGTCTGTCTAATAATACATTCTAACTGAAATTTCCAAAGCTGTCCAAGATTGATCTTGTCTACAGAAGGAGTTATTTTTTCCTGACATGGGTTGATAGCCAAGGCTACAGGGCTGCAAGTCTCCTGCCCCCTGCCCAACCTGTAAACTCCTGATGTAAACTAGGTCGGTGCAAAGAGAGAGTGAGAGAGAGGTGCTGCTGGGAGCATTGAATTATTCAACCCAGTCCGCTGAGCTCTGATAACACAAGCAGAACAACAGGAGTGCAGAGCTCTGTGCAAGACAGCCGGAGAACCAAATCAGTTCATACGGGCAATACCTCGCAACTTGTTTGGAGTCAGAGTTAGCTTCACTAGCTTTATAAATCCAAGATATATGGCAAGAAAGGGCAGAACATTTTTATAGGGATAAAGAGGGACTTCGGTGCTTCTGAATGAAACATTTTTGCAAGGCAGTTTCTCAAAAAATCATACAAACATCCTTTATGTTACCAATGACATTGTACTTCACAACATGCACAGTATAATTACAAGCTTGCTTCCAGATTTTCAGATAAGAAAATGTCATAAAGTGAAGAAATGCTGAAATCTCAACCCTTCCTGCATGCTCCTCACTCAAACCTCATCGTAAGGCTTTGATCAGCATAACCTGCCATATGTCAGAGTATGTTTACTGCATTCCTATTATATGCAGAGGTTGTTAACTTTTACAACCTCCTTTGAATGACGGGGTAAGTGCATACGTCTTCACAAAAAACTGTTGAGGAAATCTCCTTTTTTTTCCATCATGGACTTTCTGCCGTGTCTGCTAGATCCAAGTGAATTAAATGTGAATGCAGACGTGCTCATAAATCTTACAAACACTGAGGTAACGTGTTTCAGACTTGCTTACCAGGTGTAATTTGTCAAGAATGGGTAACTCTATTCCACACAGAGCGCAGCCTTCTGCTTCAGTAGTTCACTACAGCCGTTAGGGTTTGGTGTTCAGTGTGGCATCACTACATCAGGCCATGGCAGAGTTGTCATCGAGACCGAGACAAGACAAGAAAGGTGTCTTACTCAGAACTAACACCACAACACCATGACATGCCAATATTTTGTCTTATAATATTATGATGTTTAAAATAATTTAATCCTTTCCAGCTGCACAATTTTATAAACTAATCCAAATCTTCAACTGTCAGTTCAATTAATCAGTTTTAATTGTAACAAAGCTAAGCTATTGTATAAGTAAGTAATTTTACTCCTATACTTAAGTACAATTTTGGCGTACTTTGAGGTATTTTGAGGTCCTTTTTATGCTACTTTATACTTCTACGTCACTAAATTTCTGTGGAAATATTGCACATTACCCCACTACATTTATCTGAAAGCTGTAATTACCTTTCAAATATATTTTTCACATCCAAAACATATCTTATGAAATATGACAAATTGATCTAGATTAAATTACTCAACAGTAAGTACAATATGTCAAACTTGCTTCACCTTGACCAGCTACAGTAAATAATTGTCGCCTATACATTAATGTATGAGTAACAATAATAAACAACTGACAAGTGCTACTGTGTCTGCGTAATGTGTAAGTACATTTTGCTGATAAGGTGTGCACTTTTAATGTTTTGAATGCAGGACTTTTACTCAATTAATGCATCTGATGCATCTGAAAACTATCTTTTAGGTAAGACCGGCCAATTTATCAAACTATAAGGTTTACTGATAATATTGTATATGGTTCCTTACAAATAAATGAAATAAAAGGATTTAAAACAAGAAAATGCTGCAAACATGTAACCATGTAAAAATTACCTATCAATAAATAGCACTTCCAAAAGTCCTCTATGCAGTATAACTCACTCAAGAGGTCAATTAAGAAATAAATCAAGAGCTTATTACTCAATACAACTCTGTTATATACAAGACATTTATATAAAATGTATTCCTTTTGACTGTGTTCGCCAGCTTGTTATGGATGTTGGAAATGTAGGGGAAGGGAATAATCAGGGCTCAGATGCTGCAAATGACAATAAGGTCTTACAGTTGACTTTAACTGCATGTTAATTAGGGGAAACATTTAGTCAATAATGCTGCTCTAATCACTCTTGAGTGGATTCTGATTCTGATCTGTAAGCACAAGACTCAGCAGAGGGAACTGAGGAGAATGTCACTGTAATAAACAAAGAATTACCTCAGTGCATCCTGATGTTGCTACCTGATAGTAAAGGTTTCTGTGTGATACGATACGATACGATACGATACGATACGATACGATACGATACGATACGAGACAATTACTTTATTGTCAGTTTGCACTGAAATTCATTTTACGTCCTTAGGCAGTTCCATTTAAGAGGTTTACACACAGATTTAACATACAGTTACACATATGACACTTTTCATAGACATACAAAACACATCAAACAGTCATGACACTCATACATATCACATCATATCCTCTGGATTCAGATCTCAGTTAGCAGCACACTGGTTCCATGGTTTAACAACAGGATAGACTGATGTATAAAACATTTCTTCAGCCTGTTGCATTTAAATTGAGGGACTCTAAATTGCCTATTAGAGGGCAGAAGTTGGTATTCTCCATTGTTAACATGTCACAAAACAGTGTTTAGAGTACTTATTTGTGTCAGAGAAGTGGCAAAATAATGTACACTACACTGATCATCAAGGACATTACCTGCTCAGACTTGTTTAAAGGAATAGTTCAACATTTTGGGAAATCACTCTGCCCCCCACACCTCAGTAAAAGCAAAGTCATCTTTTGTACAGATTAAACAAACAAGATGTAACATGTTAATTAGTGAGCTTTAGACATGCCGGTAGGTAGATTTTGTTACCTTTTGACAGAGCCAGACTAGCTGTTTCCCTCCTTTCCAGTTTTTATGCTAAGCTAAGCTAACTGGCTGCTGGGTGTAGCTTCATATTTTACGATACAGACATGAGAGTGTCAATCCTATAATCTAACTCTCAGCAAGAAAGCAAATAATTCCCGAAATGTCAAACTATTCTATAAAATACATTTAGAAGAAAGAGGACACTCACAAATAAATGAGCATCATGTTCCTTGAAGCCAAGAAAAGTCAAAGTTCAAGTGTAACTGGATACTAATTTATTATTCTCCTCTGAAACTGATTTTAATTCTGCTTTCAGTTCAGTTGAGAGTGCTGTTAGTTTGTTATATCCTTTATGGGGATAATACCTTTAAGGGGTATAAAATTAAAGTTTAAATGAAAGTAAAATCAAACTGTTTATGTAAATAATGTTGCATTAGCAGAAGATGAACCACAGTTTGAGGAAATATACTGCAGACAAGTGGAAGTTTCTTTGCAGGTTGACCTTGCAGGAATATCTAAAATGTGCATGGTAACGAAGCTGAGCCTCCTCCACCTCCTCCACACCTCCACCACTACTCTCTCTGTCTCTCTCTCTCAACACTCCTCCGCACACACAATTCCCTCCTGCTCTCTTTATACTTGAGTCTGGATCTTTCCTCCTCACCCGCCCTCTCTGTCATATTGGCTCTGGACTGTCATAGAAACAGCTTGTGATCCAACCCCTCTCCTGTTCTTCAGTTACATAAATGCCACATTCTGTTGGAGTCCTGAACCGTATTTTTAGACTGGCATAGACAGGGCCTATAATGATTCCAGCCATCAACAGTCCCATTATATAACATGGTGAGGGGTTTGTGCGCACATGCATGGCACCTTTTCAGCAGCTATACTTTTTCCCATATCGGGTACAAGCACTCACATACACAGTTAACACTGAGCTGTGAAACTGTATGTTTGTAGAGATGTCATGCAGTGCATCCACACTTGTTTTTGTAGGGAAAAAAAATACTGTGACTAGGGATCATTCTGAAACCCACCGCATGTAGTTATTTGGCAACTCTGTATCAAAACCAAAGGTGGAAGATACTTTATTGTTGAGTCACCTGTGAATGTTTTCTTATTACAAATCAGTTGGAAATAAAGAATGTGTTGCACAAGACTCTTGCAAAGCTGCAGCAGGCAGAAGGTTTTTGAATTTGTCAAATACTTTATATTAATAATATTATTGTAATCCACACACATTTTAAGGGACTTGGGGATATGAGAAGGTCTGTGGGCTTTTCCTAAGGCACAAAAGCTTTGACATAGCTGTTCAACCTCAGGATTTATCAATTAAATAGCATGGTTTTAAGTGCAGCTGACCATTCAGAGCCATCTGTGGCCTGCCTGTCAGCACCATGGACAGCATTAAACTGGTGTTGCCTCCTCTTCTGGATCTTCTGTACTTTTCCTCTACCCTCAAATTTTTTTTTGGAACAGAAATACCCAGGGAAATACCCAGATTCTCTGTGTTGTTCCAGGCTGAGAGTAAAAGAGAAAACACAGGAAATCGCTGACAAAAAACTGTTTGAGGTGCTGCTAAGCAGCTTTTTTTGTCATGGTGGAAACAATATCTTAGCAGTATGACTTTTTACTTGGCCATATTTTATGAAAATGCTTGCTCTATATATTGATTCTTTTATTAGTAAAATTTTTACTTTTTTTGGACAAATTCATATTTTGATGTGATAATGGCACTAGATGAGAGGGGATCAAAGTTATTACAATTCATCCTCAGGGGGACATGGATGTTTGTGCCAAATTTCATGGCAATCCATCCAATAATTGTTGAGCTATTTCACTTTAAACCACAAAGGTGAACCTCATGGTGGTGCTAGATGAAAAGTCAGGTGATCACCAAGTTTAGCAGGATTCATCCTCTGGGGACCATAAATGTCCATGCGAAATTACGCGTCAATTCATCCAGCAGTTGTTGAGATATTTCAGCACGGACCAACATTCCAGCCCTAAAAACAAACAATAACTCTTAAGACATAAATTTAGACTCCCAAATTACTTTTCATGTCCTCCCTTAAAGGCTTAAAGGCTTGATTTAAACCATGAATGCACAAAGAAGTAGAGTATGGCCAATGAAAACATAAGGGATTCCTGAGAAACAGGGTGTACCATAGCTTAACATTGGAGCCAGGACTTGACTGAGGCAATGTTTCACAGCACCTTGCTCTAATCGACATGACATACTGTCTGCCAGAAGAGGTATCTGGAGTAGCGAGGGAAACTTTTTTTTTTTAAAAACAGCACTAAACAAAGGAGAGGCATTTAAAATGGTGTGCTGTGGAGTTAGAACCAGGTTAGCACTAGCCTGGGAGCAAACGGGTGAAATGAGCCTGAGGAGAGAAACAGGCAAACCCGGATATACTTACAGGTCACAAGTTCACAATGGAAGACAACATTAGTGGACAAAATAACAACACGAGAAAATAATAGTATGAAGATAAAAAGCACATAGACAAAGGAGAAGCTAATCAAACAGAATTGAATTGGACAGACCCGACACTTCCAATCTGACACATTAGGATGCTGACAAACAAGCCAGGTATAATGCAAGGATTGATTACTGTGAGTTTCTTTCCAAATGAAGCCTCTTACCTGGTAAGTAATTAGGAAGTGAGCAGATGCTGGTATTGAGCGCTTTGAGCAGCTGAGAGAGGCAGTAATTGTTTTCTGTTGATTACATGGCCTTTTGACAGAAAAATGGGTCACTGCAGTAGTGACCACAGACTGGGATGAGAAGACCTTCCAGCACACACTGTTAACACAGACGCATGTGGTGCATGGCAACGTTTGGGGAAGTGATGGGAAATCCAACCAAAAAACTGAGACTGTAAAACATGCATACAATTATATCTGCAAAGGGACAAGCTTTTTGTGATTTTCTGTGATTTTCATACTGGTATTATATCAGATGTATACGTTAAACATGGTCAAACATCCAGAACTTGAGGTGAGCATATTTAAAAATGTTCCCTGCAAGTCAAAAGCCAGGCCTTCAGCCTGCTTGAAGTGCTCTGTTTGCAATGTTACCTCTACTTCCTCTTCATGATGAAATCAGATGGTTCGCGAATGCCCACAAATGGGCGTCTGTCCCATAGCCTTTGCTGGTTGTTCCATGGGTTGTTCATGTTGTCCACTCACATATTTTTGCTCAGGCTCAAACGTGCTTTGATGTTTTTGAGAAGTTTCCATTTTGAGTAAAGAACAAGAAAAAGAAGTTTAATCTAACTACTCTTGTTTGTTTATGTAGTTTCCGAAGCTTACCAATCAGAACAGAGTGGGCTCATCAGGAGAGGGGCCTTAAAGAGACAGGAGCTAAAACAGCTTGTTTCAAAGAGAGGCTGAACTGAGGGGCTGCATAAATGGCCAGTATAAAATAAATAAGGATTTTTTTTACTGTAAATCATGCAAAGATATTCCAGTAGAGCTCCGGAATATAACTATAGACCTGGAAATATGCATGATACATCTCCTTTAAGTATTTTTGTCTAAATTTCCACACTTTATTCCTTGACTCAATTGTCAGACTTCATTGGCTTTTGATGGTGGATACAGTGTGCTAGCTCCTTAACTCAGTTTGTTACCCTTACTAAGTCATGTCCAGATTAGTTTTTAACAGACTGTGCAATTATTCTCTGACAAAAGGACACAAAAACACCTAAATAGTATATAAAAATACATATTTTGGCACAAATGGACCCTCATACAAGGAGCTCTCTGTTTACAGTTTTGCTTAATTTTCTTTATCAAAATCACAGGAATCCCACTGAGTTTACCACAACATATCCCACATATTAAATCTGAAAAACCATGTTATACTTGCTGGTATTGGAGTCACTGTTGTCCTGTATGAGGAGCCTTCAGTCTCTTTACTGACTCAATAGGGGAGATGCTGTATGGTTTAACTTTTATTGAATGATGGCTCCATCTGCTGGTTATAAGCCTTAACAAGCTCCTCGCTATATGCCGGGTGGACAATATGAAGCAAATGATGAGGCAGACCAGAGCAAATATTGATGCCTTATCTCTCTCACCAAGCTGCTGGTGAATGTACAGGAGAAATATAGTATTAATGTGTGGACTGGGAGTCAAAAGGTTTGTAGTGAGTATTGAAAGGTTTCCTGCAATCGTCCTCTCACAGAAAATCCAGAAGTCATAAGTTCATCTCTGTGACGTACTTTCAACGTCAATGCAACAGCAAAAGCCTTAATTTACATTTGGCCATCTAGTAGATTAAGAGGGATAGCTCAAAGATAAATAGGGCTGCCCCTGCCTCTTTTACTACAGTTGAACTCCTCTTGGCTGCACTGACTGTTGCCATGCCAACCTTATGTCACCGTGTCAGAGCTACAATATCCCTCTGTCTCAGCTTTTCTCATCTGGTCAGTTTATTGCATCTGTGTAGTGTCTCAGAGACCTCGTCTTTTGGTGTCTTCCTTTGTGGGAAAATTTCTCATGTACAGTATACCATATAATTAAAAATAGTTTTGGTTGCTGACTTCAAGCCTGTAAAAAGAGACGGAATTTGACTTATAAAATATTTATCCCTAAACACACACACACACACACACACACACAGTTGTTCACTGCAGAAAAAATGGGTTTATGTATTTCATAAGTTTCATACTTGATGGCAGAAGAGATTACATTTCATATTTAAAGGGTAAGGTTGGTGATTTTCTATGTTTTTCTTATTGTCAACAAATCTCAAACAATGTCAACAAAAGTCAAAAAATGTACAGAGACAAACCAACAATCAGCTGAACTACTTACAAGTATTGTGCGTGTATCCAAAGTCTGATATATCTTATGTCTCTGCGCCATAGACCTCCATTGTTGTCCAAAAACTATTAAAAACATGTCAACAAGTCACACCGTTGCAGTGGGTGACATGTTCCTTCACCAAGTGAAGTGTTGGACATCGGAGGTCTATAGCACAGGGGAATACACACACAATACTTGTTAGTAGGATCAATTCATTGTTGATTTGTTGGCATTAAACAGATAAATATGCATTCAACAGTGGCACACTAATACACAAACATAATGTTGGCTTCACTTAAAACTTTTTCTTATGTTACATCTGTTGGAAGTTTCAGCATGTGAAGTTCATGTTCACACTGTACTGATAATAATTGCCTGGATTACTTTGATACTGAGATACTGAAAAAGTCTGAATATGATTATTATGAGTCAAGATCTGAAGTTATACGAGGCATCTTTTTATATTATTTGAGTGTGGGTTTTTGTGTGTGTGTGTCTTTTTAAGGAATTATTGATCTTTAAAAATGAATGGTCAGGGTCTGAATCACAGTAAACTATGTACTAGTAAAGTTTTAGAAATAACTCAAACTCAAAAATACTGTGTACCAACAGGACGTGGTGCGTAAATACATTGTGTGTTTCTTCTTGACCCTGGTATGTTCGTATTTGTGTACCTTGCTGGCCAAGCAAGAGGCCCAGACAGTTTTACAGGAATGCCTATCAGTGGGCAGCTGGCTCGTTAAAAACTCTAGAGATTTAGCTTTGCCAGACATATGGCAAAGAAATGTTTATTTGACTCAAACATGATAACAATAGTTTTATTTGTTGCCCTGCAAAAATGGAGCAGTTGAGTTGAAATAATTACTATTTCTCACACATGGTTCCCTTCTGTTGGGAGGGAGCAAAACATATTTTTATGCATTACAGTGCAAAAGCAACATACAACACTGTCTAATCACAGTCCCAAGAACAATTCAATTCATGTCATTTTGGCGGATATTATGCAGTGTACAGAATACCTGCAGAATACAGAACAAGAGTTGTACAAAGACAGAACTTGGCCCAGTTTTTCCAAGTCTCTGTGCATGGAAGCAGGAATATTCTTGACGCTGGGAAGTCAGAAAAGCCACAGTTATGTAGTGAGCTGGGCTGTGGCCTCCGTCTTGTGGCAGATCCTCCCCCTCATCTGGAAGCTGTTGAGTTTTTCTCCAGATGTGGCCGCCCGATTTCTTTAATGATACACTGGTGCAGGCAGAGAATAACAAGAGATGGGGGTCAAAAACAACACAAACAAGACCCCATGAGAAGCAGAGGTGGAAAGTAAAGCTGTTGATGTTCTTGTTCTTTTGGGTACATTATAAAATTCCTTACGTAGATTTTAATGACGTCTTGGACTCAAGTACTTTTGGAGAGGCAAGAACTATTATATACAATTATGTAATTATTACACAAGCAGACTGAGCTCTGTCGCTCATTTCCCTAAAAGGCAATCTCTAGGAGCACTTGTTTTATAAAGAAAAGATGGTCATAACTTTGCAAAGCATCACTAAATGGGAGAATGATTTGTTAATAGAACATATTCACATTGAAATCATATAATCAGGATGCAACATTGGCCCATTATGAAGGCCACGCTGTATGTAATAAGTCACTGCCACTGAGAGTAGTCTACAAAAGCTACTTTTCTACTTTTACATGAAAAGTCGTCATCAGGCATTTTACTTTAATAAATGTCTAAGTTGAGGAACAGTATCAGTATTTCCACCTCTGATGAAAACATCTAACAACATACATATGCTCTCTGGAAAAAAAAAACAGAAAAGCAGGAATTTCCTTGATGAGACATCTGGGATTTGCAGGCAGATTTTTTTTCCCTTCTTCTTCTCACATTCACAGTTAGAAAAATGCCAGCTGCTTAACCGGCAGGTGTCTTTGACTTGGTCATCCTCCAGAGAGAACAGGTTGCACAGCTGTCTGGCACACACACATACTTGTATGTGCACACACAAGCAAGGCAAGGGAGAAGAGAAAGAGGCACTTAATGAAAGATAGCAAACAACTTCTTTATATTCGGGTGGACTCGGGGTTCTTGTTGGACAGCTCTGGCAGGGAGATGCCCCTGCTGTGTCTTTTGTATTTGCAAGTGGACCAAACAAAAGCTTATTGAGCAATCTCTGGGAAGCCCAGGCTGTTGGAAAGGAATGCCCCTTCTCTCTTGTGGCTCAGCCCTTCAGTCTTAATCAGTCACTGGAGGGGCTGGTGAGCTGGGGGCCTCCCGGACCAGGCGGGTGGACAGGAACTCAGTCACTCTTGACCTCACTTGCCTCAATAAAATCTATTAGCTGAGCACGGACGGGCAATAGGCTGGGTATTGTTGCTGATGTGATACCGATAAATCAAGCTGATTGCCCCCTGTTAGCCTTTTCACATCTCACTGTCTAAGTCCTTATGCAATCTCTTTCTTTGTCATGAGAATGACTGAATATTTCAATACAGACATTGCTCTTTTTAGTCTTTCAACAGAAATAATTTCTATTTATGACAAATTAGAAAATGCAGTCAGAGGCAAAGCCTCTAAAAGTGGAGGTTTTGTCCAGTAGTGGAAACATAAAGGGTGTGTGTTTCCCCATATAAGAAGGCGGAGTTTTCTCCCAGGGGTCCTGAGCCAAACTGGTGTTATGTAACGGATACACTGCTTCTCATCCTGATGTGGAGTTACTCTAAAGTTTGGAGAGAGTCCTGTGGTCTTTAAACATGGAAAATGCGTTCATTTCAAAGGTGCGTCTGCAGTTCTTGAACATTTTCAGTTGATTTTTAGCCAAAGAACTGTCTTATAACCTAATTGAAAACTTACCTTAAAACCCTGCAAAGGATCAAGCCTTTTTTGGTTAATTTTCGACTCTTAACGCTCCTGGTGTGCTGGAGGGGGAGTTTGGAAATGGGACTTTGCTTTTAGATCTTGGACGCAGCCAGACAGGACATGGGCAGCGGTACGAGCCGAGGAAAGAAAGTTGCACCTGCGTGTGTCAGCGAGGTGAACGTGACTAAAAAAGCTGCCGGTGTCACTTCACCCAAACAGCACAGCCGTGCATTCAAACCTCTCAAAATTCACACAATTTTGCGCAACGCGCGCAACCGTGCGCAACCGGGCTGCCACAGCGAGGGCCACGACTCTGAGTTCTCTGGGGAGGACGATGACATTGATGGAGAGCTGCTGGACACAGTTCTGACAGATTATGAGGAGCGAGAGAGGGCTTCTGTAAAGAAACATCCTTCCAAGAAGACTTTCATCAGATCCAAAACATATGGACTGTGTCATTTCAGCCGGGAGGACGCTGATGAAGACTTGAGCTCAACTCCTCAACTTAAAGAGACGGGAACAGCCGAAGAGCCACGTGGCTCCCACGGTGGAACAAGAGATGTAAACAAGAGGAGCAATGATGCTTTCACGCACGTTCAAAAACACACACCTCCGGGTCCCGGTCAGCATGATGTAAGCCTCATTTTATGGACATTACATCTTTTTACAGTGTAACTAAGTTCATTATAGATCATTAACATCTGGATTATTTTAGAATAACCTTGAGCATAGATAACTGTTTAATGCTGAAATTAAAACACTTGATATGCTTTCTTTCCTCTCTGGTTGATGTCAGTCCTCCTCACAGGGCTTTTTGACAAGAGTGGCCTTGTTGGAAGCTGTTCCCACATCAGAAAAAACATCGTAAGTAGACAACTCTGATCAATAATTGATTTCCGAGCTCAGTGGAGTAGTAAAAGCCGAGCAGGGCCAGATCAAATTCACCTGAAAGGGATCGAAATACCAAACCATTATTCTCAGAGCAGATAACATTAGTCAGACGTCTGCAAGGAGGCCGGGAACAAACAAGTGTCTGTTGTTGCTGTTTTTGTTGAGAGGTGAGTGTGAAAACTGGGCACAATATATTTCATAGCTCTGACCTTATCACCATCATGGCCCTGCTGTGCGTTATAATAATTGGAAACTCATCAGTTGATTAACAGATGTTGTGGCTTGATTTAATCAAAAGAATATTGTTAAAATAACACATCAAATTTCACAGTATTATTATCATCTTGCTGAAATGTTTCTCTGCTCTCCTCAGGACTTTGGGCAGCCTCCATGGCTCCTCTCTCACCATGCCAGTCATCCTGTATAATGGATCAGAAGAGGAGCTGATGGACACTATTGAGAACGAGTTTAGTTGACCCTCAGTTGCCCCAGAGCTGCCTTCATGAGATGCAGCAGCTTGCAGATAAAATAATGAAAAAAGAAAGAGGACCAGGGTTTCTTAACAGGGTTACATTCACTGTATTTTTGCAGGGTTTCTTAGATAGATTTAACATTGTGTTGAGGAGCTGCACTCAAGGCCTTTACCCAAGTTTTATTTAACAACAAAGCAGTGTAATTGCAGAGTTATAACACCAACTTGAACAGATGCCAGAGGGTTCTCCTCACACGGACCAGAGCTGTTAACAGACAGAGGCCTCCCTGGTTTGTTATCTGCACGTCCCTGCAGTGATAAGGTGTCACTGTCACCCCCTCAATCCTGCTGGGCTCCCACAGAGCACACAACTATTTATTTGTAATCTATTACTTACTTTACTTTAACTTGTCTGTTAATGGGAAACAAGAGAGAACACAAACATTTCTCTGGTAGCTTAAACTCAGCATTTCTGTAAAAAAAAATCTAGCAGCACAGGCACATTCTTGAGGTCTTGTGGTGACACTATATGGAAAAATATCATTTTCCGCCAGCAGTTTTGTGCATGTAATGCAATGTGAAGGGCTATAGTTTTTCCTTTAGTGGCAAACCTGCAAAGGCATGAGCTTGGATTGTTTATTTAAGGTTTCCTTCCTGACCACAGTTCCTGCACTTCTCCACCCATGAAGAAGGAATGTGTGGCTACAGAGAGACTTTCAATAAGTCTCAGTTTGACCCAGCTCCTTTTCTGCAGAACACAAGATTCAACCACATTCAAACATAAAGGTGTGCTGCCACTTAGTGGTGGAACACAGTAACTGTGTGCATGTATATATACTTGAGCATTCACGTTAATACCCATATATGTCAAGAAACTGCAGCTGTCACTGTTTAACGACTGGTGAATTTCAACCAGAAATGTAGAGTACGAATTTTGTAATTTTGTTTTATCTTGCAAATAAAAATGGACTATTCCTGTTTGTGATCATGTGAATTGTCTGTGCTTCTGTGTGTGTCTGTGTGTGTGTTAAATTTGCTATTACAGCATTGCTTAGGTGACATACTTAAAATACCTTTGTAATCTAATAATCCACATCAGAGAAAAACTTTTTGATGTGCCATTTAATCATCACAGTCAACACAGGAACAGTTTCAGCAGGCAGACATTACAAAATAAAATTTGCATTTGTAAAACAATAAAATATAACACCATAAAATATTTTGCACATTATATTTTATAAAATAAAAATGCTACCCCACACTTTGACTGAGCTGTTCAAAAATGAAAGGAGTACAGTACTTAAATAACAATTTGTATCATAATGCATTTTTCTTGGCATTGAAGAAGTTATTTAACTAATGCTGTTGTTTCTTTGAAGGCCTGTAGAAAGACATTCTCTTCTGTACTGCTGTCAGCAGTTTGGGAGGAAGGAGAGGGAGCTGACTTCTGAGTGTCTCATAGTTCCTCACATTCTTGGCAATGTAATCCTCACAAATCCTAACGGAAGAAGACAATATAAAGTATAAGTATATAGACCTACAGGGCAGTAAACCTTTTTCACAGCAGTTATTCTGACTGTACAGGTTAAACTAATTTCATTAACAAGCACATTACCAAGACCTTAGAACTGACACCTAAATGTGAGCAATTAATCATTAATTTCACCTGTGTTCGGCAAGTCAAAATGTCTGTTGTGCAAATCACTTCTGCTGCCATAAAATTATTCATATTTTCTTTCTGTGGCTTTTTTATAAATGTCTCTCTTGGAGACTGATAAAATATAGAAAGCTTTTACCTGAATAGAGGGTATGGCTGCATCTGGAAAACGAGTGCATCATTGCAGTGACCCTAGAGTGAAACATGTAAGGGTTATTTTGTGTTCTGTCATTATTTGCAAGGCTATATTTCAGCACAAAGTAGTTTCTTTCAAAGACTTGCATTCCACGTCCCTTTTTGCTTAATGCTTTGCTGAAAGTATTAACTGTGGTACACATGAACATACCCTGTGTTGTGTAGCTTTTTAAACACAATATACTTTTCTTGACACCGGCCATTATGTATATACAACTGTTAAGAGCAGAATTCTTCTTATCAGAGTACGCTTTGCTTGAATGTTGAATGCCAAATATTTTTTATCAGTTTCTCCGCATAGTTTTAAAGTTGTGCGTGAATTAAAGGAACAGTGTGTAGAATTCAGTGGCATCTAGCATTGAGGGTGCAGATTGCAAACAGACTGCAACCCCTTTCCAAGCATGTAGGAGAACCTACGGTGGCCACTAAACTCACAAAAAACGCAAAAGGCCCTCTCTAGAGCCAGTGTTTGGTTTGTCCATTCTGGGCTACTGTAGAAACATGGCAGTGCAACATCCGTGGAAGAGGACCCACTCCCTATGTAGATATAAAGGGCTCATTCTAAGGTACCGAAAACACAACAATTCTTTGTTTCAGGTGATTATCACTAATTAAAACATACTTATGAATATTTCTGCCAATAGAACCCCCTAAATCTTACACACTGGTCCTTTAATGTAATTTCAGGAGGCGTTTAGTTGTTTTTTCTTGTTTGTTTGTTTTTTCAAAGGGATTTAGCTTGCCATGCGATGATTTCCAAATGTATGTGAAATTAGAATAATTTAAATGAAATTAAAATAATTTCACCTCTCTCTCTATGATACTCACTGTGTCAACAAGGAGGATGTAGTCACAACTTCCACCAAACACAATGACATCAGAGTCTTTACCTGGACATGCTGTGTGCCACAACCTTGAGCAAGGGGGAAAAAAAGATGCAAGTTTTACTGAAAAGACATATAATTCTCACAAAAGACCCTCCCATCATTTTGTCATGATCATATCTGAATGTTCAAGCTCTATAGTAAGTGTACAACCTGAAACTTTTGGTTAGGGTCAGGGTAGAAATCTGTAAATATGTATAAGTTGCTACCTTGGCTTATTTTTATAGGGATGCTCGATTTCTCTCCATTTCTTTGTTTCAACATCAAGCAACCACCCATCACCTGATGGAGGAAGACAATACTTTATTAAAAAGAGAACAATTATATCAGAACTGCAACGACATTTTAACAAGGGAAATAAAAGTGGGTACATTTCCTTACTCATTGGTATGCAGTCTACACTGAGACCTCCAAACAGAAACAAAGTGTTATCCGTCACTGTGGTGAGTGTATGCCATGATCTGCCCACTGGAGTGGTGGACACTGGGGTTCTGGAAAACATATTTTACACAATATTATCAAAGAGAAACCTGGGAAGAGATTACACCTTTGAATATTAATGATCATGTTGAGAGAGTGTAATCTGAGCATACTTGTAGTTTAGTCTTACAAGATGGGTACAATGCACTTTTCTTTGAATGCTGGCCCAGCTTTAGTCTCTGGAATGATTATGTGTATGCTTTTCTGTCTCTAATAAAATACTTGACCTGGATGGAAGCACAACAGAGTGTAATTATTTATCACAATCACATACATTTCTGACCACGTCCATGATTCAAGGTCTAAGCAGTGAATGTCACTCGTCCTGGTTTCCTGTATTTAAAGACGAGAGAGAGAGAAATCACCAGTCACCAATGCTACTAATGAATGCTGATATATGAGGAAAACCTGAAAACCACGTAGAGCTCTCACCATGACTCTGCCTCCACAAATGTATCCTCTACAACCGAGTGTAGCGCTGGCGTGGGCTGCCCTGGGGGCTGGAGCGCGGCCCTGCACATGAAAACGATCAATGGAAAATCATCAGAAAATCTTGAAATTTTCTTAACAGATTTCCAATACTGCTAAACCCCCCCGAGGCATGATTAACACTCTGACTTACATGGGTTTGTGGTTCATCCCAACTGGCTTGCATGGGGTCAAATACATGAACCTCGTTGTTCCATCCCCAGAAGACATCCTCTACCTGAAAACACCAAGATAGCTTAACAGGAGCCAAGAAATGATTATCTACTGCTCTTAACACAAAATGACTCTCATACATCTGGAGGCATGTAAAAGGATTCTTCATCTGTACCAATGATTTAACATTTGTGTCACCAGATGCTGAAATTTCTCACCAATTTTGGAACAAAATCTCATATAAAATGATACTTGTACCACATTCTAAAGAAGAAACAAAAATACAGAATACCCTGCACTCCAAACTATCAAACATGTCCCTGATGTTTTATTTTAAATATATTTGATGCCTTAATTGATTAATCCACTACTGGATTAGCTAAAGTGTACAAAGACTTGTAACATATTTATAGTTCATTAAAAAAATTAAATTACCCATGATGCTTCATCTACAATGAAGCTTCTGTTTCTGCTGTCGACATCAGTCAGAAGTTTGTGACCATATCCGCCAAAATAGATTAGCCTGGAGAATATTAAGGAAAGATTATGATGGTTACTATCATGCTACTTGATAAAATGAAAGAAATTACCTCCATTTAGATGTTGCAAATTTAAATAGTGATAGAATAAAGCAAAAAATGCCTACAAGGATATGTGATATTGAAGAATATGTTGTATAATTTACTAAAACAAAGAGAGAATGAAGACTTTATGATAAGAAAATAAACCAACAAATAAAAACATGTGTTAAATTTAATAAATCAGTTAGACATCCTCATAGTGCTTACCTCCCATTATAAACCCAGCAGGACAATTTGTCTCGAGGTGAGGGAGCAGAACCCATCTCATGTATGATTTTCCTCCATGTATATTTTCCGTCTGTCAGGTTGACACAATAGATCTGTTTGAAGTCAAACAATGACCTTTAGGCATGTCAATCCTAATCCACTGTGTCTAATTCATCCATAGTTCTTCACAGTTTTTCACTGAGGAATGTGCATCTTTTGTAAGGGGCTGACAATGCGTCTATCTGTTTAACTGGTAGAATGTAGTAGGTCATTTTCTCCATTCAATTCACATCCATTAAGGGATAGATATGTATATCATAAGAGCTCACACCCTTAAAGGGGATTTTATTCAGGTGTTAAAACTGAAATTCACTGTTTCTGATTATGAAATCACACAAAAATAAATCTGTCACATCTACCAAAACTTTATGTGGAGCGTCATGCACTGTGTGGAGCATCGGTTTGCTCACATATCAACCTCACCTGATTGGTCTGTCCGTTGTCATCACAACCTCCAAATATGTACATATGTCCATTCAGAGAGCAGCCACAGGTCCCAGACATGGAGGGCGGGACTTCCCCTGTCATGTGGAACACTTGCCTTCAGAAAAAGAAAAAATGTGGATAGGCTGCTCACATTCACTCATGTCAAGAGACATGAGTAAATCACTAGAAACAAAGAGAGATGACAGTCCAGAATGTGTGAATGTTACTGCATTACTACACAAACAGACATATTTGGAATTTATTCAATATCCTTACCATATGCCTTGTTCTAAGTCATATACCCAGATTTCATCATTGGGTAGGAAAATTTCGTCATCAGCAACTGACTGTAGAGAATACAACATTACAGTTACATCAATATCTGCAGTAACAATACATGTTGAGTCTGTCGTTCTGAATGAATTATATCATTAAAAGGAAATAAAACAATTATGTTGAATGTAAAACCCAAGCGAATAAAATTCTGAAAATGTGTTCATTCTGCCAGGTTTCAGAAGGCCTACAGTACATTGAAATATATAACATAACAGCATGCTAACTGATGGTATCCCCTGTTCCATTTATTTATGTATTTGTATGTATTGTATGTATGTATGAATTTGTTATTATTTTTTTCATAATTGGGCACATATGGGTATGTACTGTATGACCAGCGGTAGAAGAAGTATTCAGATCCTTAAAGCGTAACTGCACCCTGAAGTCTGTCCAGTCTGAGCCTGTCTGCTGAACCTGTTTGCTGTGGAGCAGCTCCGCAAAAATTGAACCTTCAGTTTCAGTTTCAGCAGAGCTGCTCCACAGCTGACAGGTTCAGCTGACAGATTCAGCTGGCTGACAGGACAGACAGTTTCAGCAGAGCTCTGGTTACACCCTGATTTCACATTTTTAAAACAAGATTTTACCAGCTGTTAACTGCAGGAAAGGACAGTCGCAGAGTTAAAAAGCTGCAGGGTGAGATGCGAGAAGGATTACTGTTGTTTTTGTGGCTGCCAGCAGCTCTTCCTCCCGTGGACAGTCACAGACGGAGAGATTTCCTCCAGCAGGCCAGCAATGCTGTTAACTGCTGAAGCTAAAACTGTCTTGATCAGCATATATTTCAAAATGAGCGCAGGGCTGGGGGAGGTGGGCGTGGACATTCTACCATTTATATAAATTGCTTGACATAGAGACCTCCCAAACTGTCAGCTCTACGTCAGCATTGGCCACGCCTTTTCAGGGCTGATTTAAACAGGTTGAGCCATTTTCAACACATGAAATGACAGTTTTTATAAATATGGTTTCAATGCCAGTATTAACACCAGCATTGATGTGTTTCATCCAAATAGTCATATAATTTAGTTTACAGCTCAAATAACACATTTCAGTGTGCAGTTCCTCTTTAAAGGATGAGTTCACAGTTTTTCAAGTCTGTCTTAAAAAAAAGTCAGAAGCCCACGTAAACATTGAAACAGGTTTTGCTCACTGTTTTTATTCCTCCTGTTCATTAGAGGATCCTCCCAAAATATGCTTACAATGTGAAAGATTGGGGACAAAATCCTCAGTCCTTGTTTCGAGAAAAAATCTATTTAAAAGTTTATCTGAAGATAATATGAGGTAAAATAAAGTGGATATCTTCCATAGTTACAGTCTTTTTAGTAAAAAAAAAGTCCTTCTTTGTGTCTTGATGGACAGTGTTTTCCTGTTCAGCTGCAGTGGAAGGCTTGTAAGAAAAATCAGGAATTTTGCACTAAAAACACAGTAACTAAGACATTGACTTGATTTGACTGATGTATTATATATATATTAGCTTCAAATAAACTTTTAAATACATTTTTGCACAGAAGGACGGTTGTAGATTTTATCCCCGTCACTTACATTGTAAGTGCATTATGAAAGGATCTTAAAATGGTCAATGTGAACAAGAGGAATGATTACAGCAGCAAAAACATGTCAATACAGGCACCTGACTTTTGTTTTAGGACAGACTTGAAAAATTGTAAACCTATAAAAATAGAATATAAAATAGAAATACCGCACTGCAAAAGTTCTGCATTCAACATTTTATTGAAGAAAAATTAAGTATTATGTGCATAACGTAAGTATCTGTTATGCAGAAGGGCTCCTTTCAGACTGTTATATATATATTTTATTGAGTTATTGTTGATGTATTACTACTGATGCACTAAGCATCATTTTAATGTTCTAACTGAACCAGTTATAGTTAATTGTATCTACTTTATACAGGCTACTGTTAGGGAGCTTCTGTGACAATGGATTATATATCTAAAAATCTCTAAAAAAAAAAAAAAAAAAAAAGCAATATTAACCCCTGAAGTATACTCAAGTATTGTGAATAAAAATATAAATTAAGTGCCTCAGTAAATGTACTTCTTTAATTCACTGTGTATAACGCATAAACTGGCCCTAAGCAAACTGTAAAACATGTAAAACAGGCTGTTTAGTCATATTTGTTTGTTTTTCTCACCATGTATCCACCCCACACATATAGCAGGGTGTCCTCCACCACGGCGGTGTGTCCGCTCCTTTCACGGGCCACCAGCTCCGAGCAGTGCCTCTCAAAAGCGGAATCCATGACTGGCTGCTATAAATAGACAGAGAAGACGTGCCTTTGAACCTAAAATTATATAAAAAAATGTGTCTAAAAATGTCTCGTAGACTCTCAGCTGCAGTAAAGACTATTTTAGCAAGGAAAGCAACACATGACTTTGAGCAGAGCCTTCACACAAACCAGGCTTTCTTTGCACTACAAGGTGTTGTCATTTCTGTTCAGAATAAAGGTTAAAAGATATTATTACTGTAGAACTTATATTAGATATTGTAAGTTATGCAGGATTTGTACAAAACTGTCAGCATGTGTAACGTTAAGTTACAGTTTATCCGGAGGCTAACGTTGCTGTAGTGGCAGGTAAACTGTGTCCACAATACAGAGGCGATTTAAACAAAGATTTAAAATTTTAAAAAAGGTATATTTAAACATACTCACGGGCGACTGAACACTTTCTGTCGCTCTTACAGTTTTTTCTTATGTTGACAAAACCAAAACATCTTGCACACGTAACGTAAAATCGGGCAGAAAGCCTCGTTCTTGCCCCATCAGCTGCGTCAACAGCGTTATTTCTTTCCCCACCCGCATTCCGCGAAGACCCGCCCTCCTCTCTCTCTGATTGGCTAGTGCTCGTTTCCTTCGATGATTGGATTGGTTAGATTTAAACATGACGAAATGCTGCATTCACATGCACCTCGGATGGGGCCCTTTCCCGAATTGGGAAGACGTTCCTCTTACTTTGGTGTGTTCGTGGGATTGTGGAAACAACATGGACGCTACAAAGAGGATGGGTTGTATTTTGTCCCATACTTGCTGCATCAGTACATTCCCTGAAACCACTAAATTATTGCTTGACCTGACTTGTTATCAGGGTTCATGCTAATAAATAACTTTTCAAACTAATCTAGGTCACTCTACGTGGACAGTAACTAATGGTTTCAACCTAATACCAAGTTACAAATTACATTTGAGCAAAAAAATTATATGCAATACATTAATTGGTAAAACATTTCTTCTCTCTACCAAACATTTATTTCATCATTTACACCATGTTTCTGCGTATATGACTTCAACTTTGGGCAAGTCGTGTACCAAAATATTCACCAACTTCCACATTCACAAGAAGAGATGGACAGACATTTTTTTTTATCAAGAACTACATCAATATGGCACTACAATAAGAGTACCTAAGATCGATAAATTTCATATGGACTGATGATACATTATTATGAATATGTATAATTATTTTTTAAATATTTTATTTTTCTCTTTTTTTTTTTGTATTTTTTTTATAATGTTGTATATGTACCCCTGGTATAAACAGTTTTGTTTATACAAACTGTTTATGTTCACGTGGCATTCGTGTGAATTTTCCCAGTCGGAAAGTCATTTTTCTGATTATTCCGACACTACATAAATACCACAAGAAGGGGTAGGGGCGGGTCTTCGCAGAATGCGGGTGGGAAAACATAACGTTACAAAATAAAATTAAATATCCGGTGTTCTTTTCTTTTAAAAAATAAAATCCCCCCGGACCACTCGATGGAGATCAAAGTGTTAAATATTAAATCAATAAAAGACATTATAAATAAAAAATCATATGAATAAAGACAATCAAAATGTGTAATATAACCACTGAACTGTGAAATAATCCAATTTTTTTTCAAGTCAGCTCTTTATTTTGAAATGTCATTTCATCCATCCTGCATATTTTCACAATATCATAGTTTTTTTGTGCTCATTTTTAATTCATTCCAGCAGCTTTTATTCCAAAATGTCGTTTTTCCTAAATATATTTTTGCATACTTTTATGCTATTTTTATAGAGGATGTTACACCGAATCAAATAACTGGGTGTGGTGTGTTTGTCATGATTGCAGATAAGGATCTGTGAAACTGGTATTATGAAATAAAACGGACATTGAGAAAATGGCATTTTGAAATAAAAATACAATTTGTAAAAAAGGACAACTGGGATTAAATGAAAAATAACCTGCAATAAACTCTGTTACTTCCCACCTTTGCTGGAAATCATTCATTACTTTGAAACAGTGGTCGTCCCGTGGAGGCCCAAAATGTATTGGATTATTTCACAATTCAATTCATGCCATTCATGCCACTCACAGCACTGTCCAGCGGAAACATTAAAAAGAGAAGAGGAAGCAAGATTTTATTGTGACAAACTTCCTGCCCCTCCTGGGGAGCTTCATTCACTGTATTTAAGCAGGACTTCCTGAATAAATTCAATATTGCTTGTGTTTAACCAAAACAGCTGCACCTCAGGCCTTTGCATTTACTTATTTCTTATTTATGACATGAGTGTAATGGCAGAGGCATAACATCAACTTGAGCAGGAGCCAGAAGCTGCACAGACAATACTGCTCAACTGACAGAGGTCTCAGTGGTTTTCCTTGCTGTGTTAAAGTGTCACTGTCATCGTCTTAATCCTGCTGGGCTCCACAGAGCATTCACTCATTTGTGAACTGTTACTTGTTACTATTACTCTGTTAATAGAACACAGAGCAAGCATTTGGTCAGTTATGTCCCTCCTTATTGAAGCACAGCATAGTTGTGCAAAGTTTAGCAGCAAAATACATTGTGTAATGAACAATGTGGCCATGGTATTCAGAAAACAGACAACAACAAACATTTTCCACCAGCTGTTTTGTGCCTTTAGGGCTATAGTTTTATTTAAATTGCAATCTTGCAAAGATAGCTATGAGTTGGGATTCTTTATTTAAAGATTCACTTCTGGACTGCATTTCTTCACTGTTCTATTAAAGGACTGTGTGACAACAAAGGCTCAGTGTGTCCCAGCCGATGACAAGATACAACCACATGTAAACATATACACCATGCAGGAAATGTTCCCGAACATTTCAGGGAATAGACTGCATGTGCATGTGCCATGTGCCTGCTGCCACTAGTGGAGGAACACAACCCTTTTGTACATGCACACATAGAGTACTTGAACACGCAAATTGCACTTTGTGTCACTGTATGACATAGCCTGCATGTCAGCCAGAAATGTAACAGAAGAATTGCAGCTGTTTTTCATTTCACATGTCCTAATATAAACAATATATTGCAGTGTTTTTACCATGTGTTTACCAAGTTTCTGGTGGTAACTGTGTGTGTTTGTTTTGCATGATTTTTATGTGCCATTTATTCATCACTGCAGCAGTTTGTTGTGCATTTCAGGGGGCAGACAGTAAAAAATAAAATATGTAAAAATAAATATGTACATAAAACACAAAAAATATAAGACCATAAAACATTTTTTACATTATAGTTGTATACAGTTACAATATATATATAGTTAAAATGTTGCCCTACTCTGTAGTAGTCACTCAGGGAGTGCAGTACATTCATATTTTATGCTTTTATCCAAATATCGATGCTGTTGTTTGTCAGTAGTTCAGGAGGACGGAGAGAAAGCTGATTTCTGAGCATCTCATAGTTCCTCACATTCTTGGTGATGTAATCCACACAAATCCTGTGAGACGAAAAAGTTTGTCATTTCTCATTATGCTTTTTGGGAAGAAATATTGTCATATTTATAGTACCTCTAATGTAACCTATACAATAATTGCTGCTATAAAGTTATTTGTATTTTCTTTCTGGGGTTCTTTCTCTCTTGGTAACCAATACATATACACACTAAGTTAAAATAATACTAATGGAAATGTAAAAATAATGTTGTTTTCCTAAATATCTTTATAATCGTGTTGAACTGAAAACAATCATAAACTCAATAACACATAACAAGAAGGAAACGAGGAAATTAAGTTAAATTATATCATCATTTAATATTAGGGGAGTATCTATAAAAAAATAAATTCGGAAGGGGAGCTCTATAGTAGAAATAGATCAATAATATCTAGGAAAAAAAGGAAAAATTATTATTTTCAGCCAAAAGAAGGAGGCGAGCAAAGCGGAAGTGACGAAATGCGGAAGTTGATATTTAGCGCCAAAGCTTGAGTTGGACAACAACAAACATGGATATTGTTCGCAAAATAAAGACAAAAGTGACCGCTGGCTTCAAGATGCGGGGACTTATACTGCGACCGTATGTATTTTTCTTAATAGTTTAATTGTTAAAATGTTTTTTGCTGATTTTGTAACGTTACTGCGATCCTTGCAGTCAGAAAGCTAATACAGTAACTTACATGAGTTAGTCATCTCAAAGGCAGGACGCGAACTCTTTGAACGACATTTCAACCGCCTTTCTTAAATGAGAGCTCAACTGTTTTCACCGATTACACCTCAACTGATAGTCCAGCTGTTTTAAGCACTTTGACTTTTGACCTGAATTCATTGCAGTGTTAATGCTAACCTCCAGCTCCTTTCACTGCTTAACGTTACATTTCAACTGTTAACACTACTTCAATCCCTTCAGGTGTTTCTGTTGACACTTAAACTAATTTAGTGCTTCCTCTCCATCTATAACTCACATATAAAATCTCACAAGTAAGGAAATAACACTTTGTAACACACCAACTGTTAACATAGTTTCAATAACTCAAAAGAATCTAAATTGTAAGCCAGATGAGAAATATCTGTTTCCATCAAAAGTGTGTTTTATACCAGCGGTGACACTGGAAAAACAATACTAACAGACTGTTGTGTGCAGATTTTCATGCTTTATTTTGTTTTGTGCCTCAGTGAAGCCAGCAGGTACCTTGTGGAGGTGCTGGAGTCTGTCGATCCCTCTGAACTGGAGGATGTTATTGAAAAGGTACTGGATGCGGTGGAAAAGCAGCCATGTAAGTACATTACAGTCAGTCACAGTGTGTAGCTCACAATCTGCTTTCCTCTGCCTCTGTTTTTGTCTTAAGGTCTTCGGTGTGTTTTCAGTCTGTGACCATATGCATTTTATCCAACAGTGTTGTCTAGTATGATAGAGCTGTCTGTGGTGGAAATTGCCGTGCAGGACTGCACTCAGTCTTGTGATGAAACCATGTAAGTAGGGTTGATACTAACAGTTGTTTTTATTATCAGTGTATTGTTTTTTGATTAATTGATTAGTCTACAAATAATCAAATAGATCAGGGCTGCAACTAACAATTATTTTTATTGTTTAAATTGCAAATTATTTTCACAATTAAGCAATTCATCATTTGGTCTATTAAAAAATGGCGAAAAAATCCCATCATGACATCCTGGAGATCAAGTGTCTCATTTTATCTAATCAACAGTCCAAAATCACAAAACATTACATTTACAGTAATTTAAGACAAAGAAAAGCAACAAGTTCTCTCATTTGAGAGCCTTGAACCAGCAAATGTTTTGCGTTTTTGCTTGAAAAATGCAATTATGCTGTATTTGAATAATGCAACAATTACATAATGTACTATATTTTGCCTTATAGCTATTCAACACATAATTAGATATAACTGTATAACCAATTTTATTGTCCTGTAGAAAAAAAATACTTATATCAGCTTGTTCACTTTTTTCCAGAGATAATGTTTTCAACATCATCGGAGCCTTTGATGTTCCCAGATACATTTACAGTGTGGAGCGTAAAAAATTCGTACCGTAAGTAAATGGGAAGCTTTCTCTCTCCTTTGTGTCAGAATGAACCTAAAATGATTTCACTTTACATTGACTCCAGACTTTGTGCTGTGCTGCTGGTTTCAGGCAAAGTGTTTTTAATTTCGACCTTTTCATTCAGCATCAGCATGACGAGCCATCCAGCCCCGAGTCTGTGTGGTTTGTCCAGAGACAAAGCTGAACTCTACAGGGAGCGCTACACAATCTTACAA
Source organism: Thunnus maccoyii (assembly GCF_910596095.1). Lineage (NCBI taxonomy): Eukaryota > Metazoa > Chordata > Actinopteri > Scombriformes > Scombridae > Thunnus > Thunnus maccoyii. The sequence continues at coordinate 13,110,089 of NC_056548.1, forward strand.
CAGGTCTGTGAGCTATGTTTCATGACTGAGTTTCCAGACTGGGGAGCTGACTCACTCTTTTGCTGTTGTTTCCATTATTTGCAGTTTGTTGGTTGTACTTATACAGAGATATTTTTTTGTAGCGTACACATCGGCATGAGCTCTTCACCCCACCTGCAATAGGAGCTGCTGTTGAAGAGGGTCAAAACAAATTTCAGGTACTGAATCATCAACTTCCCACTATTTTAAGTATTTCTTTACTAAAAATTGTAAATGTTATTGCAGTTTTTACTCTTGAGATACTTCACATATCTATGCCGAGCTGCCTTAATTGCTGGAGATTGAAAGTGAAACACATTTCACTGTTTTGCATTTGACTAACAGACTGATTGTTATTTATCTGTTCTAGCTGAAGACAATTGAAGCACTGCTTGGTAGCACAGCTAAACTGGGAGAGGTGATCGTACTCGGGATGATCACACAACTGAAGGAGGTGAGTGGTGCAGATATTGTTCATTTTAGATCAGATTGAGATGGAGAAGTTGACAACAGAAGAAGTAATTTCTCTGAAAATTAGGACTTTGTGGCTTCCATGTCTGTTTGTCAGTGCAATGTATATTTTTCATCTAGTTTCTAAAACATTTACTTTTTTTTAATTTTTAAGGGTAAATTCTACCTGGAGGACCCAAGTGGAACAGTACAGCTGGACATGTCCAAAGCAATATCCTTTCATCTGTTCATTGGAGCCTGATAACAAAAAAATTACACTTTTACATTGGAGGTAAACCTTAACTAGATTCTCACCAGTTTCATAACGGCCTATACACAGAATCCTGCTTTGTCCTGGCAGAGGGTAAGATTGTGTATAACTATGATAATAACCATGCTAAATAGAAATTTTGAAAGATAAATCTGAAAGATTAAATAGATTTTTTCATACATTATTAGATATCCATATTCAGAAGCACAGACCTTTCTGTTAATGTTGTAGACTCTTGCTTTCTGTCCTGTAGGCTGGTACGAAGACTCAGTGTTCCACGTCAATGGTTTTGGATTCCCACCAACAGAGCCTTCATCAGCCACAAGGTCAGTGGGTTAGAGGAAAAGGCTACACACAAACTCTAAACTGAAGTTGAGAACAGTCAGTGTAACAATCATATCTGAAGCAAAGGTGAAGAAGCATCTTGTATCACGTATGTGAAGTTGTTTTACTTTGGTGTTGGTATGCAGAGAAAATGGCAACAAAATAATGATAAAGCAAATATCACATATTCTTAAGTGTTCATGTCAGATAGCTTTGCCACTGGGAACCAGACCTGGTAAATGTGGTCAACATTGCTCAATAGCAGAGTATGCAGAGTGTCTCCAATTACATATCAATATATATTACTTAAGAAAATATATGTATTTCAGCTTTAAGTTTGACATCAAGTTACCTTTACCAGGATATTTCACTCTTGTACAAATAGTTCAATTTATAAAGGACACAGATTCTTATGAATGTGACTATTATATTCTGCCTGAATTCATTAGCTTAGTTTTCAGCATCTCAAGCTGAATCTGACATTATTGCATAAGCTACCTGGACAGTCTGCCTGTTTCCTCATTATATAATACTTGCAATATTTCTAGGGCTTACTACGGCAATGTGAACTTCTTTGGCGGTCCGTCAACCACTTCGGTGAAGGCTTCAGCCAAGCTGAAGCAGCTGGAGGAGGAGAACGAGGACGCCATGTTTGTAATTGTCTCTGATGTGTGGCTGGACAATGTTGAAGTGATGGAAAAGCTCAACCTAATGTTCTCAGGTCTGATATTAGCCAAGTTTCACTTTACATTAGGACCAATAATATGTGATTTATTTATTTATTTATTTTTTTTTATTTTTTTTTTACAGGCTATGCTGCAATGCCTCCCACCTGTTTCATTTTTTGTGGAAACTTTTCCTCTGTCCCATATGGAAAAACACAGATCAAATCACTCAAAGGTGAGACTCATATTGATAACATAATACTGCACTTCTGTGTCCCTTAAGAGGTGAAATAAAGAGATAAATTACAGCATTTTAAAATCTTGTTCATTTATCTCTTTTTAGAGTCATTGAAGGCTCTTGCTGATGCCATATGTGCATACCCAAGCATTCACAGCAGGTGGGATGATCTACTGTGGTCTGTTCTTAACTATTCAAGCTTTTGTTGAGAGGACATTGTGTTTGACTTGAATGCCTTCTTAAACCTGCAGTAGTCGCTTTGTGTTTGTTCCTGGTCCTGAAGACCCTGGCCCTGGCACCATCCTGCCAAGGTAAACATTCAGATACACCTGGTTTTCAACATCACTGGTTCAGTGGTTCGGACAAATGTAGATAAATATGTCTCCCTCAGGCCTCCCTTGGCAGATCACATCACTGAGGAGTTCAGACAGAGGGTGCCATTTTCTGTGTTCACTACTAACCCATGCAGGTAAAACAGATATGTGGCTTTTATTAAATGTACAACTATTTTTTCACATTTTCAGTGTCAAATACAGCAAGTGATTTTAGATGTGACAGACACAAGTTTGATTTGTAAGACTTAAAGAAATTTGTTAGTAGATTCATGACATTTTAGCAGTATTTCCTTTACTCTGATGGCATGTTTTTCCCTGCAGGATCCAGTACTGCAGCCAGGAGATCATCATTATCAGGGAAGACCTGGTCAACAAGATGTGCAGGAACTGCGTCCGGTTGCCCAATAACAATCTTGACATACCAAACCATGTGAGTTCCAGCTTCTCTGAACAAACCTGTAAAAAATACCTACCATTACACAGAGAGAGTGTAATTCATCCTTTCATTTTTGTAAAAGAATGATCTTGTCATTTTCTTCTTCTCAGTTTGTTAAGACCATCCTGTCCCAGGGTCACTTGACTCCACTGCCTCTGTATGTCAGTCCTGTATTCTGGGCATATGACTACTCGCTGCGTGTGTACCCAGTCCCTGATGTCATCATCTTTGCTGACAAATACGACCCCTTCAGCATCACCAACACAGACTGTCTGTGTGTCAACCCTGTATGAAATATTTTATACATATCTTTGAAAGTTGTATTACATTCTCAATGTGCACTCATGTGATATTTATTACTATTATATTTTGTCATTTATAATGACAGGGCTCATTTCCAAGAAGTGGCTTTACATTTAAGGTGTACTACCCATCCAACAGAACTGTTGAGGACAGGTGGGATGTTTTTCTCTTGATGTTTTCCTTTTACAGATAATTGTAGTTTGAGCAATCATTAATGTTTATACTAATCTGTGTTCTTATGTCTTCACAGCAAACTTCAAGGACTCTAAAGAGAATAGTGGAGTTACAAGTGGAGCTGGGGGATTTTTGTACATTGCCTTTATATGATACTGTATGTTTAAAATGGACTAGTGATCGACAGATTGTAGTATTTGATTTTCTTTGTATCTTTATGTATTTCTGTCATGAATAATAAAAGTTTTATTATTTGTACTGAACATCCTGACATCTTTGTGTATGCATGATATTCAGCCCTAGTTTGAATATGGACTAATTCATTAAGCAATCTTCCTAGAAGAGAAGCAAACATGTAGAGCTGTAGAGTTCAGAAATTGCTCAGCATAGCATGCCAAATTAGGATTTTATAATGTCTCTAACATCAATTTAAAAGGGTAAATACACTTAGTTTCATCGGTTAGCTTGTCTTTGTCGTTCTACATAACAGCTACAGTTCAGGCTTTTGTGTCCTCCACCAGAATGGTCTTCATATCTGCATGTGATAGGCTGCTGTGTCTATATTCTGTATATAAATCAGAATATGTTCATAAGTCAAGTATGCAAGTATACAAAGAATGTGTCTGGGCATTTGATCCCACAGATATAAATTGAAAGTCGAATATAAATGATAATAAAGAAAGCAAATTAGTACTAAAATTAAGTGAAAAATTTAAAATCTATTTAGAGAATAGAATAATAGTTTTGAAATGGGATATAAAACTTGAAATATTGACTGTACAGAGGAAATATGGACAAAGAAATGAAGTGTACGAAATATGAAGGTGACAAGCAAAAATTATATGTAATATAAATAATTAAATTATGTGGAGGTTGAATGCAATGCACAATCTAAAGTCCAGTTTGATGAAATATATGAAAGTGACAAGTGAAGGGATTAAATGAGGGATGTGAAATATAAAATGTTTATTGAGACGTATTGAAAATAACTGCCAATGCCTCTAAATTGTAAATATACTAAATTGTGTATGCTTGGGTTATATGGGAACTGACAATCCGAGTTGATGGTCTGCTTTGTTTTCTGTTGACCTTATCAAGATGGCGGATTTTAGAAGTCGGCAACTTCCGGTCGTGCCCCCAGAAGTCCTGTGATGACCTCACACATATGGCTTATTGCTTTTTGAAATTTGCAGGGAAAACAAATATCTGACAAGGTAAGTCAAAGACAGGCGCGAATTATTTTCACCCAAAAGCTGCATTTACACATAGATTAGCGTCGATACTAACAGGGTGGATATACTTTCATGACGTGACTTCATATAAGAGCTCTATCGTTTGCATTTCCAAGTTTACAAACGCTCTGTAGCTACTAGCATTGAGGACGTTAACTTAACTGACGGAACAGCTGTTTGGTGTGCACTAGCTTGGTGACCAGCCAAGTAGTTTGGGGCTTTTTAATCAAATATATCACTTAAGTTATTGCTTCAGTTAATCTTTTCTCAAATTTAAATAGCTACCGTTGATTTTATGACCTGAATATTTAAGCTAGGGAAGTAGGTCAACAGTAAACGTTGGCAGCTAGTTTCTGTTCCCCGAATTAGCAGCAAAATTGAGACATGCACTGGAAAGAAGCATGAATTCAGTGACAACTCCCTTACAGAGAGAACATGTCGATGTCCTATTCTCTAATATACTGTAGATAGCTAGCTGGAAAAAAAACGCTGTCGTTTGCAGACATCAACTGTCCTCTGAAAGTGGGTCATTTATGTTGTAGCAGCCTATTTTTCGACCACTTATCGGAGGGGAAAAAACAAATAATTTAATCGATTAATCACATCAGCACTAACCTAGAGGATTTCTCTACCTACACGTCCTTATAGCAGACAGGAGAGACTGACATGGCAGAGAGAATGGCAGAAATGGAGGAAGACATTGGAGATCTCCCAGCTGGAGAGGATGGCAATGACTCAGACAGAGATGGGGATGATAGAGCTTTTGCTTGGATGGTAAACGACGATATGGATGAGGAGGAGGAGGAGGAGGAAGAAGATGAGGAGGAGGAGGTGGAAGATGAACAACCACTGGACACTGAAGCATCTGAGTCGTTTGAGTTGGACACCCCGGCTGAGCGCAGTGGTCATATAGCAGTGGTTGACAGGAATATAATGTATGTGTGGGGTGGATACAAGGTAAGGAGTTTATAAGATATATATTTTTCTATACATTTATGAAGTTTGTCCACTGATTGCATATTAATTTGAATGGCTTTATTTCTCCTCTTAACAAGAATGCTCAAAACCATGGATTCTTTGATTTGTATCTGCCAAGAAATGAGATCTGGACATACAACATGGAGTCAGGATTATGGTAATATCCTTTGCATTTAAGTTGCATATTGTTAAGCATTTACCATAGCCATCAACATTAAATTTCTGTCAAAATGTGTGAATTCCCCTAATTTTTACAGGACAAAGCATGTAGCTGGAGGTAATCTGCACACATCCATGTCAGGCAGCTGTGGGGTGTGTGTCGATGGAGTCCTCTACCTATTTGGAGGTCATCACGCCAGGGGAAACACAAACAGGGTGCGGCTTGTGTGTGATGTTAAGCAAATTTCCTCACATCTTCTGTTGTTTTTGAAATGATTGCATCACGTGTGCACAGCAGACTTCAAGGGAGGTCAGCTTGCAGTTTTTGCTCAACTTCCTGTCCAAGCTCCTGTTTTCTTATGGCTGTGGCTTTACAGATCTACCGCCTGCCACTGAGGGCCCCCAGCCTTGTTTGGGAGGAAATGAGGGATCTTAAAGGACTCCCTCCATCCTGCAAGGACAAGCTAGGGTGCTGGGTTTGGAGGAACAGGTGAGAGATGAATATGAGTTTGTGAAGAAATGTAGAAATAATAATTTTCAAACACCAGGTATTTGCTTGCTCTGAATGACATTATAGCTTCCACTCGAAAAGATGTAAGGCCCTGACTCAAAAAGCTGTATGTTCTCTTTTTTTAACAAGCAATAATAATAACTTTCAAGCTTCCACTTAAAACCTAGTTAACTGGGATTGTCTGCTGTGACCAAGAAATGTCTTTTTTTCACAAAGTGTCATAAACTAAAACAGAAAATCTGTGGGTTTTTTGAATGTTGGAAGACGTTAAATGTGACATATCTGACAGACTTGAACGTGTTCATTTAGATGTTAAGAATTTAGTTTCAGTCATGTTATCATGTTTATACAATACAGATTGTTTTCTTGCAGAGATAAGTGAGTTTTTGTCTGACATTGTGTCCACAGACTTATATTTTTTGGGGGATATGGCTACGCTGCGCAGGGACATCATCGAGGGACTTTTGAATATGATGAATCGTCTTCGTTTATGGTCTGTGAACAAAGATCCTCTTCTTATGACAAACACTGAATTAAAGTGTTTCATCACATAATCTATTTCTAAATTTCATTGGATTCAAGCAAAATTTCAGAAACATATCAACATAAAAAATATCATAATTGATTTTTGACTTCAAATGGTGAAACATCCCCTGCGTTTATTTTACTTCAGTGGGACAACCCTGGGCGAGGCTGGAACAATCACATCCACATCCTGGACCTGGAGACATCTACGTGGAGTCAACCCATCACCACGGTGAACACATGCTCCGTCTTTTCATAAATATCTATGACTCTTTTGGGATATTTGGATAATCGGTAGAAGACAAAAATATTTGACATTGTCCATTTTCTCTCTTGTTTTTTTTGTTTGGCCTGATGTAGGGGAACACCCCGTCACCCAGAGCAGCCCATGCATGTGCCACAGTTGGTAACAGAGGATATGTGTTTGGAGGACGATATAAGGTGAGGAAGAAATTTTTTTTTTTTTTTTTTTTAGAGTGTCTTTGACCTTCAAAATCATTTGTGCCCCTCTTGTGTTGTGCACTAATCGAGACACACCTCATTTTTTCCACAGAACTACCGGCTAAATGACCTGTACTATATAGACCTGGACACATGGGAGTGGCATGAAATGTGAGTGTTGCTCCTTTTTTTCGTGGGTTGTGATGTATGCCTCGCACAAATCTGCAGATTTATTTTAGTCATCATAGCATACGTGGAGATTGTCTTTGATTGCTCTAATGTTCCCTCTGACCCTCGCTGTAGGAGTGTTCCCCAGCAGGGTCCTGTGGGCCGGTCTTGGCACTCCTTCACTCCTGTGTCATCGGACCACATCTTCCTGTTTGGAGGCTTCACCACAGACAGAGAGACACTGAGTGAGTCCTGGAGTCGCAAATAATCCTAACCACCTTCAAATGATGCCTTCTCTTATGTAGATCTTCTGATGTTTTACAGGTGATGCATGGATCTACTGTGTGAGTAAAAACGAATGGAAGACGTTTAGACACAGTCACACAGAGAGCCCCAGGTATATGTCTTATCTTACTGTGAACACTATGTGCTTGTACTGTACTTACTGGATATAGATATATCTATATGAGTGTATTCGCTTCTGCATTTCAGACTGTGGCACACAGCATGCTCTGGTCCTGACGGGGAGGTGTTTATTTTCGGAGGATGTGCCAACAACCTGTTAGCCCATCAAAGAGCTGTAAGCATCATAACGTCATATCACATACAGTACATCAAAAGTGTACATTCTACTGAATTTTACACCTATTTCCACTTTGGCAGGCTCACAGCAATGAGTTACTGGTTTTCAACGTTCAGCCCAAATCACTAGTTCGGTGAGTGTGTGCAGAAGTAGAAGACAGTGATTTACAATGTAGACAAATTCTCTATCTGAGATGTTCTTCCTCTCTGTCCTTGTGTGTGTGTGTGTCCGTCTGCGTGTTTCTCTACTCTCCAGGTTTTGTATGGAGGCCGTTCTACAGCACAGGGAGCGTTTGGCTAGTTATTGGGACTGCTTGCCCAAACACCTCCTGCAGAGCCTCAAACAGAGAATGGCACGTGTCAACATACTGGGCTCCTAGGCAGAGAGGAAGCCCATCAATCTAGCCCAGAGGATTACAGGAGGAATATGTATGTATGGATGTATGGAAGAGTGTTACTCTAAAAGCAGCTAGTCCTTTTTTTTTTAGAGCATTAGTTTAATGTGTGTGGACAAAAAAAAATAGTGAACAGCTGTGGATCTGTCTGAAATGGGTCCTGACTGGTACACTAAGGTTGGCAGGCAACCCTTAAAGCTGGTTATAATATTTTATAAAAAAAATTTCAGGAGGGGTTCTCTCATCACTTCCTTGGAAAAGCTTTCTGTCCACATTCAGCAGTAGATGGATGTCTACTGCTGTGCTGGGTAATAAAATGTAAGGGTGTTTGGAAAAAAGAAAAAAGATTATTTTATTTTAGTTAAAATGAGGTGTTAAAATTGTATTATCCAGCACAGTAGTAGATACCTGCATAACTAACTAAACAATAAACACAAAAGTCTTCTAACATGTCTAAAGCTTTTCAGGAAGACTATTGAAAGGCAACTCTCCGAGAATGTGAACTGTATTATTTAGGGCTAAGGGAAAAGAATAAAGTTTGGAGAGGGGGGGGCAGGACTTAAGCTTTGTGTTTTAGCTACTCTGTTTCCTCCACAAGAATATAGTACATCCTGCAGTTATACCCAAGGGTCAAGGGAATAGTTCTGGTCCTTCAAAATGGACAATACATGCGCCAGTCAGTTGGTTGTAGTGGTTTTCATGAGTCTTCCTCAGAAATTGAACCAACTTAAAATAAGCGTCTAATGTCTAAAACACTACCTACAGAGGTGTAAGGCTGATACAGCACAGATTATGTTTGGCACGATCTTGAGTAGCTTGCTTAAGTTCACACAGACCTCAAACTAGTGCTTTAAGCTGTGTACGACTATCTACTCTGAAGCCACAGAAATGTTCCTTTTAGTTTTTATTTGTATATATAGTTATTTATATAATTGTGAGAAAAGATGTGGTTTCATTATCTGAGGTTTTGAAAGAGGCTTTGAAGCCTTTAAATTGGCTCCTGTAGCCTTTGAATCTTATTTAATCAATAACTTGAAAATACTGCGAGTATGTTGATGTTGAGCCACGTTGCACTGAAATGCCTCATATCAGTAGGGCTTTGTTTGTATTTGCCTGGTTTGCACAATGTTCCATTGGTGTTTTTTATTGTAGAATACAAAGCCTACTGTTAACTTTGTACTCAAAGAATAAACACATACCACAAAGTTTTGTTCCATTATTCGGGGTTGTTAATTTACATGGTTTTCATTTCAAACAGATTTTTGGTCAACAAATACAATTGGTATCCAAACAAGGGCTTTTTTTATACAGATGATCAGATGTTAACCCTCATGTTTGGAATATAGATGAAGTCCGTATTGTCTCACTGAACTGAATCACACTGTGCAGTTCTGTGTCGATACTTAATTTCACACTTCCTGCCAGGCGTGTATGCACCCATCTCTCATTTCTTCTTGGCAGCGAGCAGGTTTGGAGCAGACACTTTAACTTTGCCTGGGATGTTTCTGGATAGGTCCGTATCCTGCAACACAGGATGACGTTAGAGGGGCCATAGTTCTGATACCAAGAGAGACAACTACCATATGATTGGGACTGCAAATAATGACGTTTTTCAATTACAGATTAATCTGCAGATTATTTTTACAATTAATAAAATATTTGCTGAGATTATAACATGTCAGAAAATTGTGTAAAATGCCCATGCAACTTCTTAGAAGTGCTTTTTTTCCCCATCAACAGTCCAACTCCAATGATACTAAATTTACAATCATGAAACTGAAAATTTGAGTCAATGTTGGACATTTTTCCTTGATAAATTATTAAATAATCATTAAATTGCACATTGTCTGTTAAATTGTAGATTAATTCTGTTGATTGACTAATAATTTCTCACTGTAAATAGAGTTTAGAGTCAACAGATAACCAAAAGGCAATTAAATTCTTTACCTTGACACTGCGGAACAAGTCCTTTTCTCTAGTTGATGCTTCCTTAGCTTTCAAAAAGCTGAAAACTGCAGTGCGTGCAGCTAGCAGGAACAAAAAAAAAAAAAAGACATAACTATCCATTGTAAAAGTAAACACACTGTAAAAACAATGTAGAGGGTTTATGCATTTTAACAACAGATCACTATTCTTACCTTTTCCTTTCTTTTGAGTGCCTGGTGTCAGTTTCACCTTGTGTCTGTGGGTAAACATATTACTCATGAACCCATGAACTCACTCTTGTTTCTTTTACATAAAGAGTGAATTGTTGTGATGCACATACTTGAAATTGGTGAGGGCCGTGTAAGGAGCACAGACTGGAACAGCAAACATCAGCACGTCTTCAACATGAGGTTGGCCTGTCAGAGAGGTGAGCAGATTCTCTGCTTCCTGAGACAACACAAAGTGAAAACGCAGTTATACTAATGGAGTAGTAAACATACTGGTGAGTTAAAACAAATTACATGTTATTGAAAACTATATCAAGGAGTAAATGATGATTTTGTTCTTAATACAACTTCTTTTTTTTCCACTTTAAGAACCCACCTCTGCTCCGGGGTTGTCCTGGTCCACGTCATCCTCCTGAAAAAGAGCACAGGTTTATTTTTAAAAACAGTTGTGGAATTAATGTTGAGCACCAAATGCCAGTAAAAATGAATATCTGGTGAGATCAGGAAGAGTCAGTATGTCTACCTTATCCTCTTGTTCGGCAGGACCCCCCTCCTCAACCTCTCCTCCTTCTGTCTGCTCTGGTTTCTTTGTCTCCACGTTACGAGGTTTCGGAGGTGGTTTTTGAGAGACCGGTTTCCTGACGTGCTCCTCTTTTCCTTTCCCCTTCTTTCCTTTCTTCCCCTTATCCTTCTCTTCCTTAGTTAAACCGGCTGACTAAGAAGAAGAGCACTTACAATGTTATTTCTTGTGTCGGTGTCAAGGAACTGAGACAACACTAATAATTTTGGTAGATGGCGTCATGGAAATATCACAGTCTTTTAATCATCCTCACCCCGAGCAGCTGCATCCTCAGCTCTCTGTCCTCTTCATCCTGGTCTTTGTATTTCTCTTTGATTTTCTTCAACTTGTTCTGTTGATGACAGGAGAAGGACACACACACACGTCAACAGCACAGATGGAAATTATCAGCTGAGGTTCAAGGTTTATCCATGTAACACAATTGTTTATTCTTTAAAAAACCTCTTAACCTCATTCTGGATATGATTCCACTCCTGTATTGCTTAATTCATACATTTTGTTACAGAATTTCATATACAGTGATTTTGGTGATTGTAACATTTGAGCATTTTAGCTGCAGATGATGGAAAACCCAATTTTTCCTGGTGCTTTTTATAATTGTTACTTGTACTGGTGCCTCTTAATCCTTAGTTCATTTAGAATGTTTTATTCTGAGTTTTTTAATAGGCGACCACCATGCTAACGGCTTTGAGCTAAATGTAAACAAATCTTAATTTAGCATGTTGGCATGCTAACATGGGCTAATGAGCACTAAATTTGACCTACAGATGGAAATGTTGGTCATTTTGCAGGTAATTGGTAAGAAACAAAAGTATTAGAGACGTTTATCACTTGATGACGGTGCTCAATGAAAAGTTAAGAGATTAGCTAAGTTATTACAATTCATCCTGAGGGGCGCATGAATGTATGTACCAAATTTCATGGCAGCCCATCCAGTAGCTGTCGAGACATTTCACTCAAAACAACAAATGTCAACCTCATGGTGCCGCTAGAGGAAAAGTCAGGGGTTGACTAAAGTCACCAGGATAAATATCCTGGGAACCATGAATGTTTGTACAAAATTTCATGGCAATTCATCTAATAACTGTTGAAATATTTTAGTCTGGACCAAAGTGGTGAATTGACTAAATGACAGACCAATGTTGCCATCCACAGAGCTATGACGCAAGTGTGGGCTGATTAAAGGTTTTAATAATGTTTTAGATTTGGTCTAAGCACAACAAAGAATAGAAAATGTTATCTTCAAACTTCTGTCTTACCTTTTGACCTCTCTTCAGTGGCTGCTGGGATGGGCCTCCTCCACCTTTGGATCCCTGATTGACTGCTGATCCAGCGGATGTGATCTCTGTCTTCTCTTCAATGTCACAACCTTCCTGTTTCTGCTTCTTCTTCATCTCTCTAGTGGCAAAGAAAAAAGACACCTGAAGATTTGCACTTGGGCCACTCTGAACTCCTTATAAGGGTTACATAAAAAATAGAACTTATCATCTACTTGTTAAGTGAGAAAATATTTCCTCCTTTTTTTCACTCAAACCAACCAAATGTTACTCACCGTCTCTGCTTGGCAGTCATGTGTTTCTTCCCCTGTGAGTCTGCCTCAGTCTGAAGAAAATTCATGAATTTATTATTATGAAGTGTTGAGAACCTTTATGACTTTACTTGGATGAAATTGCTACACTGTATGTGGCCAAAGATGGTAACTTACCTGAGTGGTCTCTTCCCTTTTGAATCCAGGGTTCTGTGAACTCCTAGAAATAAGTAGATACAAGTTAATTTAAGTATCATTCAGGCTTGTAGAAAGCTGGAAAATGCCTTTCTATCCATAAAGTGTTTGTTTCGTTGTGTAGCAGTGGTATCATCACCTCTTGGGCTGTAAATGAGAGAGGGAGATGGTAGTATCCGGAAAGCTGAATTCTTCACTCTCTTCATTCTTTATCTCCTTTTCCTTGTCGCTGTCTTCCTCTCCACCCTCCTCTCCTTCCTCCTCCTCCTCCTCCATGTTGCTCTGCTCTGACAGCTTCCTCCCTGCGTCTGCAGCAGGCTCCTCAGGAACAGCGTTGTCCTCATTTTTTATCTTCTTTTCCATCTCCTTGTTCTCTTCATCTCCTCTCGCTCTTTCCTCATCTTCATTACTGCTGTCATCACCTGCTAATGCAACAGAAACCGTCACACCTGCAGACAGTACCATCAAACACTAGATGAAGTCAGTATTTCCGTGCATGCTACCTATCAGCTCCTCTTCCTCCTCTAACAGCTCAGAGGTTCCAGATGTGACCTCCTCCATGTCTTCCTCCACTGTCTTCACTTTTCGCTCCCCCCTGTGCCGGAACACGCTCTGCTCATCTACCTGCACAGAGGACAGCATGAAACTACTGTTAGAGGGTGCATCACTGATGACAAGTACACACACACACACAAACACACACACACACAGTTATTGATGGTTTACCTTGAAGAGGAAGCCAAAGCCCATAATCAAGTAAGAAGGTGGCAGAAAGTTTTTCTTTCCTGAGGAGAAATAGATCAAATGTTATGTTGTCTGTTAGACATCCTCATAGTGTAGCTCTGTTACTGGTTGCACACTTCTTATATTTTTTGTTTTGGTGCCTTACAAAACTCTTTAAATTCTCACATGTCATACCTCTGATCATGAAACTTCCAGTGGTCAAGTACTCTCCAGTGGGAGCTGTCTTAGACACCTGAACAAAAGCAACAGATTTAATGCAGCTAAGTAAATAAATAACGATATAAATCAATTTCACATTTTAATTATTTCTCTGCACTTTATTTTCCCTGCACTCTAATGACAATCTATTGACAAACTTTTCAATTTTCAGTTTTGAAAATTAGGAAATGTGGTACATTGTTCCCAAATGTGGGTGGATAATATCTGAAAGATCAACTATCAGAAAACTTAAAAGATAGAGAGTAAAATGGAGAATTCTTCCTATGAAATATGATCACTAATCAGTATTCAAGCAAAAAAATAATAAACACAACAAACTAGCTTAATATTCTTGACTCACCTGATGATGATGGACCCACCAGGCGCTGGTGATGATCTTGGCATCCCAAGCAGCACTGTAGCACACGGCCATAGTGCCAGCTTCTGTCAGGGTACGAGGAGGGATGGGATCACCTGGAGCAACAGGATGGAGAGATGGAAAAGAGCAAAATGATTATAAAACGTAATATTAAGTATCATCATAAACTGAGATGACAAAGTTGACCCATTGAGGGATTACCTGAGGGATTTTTGATGACACAACTAGTCGCTCCATGGAGGTCAGCGTGAACATAGATATCGCCTGACAAAGTACAAAAACAAGGTACACATGATGAGATGAACCAGCTCAGATTTGAAGGTATTTAAAAAAAAAAAAGGTGTGTGGACGTTTATCTGTTACCGGCCCGGAGGTAGCGCTTGACGATCATCTCGTTCTGTTGCTGATCCCTTCCTGCGATGACGAGGTAATTCTCGGAGCTGATGAACCACAGGAACTTCTCAAACCTGCCGAAAGAGGAGAGATGGTAGACAGGGTAAAATGCTCATTTCACTGCCTGTCAAGTACGAATACACATACTGGAAAGTCTGAACATATGTATAAGTGCGTCTTACCAGTAGACTTTTCTGGCCTTCTGAATGGTCATCACTGTCTGGACTTCTTTCAGTGTTTGCTGTGTTTTCTTCTCCGCAGATTTCATAGCCTTGAAAGAGATGAAAACAGAGGAACATTTAACTGCAAAGCTGTCTTGTGTCATTAACCAGTGGCTATAAGGTACATAATCAATGTTCCAAAGATACAATAAATAGTCACAACAGCCTTTAAACAACAGTAAATTCTGAGTTTACATACGGACAAAGTTATCAGCTCTTTTCATTACATGTCTTCAACCTGACAGTAGAATAAAACTGATTTCTTACCTTACCCGCTGCTTCAATGGTTTTCTGTTCCTTCTTTTCAGCACTGCGTTTGCAATCATAGTACCTTAAATAACAGACAGTAACAGTTAAAACAACACTTGTCACTCTCCACACATTTTGCTCAGTTCTGTGTGTAAAGGCATCTACACCTACTTTTTGGCATTGGCATAGGCTGACAGGCTGAGATCCACATCCACCAACATGGGTTTGTTTCCTTGCAGCTTCTTGTTCTGTCCTTTGTCTTTATTTTTGTTTTTCTTCCCCTTCTCCTCAGTCACCTCTTTTTTCTCCTCTTCTTCCTGGTCTTCCTCAGAAATATACGGATTCCTAGATAGAAAAAAAGTCACACACATACAACTGGAATTTGGTGTAACGATGAGCAGAATTGTCTGCTGTACTTCTGTATCAGTGATGGTCTTACTTTAAAAGCATTGTGATGTGGTTGGTCTGCAGCTTCAGCTCCTTGATGGCGCAGGCCACAGGGTCTCCAGCAGCTTGTGCTTCTTTGACGATAATGCCTATCTCAGTCCAGTCCACCTGGTTGGCCAGTGCACTGCGAACCACCTGCAACGCCCTCTCTACCACAGGCAGGTTCATCTCCACCAGTTCGCCCTTTACTCTGTCCACCTCCTGCAACACGTGTTTGCAAATTTCAGTTAATTCTTATCTACAACATGAATGAGTCACAGATTTATACATATGGGAGAGCAGGAGCCATCATCTGCAGTATCTACTGGATTTAAGTTGCCAGCCTTACGGACCTGTACTTGGTGCAAGGCCTCCAGCCTCTGCTCATGGTCCTTCTTAACATTTTCCAACTTCTTCAGAGCTTGCTTCTCCTGCTGCAAGGCTTTCATGTCGATTCTTTGACTCTCTATCTTGGAAAAGAACTCATCTACAGCCTAAGTGGGAAAAAAAATTACATCGTAATTGGAAAAATATCTGAAATCTATCTCAAACAAGGCACCAAAATAAGCAGTGATTTCAGTATTTACCTTATCAAAACTATCAAACTCCAAATAGGGGCTCTTGGCATGCTGGGCAAAGAGGAATGGATGGAATTCATCATAACTGTAAAGTGACATCATCATCATAAATTAATTGACATAACCATAATATAAAATAAAACAGCTGAAGAATAGTATGTTAAGTATTCCGCTGTGTCACAAACTGTGTGTTAAATAAAACAGGACATACGTCAGCAGTTCCTCATTGGGTTTCCCAGGGATTAAGCTTGGTTTCTTCTCACTCTTTTGAATGATGTAACCCTTTAATTGGACAAAGCAAAATTTGTGAATGTAACAAATTTAAAACAGGATCCCAAAGCACCCAGATCCCTAAACAAAAAGGCTCAAAATAAATAAATCTCTTACTTTGCCACTAAAATTCTCCGTTTTCTCCATGTATGTTTCTGCCATCTCCAGAGCTTCCAGGATTTTCGGTGAAACTGAAAATGTAGCCAGATCAAATACAGTGATTATTACGGATTTACAGAAAATCAGTGAATATTTTTTAAAATAATTTCACAGCAAATTACTATATGGTAACAACCTTAACTCCAACTAGCTCTACTATACCTTGGGCAGCATCAACTTGGCTGTCAACCTTGACAGAGCCTGGCAGTCCTGCTTCTATCAAACTATGTTCTATCAGAGTGGCTCCATAGGCTGTGGAGTGTTGGGAAAGGACACAAAACATGACTCAGGGTGTTCAATAGAAGTTACAAGACATTTAAAATAATGACAAACTCATAAATATCTGTTGCCAGACTACTTACGAAGATGAGGATTCAGGACTCTTTTCACTTGCTCTCCATTTGGTGCTTTGCTAATGATTTCAGTGAGTCTACATAAAAAAAGATATAGTAATGATATACATTATTTGGATTCTAAATGGTGTCCATTTGGTGGTTCGAAAGCTCAACATTGAGATGTGTTTACCGCTCTAAACTGATGAGAGGTTCTGGGGGTCGGGCACTCTCCACAGGGTACCGCTCTCTCACAGCAATCTTGACATCTTCTGCCTCCGCTGTACGAAACCGCAGCAGATTCAGAATGGTGTACTCATAGTCTGCAAGAATGACGTTACCCTGAAGATGGATATAGACAGACCAACAAATACACAGACCCCACACGGCACACGTAAATGTCACGGTTCGGAACTTGGACAACAGAATGACTGTCATGTGTAGGTTCGATATACACATGCAACAATGTCTTCTCACCCTGTCATATAGTTCGACAATCAAGTGGTAGGCAGCCTCGTCAGAGCCGAACTGGATGTCAACAATCCTGTCCATCCCGAGCTGCTTAACCTGGGTCAACCGTCGTGTCTTCAGGTGTTTTCGGCACTATGATAAAAGGCACTTTAAATATTGAGCTTCATCACAACAAATTGAAAAATACACAAATACAGATCTGATGAGGGATTCATTAAAAACAATAGAAAGAAGAAAGCACACACACATATCCATCTGTTTGGGGATAGAAAAAAATTGTGTCAAATTATCAAGGTTTTATAAGGAATTTTCAGTGAAATATGACTAAAATCACAATTTTAAAAAAAACCTACAATATGACTGAAATACTAAAATAAATGATCAATAACAAAGTTGGACAGTCCTCATCAATACAAGCTAAACAGCAAGACGTTCTTACCTTCATTGCAAAGCCTGAAGGCATCATATTCTTTGGCCATTCGAAGTCTGTGGAGTGAATCCGGGTTCCAGATTCAATCAGGAGAACAGCTTTGTTGTCAGGCCTAAAACAGGAGAACGAGACTCAGTTACACTCTCAAGTACATTTACTCGTGTTCTGTACTTCCCTTTCATGCTACTTTGTACTTCTGCCTTTCACAGGAAAATATTTCACTTTAGTACATTTATCTCATAGTTATTGTTAGTAGTTACTTTGCAGATTGAAATTTTACATACAATACATATGACCAGTTTAAATAATATGTGATGTATTGTTATAGATTTAACCACCCACCATCCAAATATATATCTGTAGATGTGTTAAAATTCTCTTGAATGCATCTTAGATTATTAGTAATAATTGACACTGACAGGGGCCCCTTTTCTGCATAATGAGTACGTTTACCTGATACTTAACAGATAGGTTCACAGTTTTTCAAGTCTGTCTTAAACAGTCAGGTGCCCAAATGAACACTGAAATAAGTTTTCCTCGCTGTAATCATTCCTCCTGCTCATACTGGCTATTAAAAGATCCCCTTTCAAATGTGCTTTCAATGTAAGTGATGGGGACCAAAATCCACAGTGTGTCCACGCAGTCATTTAGTGCAAAAATGCATTTAAAAGTTTATCTGAAGCTTATATGAGGCTTCAGCAGTCTGAGTTAGTCACATCAAGTGGATATCTGCCACATTTATAGTCTTTTTAGCATAAAAGTCCCTCTTTGTGTTTCCTTGGGCAGTGTTTCCCTGTTGAGTTGATAGTAACAAAAAGAGGAACTTTGGCACTAAAAAGACTGTAATGTTGAAAGATATCTACTTGATTCGACTTATTTGGACAACTGAAGCTTCATATTAGATTCAGATAAACTTTGAAATACATTTTTGACTGTGGATTTCGGCCCCCAAGACTTACATTGTAAATACATTATGAAGGCATCTTCTACCAGCCAGTATGACCAGGAGGAATGATTACAGCAAGAAAAACCTATTTCAGTGTTCATTTGGGCACCTGGCTATTGTTTTAAGACAGATTTGAAAAACTGTGAACCCGTCCTTTAAATACATTTGCATGGTAAGACAAAAATTTACATAGAATTTTGAATTAATAACTATTTTGATAATCAAATCACTGTTTAAGTAATCTTTTAAGTAAAAATGCCAAACATGTGCTGGTTGCAGCTTCTTAGATGTGAGGATTTGAAACTTTTATGTGTCATACATGATCATAAACTGAGTTTTTTTTTTTGGGACTGTTGATCAGACAAAACATGACATCTGAAGACATCACCTTGGACTTTAAAAAGAAATTATAACGGGTATTTTGCACTGTTTTCTGACATCTTAAAGACAAAATGATTAATCGAAAAACTAATCTGCAGATTAATCTGTAATGAAAATAAACGCTAGTTGCATCAATATAATACAGGACAACTACATACTTTCACACAATTGAAGAAGGAAGAATAAGTTTTAATAAAGGGTGCGTTTCTTGTCAAACACCATAAAAACATAACTTAAGTATGATAACGTTACTGTGCTCAAGTGAAGCCTCATGAAGCTATAATGTCAAAGTTCTACGTCACGTTAACTTTGCTCAGACTTCACACTTACTTTTGTAGCCGAATGAGGTACGTCTTATTGTCGATGTCATATACATTGTTCACTCTCATGCCGATGTAGCTGCGAAAGGAGAAGGCAGAAGAAATTAATGCATGATCTGTAAACAAATCCACATAAACGGTGGCCAGCAGAGCCAGAGGAGAGGCTAAGTTAGTGAGCGGCAACATGGACAAAAGCACATATCACGTACTTGGCGTTGATTTCGGCAATAACTGCCCTGATATCCACAGTGGTGAATCTTGTTTTCATTGTGACTTAACAGCTTAACAGCTGGCGAAAATAGAAAAGGTAAACAATGAACGCAAACGTTCACATTTCTAGTGCAACATCAGCAAGGAAAACATGCAGGGAACTACTGAACGTCCTGAACATGCGCACAATGGCATATTCCTACGGAAGCCGATCTAGTGCAAAAAGAAGCGAGTCCACACCTTTTTACACACGCACTAATGTCAGTGAACAGAATGCATTATTGTGTGTGCGTGTGTGTGTGATGCATTGGTGCCTGGTAACGCTGTGCTATGACATGAATGCAGTGGACTGGCTGCTGTGAGCTTCTTGCAGGGACTGATGTCATTAAGCTCATGGTAGGCTCTTTGGTGTTAAATGTGCATTAATGATGCACTACTCAAATTGGCTTATTGACGTTAAAAACAGGGCAAGCCTTCGAAATGCATGTAAAACACCACCTAACACCGACTGGAACAACAGGGGGAATGTTGCGGACATGCAGAACAACATCCCGCAGCCTAATAAAGCAAAGACATGCGAGCAAACGGTCACCAGCCACCTCTGGAAAACAGGTAAGGAGGTAAATTATTTCGCTGTGCGTCAAATACCGTTATCTAGGCCTGCAGCGAATAATTCTGCTTGATTGGCATTTTTTTCATGCATAGCAGGTCATATTCTGCCGCGTTTGTTGCTTTTTATTCCGACTATTTTCAGCGGAGGAGTTTCCAGTTCCCTCCACAGGTCAGAGTGGAGGGCGAAGGCGTGCTCCGTTACCAAGGCGACGGTCAGCTAACAGGGCTCGCTAGCGGAGCTAGGCTAGCACCCCAAAGACGTGTTTGAGGTTTTTATCAAGTCGATGCGGAGGAAAAAAGGCTCTCTTTCAAACTTCACATTGTAATGCTGTGTCCAGATATGCAGCTTATGGATAATATAAGCGGCGAGTCAAAGGAATGCACTGTAAGTTGTGAGTTGGCTGAACAGAGTGATGACAGGAATGACAAACGGTCGTTTAAGGTTTCTCTCTGAAGATTTTACGCTAATGTTTGCTAGCTATTCTATGGCCTTATTGTGTCTCGTCAGCAAATGACTGAGCACATATTTTTTAGTTGACCGTTATAACGCCTATCCTATGTCAAAATGTAAGTTGTTTTCGCACTGTTAGTTTTAACCAGTACTTTAGTTACTGTTAACAAAAATGGTGACTGACCAGGGAAAAGAAAATGTGTGACAAACCTGAGTTTACGTGTCTGTTTAACAGCCGTTTTTCTCCTACATGTTATGTTAATTTGATTGTATGGCAATAAAAGACTACATTTGGTCAACGGGTCACATTGTAATAAAGGGAAAATACACCATTCTGCTCTGCTTCAAACTATCAATGTTTGAGTTTATCATCATGTATAAACTATGGGAAATGATAAGTTGATAGTCAGAAAATTCATCAGAAACAATTTTGAGGTTGAGTTGTATTTATTTGCACAGGTTAAAACTAAACAACTTACATTCAAATAACTAACTTACTAATAAATCAAATTCACACTGAAAGGATACGTTACTTTTTTTTTTAACCAAATGGGAAAAATAGTTCAAAGCTTGTGAGATGAAGATTAGATTACTTTCTGATTGAGTGGGAGTGAATCTATGAATTAATGTGAAAATAGATGTGAGTCAGAAAATCCCAATAAAATTCATCATGGGTGTTTTAGTCTCCAAAAGAGGTTGTTAGAGCATTTCACTAGCTATTGAGCAGCTCAATGATTTCTCTCCAGATTACACAGATTTGTCTGTCTGATGTTGCTCTGTGCAAATTACAATTGAGCGATATTCAGTAATATTATAGAAATATGTGCATGCACAATTTCCCTTTTACCAGTCTTTGTTGTCTTGTTTTTGTTGTAGGCTACAAAATAATCAAGAAAATCGGGGAGGGCACATTTTCTGAGGTTCTGAAAACTCAGAGCCTGAAAGATGGGAAATTCTACGCATGTAAAACGATGAAGCAGACAATTAACAGGTATATGTAACAAAGTGCTGTCCTGTGCATCAACTGTCTGTCAACAGTACAGCTCACTGTTATGTAGGGACCATTGAAACTCGAGTCAGCAGCTTGACACCCACTTGCCTTAAGTATCCTCTTAGATGTCAGCTCTGCCTTTGACCTTGTAGTGATGAGGAAACAATAGATGTCAGTGCTTGAAATGTGAGTTGTCAAGTGCACTGGTTTTTACTTTTGACTGTGCGGTTTAAATCTGTGCATCCGCTTATTACCGCATGTGTCCATACATTGTAGTGACATTATTATTTCCATATAAAGCTGTAATATAGAATTGCACATCTTTTGCCAAGATCCTTAGTTCCATCGGCCCTCATCCTGATAACACAGTATCTTAAATTAAGTAAACAAATGCGCATTATGACTAAACAATAAGCTATATTGCATCTATACACCTGTCAGATCACATGTGCAAATGTCCTCTGTTCTCTGTGGTTAAGTCTGGAGCAGGCCAACAACCTGCGGGAAGTCCAGGCCATGAAGAGACTCAGCCCTCATGCAAATATCATCCAGCTACATGAACTGATTTTGTGAGTCCTGAAGTGTTGTCTAATATAAAATTATTGTAGCGCATTAAGCTAGTATCTTATGCCATTTACAATCTAATGTTTTTTAGTGACAAAGAAACTGGAACTGTGTCTTTGATTTGTGAGCTGATGGATATGAACATCTATGAGTTCATACAAGGTAAGTCTGCAAGTATGACTGCATGCAAATATATAATAACAATTATGAAGGTAGACTGGACCTTAAATGTGTGCACGTTATGTCATGTTCTAAGAAGTGTATCATGGATGTTCTTCATCCTTTGCAGGAAGAGAAACGCCACTTCCTGACCATACAGTAAAGCACTACATGTACCAGCTGTGCAAGTCACTTGCACATATTCACAGGTAGTTATGGAAATACTGAAATCCAAATGAAATGGCACAATAAAAATTCTACATTAAGTGTGTTGGGATTACCCCTTTTTTTTTTTTTTTTTTTTTTTTTTTTACAGGTGCGGGATCTTTCACAGAGATGTGAAGCCAGAGAACATTCTCATCAAAGTGAGATTCATCATAATTTTCATTTGTTTTACAAGAAGGTAATCATGGTTTTAGGTCGTACAGTTTTGTTTTTTTTATACTTTTTTGTTTGACTTGCAGCAAAACGTTCTGAAGCTTGGAGACTTTGGCTCATGTCGCAGTGTGTACTCCAAGCCCCCGCACACAGAGTACATCTCCACACGTTGGTACCGAGCCCCAGAGTGCCTCCTCACCGATGGCTATTATAGCTTAAAGATGGACATCTGGAGCACTGGCTGTGTCTTCTTTGAGATCATGAGGTACCTCTGCAGGGATAAGGCAAAACAGCTATATAAGCCAACCATTCAGTTATGGGACAGAACTGGGAAAACTTATGACATGTAGTATCACAGAGCTTTATTTAATTACATGAATAATTACAGTATTACTAGTCTACATTTAGTTTTCTGTCCTTGTAATTTTAGTGATCCTGTCTTCCACCACAGGCATAAACAAATGGCATGTAAATAGCTTTGATGTGGCAGATGTATCATTTAATACCTGTGCGTTTCAGTTTGAATCCTCTCTTCCCTGGAACCAATGAGTTGGACCAGGTTGCCAAGATCCATGATGTGTTGGGGACGCCAGAACAAAGTCTCCTCCAGAAATTCAAGCAGTAGGTTTTTCTTCTCAAATATGTTGACTGGAGAGCTTGACGCAGCACTCATAAGTTGTGAATACACAAGTTTTATGTACTAAAAGACTTGTGTGTTTATTGTCTGGCAGATCTAGAGCGATGCATTTCAACTTTCTTCCTAAGAAAGGCAGCGGTATCTCACGGTTAATCCCTAACTGCCCAGCCCCAGCACTGTCACTGCTCTATCAAATGCTCGCCTATGACCCCAATGAACGCATCTCTGCAGAAACAGCCCTGAGGCACACATACTTTAGGGAGAGCAGGTAAATTGCTTACATCTATTTAAATATAAAGATTTTTTTTAAATAATTAATTGATAACTGACATTGTCCACACAAATAGTATGTGACACGGGACCTTGCAACCAAGCCAGAACTGAAAATGATCTGATTAGATGAGAGGGGGTTAAAACGACTGTGCAAAGATTTAAAATTATTTGACAATCGTATTCTGTAATTCATAATAAAAATCTTATTTGCTCTTGTTTTTTTTCTTCCAGGCTAGCAGAGAAGAAAGCCGAGGGTCTTCACAGGCTTTCTGGGATCATGGATGGAGTAGAAAGAAGTGGGACACACAACTCCTTAGACCACATCTGGCGACCAACTAGACTTGGCAAACAACTGAGGGGGAGACATACAAGGCAAACACCTTTAATGAGTGTAAGTCAAATTTTTACCGTTCAAATTTAACCTAACATGAAAGTGAACTGAAGTGTTGTCCAAAGAAATATGAAAACAAGTTGTACTGTCTGATACTTTCTCCCTCTTCAGCACAACATGAAGCATGTGGCAGAGCCCCTCATCAAACGGAACGTCCCTCATTATCCAACAGAGCTGCCCAAGCTCAACATGGTTGTCCCAGGACCACAGATCTCCTTCCCAGTTTCCTCTATGCCCGCTTTTACTGTCACTCACCAAGGCACACTGCCAGCCATCACATCTAAAAAGTGCCAGTCACGGTTGGCCAAGGTAAACACAGGAGCACTACACAGACATCAAGCTTTTTTACATTTTTGAACCCTTCAGTCATTTTGACTTCCTAGAAGTCAGGTTTATTGCGGAAAATAAGTAAAACACAGCTGACAAGGTTTGTTTTAAATATCAGATGTTACAGATGTTAAATATCACTATGTTTTATTAAGGAAAAAAGAGGACTGTTAAATTAATATCCATAGCCAAGCAAGTGCTTTGGTGGTGCTTTCATTAAGGACTTGGATTTGGCATTCAGGCTGCATTTCCTCTCTCCACAGCCCAGGGATGAGTCACACCGTGCAGCTTTCAAGACCTACTACATGCCACCTCTGGATAGGAAACATGGGGGCTACTGAGAGCCAAAAAACACTTCAATGTTTCATTAAAAATTGCCTCTTAAAACAGGATTGACCTGTACTGATGAACAGATACAGTATGTTGAGAGGACAATGTTTGGACAGGCCTGATGTTGAAATCTGTAAAGCAACACAAACATGTTTAAGAAAAAAAAAAATGCAATAAAGACTGCAGCAAAGCCTGTCACTCACCAGTTGCAACTACTACACCAAACTGATTAACCCTAATTGTAATGTAATGAAATTTAATGTTATCTCTACATAAACACTGCTAAACTCTCTCATTACGTCGAATTGAGAGTGTGTAGTTTAGTCATGACCGCAGTTTTACTTGACCTAGTCAGGTGTTACATGTTTACAACTGTTTAGAAATATACTTTCAATCTGAGCCTTTTACAAAAGCTAAGCAATAATCTGACAAGTGAACAGCTGTTTACCGGAGGTGAATTAAATGATCAAACATGGTCAGATTCCTGGAGAATAATAGTTCCTTTAAAAAGTAGCAACACTGCCACATGCTTTGGACTTGTTCTAGTATTATTTTACAACTTTGAATCAAAAATGATTTTGTAAACTCTTTTGACACTGACAACAGAAAAACACTAATATGTCAAAGTAAAAAACAAAACTCTAAATTAAGCACAAACAACATCAACAAGAAAATCATCACCCTGTACTATGATTATAAACCTAGATTATCACCAGTATTTTTTAGAAGTTTCATTAATATGAGGGATGAGATCGCCTGTGTGTACCTGTAGTGTGACTTCTTTACATAAAGTCTATGGGTGTTACAAGTAATTTAAGGTTAAATACACCTGAGATGTGGAGGTTCCAACAACTTCAGCAGTTTGTCAATTTCCTGGTAAAAACTACATTATTAAGACAAAAGAACACTTCAATTTTCCAGTGAGGTTATAGAAAAATATCAATCTGGCTACAGGATAGGATACAAGCAATAAAAGCGGTAAAATAGAGGGAAAAGTCTGCAAGGGAAAAATAGGACTCCAAACAAGGCCAAGGAAAGGAAGTTGGACATTTTCAAATATTACACATAGTTGCTTTAATAAATCCACTGTGATTCAAAGTTGTAAAGCAATAAAATATGAAAGGGCAGAGCTGAATACTTTTTTATAGGCACCGTTCACTAGTGATGGTCTCTTTCCAGTAACTGTTAATGATCCGCCTCGGGACAAACTGATTTGAAGGGCAATAGTCTTCCTGTATAAAATGTAAACAGTAGAAACAGTCATATTGAGTGCTTCACAATTATTCCACTTTCTGAGCCACAACGTTACCTTTGGAGAAAAGAATTTAAGGAAACATACCATGATCCAACTGTGAATTAATTGAACAGGGCAACAGAACACAAAAACAAACTTATGCGACTCCCAAATTGATAAATAATAGCAGTTATGATCAGTTGACAATAATAAAAGATGATTTTCCACCAAGAACAATTATGTGCGTGAACAAAGCTGTATTTTATGTGCTCAGAAATTATCGCCTAGGCCTTTAAAAAGTCTTTGATCTGATTTTTTTTACTATGTTTAGAGTGTAGCTTGGCCAGTAAGTAACCATATAGCCCCTCACTTGAGGCTTAAAACATGTACCGTTTCATTCATGAGCTGTGAGCTCATTAACATGGGACTGTGACTCAGTCTGCACTTTATTGTGTTGGTTATTGTGATGCATAATCAGTAAAAAAAGGTTGTCAAGTATCACTTGTATGTCGTCGTCATTAACCTGTATTACAAAAGCTTCAATCTCTTACATAAAGTCTGCGTAAACACAAAAATGTTAACAAATTGATGGAAATCATATATTTTAATGAATAATGAAGTGGGGAAATGTAAACATTATCACTCACCAGCTTTCTGTCTAGTGTAGGGGTCACTGAACTCTTTATGGCATCAATAATGATTGGCTATCACACAAAAATAAAAGCACGTTAATAGTGCAATCGTGTCAAATGGGAAAGACTCATTCTCATCTAAAATCTTTCATGTGGCTAATGGTAAGATTCGTTTAAAGGGAAAATTGGAGGATATGAAGTTCCAAAATATTTTTGAGACTGAAGTAAGTTGAGGAGACTCTTGAGGTTCAACCGCTGTCTCCGAGACTTCCTGAGCTTCATAGACTTCCATACTTTACAGCATTTTTCGTGCTGCAGCGGCACTTTTTTGACAGTGGTAAGCAATTTCTTTTGCATCACAGCTTTGTTATGTAAATACAGCACATGTGGGTGAACAGAAAAAAGAACAGAAAACAGTGTATTCAAGATTATTTTAATATTATTAATATGTATACTTTAGGCTTTAGAAATATAACTATCAATGACAAAACTTCCACTGGAGTAATGGTAAGTTTGCTTAGGCCCCCATCAAATCAATTAATTACAATATACACATTATGATACAGAGCAGATTTGAATCTGAAATAATATTAAAATAAATGCTCAATAGATAAAGGTTTTAATAGTTTTATCATTTTTCTTCACCTACTGTATTAGCCATCTGTGAGTTCTGAGCACACCCAAAAATGTAAAGCCATTTTCTTCTAATAAACTAATTTAAGTGCAAACATTTTTTTTTTCTTTAAAAAGACTGATTGCAGCATCCAGCTTTATAGATTCAGATTTCAAGACTGAGGATGTTAAAGCCAAGTGCAACAAGGCAGTCCTCAACCCTCTTTTTTTTTGTTCCAATAGAGTAG
Source organism: Thunnus maccoyii (assembly GCF_910596095.1). NCBI lineage: Eukaryota > Metazoa > Chordata > Actinopteri > Scombriformes > Scombridae > Thunnus > Thunnus maccoyii. The sequence goes on from NC_056548.1 coordinate 13,137,296, forward strand.
TTATAAAAACAAACAACAAAATAACTAACAAAAATCAGTGCAAAGTCATTGATGGGGAGATTCTACTCAAGAAAAGACAGAAGTGGTGGGTGAATGTGGATGGATGCAAAATTTTCAGATGCTCACGCACTTGGTCATAAAAGGATAGTTCGCCCAAAAATTCATATTTTAGTCAGTAACCCTGAGCCGAGACCGGGCTACACCACAAGTTTAAAAAAAAAAAAAAAAAAAAAAAAAGAGGGCTACGCAAATTATGAAAATCAAACGAACTATCCCTTTAATCTCAAGCCACAATTGTCTGGTTTGCATCTAACGAAGCCAAGCCTTAATTCCAGAGGGGACAACAGTCTGATGAGATTTGACATGAAAGAAAGATTTTTTTTTAAAAAAATCTAAAATGTGTTAAAACTCCAGAGAACAATACATTAGCACACTAGTCCACACCACACCTTTTCTTGCTTCATTCTTCCTCTAGGTCAAGTGAGTGATAAACGAAAACAACAGAAAAGCCATTAACAAAATCGGGAGGGGGGAGGGATTAAAAAAAAAAAAAAAAAGAAAAAGAAAAGGAAAACTTGCAATGCTTGCAGGGTGAAGAGCAGCATCAGACTCTGGGTTGCAGGGTTCTTTAGCAGCAGAAATATTGTGGCTATACTACTGTTCCACTGGGAGAGCTGGCTTGGTTTTGGGATGACAATAAACCCTGGAAAAAGGAAAACAAGGAGATTTGCATTGGGAAAGTTCACATACTGTAGCAGAAATCAAGCAACAAATGAGCTCATTAAAAAATTTGCCTCTAGCGTCTTCTGTTCATATCCCGGTCCCCTGCATTTCATTAAAAGCTTGTGCACAGTGGTCAAAGTGGATGCCAAGTGTAACGTCGTCTTTGAGAGGTTTTCTTGCTTGACAAAGGCACTTTTAAAAGACAAGAATTACTTTCTAGTTCTTTAAAATTTTTGATCTGGTCTTTGAGGGCATTTTTGGCTTTTCTTTTTTATAGGGAATGCTTCAGTTCTGCATTTTTATTGCAGTTCTGCTATGAAACACTCAATCCTTAACCATATAAAATAAGGTTTGTTTGATGTTTCCTATTACTGAATACTAATTGCACCTTCCCGAAGACTGACCTCAACTACTGCATCTTCCACTCGACTAATTTTTGTATTAAGTGGTTTGTAATAATTAGAATTTCTACCCACCAGGGGCTGTGTGGTGCCCACTATTTCTACTGCTTCAAGCTGAATAACCAAGCTGAATGTACCAGTTTCTGGATCTCAATCGTTTCATTTTCTCACACAGAAAGCAATAAGAATAATACTTTTGTCAGACAATCACAGAAAAAACCCACAGCGGCCCATAAAGGGCTGAGTCCCATACATGATTTAACAAGTATAAACAGTCATCAGACTGCATTGGTACCGCACAATATCATGGCATTGTTTGCGCTCTTGTATTTTTTTTTTTAACTTCAGAGATATGTGATGACATTTTTAAGGGCATTGCTGCCCTAAGCCCCTGCTATTGTCTGACTCTGGTTAAAAGTAACAATCTCACTGCACTAACAAGCCTTCAGACTGCCAGTTACGTTCCAGATCCAGACTATTGTGTGCCTCGTTACGGCAAACTCGCTCAACACACAGACAAAAGGGAAGTATAAAAGGGTACATATTAAGCTGTAAGCATGTGAGAAACTGCAGATTCTTTGGGCAAATACAGAGCCTTTTGCATAAAAGCTGAAATGTTCAAGTGTATGTAGATGACTTCTTGGCTATGTTGCTATGCATTGTGGGATGATTGTGATGAACCAATGACAACAATTAATTATGGATTAACTTCTCCTTTCCCCCACACATGAAATCCTCCTTATCAGAATGCATTATATAACCAGAAAATGTAATATTTTCATAGCATCGGTTATATTTTAAACTTAGGCATTATAGGTCTTTCACTGGAAAGCAGATGTACATTAAACAAAGTCTTGCCTGCCTGCAGAGTGTGACAATCTGACTATAAAAGCTAAAAATGCTATTCCAAATGTCAATAGTTTATTGTATAATTTCAGATTATGTCGTGTTTCTTTAGTTACAACCCGAGTTCAGGACAGCTAAATATTTGACACACATAATGTCATAACTTCAAATTTCCCCACATTTCCTACATTAAAAAGAACTTACCACTTTGCCTGGCCTCGCCCATGTGCAAATAAATCCCTCCTGACAAGCAGTCACTAAACAGTCCTCTAAAAATATGAGTACAGTGAGCCTCTCGTGTGCTATCTTTTTACAGATGAGGGGCTCAAGGAGGGGCACGTCCTCCATGCGTGGGCACAGCAGAGTGCCCAGAGTCTTAGCAGGGTCTGTTTTGGTTTTTGTCAGCAGGTTGAGCTTGTCGCTGCTCTTGCTGCTGATGTGACCCATGCTGTGGTTGCGTTTGTGGTCCTTCTCATGGTGGCGCTCCTTCCGATCGTGGAGTGACAGAGTGGCGAACTTACTCACACCCGTAGCGATGGAACTGTCCATAATACCGCTGCCGATGCCGCCACCGCTGCCAGCCTTGTTGGTATTGTTTGCCGTTGTCGTGGTGCCGGCTGAATGGGGTAGGCTGTTGGAGCGTGGTAATGTAGTAGAGAGGGAGTTAATGCCAGGAGTATTGGCACCACTGTTGTTTCCATTAGTAGTGTTACTAGAGGTGTTAGTGATTATTGTAGCACCCGCAGGGGGGCTGGTAGCGTTCATCACGTTAGTATGCGTCCGTGTCCGTGAGAGTGGAAGATGGGGGAAAAGGATGTCCTCAGTGAGGTCCCATAGGCACAGCTGAGTGTCCTGGCCCACTGAGCCAAACCGGTATGTGACGCTAACAGGCCGGCTGTCCGTGGAGTTGCGCTTGGAGAGTCGGGACTGCGTACTGTTGGCCCGGTCTCGTCCAAAGTGGATCATCTGATCCTGGAAGTCCTCATCGCTGCCACTGAACTCCATTGGGTCGCTCTCCTCCACACTGGTAGTGTAGTGGTCAAACGCCACCACACTCACCCATGACTTGTGCCCATGACCTCGGGCTATGACTCTGCAGTCCAAGAACGACCACACAGTCACTAGATCGTCCTCTCCACCAGCAACTATGTACTTTCCGTCAGGGCTCCAGCACACGCACAATAAGCCACCGAAGTAGCTCTTCATGGTGCCATGAAGCTCAACGGCATCGAAGTTGAACACCCGTAGGAAGCCGTCTTGGCTTACACAGGCTAGGAACTTCCCATCAGGAGAGAAGGCAAACTCATTCAGAGCCCCCTCACCTACTGTCCATTTAAGGAGGGGGTTCCTTGTAGATTTACTCTTACAAGTGTGTACAGAGTAGTTCTCTCCCTGTTTGAGCAGCTGGTAGTGCGGTGCTGTGGTGCCACAAGTATGCTCCACATTGTACAGGTACATATTCCCACTGGCATGAGAGACCAGAAACAGGCTCTCAGAGCCCGGCACCCATTTCACACATGTTACTCTGGATTTGTCTATTAGTCTCTGGCAGGAGAGAAGGAAGGTTGGGGTTTGAGAGGCAAACGGGGAGGAGGGAGGGGAGGGGAGGAAAACAATGTCAGTGCAGGAAAAAGATATTCTGAATGTACTGAAAGTCTTGCAATCTGTTAAAATCTTGGGTAACTTGGAAATAGGTCAAAGACTATTTCCAGGTTGAGCGTAAAAAACATAAACAGTAGCATAAATTACCAAAAAAAAGAAAGAAAATCTATGGAAAATCCTTTGAACACAGACTTTTTTTTTCATTCACATGTTATAAATCCTCTCCATAAGAAGGTTGAAGAGTTTACTACATGAATACATATAAAAATAACACATTACAGTTTAAGAGAAATAGTGAAATAGTATTGTAGACCTCATATGAGGGAGAATTTTAATACAACGCAATCTGTCGTGAATTGTAGATTAATTAACAGCTCTCCATAGTATCATTTAGGCCTGTGGGACTGGATCCAACAAAAATAAATACTGTTTCTTCTGCAATGGCACAAAAAAGTACACAGATGTCTGTCTGAAAAGTTCTACAATAATCATTTTAGTAAAAATTTCAGTGAAAATAAAAATCTGCTCCCTCTTCATATGTTGCTCCACTGGCCAGCAGGTAAAACTTGTGAAAAACACAGCGCACATACAGTAACTCTCAGTGATCTACCCTCCAACTTTCAGAGACCTACCTCCTCATTGAAGAGCTTGCTTGTCTCCTTCTTGATTGGGTCAATGAGCTGTACTTGTCCTGCTGAGAAACCCACCAGCAAGGACACACTCTCTGCTGTAGCCGTGAGGTGGTTGAAGTCATGACAGGTGGGCTGCGTTCCCTTGTAGATGCGCTTGTCTATAGGCTTGCTCAGGTCAGCAGCCTGAAGAGAGAGAGAGCATTAACACACATGAAGTGAGTGAATTTGCAAAGAGAGCAGTGACCTTTACATATTTAAATACGTTTTTGCACTTGACAAAGGCTATAGTTGATTAAATTGTCAGTAATAAATCATGTGAGTGGTGTGTGTAGTTATATTGTTTTTCCCTGCGTTTCATCTCAAAACACATCAACACTGAATTTAGAGGAGCAGAAGGGACGGTTAATTAATTCATCTGATTAGGAATAAGAACCTCAAGCTGGGCAAGTGTCTTGCAACTAAGTGTACAAGTAATGACAACAGACCTTGCAAGAATAGTGTACGACCTTTAGCAAGCCACATTTTACCAAAATATCATATAGCCGACAGTCAGGAAATGAGGAATGAGGAAAAAACAAGGAAGAACTCATGTGTAGGAGTACCTTTTCTTTGTAATAAAAGACTTTAAAACAATGGCAGTTGCTAACCATCATACTGTATGATGTTTGTTTTTAGTGTAAGGAAAACAGTAATGTTCTGCTCTGAACAAGACACCCAGGGCAGATACTGTAGATAACCAGTATAACAAGGTCCATTTGTTAATGATTTATAGTTTACACTTCTGTTGGAATGGAAAATTCTTTGAGTGTAAGATGATGACTCAGTAGTTCCTCCACTACTGTTAGATGTGTCACTGAATGTCTCCTCTTAATGCCTCAGATAGACAAAATGTAAACATAGTGTAAGAGTCCAGTCAAACTTTCCAAAAACATACTATAGATCTTAGTCCTCGTTACAGCATGCATGTATTAAGCACCGTTTTGATGGCTGATATTCTTATAAGTGATAAACTTTTATATACTGATATATGTTTGAGTGATAAACTCTCTTGAGCTGCTGGATTTGTGTAAACAGTTGGCTTTAACGCACAGGACAGCCTTACTATTTTTGTTTTAAACCTGTAGCCACGTACCTGTTCCAACAAAACCTCAGAGAAATCATCTCTTAAAACTTCATCTTTTGTCCTTTTACTACAGACATTTAAACTCTAGAATTGCTCTAATTTCTGGCAGTAGCAAGTCTGTAGCTGGTGTACATTGGAATGACACGCATGACATGCACATGTCTCAGTAAGTATATTAATAGGACTGCTTCGAGTTAGCAGTCAGATGATTCATGTCAAACTGTGATGTGAAGTCAGCTGTTAGCTGAAACCACGAAATGTAGTGACAAAATATATATTGCTGAGTTATAATTACTCAAAATGTTGCATGCAGCTGAGCTCGTGTCCTGATACTGCTCAATGACACCAGCATTAGGAAGCGAGAGGGTCCCCACCCACTCTCCTCCTTTAGTTTCTCAAGAAAAATGTACCATCAGTTATTTAAGAATTAAATTATTTATTTGTGGCAGAACATATATGCAGAATATGAAAATATACTGTGCAGTGATGGCACCTACTGAGACAAATATCCTAGATGGTTTACCTAAATAAGTTCTAACATGTTTATTGACATTATTCTGACAGCATAGCACAGAATCAACTTCAAAATGCTGCTATTGGTCTATAAAGAACTTAACGGTTTGGCTACCCAGCATCTTACTGAACTGCTCACTGACTACAGTCCAACCAGACCCATCAGGTCATCTGGTAATTGTCGTCTAATTGTACCCAGAATAAGATCCAGGTCTTCAGAGGGAGCTTCCAGTCCTGCTCTCTGGAACAAACTACCAGATGACCAGAGATCAGTCACTACTGTTTCCATGTTTAAAAGAAAACTTAAAACCTTTCTGTTTTTTCAGGCTTGCGGCTAGCCAATTTCTAACCTGAGTGTTTGTGGTTGGACAACTGTTTTTCAACTTTTTATCTTTTTTTTTCTTCCTATTAGTATTATTATTATTATTATTATCATTATTATTATTATTATTATTATTGTTATGTGTGTGTGCTTGATTTGGTGCCCATGTTATTTGTTGTATTTCTGTAGTTTTAAACCTTGCTTTAAACTATTTTATCCTGTTGATCAATTGCTTTTATGCTGATTTATGCATATTGAACTGCCATTGTATATGAAAAGCGCTATAAAAATAAAACTGACATGACTAATCAACAGCTAGTATTACAACTATCAAAACTTAGTTTGATCAGGTCGTAGATTTTGTCCAGACACATCCCCAAGCTAAGAGCAGAGTGGCATTACATAAAAAGAAGACGGCAGCTGTTAGCTTTCTAGTTTTAATTAACGATCTGTCCGTACAGTGAACCGACAACACTGTGATCAGTCGACACCTGTCAGTCAAAGGGCGTCGACAGGTAGAGCTGTCACTGTCATCACAAACTATTACCGTTACAGCAACTGACAACTTCCATCTGATCAATACGTCAATTTTACCCTGGTGATCGCTACTCAACCTCACTAATCGTACCATTCAGCAAAACTAAAACAAAGTGACGGACTGGGGGACGGAATTTAGCCGCTGGCCTCGGGAGTAGCTTCTGGCTCGCTAACGTTAGCCAGTTGCGTTGGCTAGCTCCAAGCTAACTTAGCTGTCTGCTTATTTCAAAGTCAAAGCAGCTGCCACAGTTATTTAATAAAGCGAACAAGCGCCTCAAAACAGCAGCACACACAGCATTGGTGTACTTTATGTTAGCTTGTAGTATCACGAATTTCCGTTGACATTAGCCGCGTTAGCTCGCTACCTTTCTAACGCCTTTGTAGATGTAGAAGTAGAGTTCACGGCCCACATTGAAACAGATCCTGTCGCCGTTGCCCGACTGGTCGTTGACGTTCACGAAGGAGACCTTGACGGGGTTGGAGCCCTGCGAGTTGAAAGGCACTCTGTTCGGACGGCTGTATTCGGAGTGAGTGAGGAGTTTGTAGACGCCTTCCCGAGTGGTGAACTGAGTTTTAATTTCGTTCATCTCCTTCCCTCCTCCCTCCGCCGCCATCTTTGAAATTAACATTCATCCCTCTCCCCCAGGCCGGATCTTACGCACGGAGGGGAGCGGGCCGTGGAGCGGGCAGTCCGACTCTCCCGCTCCCCCCAGCGGTTCACCGGGGAACTGGTGGAGGAGGATACGACGGTAGCTACTTTGAAATAATAAAGTTGTCACAGCTTTGTGCCTCTGTAAAACTTTGCAGCCTTATACTAGTTTGAACCACGTTACAAATTGTGCATTTAGGTAACGTTACATAAAAGTTACACAATAATAGGATATATGTTACACTTTGCTCTATGTTATATGGTAGTATAATGTTGGTCATATGTTTCACCAACGCGTTCGGCATTGTTAAAAGCATTTTTTATATAGATTTGTCCCGACGTGTGCGGCTCATCCAACTTCAAAAAGTCATCCATAAGCAGTCGTGTCGAGATGGTAACCCTAGATATGCGTAAACTCTCGCGAGATTTGTAAGGAAGTTTTACCGACCACTCGACTTTGCCTTTAAGTGATTGTCTTGACCCAAACTATGATCCTCACCAAAACCTAACAAAGCGTCTTTTGTGCTTAAACCCAAACCAGACCTTAACCGCAGCGTGTCACACCATAAAACTATCGGCTCGCGAGAGTTTAAAGTCTTGAAATAGCAAACTTACCTGTACGTGGCCAAACTTTTCTGTGTCATTTAGGCTATATATCAAATACACCTGCTACTCTACTGGGTTAATTAAGCAGTCTACCAGCCTGCTTGGCAACACCACAACGACATTATTTCAGTATATTATTTCACGTTGTACAAAAAAAAAAAGTTACACGCGCATGGCATTGTCATGGCACACAGGAGAAGACGACAACATTCACTTCCAGGTAGGTATCAGTGTTAATTACTTTCTTGGCAGTGATATCCTGCCACTGCATGACTTTCAGTTTCATGTTGAAGTAAAAAATCATCTCTTTTCACTGTTGGTATCTTTTAAATGTGCTTAAATGCACTACAATTTCATATTTTTCAGACCACAGTGATAACCATGCACCCAACAACATGGACCAGCTTGCTTTCAAATACATGGTGAGATTAGTTTAGGCACATGATGTGTGAGTGCTGTTTATAAACTTTGAGTCACTTGCATTTAGCTTTTCTTTTGCTTTGACATACAAATGTGGAATTGAGTGACCTCTGTTTTCCATCAGGAGATGTGTAAAGTGGAGTCCAGCACTGATTCTGACTCTGAGATCAGCCCAAGATGGTCAGACACCAGCACTATGGTATTGCTTTTGTTCTGAATGTGAACTTTGCACTCACACACTGACATGATGGACACAATTGGATAAGTGACAATGTAATTTTTTACAGTTTGAGTATATTTTAGGCTTAAAAAGATATTATATTCTCTGTGCTGGTTTTCTAGTTTTCTTTGTTCTCAAATGGGATCAAATTTAATTTGTTCCCCAGAGACTGACTCAATCTTGGCTATACCACTGGTCACTGCACACGTACACATCTTCCTACGTCCAGTCTTGCCTTTTGTGGTTTCAGTAACATCAGCTAATAAGGGCACACTGAGATGGGCTGCAGCATGCATTGAGCTTTCTAACTCAAAAATAAAGAGCTGTCTTGTCAGTGCAAAAACCCATTGCATTCCTGACTGAGCAGGGATGTGTGAGCAGTGCACCAGAGAGTGGGAGTTTAGGGCGGACATTGCCGTTAGTGCACAAGCCTGCAGGAAGGCATGGCTGTTATTCTTTGGTAAGCATCCTCCTCTCACTAATCCATCCATTCCTGCTGCAAAAGCACCATGCTGTTCTGTGTGTTTATGAATGAATGCATGTGTGCTTATGATTGTAGTTTTTGGATCCGTACGATGGGAGCTCCGAGGATTCTGATGAGTCAAACATCGATGTGGGTGTTTCCAGCAGGCGAACAAGGCAGCAGGGAAAAGGTGGATTTCGGTTCTCAGGTCGGAGCAGGCGATTTATCCTTCATCACTCTCCCTCTGTTGTCTGCAAAGAAGTTGTGACAAATGGGATGAGAGATGTCCAGATGAAATGTGGGAGTGACTCTGAGCTGTGGGTCTGTGAGCTTGACTCGCTGCCCTCCCGCAGTGACAGGGATGGTAACAAAGATCTTACAGAAGAAATGACAAATGATTCAACAACACACACCCAAACTATGGACATAAAATTACAGTGCCAACTTGATGATTCGGGCTTGCATGCTACAAGATCCTCCACGCCTCACACACCTGGATGTCTAACCCCAGTGGAAAGGAGTTCATCCCAGATGCTAGACAGCTCCTCGGAGAGATCCCCCAGCCCCTGTAACCTCCGATTTCTTTACAAGAGAAAGCTGGGTCTCCCCGGGACAGAAGTGGTGGAGTTGGGGCAAAGAAAGAGGCAGTGTGTTGTTAACATGGAGGATGAGCCAGAGGGAGGGAACTCTGCATCTGAAGCATGTTAGAGCCACATCCACACGGCTATGGGCCTGTAATCATAAAGCCTTTTCAAGGTTGGAGCACTAAAAGACCTACAGGTTCCCCAAATGATCGAATTTTGATGATCGGAAAAGCAAAGGACATCTTGTAAAATACAAAAGAGCTCTAGTTACGATAGATGTGACTGGCAGACTAAACTGAAATTATATGAATTGCCTTATATGATTTGAGGTGGAAAGAAATACTGTGAATAGTTACTTTAAAATACACTTTGTTTATAAGTATGGAGAAGCTATCAGAGACTTGATTTTTCTACTTGAGTAATTATGAGCATCTCAAAGATGTATTGATTGTCTCTTTTTGAGTAATTATGATTTTTTGTTGGGGGAGTTACCACTGTATTCTGGGTCTCCATGATGGATCAATGTACAACCTTATAGATAATATATTTTCTCACAGATGGTTCCTTTTTTATTGTTTTTTCTAATAATAACTGATAATGATACTGGGGTATTCTGTCCTCATCATAAGCCAAATTTATGTCTACTGCTGCACTGGACAGTAAAGTTTGAACACCTCAATTTAATTATGAAGATAAAATTAATTTGTTGGCATTCAGCAGTTTGATTACTGTACATATTCACTACATTCTAGTGTTGTTTTTAAGCCATTTCTATATAGTTTTGGCTTCATGTTTGGGGTTGTTGTCATGCTGGAAAATAAACTTAAGTCACAATTCACAGTTGCTTTTACAGGTTGTGTTAAAGTCCTTTTAGAAGCTGGCTAAGTCAATGGGAAATAGTTTATTTTATTCAGTCTTGAAAACCACAATTAATTGATTGGTTGATTGACAGAAAAATAATCTGCAACTATTTTTTGATAATCGATTTTTCAAGCAAAAATGCCAAACATTTCCTAGTATCAGTAACATTTCCTAGACAGATATTGGACTGTCAGCCAGACAAAACAAGCAATTTAGTTACATCACCTTCAGCTTTAGGAATTTGTGACGGACATTTGTCACTTCTTTCTGCCATTTCATTAATCAGTTAATTGAGAAAAGAATAACTGTTAGATTTATCAATAATGAAAAGGAGTAGTCAGGTGCAGACAGTGACAATGTATTCCAAGTATTTTCATGCTTGGATTCAGTCTTCATCTATTTAGTAACAGACAAGTATATATATTCTAGAAAAGCATTAAGCTACTGTACTATTCTTCACTTAAACCTCTGTTCATCTATTTGTGACAGTCTTTCCCTTAATGTATTCCGCTAATTTAGTTACATTTAATATATTCTAACTGTTCTGTTGTTGAAGTACTTTTATTTAAAAAATATATTTTTCCCATTCCAACCAGCAAGTGGCAGTAAAACACTGAGTGAAAACAGATACTCATTTTAAGTTTTTGCCCACTAAAATATACTCTGGATATGCATGACCACACCCATCTCATTAACATATATGCACTAGAATAATTGGATTTTTATTCATTATTATCCAACTCATTAGTGGTAAGAGAAAAAATAAGGCATTTTTTATTTTTTCCTTAGACGTATTGGAGGTTAATGGAATTTGGGAGACTTGTCTGGTAACCATTCACTATGTTTCAGTCAGTCAGTTTCAGGGCTCCATGAATGAGGCCTTTGGAGGCATCTTTGTATATAAGTTTGTATAACAAGTCATGTAACGCTCATGGCAACTGTGAAGGCAGAGATTGTGGGCAATACTAGACCTCATGTACAAGGCTATGTGGACATATTGAGCTCTCAGATTCTATTTGCAGGTCCTGTATTTCCTCTGCTGTTAATTAAACAGCCATCAAACACCACACACTTAAAACACACTTAAATAAAACATTAACCAGAAGACAAAAAACACTGAGGTCATTAATGCAGTTCATTCCAACAGGCTTTATTCAATCTAAAAACATACAGGTTACTTTATAAAACAGGTTTTCCCTTCAACTTCCTTATTCCACATTCTTCTTCCACTCCTTATTCACCAACTAACAACATTTCCACGAACCTTCCAAGACACTTTCCAAAAACACTAAGACTACGTACTCCGGATCACTGCTCCACAAATGTTACCGACTACATTTTATATTGGAATGAAACAGGCTACAAACTACTCTTTTTAAAATGGTGGTTAATAGGCAACGAATGTAAGTGATTATAGTGTGGTTTAATTATCAATATGTCAGGTCTTTAGGAATGACTTGTTTCTTCTACTCTGTGCAGAGGACAGCAACCCCACGCTCATAGAAGCTATGTGGATCTTCCTTGGTGGCGATGTCAAAGTCGACGGTGAAGATGAGATCAGACCTGGTGAAGTTCAGGTACACGGGCAGAGTCACCTGCAGCAGAAAGAAAACAAAATGTGATGACCACAGCAAAGGCAAAAATCCACTGACAATATAGATTTTTAGATAGAAAGATGTATAATCTACATACCACGTGTCTCTTCTCAGCATTGCTCTGCTTGATCCAGCGGAGCTGAGTGAGAGGCAGCTCCGTGGAGATGGCGGTGGACAGAGACAGCTTGTTGTTGGCACAGGTTGCTCCCTGCAGTTTGAGTCCTGGAATATTGAACAAAACCAACATTAAAGCTTAATACAAAAATCTGAAGAAAAACAGAACAATCTGTAAAAAAAAAAAAAAAAAAAAAAAAAAAAACACTTGCACACAAAGTCATGATAAGCAACTGGATTCACATTTTGAAGACTGAATGTCTGCTTCACACAAGACTAGAGGACTGCAGTGTATTACAGGCAAACAGATTTGAGGGGCATAACTCTACTCGTGACACTGTATGTCTAAAAGGATGATATGCCAATGTGCATACAGCTCTATGGTCACATTGCCTTAATGCAACCTTGTTATACAATTTGCAATCTGCATTCCCTGATTACAACACATGTCCTGGCTGTCTGACCTTTGATGCCGAAGCTGCAGGCGTCCAGTGAGGCACCCTGGGCGGTGGTGACATTGACCTCCAGACACAGCTCTTCCAGAGACCAGCTGTTCGCCTGAGCCACATACTGGCGGGTGGCGGTGATGTAAGCCTCTGGCACAAACAGGCTGCCCAGGCACACATGGATGTTCTGGAGAAGGGAGGGCAGAAGGGGGAAAGGCACCAATGAAATTGTATGACAGTGTGTGTGTGTGTGTGTGTGTGTGAGACAGATTACATTTTTTTAAGTGTTTAGGATTTTTGATTCTGTACACTAACAGTTGACCAAATAATACCTTCAGTTCCTTTGCACCCCCACTGGCGGCTCCCTGGGAGATCTGCTGCAGCTGTTTGATTCGCTCACTGAAGTCTGTCACCCACTGGATCACAGTCATGGAGACTGGAACCGTGTACCGACACCAGCTGCGAGGGAGGATGCCTGGAGAGAAAGAACGACCAGTGTGTACCATTGTTATTTAATGACATCTTGCTGGATAAGACCGGTCACAAATGTGCAGTAATTTTCTCACATTACTCATATGACTTCAAACGATAAGTAAGCTAAACCCATAAAAATACATATAGATTTTACCTTTAACAAGGTCGCTGATAAGTGTGCGCAGGTAGTTGGTCTGCTTCTTCTTGCCCTCGCACACTTGCACCACGTCGGACAGATCTTGACGGACCTCCTGCAGCATCTTGCCGCCCATCTTCACCTCACGCTCAAAGAAACGGAACAGCGGGTCCTGGTGTTTACGTGTTTGGAGGAAGAAGAAATTAAATGAAAAGCAGAAACTTGGCAGATGTATCGACAACAAAGAAAAGCAAGTGCTTATTCATCTACTGAAACTCATACCTGTGTTTTTGTTTTCATTTTAACTCATTAAATCATGAGTCTAGCTCTAAAATTTTAAAAGCTGATCAACTTAAAATTGATTCCCAAGGATGGTGGATTTTAGGACTCCTGCAGTCTGCTTGCCAACCACCTTTCCTCTTATTCGTGCCATTACCTTGATGTTCTCCACTGTGCGTTTGAGTGGATTGACAGTTTGGGGCATGAGCTGCAGCCAGTTGCAGGAAGTGGTGTGGAGGGTCCTCATCCAGGCCGGCTGGGCATCAGATGTGGACGAAGCGCGCTCCTTCTTCTCTGTCTCGTAGGCAAGGTCATCCTCATCCTCCAACATCTGCATTTTCAGCATCTTACCAATCATGTCAGTACCTGAGCAGCCCGGCGGAGGGAGCAAGTGACCAAGGAAGGAGGTGGGGAAGAGGTGGAAGACAGGACCGTGGTGGGAGGCAGGAAGGGGAGAAGAAATTAATCGTGGAACAAAAAACAAACAGCTTACCTCAAGGATGTGTTAATAAAGGGGTTGTTTTTTTATCAAAACCAAGGAGTCAGACAGACAAAGTAGAACAAAAAGACACACAGGGCTTCAGGCAATAATTCCATCAAATTTAACATTCAACATAGATCCCAAGTGAATAAATTAACTGCATTCTTGACTGACTGGATCTGTAAAAGAAATTAACATAAAAAAAATATAGGGTGGCAGGTTTGAGAGAGAAACTAAAGGATGGAGGGTGAGGATGAAGGAGAGGGAGAATGTGGTGGGTGGGATTGTTTGGAGGAGGTGTGGAGATCACTCTAACTGAGCAGGGAGGGAGGATATGATGGGGGAGCAAAGGGAATGGAGAGGTGTGGCTGTTTGGAGTCCTAATCTGAGGGTGGGGTGGGGATAGTATCTTAGCAAAGCGACATGATGGCTGTGAAATACAGCTGCTGGAGGGTGAGGAGACACACACCCTTCCTTTGGGCAGATCACCTTTAAATATGACGGCTATGACTACAGCTAGACTACAAAAACTACATAGCTAAACTGTATGACTGTGATATACAAGACTGTAACTAGGGGCTACTTGTGAAACCATAGAGAAGTAATTGATGAAGTGAACCAATAAGAAGATTAGCAGAGGGAACATCCATAACATACTTCTTTGCCACCACACACACACAGTATTCTGCCCAAAGCAGACGCAAAAATATAAGATCTTGGACCACTTGTTGCAATTAGACACCCTGTCAAAGAGTTAAGACACTAGAATGGAAAAAGAGAAAAATGGTTAATAATCTTCCCCATGAAAACCAGTTGAGCAGGGAAAAAAACAAAACATGAAAACTAAACAGACGGATGAGGAAGAGGAATCCAGTTAATGACAGAACACCAGAGTATGAATGATGAAGATGACAGGCATATGGCGTACCCTGAGTGGTGAGCAAGACCTTCTCAGCATTGCTAGGCAACCCGAGCCAAGATGGAGTCTGAGTGTCAGGAAGCATCTCTACCCAGTGCATGAACTCCTCGCGCCTGTGATAAATCAAAATTGTGAGAAATGTTATCATCAAAAAAACATTCTTTCAGCATCCATTAACTTAGGAGTGGTGTCATTTTAAAAGTTGTAAGACTATTGACCGAATGCCGTCGGGCATCTTGATGTCCTTGTGTCCGTCGACTTTGAGAGCCAGTTTGAACTCGCTGTCGAAGCTGCCCTTGGTGAAAATGCGGTCCAGGAAGGTGATGAGCAGACGCTGGTCAAACTCATTGTCAATACGACCACCGTAGATGGACTGGGCCATCAGGGTTTTCAGAGCTGCCCAGGGGATCTTGTCTGGTGCGATGTTCTGACGACCCTGTGTGTATAGGAAAAGTGTAAAAAGATTATCATACTTTTAACACACTGTAAAAACTCAAATACTTCAGTATCCAGTATTTATCTGATGAAGCTAGTATCAGTGAAGTAGTAGTAATCTCCAACCTTAGCAGTGTCGTCCAGCCAGGTGTCAACAGTGTCACAGGCAGAGCGGAGGTCAGACTCTCCAAACTCATACTTCT
The DNA here is from genome assembly GCF_910596095.1 of Thunnus maccoyii. NCBI lineage: Eukaryota > Metazoa > Chordata > Actinopteri > Scombriformes > Scombridae > Thunnus > Thunnus maccoyii. The sequence goes on from NC_056548.1 coordinate 13,152,880, forward strand.
TGGACCAGCCCAGTGGTGCATAACGCAGACGCTCCTGGATGACGGCATGGAACCAAGCCAGCAGGAAATAGAGACGGGCACGCTCATTGGGAGCCTGTGGAGACATGGGGAAAAAAAAGGTATTCATCTAGAAAATGTGGAGGCAGTGTGCTTTTGAAATGTAAGTTGGTGAACCCGGCTTAAGTCACCTTGCACATGCGAGCCACAGGGATGCTGCTGAAGGTCCGGAGCATGTTGGCCTTGACACCAGGAGGGGGCTCAAACACAAAGATACGACCGGCACGAAGCAGATTCACTGGCACCTGGCAGGAAAAGACAACGCTGTGACTATGAGGTACGAAAGAGATCAGGAGCTTTTGAACTAGAGATGAGAGTGAATTCACAACTGTGGTGTCAGTTGAGGTTCACTTATGTCTTTGAATTCCATGTCAAGCTTATGAAATACTAGAAATTTTATTGAGTGATGGTGTATACCTTGGGGTTGATCTCCATTGTCAGGAAAAGCCTGAAGCTGGCATGAGGCTGCATAGAGTGGAGTTTCTTCTCCAGCTGCATCAGCCACCCGGGAGCCAGATGGACATTCTCCAACATCACCCACCTGCAGGACAAAAACAGTCAGGCCTACCAGTACAGAAAGCAAAGTGCACATGCAAAGAAAAAGCACAAAAATTTAAGTACCCACCTGCCAGACTTGACAGCAGTGTTGATGTCTCTGTCAGCCTTATTGAAGCCCTCAGCTGAACCTGTGGACAGTGGAAGAACACAAACATGAACAGTATCCTCACTAAGCTTTTGACTCAGGAAACAATAATCAGGATCAGGTTTGTGTAGGTCTGAAGATAAGAGTATATGAGCTGATTCCTTACCAATAGAGATGGACGTGATTTGTTTGTTCTCCTCAGCAGCCAGATCTCTGACCAGGCCGCTGGCATCATAACCCGGTACGGAACACATCAACACTGGAGTGCTGGGCTTCACCTACAGACACAACAGAGTGATGTCAGCAACAATTCAACAACACTGACAATGGCAATGACTGCTGGAGAGAAAATATTTGAAGCAATGTTTGTCAGTACCTCATTATCCACGATATTACCCAGGTCGAAAGGCTGCTCGATGATGTTCATGAAGGTCTCTCCCAGGACCTTTGAGACAAAAATGTGCGACATGGCAAGCAGACGGTCGGGGCGGAAGGTCTGAATCAGCAACAGCTGGTGCACTGCTTGGCCAATGGGAGCTGAGGAGGAAATGGCAAAAGGTAGAGCAGAGTGGGTTATGTATACATAGAATATTTAAAATCACCATCTGCTTGGCCTCTATGCATAATTTGAAAATCTGACAAGTCCATATACTCACTGGACTGTTTCTCCTCTGACCACAGATAAGGAACAGCCAGCTCTGGGGTGTTGCTCTCAATCCACATGAAGAATTGCTGAGGTAACAAACAAAACAAAACGATAGTGATCACCAATACAGTTCATAATCAAAGACAGTGGGTTTTTTTTTTTTAGATACAAGTGTGTTCACATTCAATTAAACACTTGTGTTCTGTTTTATTATCATAATATAAGCGATACCCGACCAACAGTATCTGTCAATGCTCACCTCGTCAGCCTCAACTTTGGCCACCAAGTCTTTGAATGCAGGCAGGCGGCTGAGGCGTACCATGGCCTCACTCTGGTCAGTGGTCAGACCCTTCACCTTGGGCACAGACATGCCCGTCAGAACAATCTCCTTACCACGCAGGAAGTGCTGGAACTCTGAGTCGTACGAAGGCTCACTGGAGAGAGATGGGTTGAAATGGTTAAGATTTATTATGGCTGATTTTATGTAATACAACTGTTGGTACTATATTGGTTTAATACTGGTGACTCACCTGGTCATGCCCTTTAGGCTGATCTTAGCCAGCAGCATGCAGAAAGTAATGTGGTCCTGATGCAGCATACCTCTGGCTACTCTGTTGAACGCCACCTACATCAAAAGAAAACAGACATTTACATTTGTCCACAACCTTCATACCACCAAAAGAAAAGTATCTTGTTTTGAAAAGGTGTGGTTCATACCTGGAAGAGGTCCTTGGTGATGACAGCAAGTCTCTGTGTGTGATCGCTGATGTTCTTGAGGTTGGAGTTCTCATACAGCACAGTGTGGTAAGTGTCCAGGAAAAAGTGAAGAGAATACTGGTACAGGAAGTGCATCTGGAACCAGATACAAACATTTGTTTTATTTAATGGTTGTTTGGCTTGTAGTGAGTAAGAGAGAAGAGGAAAAGCATAGCCATAAAACAAATAGAGGATTGGTTGAAGGAGCAAGTGAGAGGTGTTCGGACCTGGTTAAGAGCCTCCATGGTGAAGTAGATGCTGCTGCAGGCAGAAGACAGAGACAGGTATTGCTGTGACACTGCCTCCACCTCAGCCATGATGATATCCGTCTCCTCCACCTTCCTGGTCACCTCGGCTGCCTCCTTCTTCAAGTTCTCCAGAGTGGTGATGATGGTGTCATCATCAAGGATACGGCCCTTAACCTCATTGAGGGCCTGCAGCAGAGATTTTTCCAGCTGACGCAGACGCAGCTGGAACTCACCTAAAAAGACAAGAGGACAGTTGTTTATCATTTTACTGAACTCTTTCTGCACAAAGTCCTGCATCCCTGTCAGTGTTCATTATCATCCCCCTTTGTGCCCTGTCATTCTGTTAGTACATCTGCCACTTGTCTCTCACCCTGCAGTTTGAGGAGGTCAGAGCGTTTCTCATCCACATCGGGCCTCTCAGCCTTCAGGACCTCATTGAGGCACTGGCTCTGCAGGCTGCTACGTGTCACAGTGAAGTTGACGAATGTCACACGAGAACACAAGTCTGGTGGGAACTCAACCTGCATGAACAAGAGACACCATGTAACAAATTATCTCTCCGCACCACATTGTTCCATGAGGGAGATGCTCTATTACAGTCTAAGATGAAATCAATACAACTTTTTCTTGATGATAGACTTTAATATCAATGATGCATCAGTGAAATTCAAATCAATAAACTTTTTTTCTGAGGCAAGATTAGCTATAGACATAAAATATGATATATATGATATAGTCTCCTCACCGTTGGGTCTCGTGTGGAGAGGAAGATGACGAAAGAAGGTGACAGATCGATGTCCTGGTCTCCCAGGGTGATGAGGACACGTCCTCCAGTCCTGCGGACCTCTCTGTTCAGCACCGGGTTTAGGATGGGGTCATAGCTTTCTACGTCCTTAAAGGAAAAAAAAAAAAAAAAAAAAAAAAAAAAAGAGACCATAAATATTCAAATAATTTATGAAAACAAGTGTCCTGGAGAGTAAGCAAGTAGCGAGCACACAATAGCATATTGTCAGTGTAAAGAAGCTGTTCATACCTGGACCAGGAGCGGGTTTCCGAAACGCAAGGCACTCTCAAGGTTCTTCCTGAAGGCATCATCCAGGAAGCTGGTCCTGGTGATTTTGCGGTCTTTGTATTCATTCATTATGAACTCTGTGGCTTGGCCTGATGGATCGATGATCAGTGGGTACCTAGAAGGGGCAGTGGTTTAGGTCAACTCAAGGCCAATTAATGCTAAGTAATGCTGAGTGGTTTCAGTGACAAAACCTAAAAACATGATTTTTATGATACTCTTGTCAGTGTATCCTGACCAGTGGGCAACACATACTGACCTGTTGAACCTCTTGAGCATGATGGCATTCTCGGTGCAGAGGTCATCAGCTGGGAGGGAGTTGGCCTGCCAGCGGAGCCTCTCATCTGCGTTGGACAGGTACTCAGTTCTGGCGATGTCGGTACGGAACTGAGGGAGAAATTCAGGCCAATGGAAGTTAGGTATAATTCATGTCTTCTGACACAAGATTCAAAGAACCAATCCATGACTGGTGCACCCAGTCCCTTTGGATCAGAGCTTGAATTACCTGAATATTGGCTTGCTGCAGGTGATGAGACCAGGTCGTGAACAGGTTCTGTCTCATCTGCTGTTCAAAGTAGCCGGCATAGGTAATGAAAGCTGCAGAGAGCAGACAGTCTCCAGCGATGGTAGACATCTGGTTCTTAAAGGTCTCACTGGTCTTCTCCCAGCGGTCTCTTTCAGCTGACAGACTCTTCAGCAGGGCTGTGCTGCGATTCACCTACAAGGAAAAAACAAAAGAGTTTTGACTAAATGATTCAAGTCAGACACTTCAGTTTAGACTGGAACTAAAGGAATGATGACATACCTTAGCCTCGACTGCAGCCAGGTCGGCCTTGATGGCCTGGGCCTCTGAAATGAGGACAGCATACTCCTCCTTATAGCGGGCGATGCTAGCCTCCAGGTCTCTGATCATCTGCTCCACCTCTTCGGCCTTTGTCTTGTTGTCTGTGGCATCGTCCTCAAGCTTCTGCAGTTCATTGCGCAGAGGCTCCACACGCTTCAGCATGTCAGCGTAGTTAAGCTAGAGGAGTGGTGGAACATAGTATGCATTAAAGGAATACTCTCTTTTTCCAATACTGGCTGTTTTTATATTGTTTGACCTATTGTTCCTTACCTGAGCAATAGCCCATTTCACCATAGGTCCACAAGCCAGTGAGGCCCTGTTGACTTGGTCATAATTGTAGCTTGGGTTGGAGAGGTAGTTCTTCTTCATCTTCTCACGAATGGAGTCACTATATAAATGGGAAAAATAGTCCAAGAAATTAGAATATAGCACAATTTATACAGTCAAATACTTAAATGTAAAGTGTGGGAACATGATCATGAATCACAGGTTATTAAATATGAATAAATGGAGTATTGCTCAGGATCATTTAAGTTGCAGTTGGGGTAAGGAAGGTGCAGTTTCTACCATTGACACTGTGTAAAATGCAAAATCATGTGTGAGCAAAATCATGACAATGACCTCTAACTAGGATAGGTCCCAGTACATCAACCACAAGTTACCATCAGTTCATTTTCTGATTCATCAAGCGTTTTGTTTCAGAAACCTGGAAATCAGATTCCAATCACAGGTGTCACTTGATTAATATAGTGATTGAATATTATAAATTTGTGCTTCCATCAGAGAAAGACTAGACGGACGTTTGGACACCGGTACCTCATTTCCTCAGAGGAAAAGTTGACTATGCTGCTGATGAAATTGTCCCTGATAATAACTTGTCTGATTTTTTTCCAGTCATTGGTCTCCTCGCCCAGCATGAGGCAGATAGACTCCAGGGCCAGTTTGACTGCAGCTGGGGGATTGGTCATAGCCCGCACTTCTACTAGGTGCTGCCGCTTAATAGAACTCACAGCTAGTTAGATGAGAGGAGGAATGTGTTTGAAAGAAAGAAATAAGCGAGAGGAGGGTAGAGAGCAGAATAAGAGAAGGAGTTTGAAATGAAAAACACAAAGAGAGAGAGAGAGAGAGAGACACAGGGGGAGAGAGAGGGAGCTCTTTAGTGAACATTTGCAGAATACATTCTCTCTTATTTCACCTGATCTCTTCAGCAGAGAAGTTAACAATGGTGGGGATGAAGTTCTCTCTCATGATGATGGATCGGATCTGCTTCCAGTCCGTTGTGCTCTCTCCCAGGAGCAAGCAGATGGACTCAAGGGCCAGCTTCACGGCAGCAGGTGGATTGGCCATGGAACGCACCTCCACCAGGTGCTGCTTCTTAATGGACTTAACAGCTATCAACATCAGGTGAACAAGGATGTGGATTATGACAAGGCAAGGGGCAATGATGAAGGGAGGGTGTAAGAAGAGATCAAGATATAAACAGGGAGCCCTTGGACCAGAAGCAACCATGAGATAACATTGTAATGAAAAAATATTAGAGGGATGAACAATAACTCTAAACAACAGTCTAGATAAAATACAGAAGCAGACAATGTAGTAATGAATTTAACACGCTGTTAAGACAGCTGTGAGTAAAAAATAAATAAATAAAATAAAAAACACTACCATTCTGAGCCTCAATGACAGCAGGCTCCACCTGGTCCAGGTCCTCTTTGACACTCAGCTGCTTGTCCTTGATCACCTCCTGCTGCTTGTACACAGCCTCTTGGATCTCCTGGCTCATCACCTGAAATCACAACAGTAACAGTATTAGACTTCAGTTTCTATACAGAGCTAAAAAGGGATCACATCTATAAAAACACGTTAAAATGCTTGATAACATCAGGCTAAGCTTGTCTTGTAGGAGAAGACAAACCTTTTTCTTCTCAGCCTCCTGCTGGTCTTTGACCATCTTCTTCAGCTTGTCGTTGGCAGCTGCGTTCTTTGCCTCCAATTCCTGACTCTTGATTCTCAGGTCACGACGAAGCTCCTCCACCTTCATGAGGAAGCATAATTATTATCAAGGGAGTCAGGCAAGAGCAAGCAGCAGTTGGAAAGCACGACAAAAATTAAATTGACAAAGAGGTGGAATAAAATGTATGCTGTAAACTTATTTTACCTGATCTACAGTCTCCTTAATCTTGCGGAGACCAACGTTGAGGTGCATCTGCTGCTCCTCCAACTCGCTGCGTTTCTCATTGAACAAGTTGGCATACTGGTTGATGAAGTCCAGGTAGTGGCGAGGAGTGATGGCCATGGTGTGACCACCTCGCTTTGCCAGACGGTTGTTTGCCTGCATCGAGTTAAAAACAAGTATGCATTATCAAAATGTTGTATATTTTTTGTTAAATAAAACAAGTCAACTGCAAACCTGTAAACATATCCCTACCTGGTGAAGTGTCTGGTGTACAAACACACAGCCGTTGACGATAGCCTCACGGTGAGATGGTGGCTGGGGAAGTTTGTCGTAGACAATGGGCATGTAGTCTGGCACCTTGTAGTTCGGCTTCTCCAAATCCATCTTGCTGGTGAACTCCTTACCCACCTGATAAAGAGCCTCTGTGGACCAGTCTCCAAACCAGTTCAGCACACACCTGACACAGGGGAGAGTTTTCAGTTAACACTGAAGTATTCCCTGTAGTTCTCTGATGTCATGAACTCATTTATGCTCAGGGTTTATTATACATCTTCCTACCTGTTGAAGAGGGCAGGAGATGTGGCAGCCCTGTCCTTCAGGCCCTCTGATGAGGGGTTCATGGTGAAAACCACGTGGAGGTTTCTGATAACCTGGCTGGTGAACCACTTGTACAGCTCCTCGTGTGTGTCTAGCATCAGGCCCTCTTTCTGGGCTCCCTCCTTACACTGAGTCATCAGGGTGGCATATTCATCTCCCTCAAACAGGCCAGGAACCTACAGAGAGCAGGGTAACATTATCATACAGGGAACCAGAAAATGATGTGCACACAACTTAAAAAGAAATCTTATCTCAAAAAACTAAAGAGGTAGTGTTGTCATCTAAGGACCACAAAAGGTATAACAACTGGTGGTGTCCAATAAAATGATGGCAGCAAGTTACCTCTCCGTTGGCCAGCAGTGTGTTCATTCTCTCAAGGAATCCAGAATCCAGCACATTGGACTCATCCATGATGAAGGCGATCTTCTCATTCTTGCAACCTGAGCGACGCAGCACTGTACGCAGGTCCTCGTCAAAGTCCTCTCCAGTGTATTTCCTGTGTACCTAAACACGTACACAAAAATCTATAAATACAGACAGAAAATTGTAGCAATACGGTTCCCAGTCACCTTGATATTAAGTGTACCAACCTTGATCTGGTAGACACTAAGTCCGTTCATCCAGGCAACAAAGCGAGACAGAGTAGTCTTCCCGGCTCCACTCACACCAATCAACAGGAGATGGCCTTGAGGCTGACGGAAGATTCTAGAAGAGGATTTCGAGATTTACTCACAAAATAAATATACAGGTCAGAAATTCAGAATTCAGAAGTTTCAAGTCAACAATCAGAAATTCAGAGGCCGTTACTCACCGGTCGATTCTGAGGACGTGGTCCAGCACCTCGTTGAAGAGTACCAGAGGAACGTCCAGCTCCTCCTCATAGAAGACCTTCAGACGGGCCTTAACATAGTCCCTCAATTCCTCCTGTTCCACTGGGATATAGTCCTTCATCCACAAACAAGATAGTCAGTAAAAACGGAAACCAAACTGCTGAAGACTTGAGGTTAACTCACTATATTTTGGTCAGGTTACCAAATCAGGAATAACAAAGCATGGTCAACCTTTTACGAGTTTACCTTGGAGAGCCAGTTGCTGTAGAGGATAGGCCTGTTGAGAGCCTTCTCCTTGTCGATGTTAGGGAAGTGTTTGAGAGCAACCATGTCAATGTTTTCATCTGTCCATCTTCTTTCTTCATCACCAACCAGCCTGGAAAAAAAAGAGCAAGACCAGCCATATTTAATCACTTTTAGGCAGTTAAGTGGCACTTTATCTGATTTTTTAAGTAGACAAGAAAATATACTTACACATCTAATACTAAACACTATCAATATAATCTACTTGATAAAACTTGCACTCACCTATCCTGGAAGAGTCGGAGAGCCTCATGGGCCCAGATGCGGATAAGCCCCTCCACAGGGAGACTTTCAAGCGGTCGCAGGGCCTCAAAGATACCCCTCACCCAGCGAGTCATCTCTCTGGGAGAGTAGATGTAGTGAGGTTGGGTGTCCTGGGTGAACCGCTCCTGAATGGGGGAGAAAGGGGACAATATTGTGAATGAAAGGAAATTCAATAAGCCTATCAATTAAATGTACTTATCTCTAGTTTATACACTAGTTGCTGTAACATCATTATGCAAACTTGATGTTTTCATCATTTTGCCATCTCCTTTACCTGAGACATGGTGTAGAACTCAACCATGGCAGCAGTAAGAGGTTCAGCATAAGTACGCAGAGAGGGGATGAGGCGCAGCATGGCGCGGTTGAAGGTTCCATAGATCTGGGTGAGGGAAGCTGGGCCTGGATAGTCCACATACACCACAGGAACGTGACGCAGGAACCTAGAAACAGCACACAAACAACACAGCCACTGTTAGGGTTGGTCATTTGTAATGTCTTATGTTATTGTCATTTCAAGAATGCGAACTGTACCTGTGTGTGAGAGGCTTTCTGCCAGGATCAGTGGGAGGATTACAGGCTCCCACAAACTGGATCCTCTCCAGTTTTACCCAAGTCTGGTCAGAGGTGCGGTAGAAGCCTCCATGTTCCACCATCTGCAAAGAAAACACAACAGGAGAGCCTTTATCATAAAAGGAGGGAAATCAAACTGGTTGCTGAGATAAATTTTCATTTGTGCACTCAATGTCCCATCCTTGTGACTGTTATACACAGTGTACTATACCTGTCTGATGAAAGAGATGACTCTCTGTGTGCCGTACTTGTCCATATCTGGTAGATTGATCTCATCACAGAACAACACCAACCACTTGCCAAGCTGGACAGGGGCAAGGACCACGCCGTTGGGGGTACGGCGGTACTCACAGTAGTGGTCAAAGGTCTTCAGCAGCAGCTCTGGGGTGGTGGCGCTGGAGAAGTTCAGACCAACAACCTAATAGGGGTTTCATAATATTCAAAAGTTTAGAATTTTAAAAGGTACGTAAGACTGTTACATCAAATTCCAATACTCCACTGAATCAAGTATTTATAATCAAAGTTAATTATTTCATATAGTCTCTCACCTCCATGTCAGGCAGGGCCCTGAGGGCGCTGAACAGGGTCATGGTCTTTCCAGATCCAGGAGGTCCACACAGCACCAGCGGTTTGTGCTCTGCCAGCCATGTGTAAAGCAAAGCCTCGTGACGAACAGTGTCCAGGGTGGGAACCACGACATCGGGAGATGCCACCTTGTGGGTCTCTACCTCAATCTGAGGCACCTTGCCCTGCCAAGACTGCCACTCGCCTGAGATGCAAACCTGAACGTAGAGGAAATTTTGAAAATTTGGGTTACAAGATTGCAAAATAATTGCTTTGCTTTCAGTGACTTGCAGATACAGAGAATCAAACATTTTCTACAAGGAGGTTGAGGTTGTTCAAGGCTCATCTGTACCTCGTAGTCAATGATGGGGACATTGGGGGCAGAGGGGAGGGGCACAGTGGTGATGCGACGGATGTATTCTCCAAGCTCAGCCCTCATCTTCAGCCGTCCGTCACCAGAGAAGGACCAAAGCACGGCGTAGATCAAATATTTCTGTAGGGAGACAAGTTTCATCAATAGTAAGAAAATGTACATATTTATATTGCAAAAAACTCCAAAGGTGATATGATGACGGAAGTGCAGAAAACAGAATATTACCTGCATGTATTTCTCTAGCTGATCGATGGGCATGGGGAAGTCAGGGTGGTTGTTGTTGTAAAGTGCCACATTGCGGCAGGCCTGGTGCATCATTGAGAACAGAGAACCCAAGCAGCGAAGGCGGGTGAAGTCCATGATGTGCTCCATCTTGGAGGCGTGCTCTAAGGCCTTGATGACCAGGCCTGTGGAGGTGAAGTACGGCTGCAGGACAGCTGCAACATCACGCTGGATCTAGTGGAAAATATACATTGGGCCATCAATAAAGAAGAAATGTCACATTTTGACAAACTTAAATGTGTTGTGCTTGTTGTGTTTTCTTTTGTTTTCCCCCCATCGAGTATATTGTCTCCCCTTTAATTACCTGCAGCATTGGTGACGCAGTCTCCTCCTCATCTTCTGTGCCCTTCCTCTTGCGCTGAGCCTCGTCCTCTCCCTCGTCCAGTGGGATGCTGCGAATGCGAGCCAGGAAGTTGTTGAAGATCATATCAGTGCTGAGGACATCCTCACTGAACCAGACCATACCGCAACGAGACACAGTGGCCAGTGTGGCGTACTTCAGATCCTGTACTTCAAACATTACACGCACCTGGAGGGGAGAGAGAATAACTCAGGGTAAATACCAAAATGAGGCAAAAAAATTTTGTTTGTGTGTTTGAAATGCTGTTGCTCTTACATTTGGTGGCAAGCTGAGACGCTCTCCGTTGGGCAGAGTGAGCAGCTTGTTGTCATCCAGGACAGAGTTGAGATTTTCAACCCACTCAGGGTCGACATCACCATCAAAGATGATCCATTGACGCTTCTGCAGTTCACCTCGCACATTATCGATGATCCTGGAATTGAAAAAAAACAAAACAATTTTTACATCAGTTATTAATGATAAAAGACACACTGAGTACATTTATAACCTTTATGATGAATAATCATAATAACTCACTTCCTGAGGATGTGTGTGAACAAGCCATCAGTCCATTCACGGGTGTTGGGGTCCAGGGTTCCGTACAGGTGGTCCTTGCTGATGGCCTTAGGGTCAATGATGTGTGCCACACCCTCAACACCCTCCAGCCTCTCCAGAGCCTTGAGCAGCACCCTCCATGCCATGGTCTTCCCACTACCTGAAGGTCCCACCATCATCAGACCGTGGTTGATCTGTGTGATCTGGTACAGCTGGAGCACCTGGAAGAAGTGAATGAAAAATATTCAAAAAATGAGTCACTACTCAGGATGCCTGCTGGGGCTTCTGTGCCTCCAGAGGAAGGGAGAGACCTGTATCTCAATAATTACTTGTGTAAACTACACTTTGCTTCATACCTTCTCCACCCACATGCTGCCCACATCGTCACCGTCTCCGTATGTGAGGTACATCTCCCTGCAGACTTTCTTCAGCTCCTCCCTCAGAGCAGTCATCTCTCCACGCATGTACTGCACTCCAGGGAAGACATCTGACAGCAGGCTGAACAGCAGAGGGATATCTTCTGCCACCAGCTTAGGAACCATGGTCTCACACACACTCTGGATCAGAATCTCTTGTTCGGGAAGGTTCTCAGCAATTTCATTCTCATCAACGTCTTCTCCACGCTCTTTCTTCTCTCTTTTGATCCTCTGAATGCGCTCACGCTTGACATTACCAGCACTGACCAGCACACTCTTTAGAGCTCGGAGGCCGAAATCGTAGTGACTCTGAGATGACAGCTGCTCATCACACAATCTGAAATAGAGGCAAGGGATAAATTAAGAGGGAAACAAAAATCAACATCTTCTCAAAGCTATTTAAGATTCACTTAGACAAGTACATACTTGAAAAAGGGTACAATTTTCTTAGCGAGGGTCTCAGCCGTGCGGAAACCTTGTGAGTAAAGCATGACCTGGGCGATGAGCTGCCGGTCAGGCTTGGTCATAGCCAAGCTACGGAACAGCTTCTTCAGATTGTCAGGCAGGTTAGAACGGCCAGCATAGCCAGGGTTCATGGTGATGAAGATGGCCATGTCTGGGCTCACCTTCACCTGCTTGTTCAGGAGCTCTGTGAGGACGGGCACACCTGAGAGGGAGACAGATGATAGCTTAATTACATGGTAGTTCTCAGAGTTTTTTTCTTGGGTGTGAAGAAAATAAATTAGTTGCATCGTCTTTGACCCTTATGTTTTGGCAATGGAGAGGAAAGGAGTTCAGACATACTAAGTTGAATCTGGACATTCTTGTAAGACTATTGGAAAACCTCAGTTCCCACACATATAATACTTACTCCTATCTCTGTTGGGGTTACTGTGCTCTCTCAATGCCACCTGAATGTACTGGACCTGCTGGGAGACAGCAGACAGCATTCTCTCCTCCAGACGGTTAAACTCATCAAAGCAGCCCCAAGCTCCCACCTGGCACAGACCCACGAAGATACGACCCATGGCCTAAAGACGAGGAGGTCAACGAAAAAGATTTGAATGTTAAATGACAGACAAAAACTAAATCCTGTAAAATAATCAAGTGCTTTACTAATTTAGATGTGCTTAGCCTGAGAAATTAGAATCTGAATGAAGTCATGTACCTGGAAGTCGAATGTCTCATCACAGTTGAAGACCAGGACAAAGCGGCCCAGCTGGTGACCCAGGGCTTTCACTGATTCAGTCTTCCCTGTTCCAGCAGGACCTAGATGAAGGACAAGTTCCGTGAAGTTCAGTGTTTTATATGTAAAACTTTAACTTTCTATCTAATTCTGCATTTCCTATCTGTAAAAAAAGAAAAGAGAAAAAAAAAGGACATACCAAATGGTGACCCTCCAAGGCGGGCCTCCAGAGCCTGAGTCATGGTCAGATAGCAACGGTCTGTCAGAGGGGTCTGGACAAGCTTGTCCTGGACACCCAAATACTCAAAGCCATAGTTGAATTTGGCATTGGCCATCTGAATGGACAGCTGTTGTAGGACATCTGTCTGCTTGGGGTCAAAGTAGAAGCGCATCTGGCTGAGCCACTCGAAGGATTTGGGGTTGTCTATCTTGTTCTTGATCAAAGTCCTGGTCACGTCACGTTGGTGCACCAGCTCGGTGATCTAAGAGGGAGCAGAAGTAGTATTTCAAACAGAGTTTTCATCAGACAACATTCTTTTAAAAACATACTTTTACAAAAAAAAATTCCGCCTTACCAGGTGCTCTAGTTTCCTCCTGCGAAGTGGAGGCTGTTCCATCAACACGGTGTCAGCCAGCACATTGAGGGTGGCCTCCACATTTGTTAGTACTCCCTGCATGGGTGTCATGTCCCCACCACCAGAGATGGTGGTCAAGGCAGACTCGATGTTCTCAGACCAGGCGATCTGGGCAGAAAGGACCACCAGCTGGGCCTGTGGAGAGAGGAAACAGAAGTGGAATCTTGTGAACATGTCACCATATTTACATGTGTGTATTTGGGTTGAACACTTTAATATATGTGGTAGATGTTCTCAATACCAACCTGATAACGATCAATCCAGTTGATGTACTGGCTCAGGTCAATAGCTGTGCCCTGGTTGAAGCCTGTGACCTCTGTGACGGACTCAGCTAGCAGCTTGGCCAGTGTCACCCTCATCTCCTTCTCCACAAGCGTCAGCCACTCGTTGATCTTGGGGTGCTGTGTGATGGAGACTGGTGTCTTGTAGAATATCTCCTCACCCTCACGGGAGGAGATTCCCAGCACCTCTGTGTTATCCTCGTTGAGCAAGATGCTGGAGACACCAGCGAACATCTTTTTGAAGTGCTTCTGCAGTTTGGCCACATTCTTGCTGTTGCCGATGATCTCGAGCAGGTCCTCGTCTCCCACAAAGTAGAACCTGGGAACAAAAAGAGTGTGATGTTTATCTGAGGGTATTAGTTATAACCATTTCTAAATTTTCTTTTCAATATGCACATTCCCTTCTTTGCTCTCTCTGCCTCAGTGTCATCTTCTTACCTGGGGAATGAGGATCTCTCCCTCTCCAAGTATTCTCCCAGAGCTTTCTGGATTTTTCCAAGAAGGTCAGCCAGCCTCTCCAGAGATCTCTGCACTCCTTGGATGTTCAGCACATCCATTACTAATGGAGACTTTGTCACCTTCTTCATCAACGCCAAGAACTCTGTGCTGATACTGTGGAATAAAGGAGAAACAGATTACATTAGGTTATAGGAGAAAATATTGTTACAGTAGTTATAATACTTAAAATGTTATCATGACAAGTGAAATTAACAGAAAAAATTATATTTTGTTAAAATCAAGAGTAAAAATAAGGGTCCTCTGGGTTACCTCTGGAACCTCTGGGTTTCTACAGGCAGCAGATGTTTGATGTCAGCACTGCCTGTGAAGATGCCTTCCAGATAGACCCAGCGGCGCTGGACATCAATCCAAACGTCAAACAGAGCCATGATGCGATTCAGCTTATCTTCCCAGCTCAGGGCATCTTCCTCAAACACCTGGGAGGAAAAGAAAGAGGAGCATGGTATTGTTGAAGTTCTAAGAAAATTAAATATTTGTAAAATTTTAAACTACTGTCTTAATGAAACAACATAAACCTCTATTTACCTTGTAGTAAGGAGACAACTTCATGGCAGACACACTGTTAATGTGTTCCTTGACCTTGTTGAAGAGGTCATCCCAGCCTCGAATCAGACGACACTTGTTCTGGTAGTTCACCAGGTCAAGCTCGTATGAGTTCCACACTTCACGGATCTGAGGACAGCAACCACAGAAATAATATTATTCAAAACTTCATAAACCAGACAGTAAAATTAAAAAATGTCAATGGACCCCCATTAGCATTACAACTATGCTGCATAATCTCTTCCCTCCCTTTTCACCTGTTTGAGGAACTCCTCCAAAGCCATCTCTCCCTGGGCTACCAGGAGAACATCCTTCACCACCATCTCATTCTTCTGCAGATCCACATCCCAGATCTGTCCCAGGGTCAGCTCTGATGGGACCCAGTTCACATGCAAACGCTTCATCAGCTGCTTCCAGTGGCGGTCCTTCAGAGCCTCTGATTTAAGCTCAATCACCAACATGTTAACCTGGTCAGAGAAAGGAATAGGTAGAGAATTCAGTAACACATTTTTTTTTTCTTGTGGGTCAAAACTTGCCAGAAAACCAACTGCCTGACCTTGAGGTATCCCTTAAGCAGCCTTTGGACATACTCGTAAGAAGCATACTGTCTCAGTCTTGCTTGGAAGTTCTTCAGCTGGTTCAGAAGAGCATCCAGACTCTGACGAAGCTACAAAAACAAAACAAAAGAACAAAAGAACTCTTATATATGCTATAGAATTTCACAAATATAAAATGGAGATTCATCGATCCAACTCATCTGAATCATTACTATGCATTTGTTACCTTGCGTGGCTGTACAGACACCCATGGCTGCTCCTTCATCTGGTCAATTTGCTCCCAGACCTTTGACAGCTCGGACCATACCTCCTTCAGGTCATGCAGTTCCTCCAGTGCCACCTACAGACATAAATGAGTGACAAAAAATATCTCTGTTTAGTCATCACGATTATTCTGGAAAAGGACCTGAAATCAATGCATTATGGATAAAATATTATTTATATTCCAAATTTGTGTTAAGTTAAATACTTTCTTCCTCTTGTAGTGGTCTTTTATAGATGGCTTAAAAAAAACTTTTATGTAAATATGCGTGGACATTACCTGCACCCTCTCTTCACTGCCACTGAGCAGGCCAGTGTCCGTGAGCTCCAGAGCTTCTTTGGCACGAGCACACTTCTCTCTTTCAACCTTCAGACGGCCAAAGTTGCCTTCATAGATAGTCAGAGACTGAAGAGCCTCCTCTGGACGCAGGTTCCCCTAGTGAACAGATGATCAGACACACATTTTAAAAATACCAAACAATTCAATTAAAAAAATGTCAAACATTTGATGAAATTATCTCTGAATCATCTATGAATGATAGTCACAGTAACAAATGTCTTAATCTGCTATACTACTTTAACAATTAGCTGTAACCACAAAACTATAACACATTTCTAGCTGCTCTTACAGCAACTGGTTTGGTCTTCTCCCAGTCATTCAGCAGGTCAGTGGTGCGGTTTTCAACAGCTTTGTCCTCCTGGACGATCTTCATCTGCAGGTTGGCCACCTGCTGCTGGATAGCAGTGTCCTTGCGCTTCATTATGTCACTGAAGGCACCCCATTCTCCTTCAATGTTGTCAATGTAGAGCCAAGATGGAGGGAACTGGAATCTCTGCTTCTCCAGCAACCGCTGTCCGTTACGGAACAACTAGGTGGCAAAAGAAGGAGAATTTGATTTAAAACTCAACTTTTTTTTAAAGCATGCAGTGACAGAAGAGCCTGTAGGAAAGCATACCATATGTTTTACAGGGTACTTACGTCCACATTTTTCTCAAACTGTTTGATCTTACGCTTCAGGGTCTGGACGTATGTTATGAAGTTGACAGCATCTGAGGTGCTAGCAGTGTCCACAGAATGTTGCTCCAGGTCTTGACGGGACTAATGAGGGAACAAGAAAAAGTGAAGCGATAAGACAAACAATTTCACAGATTCATCACTTTATCAGTGTCTCACAGTGATGAATGTAACCCAGCTGGGTAAATGATGTTTCTCCATTATTATGTTTTACCTTGGATATCTGGGCATGGAAGTCTTGCATGTTCTGTCCAAGCATCTGGCCAAACTTGCTGAGCACTTCTTTGTGCCAGGAGTCATACTTCAAGTTCACCTTGGATTGGACCTGATGTCAAGGAAAAATAAAAACATTTAATAAAAAATGTGCAGGCAAACAACAGGATACTATAATGTGGGAGAAGAATCATGGAAACTACCATTATGTTGTAACGTAATACATTTGCACAAATAAGGGGATTTATTATCAAAACGGTTAATAATATAGAAGTATAAGATTAATATTCTTTGCAAAGATTTTGTCTGTAAAATCATTTTTATGTGGTCGTAAAACTGAAAACAAAAGTCAGGTCATTATTACCTTGCCATAGTCAATGATCACAGGTCCAAATTCTTTCCTTGTCTCTGCATTGTCAAAGGTTCCACGTGCTTTGCGGATCTGGACCAGCAGGGCCTGCCACTTGGTGAGGTCTTCACCCAGACGGTTGTAGATATTCTCAGCTTGCATGTCCCACAAGCACTGGTATTGCAGCCACACCTGGACATGGGCAAGAAAGAAAAGTCAGTGAATTAAAGAGGAATAATCACAAATCAATATACATGCATATATAACAGTGAATGAAAAACAATGAATGGCATAAGTAAATCAAAGTTATGATAACACATTTTGTTTATGTTGCTAAAACAGGCATCCCTTACCTTTACGTACTGCTCCACCTCATTGACGATGTCTTCGACTGCATTGTAGGCCTCCTCCAATGCTGCAGGGCCATCTGGCATCCTGGTCAGGGCATTTCTGTAGAACTTCTCTTCCTCCGACAGTTCGTAGTGGACGCCCACCTTGTGAGGAAAGACATATTTGTTTAGATAAAAGCAACAGCACAAGTGAAATAAGATGGAACTTAAAAATGACCAAGACAGCACTACTCAAATAGTTTTTATGGTCCGTACCTGGTATCTCTGGCTCTGGATTCTAGGAAGAGAAAGGATGACCATCTTCCAGGCAAACATCTCCTGGTAGAGCTTGTAGCGACAGTCTTCAATTGGTGGGTTAAGGTAGATCACCTGGTTGGTAATCCTCAGCTCATGGACAACATTCTGGCAAATAAAATAATATAGTTTGTTATAATAAATAGTCAGCTGTGTCCAGGAATCCAATGTTTTATAAGTAATGTAGAAGTAAAAGAACAATGACATGCCACAAGGCAACGCAGGGTTACTAGTCACATAGCTCACCTTGATCTTGGGCTCGCCTCCAGGTTTATGGCTCACTTGTGGAGCCTCTGTGTCCATGTCCACATCAGCTTTGTCCTCTACTTGACCGCGGAGCACCTGGGTCCAGGCCTTGAGACCAGCCTGCAGACGCACTCCCAGGATGCGTTCAATCTATGACAACAAAACAAAATCAATGAAAACCATTCAGGTCAGCCACATGTGAAAATATACAAAGGTTGAAATGTGACTCAAAGTGGTCACAATTTAAGTGAGAAAGACAAATAATCCTTGTATTGTTTGCAAATTTGAGATGCTAACCTCAATGTCGAGTTTGTTGACCCAGATGGGCAGGTTGGAATAGGAGTGCAGATTGAGGTCATCCACGGCTTTCTGGACACGGTTGAGGATTTCAGAGAAGGTCTTGTTGTCGAACATGCAGGTATCCAGAGAGCGGACCTCGAGATCTATTTTTTCCTCAATCAGTAAGAGGTCATCCACCTGGAAGCAACACACAGCAGAGAAAAGGGCATTAAGTAAACAAGAGCATTTCTTGAGTAATTCTAAACTGACATCGTGGTGACAACTTCTCCACACTGACCTTCTCCTGGAAGTTGAAGACTGTCTCAGCCAGCCTCTGAACATAAGGATCCAGCTTGTAGGACTCCCAGACCAGAGTGATTCCTTCAGTAATGAGAGCCTGAACCTCTTTCTTAAGCCCAGCCACCAGCAGGGAGATAGAGGATCTCTCCTCTACCTTCTCACAAGTGCGCTCATAGGTGCGCACGCTCTCGATCAAAGAGATGGCAAATGGGTACAGCTGGTTAGCTTGGTGAGCTTTGTTGACGATGGCCAAAGGAACACGGAAGCTCAGCCACTTGAGATTACGGACCTCCTTGGATAAGGTGATGATCTCTGGGAGGAAGTTGACTTTAAGCTTGAGCATGTTTCCTGTGCGTCCACGGGCACGAGTGCTCTCAATGGTGAAGATGCGGCCAGACACACCAAGGTTACGCTGCTGCACCTGGTTTACAAAAGGATGACATATTTTTAGAAATATAAAAAATAAATGACAAAAACATGCAATGTAACAGAGGTGAAAATTTTCAAATGTTAGAGAAAAATGTCAGTCAACAATCCGCTCCATACCTTGCGAGCCCAGTCATCAAATATCTCTTGAGTATTGAGTTTAGCCCTGAAGCTATCTCCATCCTGCTTCAGCTTCAGCCCCTCCACATGGTTCTCCCAGCCTTTTCCAAGGACATCCTCCACCCTCTTCATGTACGCAGTCAACTGACGGTCAATCTGCTTGGCCCAAATGATGGATCCAGACACGGGTGGCAGATCCCGGACATGGCTCATTTTACACGCCTGGCTTTGAGGATACTGCACTTTGAACTTGTCATGCAGCGACTCGATGTCATCTTTCACACGCTGGATGAGCTGTGTCTGGTACTCTCGGATAGCACCGCGGATGTGGGGGCGCACAAAGAGAGCGTTGAAGCGGGAGAAGATGCGGAACATCTCATTGGCGTTCTTGGCGGTTCCAAGCTGATCACGCAGGCGGGCAGTGATACGGGTCTCCACGCGGTCGATGCGTTCATCATAGCGCTTCATGGCGGCTTCCCAGGCTTCCATTCCTTCCTTAGACACATCCAGGCCATCGACCTCTTTGACATTCTCGTATGCCAGGTTGACCTCCTCAATAGCATTGGCATCGGCCGCATCGAAGAGAACTCCAGCAACCTTCATATCTTGAGGCTCAACTGTCTCTCCGGGGGCGTGCTGTGGCACAGCAGAAACCTGGAGACAAAAAAATTATAAGAAATATTTCTCAATCAAGTGTTGATAAAACAAATATTAATTTCTAATTTGTTAGGATCTACAGGAAAAGAACCTTAAATGTATTCTTTACCTGAGGCCGCAGTACACGGACGATGACAGCCCTCAGCTGCTCATGTTGCCTTCTGAAACGTCTCATGTGATCCAGACGAGACTGGAGCTTCCTGTGGGCGGGGCTCAAACGCCACACCATCTTCAGGTTCTCCTCTCTCTTTCTCTTCACAATGTCCCTCAGAAGCACCTGCAGTTTCTCATACTCATCCTCCCAGGTCTGGAACACCTCGAAGCAAGCCACCATCACCTGCACACAGACGTTCAAGATGTAACAAATGATGTTGAATTTAGGAAGACATATAATATTTGAGTATGTGAAAGCAAGTTCCTCTGGGGACAAATTATAATCGGTGGCTGGTATTTTGTACCACGGAGTCAATCCACACCAACCTTCTCAAACTCCTCGTAGGCAACATGCATGAGCTTCCTGGTGCCCAACACCTTCAGGAGCTGGGAGCTCAAGTCCCTGGAGATGGCCTCAACTAGACGCAGTGCTCTTTGGATGGGGTACTTGGTGTTCCTAATCTTTTTCAGGTGAGTGAATATGGCCATCAAGGCCTGGCGGATCTTATCAAGCTCCGAGGCAGAGAGCAGGTCATTGAGGGGGAAGTCCTTCATCAAAGGATTGTAGTCATTGACGGTTTCCACAGCCTGTTTCAGACCTATAAGTAGAAAGGATATCCATTTGATCAATACTTTATTTAACTACTAACTTTATTATAACTATTACCAGTGCAGGAAGCATAAATGAAACAAGACAAGTGTCATGGTTTCCAGTGGTTGCCACTCACCAGTGTCAGTGTCAAAACTGACAGTAGCATGGAAACGTTTGCCATGTTTGAGGATGTCCAGTGTGAGCAGAACCTCAGGGCTTTCTCTCTTCTCCTGGATCCTGTTGAGGGCCCTCTCCAGATTCAGCCAGAAACTGATCTCCTGCAAGGCTGTGCCTGATGCTGGGTCACGGTCAAGTTTGGTCACCTGGAGGTGGGTGACAGAGAAATAAATCCAGTGGTGAGTATGAGGGGAAAAATCTGAATTTTTTTGTTTAAATCTGAGATAAAAATACAAGAATGCCTCTTACCTTCTGGATCTCCCTGATCCAACGATTGACTCCAGATTGCAGCTGGTTAAGGAAGGTTGGGTCCTCCACTTTATCCCCAAAGTCAGTGACCTTGGGCTTCTCCCCACGCTCATATAACTGCTTGGCGATGTTTGTGATGATGGGGTGGATGAGTAGACTGATCTCAGGGATCTCAATGTTCTGCTGCAGGTGGAGAAGGCCCATCTCCAGCTCAGCAATCTTTTTCTCAACTGAGGGTGCCATCTTATCCCCATCTCTACAGAGGTTGTGAAAGAGATTGAATTTTTGTATTTAGTTGTAAACATTTACTACTAAATACTGAGCTCAGTTCAGATGATTCAGTTCATTTCAGGGAACGTTTAAAAAAAAAAGAAAAGAGAAAAACATCTAAAAATATAAGGATTACCTGTCTGCCTTGCCAGACTCACGGATGTAAGACTTGAAGAAAGGTGCGACTGCGTTGCTGATGAAAGAGTGGAGCGTCTCATAGGGAGAATCCTCACTCAAGGTCAGAACTCGAACTTGGGTTGATATGGGCTTGTCTGCATCGATGACACCTGTCCTCTTGATGAAAGCCAAGCTACAGAAGGAAATTAAATGAGAGAAATGGGGGTTCATTTCTATGCAGTGAATCAAACAAAATCTTTTCAATAGCACAGTTGCTTTGGAGGAAAGTAGGTGGCAGTGCATGTTTTACCTGTTAGACTTGAGCCCATAGTGTATATCAATGCTGATGTTGTAGGTGATGCACTCTTTCTCCTCCTCTCCTTCATCTCCAACATCCTCTGTGTGAAGAAAAAAAAATAAAATCTTGTTATATAAAAAGTCTTATTTGAAGATAAACAGACAATTCATGATATAAATTGCCATAAATTATAAATGGGTGTTTACATCAGCCTGTATGAGGCCGCTAGGCAGGGGATAACATTATCTGTGTATATTAATAAGCCATGTTGCCGTAGGATGACAGTGCAATCATCTGCTTCAAACACCCCCCTCCCCCTTGCAAGTGAGGTCATGGCTTGTAGGAAAAGACAGCCGTCTGCAGACACTGCGCACTCTGCATTGCAGCATCAGTCTTCTTAGTGCAAAAACACAAATAGACTGGGGCAATCATTCCCTGGCTGGGAGTCCAAAACCTTACAGGCTCAGTCATGTGCAGTATCAGGGGATCAAGGTTCAGCTCTCATAAAACATTTGTAGAGGCAAGAGGCTCTGAAGCACTTGATTTATTCACCCAGAGGAAACTGAAGATAATGTGTTCATTGTGACAAATTAGTTCACATGATAAAACCCCAAGAAGGTGCACACAACATGACTTGCACTTCTGACACAGGATCTATTCTCTTTTGATTTTAGATGTTGGTGCTTGTGTCTTGCTTTTAAATGGGGACTTGTGTTGCATCTGCACTTTGTTTGTTTTTTTCTGTCTTTTTTGTAAAAGCATCATATGTTAAAACATAATTTAACAGTTAACAGTGAGCGCCTTCATTAGTGTGCATTGTCATCAGACCAAGTTTTCCTTTCCCACCCAGTGTGGCGTAGTTTCCTTTCAAAATAACGATGTGATGGATGAAGATAGCAGGTTAATATTGTTATCTAGCCTTCTGCAAAATAGCTATAGCTCACATTTAACGTCAACTTGGTGAGAGTGGGTTTAAAGCTAGCTTAATTTATTCGTGATGAATAGCTACAGAAACGCTGCGTAAGTATGAATGTAACTAACTGTAAGCTAACGTTGAATAAATTGTGCTATCGTTAATCAGATTAAACCAGCTAGCTGACCATCCTTTGCTTATTTTACCTTTGAGTGCGCTTCTCTCAACCAGGATGGTGTGAACCTGGGGGTCGGCCAGAAATTTCCTCATCTGCTCCACGGTGCTCTTCTCCTCCAGGGCGGTTTCCAGTGAGGCCGGGGCCTCGCCGCCATCTTCCAGGAGCAGCGGGACAAGTTTCCGAATGTGTTTCTGCAGCACCGAGGCATCAGCGACCGTTTGGACCGCCGACACCTCCATGGTGCCGGAGTTTTCTTCTGTCCCCCCGCCGTCGGACATCCTACAAAGCGGTCAGCGACGACCGGTGGTGGTTTAACAGTGAACAAAGAAACGAGGCTGGCGTTGTGTTGCTAGATGCAGTAACTGCCGAGCTGTCCAGTGGCCGACTGCCGCTGTCAAAACGCCGCAACCGTGGCAGTCAGATTTATTTACGCAATGGATTGTGGTACTTGAGGTTCAAAGGGTTCGTGTTCCAGTAGATAATTACCGCCAAAAACTACATTACCCACAATGCAGCTGAGCGAATCAGATTTTTTTTCTCTCTTTGTTTTAACCGTGTATGACAGCTAGAGGGAGAAAGGGAGTTGTCTCCAATGATGCAGCTAAAATCTAACAACAAAGCTAACAGCAATGCAAAGTGATAAATCTTTAATAATAGTATTAATAATAATAACTGCTGTAAGCTAATGGCAACCTCTCTCACAATTTATCTGACTTATGCATAATGCATAATAACTGTACTTGTTTCGCTATGCATCTTATCAGTTGTTATATTTATTACTTCTGCATTTCGTTTAAAAATTAACCTAACCATCCAGACAAATAAATGATAAAAGCGGCATGAACATGAGTCAGCTGTGAAAGAGCAGACAAGATATAAATGTTCCATTGTTTGATGGCTACAAAGGCACTGAAGCTTGACCTTAAACGATGGGTCCACAATTTTTCAAAGTCTTTCTTAAAACAATAGTCAGGTGCCCAAGTGAACATTGAAATAGGTTATTCTTGCCATAATCATTCCTCCTGTTCATACTGGACATTAGAAGATGCACTCATAATGTACTAACAACGTAAGTGAGCGGGGGGTGGGGGGTGGGGGGTGGGGGGGCAAAATCCACAAGCCTCCTGTGCAAAAATGTATTTAAAAGGTTATCTGAAGCTAATATGAAGTTTCAGCTGTCCAAATAAGTCAAATAAGGTCAGTATCTTTCAATGTTACAGTCTTTTTAGTGCCAAAGTCCCTGTTTTTGTTAATATACTTCCATCACACTTCAACAGGGAAACACTGTCTGAGGAAACACAAAGTATTTTATGCTAAGAATTTTATGCTAAAAAGACTGTTAATGTGGTAGATATCCACTTGATGTGACTAACTCAGACTGCTGAAGCCTCATATAAGCGTCATTCTACTTAAATACATTTTTGCACAAAATGACTGTGTGGATACACTGTTGATTTTGGCCCCCATCACTTACATTGAAAGTACATTTGAAGGGGATCATTTTATCGCCAATATGAACAGAAGGAATGATTACAGCAAGGAAAACCTCTTTCAGTGTTCATATGGGCACCTGACTGTTGTTTTAAGACAGGCTTGAAAAAATGTGAACCTATCCCTTAAAGCTAAGGTATTAAATGGCCAGGACCCAATGAAAACATGATGGATTTGTGAATAAAATTGGATTATAGTAAATGGAATTGGAGTTTTGGGGAAGGTCTATACTGAATGCTATCATAGATATGTAAAACTGTAGATTAGAAACTCAAAAGTCACAGTAAAGGAGTGATAGGCCTATAGAGGTTAAAAACTGACTGACAGAGGAAACCACACATTTAAATAGAATCCAGAAGAAATGTCCTAATATGACGAAAGGAACCTCAAGCTGCAGCATGGTTTTTGTGTTGTTTTATTATATAAATATTAACATGAAGTAAAATCTCAGAAACAAACAGTTAAAACTGAAACATAGAAGTTCCTAAAATATGAGCTTGTATAGCTTGTACACCAGATCCCTGAGTAAGAACA
This sequence comes from Thunnus maccoyii, assembly GCF_910596095.1. Taxonomy (NCBI): domain Eukaryota; kingdom Metazoa; phylum Chordata; class Actinopteri; order Scombriformes; family Scombridae; genus Thunnus; species Thunnus maccoyii. The sequence continues at coordinate 13,177,616 of NC_056548.1, forward strand.
GTTTATTCCCGATTTTTACAGCATTCATTTTCAAGTTATGTTACACATTTCACACACTTCAAATGTAACTTGTTGCTGAGTGTCAAATGGCTTAATGGCTTTGTTACTATTACTGACCCTGCTATATCCAAGTATTGTAAAATAATAAAAAAAAAAAAACCCAACAAAGAGTGCCTTTACAAGGAGCCTAAGCTGTATGTCTCTTTGTCTGCCAAATATCAGCCTGAGCACTTTGCATATCCATTCTACTTTCACTCTACCTCTACCTCCCGTAGATATATTTACAACAGGATTAAAATACATTATCAATGTGATTTCGGACTTGGCTTATGGTCATTTAAATATGAGATACCAGCAAGAGGCATTATTTAAAGCTGTTCCATGAAGGTTAGCTGACTTTGCTGTGTTTTGCACTCAGAGGAGCCCAATTTCATAGATGTGCTTGCAGAAAAATACATATACTGCAAGAATATCATCTCACAGTGTTCACAAAGCTATTTTGCAGTCAATGGGGAAACTCCAGAAGAGTCCTGCCTCACAAAATGACAGCAGGCTTCTGTTGCACCTGAGGAGACGATCTTCATGTCCAGAATAACAAATGTGAATTCAGTTCATTGATTGATTCTAGCTGTGAGCACTGAACTCTGTGTTCACCATCTGATTAAGTAAAAAAAAAAAAAAAAAAGTTGATAGAGAAAATAAATACCCCATTCAACCACAGTTCGTGAACAAGAACTCATTCCTCCTCAGGGAACTTGAATTTAGCATAGACGATGAGCATGACTATGGACATGAAGACACACAACGAGCCAATCACGAGGTAGGCAATGCCCAGGAACTCATTCTTGCCACCCATCCAGGACACGTTGCTAAACACCACCTTCTTTCTGCCATCGAAGCTCAGGACAGGATAGTCTGGGGGACAAAGTGTTAAGGATATACACCAAGAATGTAGATACAGAGAATAATGACCTCATGATAATACTTTAAAGTATTTTTTCTAGGAATTAAAGAAAAAAAAAAAAAACATCCAAAAAGCTAAAACTGTCTCACTTGCATTGGGAAATGGTCAACAACAATATGATTTGATGATGTAGTAAGCGATTTAAACTTCAATCAATCACGTGATAAATCATTTACCTAGCTCATTCACCTACTTCAGAAAATGTGCATGGTTTCTTTTTCACCTCAAGAACTCCTAAGTCATTGTGTTCATGCTGCCAGTTAAAAACAGAACCACACCCAACCTGTAAAACAAGTTAGACTAAGGCGCTGTTGATGAAGTAACATGACACCAAGCATGTGTCCATTTCAATGGTTAGGTGGAGCTTTGTAAATCTCCTCATACTGTATGAATAAAACAGTGGGAAACTGTTTAAACCATGCCACTTTTACATGTATAAAATGATCAGTGGAGTATAATATTTATCATAAAGACTTATATGCTATATACTCTCCGCAGCTAATGGTATAACTGTGTCATATAACCGTGTGAAGAGGACACACTTTGTGATATATTTGTATAGTTCATCATCCCTTCTTCTTTGTTCATAATTGACCAAAATTCAGTTACTTTACTCAATCTACAATACTTACATCTTACTTGCCGGCATGCATGTCTTGATTCAACACTAAAGATATATGTGAGAATGATCTAAGTCATACCCGTCTTTAATTGTTTTGATGGTACCTTTGCTATTGTTTTGGCATCACTGACAGCTGCTGCTGTCTCTCAGCACTACTGAAAGGTCTGTGACAAGCAGAAAAGTTAATGCATACATATAAAAAGGATACTGTAGGCAATTTTGAGGGAGTAGTTTCCAGCTGGCAGGCCCTCTGCGTAATCCCCCTCTGTGATTCGTCGATACAGTTTTCTGAAATCTGGCAAGGCAGACCTTCTCATCCACACCAGGAAATCTTGATTGATGAAGCCGTTGTTAGCAGGGTCTGAGGGGTCCAACTCGTAAACAGGTTTGGACCAAAATATGGGTTTCACTGTACCTGCAAGTCAAACTTTTAATCAGCTTTGACAATTCCCAAACATTAAGGTAGGTGATTTGCAATTTCACAATACTCAACCAAACAACAGGAGCAAGTTACAGTAAATTGAAGCAAAGAAAGTACCATTGAACGCGTTCTTCAGAGGTGTGATGGAAGGGTTTCTGTATTTGATGTTGTAGTCTGTCCACCAAGCAATCCCTTTTCCATCTAAGGGCACCAGCTCCTCTGCACCATTCACGATCCGATACAGCTTGAAGGTGTCTTCCAAAAACACAAGAATTAATACCCCTTAAGCACAGCAATTAAACTTAATTCCAAATTCACCATTTTAGATGCCCTCACATACCATTGAACATGCTGTTTGCTACTGATCCACAAGGTACAATTGGTGTATTCTTGCTGTCATACTCATAGGGAGCGCAGGTGTCACTGGGACTCTAGAAGAAAGACAGAAAAACAGTGTTGTCATTGCTGAAACAAAATACGTCTAACCCATGGAATATGTTGTTTTTTTTTTACCTTACTGTTTTTCCCCAATATCCTATGTTGTTAGCTTACCGTAAAGTATTCCAGGTCTCCAGACAGCTGGTTATCATCTTTGGACACACCATACCTCCTGTAGTTCTGGAAGTAGTTGGATAAACCATAATAAAAGAATACTGGCCCCTGTCCAAGACAACAGAATCACAAAAACACAGCCAAGGGTCAGAGGAAGGGTCAGAGTTCAACTTGATATAAATTAAAAAGTCCAGTTTGTGTTTGTGTGTGTGTAAAGCTCCGTTGTCACCTTAAACAGGCTGTTGATGCTGAAGTTCAGCTGGCACTTACAGTTCTTCAAGTTTGGGTCAGAGCACTTAAAGCATGGTGAGTTTTGCTCAACCCCGGTGTAGTCAATCTGCGTGGAAGAGAACAAGAAAGATGATTAAATATTGATCAGTACAACACCTATCTCCATAACTTGTCACTGACACCACACCTGTTTAAACTCAAAGGTATGATATCACTTACAAGCAACAAGTCTGTGAGGAGATAGCAGTGCCAGTTGCATGCATTGGACCATTTTTCATCCTCTCTCTTTTTGCCTGTGACATCTGACCCTTGATTCTTAGCATGGCACCAGACTGGTTTATGCTTTCAGTGCTCACAATCATACCTCCAACACTTGAATACTCCTTGAAGTGACAAAGAGAGCGACGCCAATGCCAATGAATGCCAGACCAATGATGACAAACCCTGGGATGACAATGCCGGCAGAGAGCATGGGCTGCCAGGCTGGAAGCCTCTGCTGAGTGAAGGCGGTGTTGTCAGGCCGGTTGACTGTCTCCTGCTCGTGCTTCACCATTTTCTTGGTTCTGTAGGATGGATTGTTAATCAGCTCACTAGTTTGTACTCATTCATATTGTGTGCTGTATCTTAAGTCAAGTGTATTGCCTAATGACCATGGCAAACATATGAAACAATATGTGTGGCCTAGATAAATCATTTTTTCTTTTCCCTGCTCTGGCACTAAAGACTTCCTCATTTATTTCACTAAAAGTGCCTTATTCTCGTTTTGAGTTGCAGAAAGCTGCCAACAATTACCATTTCTTATTTACAACACAATATAGCCCACCCCGCCCTAAAAGGCTTCATATCATAGGCAAAATCTAGAAACTTAACTGCAGCAACACCCAGATAAGCCGAAAACAAACACAGTCCAGAGAATTGACTTTACACCCACTTAAAAACTCACTGGTTAGGAGAAATAGTTATATAGAGGTACACGTGTATATTTGCGATTTACATCTGGATTTTAGATATTACTTACATGCGGTCGGCTCAAAATGGAGAAAAAAAGGAGTCACCAACACGTCGCTATGCTTCCCTGAGAAGTAGGCACGACGGAGCAGATCACCTTTACCTGTCTGCCCCCACATCACCAGCCCATCCTGTTTGTCTCCCTGGCTGACGTCAGTTTGTCTGCGGGGCTGAGAAACACCGATCTGGGATCAGTTTGGTCGTTTCTCCACAAATAAGCAGGGAGGAAACGCTGAATCCCGGTCAGAAAAAACACCATTTAAACCCAGATTACTTCCCAGTTTTTTTTCTATAAAACAGTGCAGATATGTGTTTGAGATATATTATTTACGACTAGAAAAAACCGATCCATTGCGGCAGTTTTATAAGCAATAAATCCCCGCCTTCTTTTGGATTGACAGTTATTTCAACCAATCATCGCACAGCGTGGGATTGGGTAACATTTGCGATCCGCCAATCACCAAAGAGTTCATTGAAAGGAGACCTGCTACGGTGCAGTCTTTGTGTTGACATCTGCGGGGGACTGAGAGGTAATATTAACATTTTTAATATTTTACGTATACCTTTATTCCTTAAAACAATGCTCCTAGATGCAGGAAAGTGTGCTTAAAATGTATCGATACGCTTTGCAAGCGTAGCCGGCGCTTTCTTTTTCTCCCAAGTCGCACCTGCTACTGTGCCACTGCTGGTGCTAGCCGGGGTCTCATTGTTAGCACCGTTAGCTAACGTAGCATGGTCTCGTAGGAGGAATTTGAATGGAGATGAACATAGAAGCGATTAAAATCTACTTTAAGTACACCCCGTGTTGCTGTGAAATTAAACGCTCGCGACTTTATAGTCAAATGTTTAATTTAAGTCACCGTTTATAAGAAAGCTACCGTTAGCCAATGCAAGCTAACGTTGGTAGCCACTCTGCTGCTAGCTCTGCAATTATCGCTAGCCATCTGTTTATGTTGGACTATAACGGACTTGCACCCGTCTCTTCACTACAAAAGAGGTTCCCGACTATTAGATAAATGTGGCTTAAAAGCGCCACAGTCCGTATCGGTGTTACCAGCACGTCAGCTTTCTCAAGTTTTATAGTCTGATTTTACGAATAGTCTTGATAAACAACATTGACTCCTATATCAACATTTTTTAAAGGGTAAACGACACAATGAGACACAATTCACCAGATTACCTTGTGTTAGTCATAGGATATTTGTTCACACTTGTAAATGTTTAGTGTAATCGTGGATATTATGTGAAAGGCCAACGTTTTTTTGTTTAGTTGGTCCTGTTCGTAATCATATTTCTGGTTCTGTCTTCATTTCTTAGTGTTTGAATGGATATTACCCGGTGCACGGAGAAATGGGTAAAACAAGACAAGGTTACTGTACCATGGAGCCCTCATTTCATAAAATCATGACATTCACGCACAGTTAACGATACTTAAATCATCCAAAAGTTTGACAATTTGGGGTGATAATGATGTCTCTCAAAGCCTGATAATATTTGGTGGCTGTCAGCAGGTGGATTAAGCGAAGTGTCCAGCTTACACAAAGGGGTTAAACGTAAGGTATCTATAAAGAATTCATCAGTTTCAATGACACCAGTAGGGATTGTGACTAGTAAGGTCTCAAAATACTTTTCAGAGTGAGATTTGGCATAAATTTTGTAGGCCCCCTTTTTAACTAGTGTAGGCTGTTATTTCCAAACAAATCTGTGTTTTATTCTCAATTGGGAATACCACAAAGTGCCATAACTAAGGTCACACATTTCAATTTTTTGTTTGTTTGTTTGTTTGTTTTTCAGCAGGCACAACCCACACTTCATCATTTTCATCTTTTCTTTTAGAAATATCTCGTGATCTTTTATCATTGGTTATACTATTTTAAGCATCTAAATTTCAGCCATTCCTATTTATTTTACTTGAGTTGTTGTTCGTTTCAATTTGATGGGTTTTATCTCATTTCTGTCCTCCTCTTTTGTTCAGGAGAGGCCTCCGACATCCTCCATGATGCTGTCCAGTAAGAAGTCAGATGCTGGCTCCTCTTCCTCCTCGTCTTCGTCTACTGCCGGAGCAGCGGGGGGGGACAGGCCCCAGGTTTCTGATGCACAGACTGGTCCTTCAGCCTCAGCTGCAGGAGTTATGGAAGTAAAGAAGAAGGAGAGGTCATCCCCCAGTGGGGAGCCCGGGGGAGCCCCTTTGCCCCACCAAGCAGGCCCTGGGGGGGCTGATCAGGACTCAGCTGAAGTCCGCAGGACGAGTCGACGCAAGCGAGCAAAAGTAAACATTTTAGGGTTCTGTTCCCTCTCGCTCTGAGAGGGAAGCACTAAATGAGCTTGCCAAAAATGAAAGTTTTATTTGCCAGTGGCAGAATTCACTAGATTTCGTTGATTAAAGGATCAAGACATGTCATCATTTAAACTTTAGGTGCAGGTTCTCGCTTGCATGTGTTCCTGAGTTGAAGTCAAAAATAGAAGTGATTTCTCACAGTCGTTGCAGCACGGTATTGGTTTCTTAAGCCTGGTAAGGTTTCAGCACTTTCAAGTGAGCTAAGAACAGCTCAGCGATTCAAGGGTGTGAATGCGGGTTTTAATGATGCTTTTATTGTGCCTATTGTTGCAGGTGGAGTACCGCGAGATGGACGAGAGCCTGGCCAATCTGTCTGAGGACGAATATTACTCTGAGGAGGAGAGAAACGCCAAGGCAGAGAAAGAGAGGAAGCAGGTCATCCCCCCTCCACCTCCCCCTCCAGAGGAGGAGAATGACAGTGAACCAGAGGAACCATCTGGTGAGTCTGACTGTTGGATGGATCATGTCAAAGAAGTGAAATAAAACTGATGTCTTTGTTGCAAGAATGCACATTTAAAGCTCTCCTAAATGTCATCTTTAAACTAGTTAAATTCAAGAATGCAGAGACCCTAGCACACACAAATAGCTATGACCCTTTAAGAAAGTGATGTCATTTTTAACAGAATGATCAATTTTTTCTTTTTAGGTGTGGAAGGAGCTGCTTTCCAGAGCCGTCTCCCTCATGACCGTATGACGTCCCAGGAGGCCGCCTGCTTCCCTGATATCATCAGCGGCCCCCAACAAACTCAGAAAGTCTTCCTCTACATCCGTAACCGTACAGTAAGTGCACATTTACACACATTATTTATTTATATATAAATCAGTTTATAAACAATACTGTATTTTAATTCATATCAACCCCACGCAGCTCCAACTGTGGCTGGACAACCCTAAGATCCAGCTAACCTTTGAGGCCACAGCACAGCAGCTTGAAGCTCCATACAACAGTAGGTTATTAAATGAAACATTCATTTTCTAAGAAGTGTTAAAGAAATTGAGATTTAATGTGCTTTTTTTTTCTCCTTTTAGGTGATGCCGTGCTGGTCCACAGGATACACAGCTACCTTGAAAGGCATGGCCTCATTAACTTTGGCATCTACAAGAGGGTCAAGCCTTTACCCAGTGAGTTTACTTCATTCTCAGTCTTGTAGAGAATCGAATTCAGAGACATCAACCTTGGAATGGTCAGTGTTGTTATGATACTCAGTTAATGTTCTCCCTACTTGTCTTTGCAGCTAAGAAGACCGGGAAGGTTATAGTCATTGGTGGAGGTGTATCTGGCCTTGCTGCAGCTCGGCAGCTGCAGAGTTTTGGCATGGATGTTACAGTATTGGAGGCCAGGGTAAGTCAACAGCAGGGTTTCTTATAAATCGGTTATTTCAAGTATAACTGGACTATTAATCTTTAAGTGATTTTTGTCACATTTTCTTTACCCGCTATAAATCTTTTTAATTGTAAAACATATACTGTCATTTTATAATTAATATCTAATTAGTGCCACCATCTAATTACTGTATTTATTATGATATAACTGTTTTCTATGGGTTCATTTGTTTACTAATGAAGTGACCTAATCTATCTTGTGTCCTGTAATTAAAGTGTACCATGTGATAACATTTTACTTTTTTTTTTCGTACAGGACCGGGTTGGAGGCAGAGTGGCTACATTTAGAAAGGGCAACTATGTTGCTGATCTGGGAGCCATGGTGGTGACAGGCCTGGGTAAGATTCAGATCATGTGTTTCGTTTTATCACTGAGTGATGTCACTCACTCACAAGATTAAGTCAAAGCATCTTGTAGCTTTTTAGTCTTTCATGATTTTCATTTTTAGTCGGCACAAAAGCAGACCTGCCAACCTGTGCGCATTTTGCATAGCAGGTACGCATTTTGACATCAAGGTACGTTGGTACGATTTGTCACTCTAAACTATGCAAAAGCTGGTGACGCCTGTGAGTTCATTTCATAAATCTATGGTTCAATTGTGCATGTGCAGTACTCAAGTCCAACAGCAAGGGGCAGCAGCTTGTAGCCTGCCAAAAAGCAATAGAAGAAGAAGAGTTCGACCAATCATAGCACCGGATTCATTCCCAAATATCAGCGGGGATATGAAATGGATGTATGGTCCATGCATCCATAATATGGTCACACTTGACAAATACGTAATGACATTACAAGAGACTGCAAATCGAAAGCAACATGTCACTGATTGTAACCCTCTAGATCCCCCTTCTCACTCCAGCTGGCTAATTCCTCAAGTGAAGATGCTACTTTTAACTCCTTTGTAAACATAAACGGACTGGGGTGGATGTGGAAAGTTGAAATTTTGAATTGTGTTAAGTTAATGCAGACCTTCCAATTTTGGGAAAATATTTAACGTTAATAGCGTTGGACTAACGTTATATAATTTGCAAGCTAGCTTGCTTGTTCACCAGGCATTTAAGGTGGTAAAGTAACATTAGGATATATTGTCCGTATGTTGCAGATTGTAAAACGTGACTTTTTCATAGTGTGTATTCATAATTATTGTTGCAGCCAAACCCGTAACCATAATGAGAGGAGCAGTGGCATGATGGAAAAAAAGCAAGTTAATGTGCCAGAATTAACGTTAACTAGAAAGTTATCAGTAAAAGGCAGATTGTGTGTGTGTGTGTGTGTGTGTGTGTGTGTGTGTGTGTGTGTGTGTGTGTGTGTGTGTTGGCACTGTAGTCTATAACTTTGCCTACTCCAGGAAAATTTGAAGGAAACAACCCCTCACTAAAAATTTAAGTACAATATTTAAGGAGGGATGTGATTGCTTCTACAGTTTCAACAGCAATGTTCATATTCAGCCTGTATTGTCATTAAGTCATCATACCATTAAGTAATAGCCTTCCTATAATGAGAACTGTTATATTAACCAGCTCTAAAATATTTATTTAACACAAAATAGTCTGTTTAGGCTGGTTTGGCTTTTACAGCTATATTGTCATCATCTTTTCAAATTAGCTGAAAATCATATTTTCAAAAATCAAATTGGCTTAAAGATTATTGTGGAGATGTAAACAATATAAACTATATAAATGCAGCAGTAGTGGGAGGTTAGTGTGTAGCCTGAGTGAAATTGTGTTCCTTGGTCATCTGTGTTTAGGCAGGTGACAGACAGGCATAAATAATCAACCAACAGTAGTGGCATCTGCACATATTTTTGTAAACAATCTGTTATTGATATCAAGAATTTTCATATCAGTGCATCCCTCACATTTTTGTTAGTTTGCTGCATGTGTGCACATGATGTACACATATTATGTGTATGTTTGCAAATTATGTACAATAATTCATTGTTCGAACAGCAGTGATTTGCATCTGACGCATCTAGGTCGCAGAAGTGGTTCTCAAAAAATTCATCCAGGGCTGGCAGGTCTGCAAAAGCAACATCATCACATCTTGTGGAATCTTGTAGATCATGTTTTGTTCACTGACAAGTTATTTGAAAACAATGCTTCATCCAGTTTTTAGTCTTCTTCCTCACAGAGATTCTGCAGTTAGTAAGATCCACCCGTAGAGGGTGATATTGTCCATGTAAATACTGTGTCACCTTCAAGTGTGTGTGTGTGTGCTCGTTCAGGAGGGAATCCCATGGCAGTGATCAGCAAGCAGGTTAACATGGAGCTGGCCAAGATCAAACAGAAGTGTCCACTGTATGAAGCCAACGGCCAAGCTGTGAGTATAACTTGTCTCAGTGAATTGTGTTGCCTCTTATCCATTATCCTGCCATAGCCAAGCTCCTTGGTGCATTGTCACATTCAACAAGTAGAATCCTGAGAAACCTCTGGATGATCATTTATATTTCTAAATAAAACTTATGATTATTTTCCCCAAAAAAAAGGGTTTTCTTGTAAAGCCAAGAGCCAATTTCACAGATTGATAGATGGCTAGAGGCTAATGGTAGCAGAGGCATGCATGTGATTTGCTCTGGCCAGCTGATGCATGAAAACATCTGCCTGCTTCAGTCGTACTGACATTTTTAGCTCTACATGAGGTCAAGTTCTGTCGCAAACAGCTGACCTCAAGATTAACCATCCATCATGTCAATGTAGCTGCAGCTGCATTAAATATGTGTATCCGAATTACATTTTTGAAACCAAGACCTTGTGTTGTTTACTTCCTTTAACAGAAGATGTTTATGTATGCACACGAGTTCCCTGAAGTGCTCTGTGTTTAGGTTTATAGTTGTCCTCAGGCAGGGATCTGGCATTCCCTGAGCCACAAAAACAAAAGGAATTGTGGATTCATTTAACTGCTTACCGTTGCATGTCATCAACAACAGCTCCAGTTCCTTTCAGAACAGAGCTGACCAGAAAACGGATATAGCCCTAATGTCATTATATTGGAAATAAACAGACATTTTCCCCCCCTGATCTTTTTTTGTTCTGTCGGACAAGTGGCAGCAACAGTAGTTCGGATGTTTAGGTTCACGTTCAGGGCACTTCCATTGAAATAGAGTCTAGCCAGCAGGGCTCTTGAAGCATCCACATCATGTGTAACTGGTTTCCTCCCCCGCAGGAAAAGACAAATTAAATGTACGTTTCACTTTTGTGCAAACCTGTTTGAGGTTAAAGTTGTGTTTACTTAATATGTTCTCTCTCTCCTTCCTCCCCACCTCCCTCCCTTCTCGTCTTCTCAACCCCTTCCATGCTCAACTACAAAAGGGTGAACGGTGCACGAGTGTATGTATTGGTTTATTTACATAATATATTCTTTATCTAATATAAAATCGATTTTAAAAGACATTTCACCTCCATCAATCTCATTTTACTCTGGTTCACTCACCATTTACCATCCATCTAGAATACAGATGAGCTGCTCATGTTTAAACCATCATCTCCTAGAAAAGGAACTGCAAAACAAACCTCTTGTTTGTCTTTTTTATTAAAGGGAACAGGCCTCAGACATTTCTGCTATAAATAATACCTTATCTCTTGCTAATTAATCTGGTAACACCAGTGGTTAGATGCCGGCTAGACTGTAGCTTGAAGAGATGAGAATTTGTAGTAAAATGTGGTACTGCTCTATTCAAGTCAAATCTAATACCACAAGTGTGCATTTTGCCTGAAAAGCCTAATATAAGTGTATCAGTAACACATTTTCTACAAAAGTGGTTCTATCCTAGCATGGTTTTTATATTAAGTGACTTTGGAAGCATGTTTTAAGTCTTTTACTGCATGTTCATGAAGACCTGAAACATTTGGAAGTGTCTTTGAAGGGCATTAACTATCATTAATTCTTCTTCTGCTTATATTTGTGAATCAGTGATGTAAATGTCTGTCCCAGTGAGAGAAGAAATGTATCGACACTGAGTTACAAGTTGAAATATGGAGTAATGTATAAACACCATTAAGATTTTCTAGAGAAATTTTGCTTTTTTAAAAAAAAAAAAAGAAATCATACATTTTTAGCTATAGTTGAATCTGGCTTTTTTTTTTTTGGTAGACTCAATTTCTGTTGTCTTAAGTGTGACTGATCCCCTGGTGTCTTTGTATGTGTGTGTCCAGGTGCCAAAAGAAAAAGATGAAATGGTGGAGCAAGAGTTCAACAGATTGCTAGAGGCCACCTCCTTCCTCAGCCACCAGCTGGACTTCAACTTCCTCAACAACAAACCAGTTTCTCTGGGACAGGCCCTTGAGGTGGTCATACAGTGAGTACAGTGCACACTTCATGAACACACACACACACACACAGGAGATGGTGACAGATGTATCCCGCACATGTGTACCTAAAGAAGAGATGTATATACAGATCCACAAAAATACACAAATCTTGTGTCTGCGTAGGCTGCAGGAGAAGCATGTAAAGGATGAGCAGATAGAACACTGGAAGAAGATTGTGAAGACGCAGGAAGATCTCAGGGATCTTCTCAACAAGGTGAGCAGGATTTCCTCATTCAGCTGTCATACTGACATCATCGTGGTTATGAAGTTGACCACTTTAGACACTGTGACATCAGCACCATCCACAATGCAGATGTGCATTTCTTTACTTCTTGGTGCTACACAAGAAGTAAAGAAACATCTCTTAAGAAACACCACATTTTCCTATTTTACACTAACAATGGAAACAACAGATAATCATGCAGTTTTTAAAGGAACAGCTCAGCGTTTTGGTAAATATGCTTATTCTCTCTCGTGCTGAGAGCTGGATAGGAAAAATCGATACCGCTGTCATGTCTGTAGGCTAAATATGATGCCAGCAGGCGATTAGCTTAGCTTACCATTAAGACTAGAAAGAGGGGGACTCAACTAGCCTGACTCTGTCCAAAGGAAAGAAAATCTGCCTTCCAACGCCTCTAAAGCTCATCATTTAACATGTTACATCTAGTTTGTTTCTGTACAGAAACCAAAATGTAAAAACAAGTTGCAGTGTTACGCAGAGTTACATATTGAAACTATTCATTGGCCGGGCCAGTGGCTTCCTGTTGTCTCCGCTGGCTCACAGTGACAACAAGACTCCAGGCTAGTTTCAAATTTAGTTTACAGACATGACAGTGGTCATGATCAGTTTTCTTATGACTCGCTGGAAGGAACCAAATAATGATATTTTCTCATATGTTTAAGAATTACTTTAAGACTACTGAAAGGGGAAACCTTAAATTGTGATGATGAACTTTTCATTTTACATTTCTCAGTGTTTTTTCTTGCTGGTTAGGGGGGAAAAAGGGACCTAAAATCAGAATTACTTCAAAAAGTCCCACTGAAATTTGGCAGACATCTATCAACTGGCTTTGCTTTGCTGGTTGGCTGGGAGAGCTAATAGATGGAATAGACTTCTAGTAAGTGGAAGACAGATCTGAAGGTGGTCTGATGGTGCCATAATAGTAAGAAAAACAGGCTCTAGACTGGAACACCACTGGGTTGACTCCTAGACTGGCTTGGAAAAAATCCAGGTTGTAGAAAGCAGAGTAGCAAAACCATATTGTGTCCAGTCAATTCTGCCTTTTTTTATACACACCTTCCCGTTTCCTTCATCCACCCTCATCCTTCCTCTCCCTCTCTTGTCTCCTTTTTTCTTTTCCCTTCAGATGGTGACAACCAAGGAAAGAGTTAAAGAGCTCCACCAGCAATATAAAGAGGCCAGTGAAGTCAAACCACCCAGAGATATCACAGCTGAGTTCCTGGTGAAGAGCAAGCACCGCGACCTCACCGCGCTCTGCAAAGTGAGCTAAAACACCATTTGCTGCAGACCAGTAATGTTAACAGATTGTTTTAAAGAATAAGTTGCTTTGTGACACTTTAATTACTCCCTCAGATGTCTCGGACGAGGCAGAAATTAGACTTGAGGAGTTAAAATACTCTAGTCAAAGCAGTTAAGTTTAAAAGGGAACTATTTCTAACTGTGTTTGTGGTGTTGTGGGTATTACATAGTGTCTGTGTTTGCAATTGCTGTAGTTTTAACTACTTTGAAGCAGGATTAGATTTCGTAGGTGTTCCCAGAGGTCAGGAGGTCAACCAACACAATTTGCCAGACAGAAACTTTGTTTTTGTCCTTAAGGATATGATTAGACATAAAGATCAAATCATTTGTAATAGTATTATAATACTGAGAAGGAGCTAGCATGTAAAAGGGATATTTTATAGACTAGTGGGTCAGGGTTGGTGCCTCACAGAATTTTAATGCTGTGCTATCTAAGTAAACCAGACAGGCTATGTTTAAGTGGTTTAATGCCTTGGTAGGATGTATTATTAGAGTGAGTGCTGCTGTTTTATTTTTGGTGTGGATAAATCACCTCCACTACTGCTATATGTGTGTATTTTAGAAGGAGGTTTTAGTTGTTTTAAACACAGCTGGTGTCTGCGTTGCATTTGTCTGCTGCCCATCCGCCGTCTGAGAAACCACTTCAAGGCCTTGAATCACGGTCTGACTGTCTTTATGTATGCGGATACGCGCACACATTTTCAGCAAGGCAGAGTAGTTTAAGAGGTTGTGTGTGTGCACATGACATGCATGACTACACCATATAACAAGATTTAAGGCCAGTAAGGAGGGATGGCTGCGTCAGGATATTTTCAGTATTCTTGCTGTTTTTAGCATTTTCCCAGGTCAGCTTGCCAGCCTGGAGGCATCATTAAGATGTTAAAAGTTTCGAGGCTTGCCTCGGTGTAGCTCTGTACTGGGCCTGGCTAGGTAGGTGGTATTACCAGACTCTGTGCTGCTGTCGTAGTTATTTCTATTGTGGTGAACTGATGAACAGGTTGAGTCAGCCCTTTCTGTCAAAGCTGCTTGTCCTTTCTACATGACCTGAAACCCTCTGGGTGTGTACACACTCACGCACGCGCATGTACGTGCATGCCAATTTTTCTTCTCACCTCACTAGAGACATTACCAGTTCCTGAAGTTGGACTTCAATTCAGCATGATATCTTTTGAGCTTTATCTGTAATCCTTTTAAATGTTTAATGCCGAAATCATGTCACAATAATAGTATTGTAACACTGAAGTAAATCGTAATTGTTGCGGTAGTTTAAAATTGTCAAGTTGTTGATGTAATATGCAATCGCAATTCCTCAAGTTTTAATTGGTTCATTTTAATTCTATCCTAAAAGAACTTTAAATTGTGATAAATATCTGTGATCATAATATCTGAAAAAAAACATTGTTATTTTATCATTATTTAACATATATTAACACAGCAGCTGTGTTACTGTATGAATAATGTGCAGTCAACATCTCCCTGCTGTCTGTCTGTCTCTGTGTAGGAGTATGATGAGTTGGTGGAGATGCAGGTGAAGCTGGAGGAGAAGCTGCAGGAGCTGGAAGCTAATCCACCCAGGTAACTCATAGCTTCACAGTTTTTTTCATATCACTTAAAATGCATTGACAACTCAGTGCATATATGTATAGTGCAGTATTTGCCAGACAATTGTCAATTTACAGTATAATATAATATTTTGGTCATACTGCCCAGCTCTATTTTGTCATCAAAAATGCCCTTGTATACATCTCAAACATTTTGTTACTGTTTGTAACTTTTTAGCCCTGAACTATTACTTAGTTTACATACATGCATGTACTTTTCAGAAATTTCTGCAACAGACTCCTGACCCAGTATGGTCATGAAACACCTAAACACCATGATTAAATTATTTGAATCCAGTCAGACACAGAGGCAGCAGCAGCTTGTTGCAGCCTGTGATGTAACCGGTAATGCAGATCTCCAGAAGAATACTGTTATTCATTTTTCTAATCAGGAACTGATCAGACTAAGTATGTCAGGTTGGCTATGTTGAAGCAATATTGGCTTATGTGCCTGGAGTGAAAACCTATTGTGGTAAATTGGTGATAAAAATAAACGTTTGTTGGAGCCACGCAGCCCTTAGCAACAGATGTTTACCTTTGTCCTGTGCTTATGTTCTAGTCTGTAGTAAATGTTATGAGCATATTATGTATTATTATGTTCAGATTTTTCAGCTTGTGCATGAGTAAACCTGTCCCTCTGACATCTCAACAGCTGTCAGTATATATTACTGTCTCTCTCTGTCTGTCTCCCTCCCTCCCTCCCTCCCTCCTTCCCTCCTTTCTTTCTTTTTTCCCACAGCGATGTTTACCTGTCATCCAGGGACAGGCAGATCCTAGACTGGCACTTTGCCAACTTGGAGTTTGCCAACGCTACGCCCCTCTCCACCCTCTCTCTCAAGCACTGGGATCAGGTATATACATGTACCTATTTTGAAATGTCATAACTGTGCAGTCCTGACAATGGTCTTGCATATCAAAAGTCTCTTTCAATCCCATGTACGTAATAGGTTACTGCTAGTTCAACTATGAGACACTTCTGCTATTCTGTTATTGCATTAGGAAGTTAATTATGCTACTGGGATGACAGATTATTAATTTATCCACAGGACGATGACTTTGAGTTCACCGGCAGCCATCTGACAGTAAGGAATGGCTACTCGTGTGTACCTGTGGCCCTGGCTGAGGGCCTGGACATCAAACTTAACACAGCAGTGCGGCAGGTCCGATACACAGCCTCCGGTATGTGCGCAGGATTACATGTGCTGTGATTGATGTCCATACAGACGTACAACGTATGTTAACCAGACATTTATCCGTTCATTCTCCAGGCTGTGAGGTGATCGCTGTCAATACTCGCTCCACAACCCAGACCTTTATCTACAAATGTGACGCTGTGCTGTGCACCCTGCCGCTCGGCGTGTTGAAGCAGCAGCCACCCGCCGTCCAGTTTGTTCCCCCGCTGCCTGAGTGGAAGACAGCTGCTATACAGAGGATGGGCTTTGGCAACCTCAACAAGGTCTCGATAAACATACAGTGCCCAGCAGTGCTTCTTGTATATCAGAACAAATTCCTTCCTTCCTTCCTCCTCTCCTTAACCAGCTAAAGCTACAGAATCCTAGATTTCAGTCGGAAAAGAACCTGAACTTGTTTGTCCGACATTCAAGTGGGAGGCCAAAGATCTGAATCCCCTCACCCCACTAAGTCTTGAAATGAGTCATCATGTCCAAATCGGAGTTAAAGGTATACGATGTAGGATTTTTCTAAAAAAACAACGTATAGACTCTTATTTTGTTTGGTATCCGGACACTTCTGGGCGTTATCCTTTGGGTAGTGGGTATGTAGCCCCCAGCCAATAACAAGTCGCAGGGTGTGAGGTAGGGACTCGTAGGGTAGAGACCAGGTTACATCGCTGTCTCCGTCTCTTTGCTCTGCTCCGCTCTGCTCTCTGTCTCTGTGTCATGGATGTATAAAGAGCTGCAGGTCTGTGTGTCTGCTTGACCGAGGGCAGTACTGCGCTACACACACACACACGCAGAGCACAGAGGTCACAGCGGACAGGATGAAGTTCTGCATTCATACCAAATCCAGCAATGCGGTATCTTCCGGCAGGGTTGTGCGGAGGTGTGGGCGTATTTATTTGTGCTTTAGAATGCAGCCACCTCTCAGCTCTCTCTGGTCAAGTTGCGTAGGAGGGACAAACTTTGAATGCTGTTTACAAACAGCAACCAACAAATCCTGCATTGTATACATTTAAAGTCAGATTTTAAATCATGCGGTGTGTTTCTGGCAGGACTTAGGATTCGGTCCCTTAAGGATCTCCCGCTGCTGTTTGTGCTGCAGTGTCCTTATGCTGGCAACTTGACCTTCAGTTGTTAGACTGCTTCTCCAGGCCAAAACTTGATGAGCATTCAGAATTAAAATATATTCCCTGAAGGTTTATATATCATTTTTCCATTAGGTGCTACATCAGCATCCCTGTTATATTCAACAGATTCACCCTCCCCCTTCTTCTTTTTTTTTTGATGAATCAGTAAAAAAGGTTTAGTTGCTTCATCCTGGTTCTTTGATCAGATGGAGGATGGAGAGGGATTCAGCCTGTTGGTGCGCAAATGAAAGATGCTTTTTTTTTTTCCTTTTTTTGGCCAGTGTGTTTGTAATCCGATCAGAGTGCTCATTCTGCGTCACTTCTGACCCACCAGCTCTTGTACTCTCTCTCTCTCTCTCTCTGAGCATCATCTGCAGCAGAGTAGTTCATTTCCTAATTCTGCTGCAGCACAGAGGAGAATACTGCATTATTATGCAATCCCAGCTGCTACTACTACTTTATCTCCAGCAGAGGGAGCTCTACCATTCACACATTCAATGCATTTAACTTGTGCTGAACATGAGATACATGTCACTGACTACTGAGCATTTGATGAAAATGAACACTTTGAATGTCATGTGACTTATTATTTTTGTTTTTCTCCCTGCCCAAAGGTGGTGTTATGTTTTGACCGTGTGTTCTGGGATCCCAGTGTCAACCTGTTTGGTCACGTCGGCTCCACCACAGCAAGTCGAGGCGAACTGTTCCTCTTCTGGAACCTCTATAAAGGTGACAAGGGATTACTCGTAGCTTCAGACTGCAACTGTTGTTTTTGATGCTGTTTGCATAATTTTTGAAGCCATTAATTCTTGCAGCACCATGTTCACTTATAATTTATAGATAAATCGTGCAAACGGATGCCACATCTCTTGAACATTTCCTTTTCATATATTCCCAGTAAATCTCTATAACAAATGTGACTTTTTTTTTCTCTTCAGCCCCGATTTTACTCGCCCTGATGGCCGGTGAGGCCGCTGGCATCATGGAGAACATCAGTGATGATGTCATTGTCGGACGCTGCCTGGCCATTCTTAAAGGAATATTTGGAAGCAGCGCTGTACCACAGGTACACATGTTTGTGCAAATCAAAGACGCGTTTTATTTTCAATAGATGATTGTGTGTCCATCTTGTACTTTGAGTACTTCTTTAACTTTAAAGGGGACCTATTATGCTAATTTTCAGCTCTATATTTTTATTCCCAGACTCCAGTAGAGTAGCTTTGCATGATTCACAGTCCAAAAAAATCCTTATGTGTCTTATACTGGCCCTTTATGCAGCCAGTTCAACCTCTGTATGAAACAGGCCATTTTAGCTCCTGTCTCTTAAAGGCCCCCCCTCCCGATGAGACCACTCTGTTCTGATTGGTTAGCTTCCAGAAGCTGCATCGAGAGGCTATGTAAACAAACTATGACACAAACTATAGTACTAAGATTTCACTTTTTCCTTCTTTACTGTCAACTACTTTATGTCAACTTCTCAAATACATCAGGACATGCTTGAGTGGGAATCCGATCCTAAATATGCGAGTGAACAATGCAAACAACACATGGAAACACCTTAGCAACAACCTTAGCAACCAAGGCTACAGAATAGACGGCTGTTTACGGGCATGCACGACAATCTGACATCAGCTCATCAGCAAGGTAGAAAAAAAAAAAAACACCATAAATGAAGCATTCAGAGTAGGCTGAAGGCCTGGCTTTTGACGTGCAGGGAACATTTCTACATACATTAACCTCAAGTTTTGGAACTTTGACCATCTTTAACATAGATGTCTGACATCATAGCAGTATATAAATAACAGAAAACCACAAAAAGCATAATAGGTCCCCTTTCCACATAACAAATCGCTCTGAAAAACGATCCTCATAATTTGACATAGCTGCTAGTTTTATTCAAATACAACTTCATTATGTCTGTTGTTTACACAGAAACAGCGGTGGGTTATATTCATCATTAGGGTTTTCACTGTTTTTTCCAGCACTTTTAGTGGAATGTCAAAATCGTTCCTGAATTGACCCCCACAACCAGCACAGCTTTACACAGCAAAGCATATGTGAAAGGCACTCACAAGCGGAGTCGTATCCAAACCACCCGTCATTATAAATCATTTGCTTATGGTTTCAAATGGGATAAAATCATATGCATGGAAGCCAACGTTGGAACAGCTTACCATCCAGCTGTTTACAGGTCCCTCTAATATCAGTATGGAAACCCCTAAAAATCCCTTGTGTGTTTGTGTGTGTGTGTGTGTGTATGTGTGTTGTTGTTGTTGTTTGTTGTCATGGCAGCCAAAGGAAACCGTGGTCACTCGCTGGCGTGCCGACCCCTGGGCACGGGGCTCCTACTCATACGTCGCAGCAGGTTCTTCGGGTAATGACTACGATCTGATGGCACAACCCATCACACCTGGTCCTGCCATCCCAGGAGCCTCGCAGGTGAGCATGCAAAACATGCAAGAAAAGAAGCCTTTTGAGGGGAAACTGAGAAGTCTATATGTATGTGTGTGTGAGAAAGCAACAGAGAGAAGGCATCCCAGCTTGCCCACAATATTCAACCAAACCAAAGCAGAGCAGTTTATTCCCAACACAAGATGGTTTTATTGGCTGTTTTGATGTCAGTGTGCTGATCGATGTGAACAAGTTATATTTATGTGTTGACTGATGAGATCTGGCAGTTAACTTATCCTGTTTTCTTTTCATTTCTCATGTTGGGACAATCTAACATCGATCTCTTTGTGTTTCTTTTTTTTTTTTTTTTTTTCCCCCCTTTCCCCTCTCAGCCCGTGCCTCGTCTGTTCTTCGCCGGAGAGCACACCATCAGGAACTACCCCGCCACAGTTCACGGCGCCCTGCTGAGCGGGCTCCGTGAGGCAGGACGCATCGCAGATCAGTTCCTGGGTGCCATGTACACACTTCCCCGACAGGCCACTCCTACAGCCGCCAGCAACCCTCAGCAGGCTCAGCCCACCCCTAGCATCTGAGAGGTTCCTGTCAACTCAGCACTGTCAGACCCAGCGATACAAGAAAAAAAAACAAACCATATACTGTTGACATTTCTGTACATGGACAATTTTGGAATTCCCTGAAACGACTCTGCATCCTTGCCTTCGCTCAAATAATGAGTCACAATAATGTGGAATTGAGTATTTCAGTTCTTCCCAGCAAGATGTGTGAATATACATACAGTATAACTACATTTGACTAACTGAGACAGATCTACAGACTTGGCTACGCTCAAGAATGATGAATAAATCCCACTTTTATTACATACTAATGTAATAATTAATATAAGGCTTTGTAAATGTGATTTTTCAAGTCTTAAAAACAGAAGCATGGCTTTACTTTTTGGTACTTGGAGTGTTTCAGTGTATTTGATTCCATGTGGAGTATATTTGCAGAACCCAACATCTATTTATATATATAGCCCCTGTCAGAACATTAAGAATGGCTGAAAAACATACACGCGACCTAGAACCGGACGTAAAAAGGCAGATAAACAATAAAGTCTTTTCCCATCTGTGTCATTCCAGAGGCCTTGTCTCGGTTGTCTTAAGGCTTAAAAAGAAAAAAACTTGTACTGTTAGCTGTATGCCTCCTAAATTTAATTTATATTGTTTAGGTTGCAGAGTGTAGTGAAAATAGTTTGTATTAAAAGTTAAAAAGAAAAGACATGTTGAAAGAATTGTGAATGTTTTTGTTGCCATAGCAGTTTAAGTATTGTTATGGTCATCACATACTGTCATCCCATACTTTTTTATAATGTCAGTTGTTTTTGTTATTAAAAGAAGACAGAAATTACATCTTGAAATCAGTGTTTTTCTTCCTGAATTGATTTAGAGCTAAAAAAAAAAAAAAAAGTGAATGGATCCACTGTCACAAACTATCACCCCTTTTAAAAAGGGTAGTTTTTTTTGTACACTCGTGCAAAAGTAACATGGCTGCTTCTACTCTGACCTCCCTAAGACCCTCCCTCAGGTCTGGCTGCTTCCCAGGGTCTGTGGTAGTGTGTCTGTGTGAGGGAGAGATGAGGGTCTCTGGCAGCAGCTCCACATAGTGGGGGATCTGATGAATGAGGGGGGGGGGGGGGGGGGTCAACCATGAGCTATGAGCTTTTTTTTTTTTCTGTGGAGTTGTG
Organism: Thunnus maccoyii; assembly: GCF_910596095.1. NCBI lineage: Eukaryota > Metazoa > Chordata > Actinopteri > Scombriformes > Scombridae > Thunnus > Thunnus maccoyii. The sequence goes on from NC_056548.1 coordinate 13,199,023, forward strand.
TTTCAGAGCTCCGTGCCCCCTCTGTTTCCATGGGCTTTCAGCGTCATGGGCCTTGTTTTTCCCCCAGAGCTGCGGTTATTATTATCGTGACCAATGGAGATGTTTGATGTAACAACAGTAATTTGAGCTGGGGTTTTGGACTGCAGCACTTGGGGTATTTTCACCTCCCTGGTAAACTGTATGCCTCGGAGCAGTGTGTAAGCCTAACTGTTGACTGGTGAGGGTATTTTCCATAATAGCCCCAAGCAAGACCACATCAACTGATTACTTGATAGAGAGAGACACACACAGAAAGTCAAATGGAGAGTTATAAAAGACATTCAGAGAGACCACAGCGTGCCTGAGCACATCCGCCGCAGCAACCATGTGATTCAGAGGTGCGGGGTGGAATGCACACTAACACAGGTACAAACACCTCCCACATGCTGTTATGTGTAATCTGGACATCATCCATAACAACCAAATGTGAGATAAATCCAGATATGACGCAGTCACTGTACAACCTTCGGGTGTTTTTGACAGTAAATTACATAAAACTCCACATTACACACGCAATTATCAAGCACGTGTCACTTCTAAAGTCATTCAAAGCTGCAAGCTCAAACTCAACATCCCACTCATCCTCATCACCTGTTGTAGGCGGCGAAACCTCTCTCACTCCTCCACTCGCCTGGAGTGCCACTGAGTCATATGGTTGACTTGACAGCACTAATTCAGGTCAGGCATCAGCGCCGAGGCTCAGGAGTACCAGGGTCCAAACAGGCACCGCTGTGTTAGGGTGGCACCTCCCCACATCTGAACTTAGGACAGATTAAAACCGCACAGGCAGGAGAGAAAGTGTTAACCCCTGACTCTCAGAGACACCCCCCGCAATAAAACCGACGCCTTCTCTTAATTCTTTTTTTTTTTTTTTTGCAAATTAAAAACTTAATGTGAAGCCTTAAGGCCACAAGCATTTGTGATTCACAATAGGCCTTTTTCACAGCAGACATTAGCAGGAAAAGCACAGGTGTTACTAATAACATTAACGATGGCTCTGCACAATTCAAGCCTGCACAGTACCAGCACTCTGAAACCAAAGCAGCTACAAAGAATTCAGCCATAATTAACATTATTATCTACGCCTGTGCTTTTCCTACTGTGACATGTCAAAATGTCTTCAGTGCAAAAACTTGGATGGATGCTTTATACTTGCTTCTGTTCACAGGGAAACACCTTTACTTAAGGATTTGAGCACTTCTTCCACCACTGTAGCTGATATAATGTTCTGAAACCTCCCACATTATTTTGAGTCTCTAAAAGCATCTTGTGACACCATGAAGTATGATGGGATTAACTTTTAATGCAAGTAAAACGGCAAAATGAGGTGGAACAAGAAATTAAACATTAAGGACACAAGTTCACGAAAAAGTGGAACATTCATTTTGCCAGTTGATTTGTGTAAAGTGTAATGATTTCACACTACTAATGGCAGAATATTTTAAATCTTTTACTTATACAATTATCTATAAATATCTATTTATTCATGGTTTTCTATGGAGATATGTGTACAAAGTTTGTTTACACTTACATCATTCATTTGGACTGGCAATGCCATTTTCAAATCCAAGAGGAGGAAAAATGCCTCAATAGACCAGAATGCAATGCATCCATGAGGATGACTTGTTCTCCATTGGAAAGTTTCATTATCTTGGTCTATTACAATCACTCTCTACACCTTCACATAAAAGCCATGCAGCTGAATGCAACATGTTCAGGCCTGTCCTCTGGAGTACACAGCTGTTTGTTCTGGGAAATTACCAGGCAGCTTGAGGTGAAGTGGGTAAAATTAAAACTCCTGAGAGTCATCTGATGGTTCATAAAATGACTGTACCTGAGAATCAGACTGTGTGTATTATAAGAACAGAGCAGATTGTGTTAGATTATTTAAAGAAACCTACATTTGCAGGAAAAGAACTGCTGGCTTTCACAAAGCGAGGCGTAGCCGTTTAAGAGAAAGTTGTGTGTGCTGACTTTGCATTCCACAACAGCTTGTGGTTTTCCTCTTTGTACCTGACCAATTTGCCTCATTTGTCTGCCTGCTTATTTTGCATACTGTCAGCTGCTGTTCTCGCTCTCTCCTCTGAACAAACCAGGGGATTGGACAGAGTTCACAAAGACATGCACGCACACACACACGTACAGAGGGTGCACCGCTATGAAATCAAAACTTGCTGAGCTTGTTCAACAAAAGGCATGAAAGAGATTAACATACGTGGTTGCGTTTTTATACAGAATCAGCTATGCTCACACACATGTTCCAACTTGGGAGACGTGTTACAAACAGGTTGGTTTTTATTTTTATTGGAATACATATGGTCTGCTGTACAGTTGGCAGCTTCAAGAGACCTACATGCAGAGTGCGCCAGCCACAGTAATGTTAAAACATGCACAATGTATTAAGTCTAAAAATGAAAAAAAAAAAAAAAACTTCCCACACAGTCCACCTTGCATCGCTGACACACTGAGAATAATAAATCATAAAACCCTTTTGATCTGATTTCATTACATACATTTTTGTGTTTGACACCTCTGTCTGTTAGTCTCCTTCTTCTGCACACAAAATTAATTTATTAACACTCACAAATTTAAAAAAAAAAAAAAAAAACAGTTCCAACCCATGGGTATGATTGTACAGGCCTGAAATCCTTGTGTATGTGTGTAAGAGAGATGAGCTCCAGTTACATGTTTTTAATTCCTATGAGATTATTACTACTAGTTTATTTGTGTGCATGTTCATATATATATATATATATATATATATATATATATATATATATATATATATATATATATATATATATATATATATATATACATACACACACTCACACACACGTGTATGTGCATCTGAGGGCCTCTAGGCTTCTTTCTTTGGCAGCACTTACTAACATACAATACAGAAGATGTACAAACCCTGAATTTATGAGCAAGGGAGCACATGGAGCACAAGAGGCTGGAGCACTGGATGGTTCCCGATAAAAACGGGGGCGACACATGGCGAACCACTCAGTGCTGCAGACCTGCTCAGCTCTGATAAAACACACATAGCTCTCATTCTTCAATGACTATGACACAACCCTGGCCTCTCTCTCTCTCTCTCTCTCTCTCTCTCTCTTTCTATGAAATGGTCTCTCTCTGATCCACGGTGTGCACCGTGTCTCCAGGTCATGAGAAATGTCTTGCATTAAAATAACAAAACACAAAATACAGGAAGAAGAACTCTCCAGGAGTGTAATAACAATGAGGAAGATACATTATCTTGCAAAAGAAAAAAAAAATATCATTCTTAAAATCAAGATGGACAAATACTTAATATATTTCAATAATAAGGCCCACTTTACAAAATTACAAGATTTTCCTTAAATAAAATCTATCCGATATAAGCTTCCAAAATAAGACATCTTTTGTTTAACAAAGAAATAAAAACAGGTAAGCAGAAAAAAACCCTCAAATTGAATATTTCCCCTCTATGTCAGTATCTTAGAGACAGGGTACCCATCTGGGGAAACACTGGCGCTGTCTCTCACTGTAAACTGGAAATACTGTGGAATGATTTTGGCACAATGATAGAAGGCTGAGGTGGAGGCTTAACAAGGTGCCATACCTCAAGAAATATTGTTCAAATACACACCAATGTCCTTTCTTAATCTGGTGAGATGATTCTTAAATACTTTTTTTCTAATTTGGCTGGTGCAAAAACACATCTGGCTACGGTACATTCAGCAAACAGCTACTGAGTTTGATTCTGGGACACGAAAGAGGAAGCAGGGAAACCTTTTGACAAAAGGGGACTAAGGGGGGTATTAGTCGTTTGAGGTCTTAAAGTTAAGTGCTGGTTAAGTGCAGATTACAGCCTACGCCACCCAATGACACCATGACCCTGGTTTCACAATGGAGGCCTTTGAGGACAAGGGCCTGCTCGCTGCCCGAAAGCCACTTCTGCCTTGCCACTCCAATCTCCACTAAGTACATTCTAGTCTACTTTATAAAAGGGGAAAAAACAATGACTTGTAAATAACGGATGTTTATACATACACCACCAGAGCTTAGGAGGTTTTCTGTTAACTCTTTCGCAGGAACAGGAAAGCAGAAGCAGCCTCTTTTCTCTCCACAGTTTAACTTCAACACCTCTTGGCCTTTTTGTTCAAACTCCAATGGCAGCTATTATCCGGATTCTCTGATTCAACAAACGATGTTTTGCAAAACTGTCATCATTCAGGGATGAGAGGAACAAAAGGAATCTTGAAACCTGTAAAGTCTTCACTTGAGTCCCACATGTCCAGTCAGCACATTCCATAATGATACAAATGAGACCTATAACATGAGTAATGGCATGTTGTCCAAAGCCACAACTGGACACATCCAAGTCCAGGTGCAGGTCTTCATACTGGCACACACAAAAGTCCAGCTGGGCAGCAGTGGACAGAGTGGATGTACAGTTGGATTAGTGGTGGCGTTAGTGTACTTTGGGGCCTTGTAAGGAAGAAAGGCAGTGTGCATAGCAGAGGATGGAGTTTCAACTTTGCCCTTTAAATAAGCCCTGCTTTCTTTGAAGCCAGTCTCCAGGAGGGAAACCCTCCAACATGTCATAAAACCAACAGTTTCTGACAGCTGCGCTCCTTTTGGGACCCCCGGTTTGAGTACTCTCTTCAGGGTGAGAGGAGAGGAAAGGTTTAGGATGTAAGACAGACAAATAAATGGCAAAGGTTGCACAGTATCGCTGTAGTAAGGACGGGTGGAACTGTAGACGCTAATTTAATGGGCGGAGGAAAACAGGTGACAGGAAACTTTATGGGGGCAGTAAGTGCAGGAGAAGGGTTGAGTAGGGCCTCGGTGTTAGCGCTTGCGTCACCAGGTTGCTATACACAGTAATCTTGACCCACAGTGATGTCAGCCTCAAAAAAAAACAAAAAAAAAAAACACATGTGCACGCTTGTCATTCAGAGCCTTCTTACTCAGGGATCTGCAGCAGGTGGCAGGTTACAACACACCAGTTCACGTGTTGAGCTTTGAACGAGAGCCCTTGCTGACGTTAATAACAACTCGCACCGATATATCACCACGTGCATCTCTGGCAGGATGAGTGCCGGCAGAACTGGATACGCGATACCCCCCTCTGTTTTAATTATCCGTAACGTGGACATCACTGCCAAGCCGTCTGTCGTCCTCCTTCCTGTATTTAGAAGCCCTGAGTCAAGACGTAGAGACAGGATTAGATGCAGCCATGACCTCTGACCTTTCAGCTACCCAGGGAGCTGCCCATCACTATCTGGTGACAGGTCTCTGGCCTCCAATAAACAACCCTCTGAACCAACAACACATATCACCACTGCTAAGGACCACAGTTTTCCCTTTTAGGAAATGAGAATCCAAGGAAGTTGCAGAGACACAGAGATGATTGAAGGAGGGACACTTGGTTTCTCTGATACACTAAAAGGAAAATTGGAACTGGTTGAAAAGATGATGGAAGATGGAGCAGATGGCATTCCCTCTCAGTAAATGAAAAGAGTGGTAGTACAGTATAAACAATAACAGAGGGAAGGACTATATGATTGAGTGTTGGCATGTGTGCCGAGAGCTCTAAACAGTACGTCTGGTCTGTTTTTTGCTCTATCATGAAGCCAGCAGTGGTCGTGAAGAGGCCACATGGCAATCCTTTCTGAGGCTGCGCTGCACCCGGCGTCTCTGACAGACAAATCCAAAGGACATAGCTTTTTGGGCGGTGCGGTCTATATTCTTTAAAAGGGTACTTTGTTGGGTTGTAGGGTTGGAAAAAAAAAAAAATAGCATTTTCTCAGGGAACCTTGTCTTGACATCCCTCAGGGAGGTTCCCTCTTTTTTCCCCCAGCTTGAACCAAAATAGTTTTACAATGTTCCATACAACAATCCCTCAAATGTAAAAAATATGAAGTAAAAAAATGAACCTTACAATCAGTATTGCATGTCATTTATCTGCAGAATTTGGTGCAAGTCTGAGTTTGTCGGGACAATCCACCTCTATTCTATCTCAAGGCACAGATGAACGTACTATAGATATTTAGAAGTTAAAGTAATGTGAAAATAAACATCAGCAATGTTAATTTTGAAGGTAAACACATTTTTGGATTTGGACTTAGCGGACTTACCACACAGTCATCACATCGACTCTGTATGACTGACATAGTTACAGACATTGCATGGGGGTGGGTGGGCAGTTCACGGATTGCATATAATCTCCTGCTTGCATAAACAGTAAAGTGACAAAGCGGCAACAGACTGGCCTCCTGTCACCTGAAAGAACCTGTACATATATGGAGACTAATAAATATTACAGCTAGATGGCGGCTGGTAGAATACAGGAGAAGTGAAACAGGCCATCCCCAGCAGGGTCTGACACAACAGCATTGAAATCCATAACAGCAGAAGAGCCAGATGGAGACCAGACTTTAAAAGTTCTTCAGCAGATCCCACGTGTCTCCAGGTGTCACAGTTATGGTTTTGTGATCTTAGACTGCAGTCATATTGAACTGGTGCATCAAGCCATTAAGCAATTGGTCATTTTCAGCTGCATTCCCTAGCAACATTTATACATTTTGTTGTAGGTTTACGTTGCCTGTTGAAGTGCAGTGAATGTGTCAGACCCAGTTTGAAGATGTCAGTGACGTTTCTGACATAGCTTTGTAAGGTTTATAACTGGCCAATGGCAAAATGTATTTTTATGGCACCCCCATTGCTTCTATGGCCCCCGCCAATGAGACATTGCTCCAAAATACCAACCATAAGTTGATATTTTATAAAATAACAAAATAATACACCTCTATAGAAATAAGAAATGGAGATAAACTGGGACGATTCGCACGGCGAACCCAGTCGCATCACAAGCTGGACTGTCAGTTCCTTGTGGTTAAAAGTCCAACCCCCCCTCCTTGTGTCTTCCTATGACTGGCTGGCGTGTCCACGGTGTTTGCAGCAGCACTGAAAATATGTCCGCCTTGCCAGGCCAGGTTTGCTGGTAATCCGAGGTCCAATGTTCAGTTTAAACAGAAACTCCATTTAACTATGGCTCTCTCAAAATACATGAATGAGGACAGTTGCAACAGCTGTAAAACAAAGCACCATGGAAATTGTAGCATGGTTTGAGGTTATAAACAACCCCCCCCTTCCCACCCCCCACATTTTTTTAGTACATGTGCATTGCATTTCATTGCGTGCAAACATTTTTTTGTCTTGACATGGTTGAGCAGAAAGGGGAAAAGATGATGCAGAACAGGAAGCGAATTACTAAGAATCAAAATAACTGGTTAAGATGGCACAAAGCGTAAATAAGGTCCCAGTCTGTCAGGTATAATGTGTTTGTGTGTGTGTGTGCTCCTAAAATGCAGCCAACCAGCAATCCTTTAAGCATGCTGAGTCACAATCTTTCAAGTGCTCTTCATTTATTACTTAGAAACATGCAAATGCTCTCTCAACATCTAAGACCCCAAATTAAATCCAGTTGGAGGTCAGCACATGCCAGAAAATGGTGACACGAGTTAAAAATAAATCTAAAGTTAAAATGTGCATGTGTTCACTTGTTGTGTGTGCATGTGTTTGTATGTTTTGTGAATTTAAGTGTGAGAAATCAGGAAAAACGGGACATATGGCCTGGTTTTATCATCAAAGCAAATATGAGCTCAGTAAGAAAAAGTGAATATCATGATGCAAGTCAGCTAAAAAAGGGTAATTCGCTTCCTGTTTTTGGTCACATTTAAAGTAAAGATCCTTTAGTTTGTGAAGTATTCTGCCTGAAGATCCAGCCCTGTGAGATGAAGATGCATCTTTAACATTGTACAGCTGTTCATTAAACATGGCGTTGTCTTTTCATTGACAACAAAAAACGTTGAAACTCTGACTTGATGCAAAAGCGATATATCCAGCTCCACTGAGGTCACGGTAATGGTCCTCTGAGAATGGCATTGAGTCCTCCTTTCCTCTAACTCTCTTAAAACCCTCTCTGGCACGCAGAAAAATCTCCAGCCGTCCCCCAGCATGCCAGCCTCTCCCTTGTCAAGCTCCAGGATTACACTATAATACATCCAACACAAGAAGCAGAAGAGGATACATGGGCTGGTGAGGCGACCTCTGAAACACTGTACAGGCGCTGTCTTTCTGTTTATGTCTCTTTTGGGACAAAGAAAGTTCCGGATAGGAAGAGCTGTTCACGTCTCAGCGTACACTCAGGGTCAGAGTGAGGATGTCAGGTCTGTGGTTTGTTGTTCTGTATGCCTGCAAATGTTATTTTGTTGTTATTTTTCTTGTAATAAAAGCTGCAGATGTTGTTTGTTGGAGATGGTGGTAAGATGTTAGCCTTTAGGTGATGGGAGACTGGTGTTTGGCCCTCCTGTTGCCATTGAGAGGTGGAGTGCTGTTAAAAAAGAAGAAACAGATTTTACTTAATACTTCTTTCACTTACTGTTCATACTTCATCACATCTGTACATCTCTTTACAAACAGATTTGTAATTAAACAAGCTGAGGATATTTTATAATTTGGTCAACATAATCATTAAGGCATATAGGATTAAAGAAAACAAACATCTAATATCATAATTATATGATAGAATACAAAACTTTACAAAAAACTGGGAAGAAATGGGAGAGAAAATCAGGCCTGGAGACAACTGAGGATGATTGGAATAATTTACTGGAAAGCCAGACTACGACCACCAACTCAAGGTCTTGGTTTTGTTGGTAATGTTGGAAGTTATGTTGGAAGAACAGATAATTTGTGATTCCAAAATTTTATACAAAAAGATTCTCAGGGACAAAATGAAGGCTGGAGGCAGTGTTATGAAAAGTAGTTGGCCATTTATTTATTTATTAACATTTTCTGGGCTTCTCCTCCAATTTCATCCGCATTGGCAAGAGATTGCTAAAGACATCATGAAAATATTTGGAATGAAAATGTATTGCTCCTTTGTGACATTATACCTGGGGAAAATCCCTAATAAACTTATGAATGTCTCTTAAAATACTTTTGGTTGCTACATTGTATATTGAAACTGACCTTTATTTAAAGATTACAATAAGGAAAATACTGGGAAAAATGTCTACCCATTCATTTAACTTCAAAGTATCAATAAAAATAAAGTAGCAAAAAAAAGACCCAAAACTGATTTGTTTCGACATTGCCAAAAGACTTGCTTTGATTTGGCTACACTACAGTCCCCAAGGAATTGCCTTGCTCATGGGCACTACAGCAGCTTATATAAAGTGAACCTGGGACTTCCCACTGGTGATCACCACCCTGCTAATCACCCTGGTGCTGCCACCATGATGGATGTACCACAGCCAGTGCTGTAAAGTGTGTCACAGCGGTGTCAGGTCAGCTTGATGCGGCAAATGTGATGTGCAACCCGTTAAGAGATGTGACATCATTGCAAAATGAGTAATTAACATCAGTTTCCTTCGATTAATGAGTGTCAGTCTTGGTTTAATGTTTGAGGGGAAGGAGAGAGAAGAAAAGAGAAGAGGCTGCTATCTTCTACCTGTCTTCTATAGTGTTGAAGTCCTGCTCAGACCCGGTAGGTCTAGTGATGTTCAGATTGACGATGGCTCCATGGTCGGCTCCCGGCTCCACTCCTCCCCTCGGCCCTGGCCCCTGACCCTTGACCACGACTGGACCAGAGCTCCCCTCTGGACGAGGCCCCTGCTGTCTTGGACGCCCGGTCATAAGAGCTTCCCAGGTGGTGTGAGTCGCTGCTGGGTATCTGCCGTCTCCAGGAGGCCGGGCTGTGGCTTGGGTTGGAACTGGGATCTACACTATCACCGGCCTGGGAATGTTAGAAAATTAGATAAAGAGTCTAAATTGGCAGCTCCAGAAAGTTTGTGTTTAATAAGTGGATTGGGTTGGGATTGGATTAAAACAGAGGTCACAACATTCAATAAATCCCATAGTTGTGTATAGGAGCTCTGAGCATTCTGTTTGGATGGCTTGGGGCCTTGTTTGGACCTTTGTATTATGTGGGCATTAAATACATGCTGTTTATGTTAACTGGTGTGTGACAAGGAAAGTCTGCCATGTGGATTTGTGCCAGGGGAAAAATCCCCAACCAAAAACCCCAAACTGAGAGATTTATAATTTGGTGGCTGCAACGGCACGTCCCCTCTCATAACCTCAGTAACCCTGCTCTAAGAAAGCGAGAGTTAGATGACGATGCAGTTCCTAAAACACACAGAAACAGCACCCCGCTCCTGTAATTTCAGCTTTAAAAAAGCACCATAATTAGTGACATTTGGTGGGTTGGAGTTGGCTTCTGGTGCAGTTTTAGAACGCATTCTCGCTAATTGGCTTTAATGGAGCCCTGCTGGACTGCCTTTCTGCGTCTCCAGGGGTAACAGACAGGAAATAAGTCACAAGCTAACCCTGGCAAGTAGGCGTGATCAGTGTGGTCACTTCCTGCTCCAGTCACCGAGGGGAGGAAACGGTAGAGTGGCATATTCTCCTTCTATGGTAAGCCACTGCTGCTAGACCGGGGGCTTTCACAAGGTTGCTATGTAATGTGCTTCCAGTGTTCCTCCTACTCTCAGCAGGAGGCTTGTACACTATTCAGCATTCTGTAATGGACTTAAAATAACAAAATTGTACAAAAAATACACAAGATGTCTCCTTTGTCCAACATAAAAATCTTGGAAATGAATTAACAGTTACACTAAACAGCTTTTAAAAGACGTGTGGCTTCAGTAGAAGCAAAAGTGAGTATGTTCTGAGTGTGCCAATGGAGAGATTTTTCCCATGTGGCTGAAAGTTAATTTAAGAAAATATTTGGGCAAGAGGAACATCAGCCTGTATTAGGTGCTGTTAAATAAGTTGATGTGCCACAGCAGAGGAAATCTACTGGGAACAGCAAGTGCTGCCGTCATAACAGGCCTGCTCCTGCTCAAATCTGAATGCCTTCAGCTCTGAAAACCCACATTTACAGGCTGTCACAATAAGAAACATTAAATCGTCTCTGGAAACAGCCCATGACGATTCAACATAATGAAGTGAGAAAAGGTGGGACTTGGAAAAGCAGTGCTCTCGGGGTACAAATATTTGGCTGTGGACAGAATACTCTCCTGTTGTAAGATAATTGTGTTTTAGGCTTTACAGTTACATACATACATATTTAAATTTACACAAATCTTTCATTAAGCTCTTATCTGTCAAATGGGGATGCATGTGCTCTGGATTTTTCAGAGAAACAGGAATTATCAATGCAGCTTCTAAGAATGTTGAAAACCAAACAGAAGCTGTGAGAGTCTGCGATCTAATACAGCATGAAGGCCAGCAGATTTAAGAAATAACACAAGGAGCGTGTTAGAGCTTCTGCAGAACAAATTATATCCCTGCTTTAAATCTGTCTGCCCTTGGTCTCACACACAATTTTAAGGAACGATGCTGCCTTGCCAACCCAAACTCTTAAATCACCTCTTCAGCAAGACAATACTCTTGACACTCCAGGTGAAATGTTTCAGAAGAGTTGATGTTTGTGTTTGAATTGTCCAGACCATGATTTGTTGGTTATGATTTATAAAAAGCCATTCTTTTATTGTTACTCATGGGTCCTTTGTGCAGTGTCTGTTGTCTGAAAACACCGTGCTGCAGTCTGCTGAACAGACTGTTATTCCAGAGGGGATTTTTCCCTGCGGGTCACATCAGGCAAATGGTGAATAGCAGAGCAGCTCTGATCCCACACTTTACCTTGCTGCTGCTGGTTTTTGACTCAAAGGATGTTTTGGTATCTCGCTCATTAGCCATATCGGCCCCGCTGTCCTCAGCCAAACATAAGTTCACGGCTCATTCATGTACAGGCTGAGGTTTCCTGCCGCTACAGAGGGGAGGAAGTACTACAATGCTGTTCTGTTCTGTACTCTGTGGTGTGGAGTGACAGCAACAGAGAGAAAGCACTCCCCATTTTAACACCGAACTATTAGGCATATTCAGATCGGAAATGGCCTTCAAGTCTGTTTTGGACCAAATGTCAACCAAATATAAACTATTTACCTGCGACTAGTTCTGCTCACCACCTCTATTATCAGAGCTTTAGCAATACTAAGAGTCTACAGCTATGCTTGCAGCTCTGCGAGCTTTGAGCTAAACGCTAACATTGGTAAGCTAACATGGTCACAATGACAGTGCCAACATGCTGATGTTCATGTTTACTATGTTACTAAGATACTAATATTTGCTAATTAGCACATAACACAAAGTACAGCTGAGGCTGTTTGGAATGGCATTATTTTTGCAGGTATTTGGCCATGTGGGGAATATGAATATCAAGTTTCATAACCATGGAGACATTTCACTTCAAAACTGCAAATGTGAACCTCATTTTGGCATGAGAGGGATCACCAAAGTCATTGAGATTCATTGTCTGGCAAACACAAATATCTGTCTAGTAGATTTTGAGATATTTCCATGGATAAGTACAAACTTTGTCCTGCTGGTAGTGCTAAAAGAAAATTCAGGGGATTGCCACAGCCAGTTGGCTTCATCCTCTGGGGATCATGAATCTGTACAAAATATCATGGCAATCCATCTGATAGTCCAGTCTGGACCAAAATACCGGACAGACTGATATTGCATCCATCAAACCATGCTGCTAGCGTGGTAAAACACTTGCACCATTAATACTGGTCTGAAGAAACTAGACCCAACAGTCAAGGTTACAACTGGCTGAAGGACGGCCATGATGATATAACAATGACTTTTCAATCGATGAAGAGGTGTTATTCTCTGTCCCATCACGGGTTGAATGAATGACATCCAAATAATTTATGAAGGTTAAAAAAGAAAGTTAATCAATAGGCTATCAGTTTGCCAAGGTTGCTCCAGGGTACTTAAAGGATTCGGGAGTGTTGTCTCCTCCCTAACAACAGTTGATCAGTAGCGCCTTATGGGTCTACAGTAAGCTGATTTCTGCAATATTCTCATCACTGGGAAGCGTTTGACAGACACGGTCATAAAAAGAAATGACAGTCATGTAGACAGGAGAGAGATTTAATTCTGAGAATATACTGAGAATTTCCCTGTGCTCATGCTGTTTCAACCATTTTTTTTCTAAATAAATGTCTAAAACTTGAACTTCATATTGATTAACAGCTACTAATTACACGCCTACTCCAACTTTAAGGGATCATGGTTTGGCCAAAGATAGAGGAGTACAGCTACAAGTGAACATCGATAGGATGTCAGTTAATGATGACTAGCTACATTCCTCCTCCATCAAACCATGTGGCTCCATCTACAAGCTTGTAATAATACAACCCTCTTCTATCAACCTTTGACACCGCAATCACAAACTAATCCCTAACCTCCCACTGTCTTGACTCCAGCTGTATTTATCCAAACCTCTTGGGAATGGACGCAGTTCAGACCACTGAAATGTACTAAAGATCCAAACCAAACATTATATGCTGTAAGACATGCTTAAAACGACCAATTGTGATTTGAAGCATGTTTTTCTTGCACTCTGGCAATTTTCGTTCATAATTGCTACCCAAATGAAGTGACCGGTTTGTGCATCAAACATCAGGATGGACAAGGTTTCACCATACCACAGAATCAATCAAATGGGTTTCGGAAATTCCCATAACCAAGTACAAAATGCACAACCGGTAAAAAACTGAAGGAGTGACAACAGTTCATCAGGTCAAGGCTGATTTGCCACATCAGAGCAGAGGCAGACTCAATTTGATAGCCCATCTCCGGGGCCATCAAGGGTGACTGATGTGGGACAGTAAGAAAGACGGGACAAGGAGATTTATGAGCTGAATCGAATGAGAAAAAACTGGCTCCAGTTCTGAAAATTTGTGTCTGTGAGGTACAGGCCATGTGGTGGAACTGACATGGGCACTGAGCCTGATACAGTCCTTCAAATACATGGCTCAAAGCCACTTTGTTCATGTGAAGGTTTAGATGACAAATTAAATAAGGGCATGGGGATGATGGAATAGAGAGGAAGGGGGGGAGTCCGAGACAAAATAAAAGTCCCTTAACACTTTCTACCAGTCTATATCAGCACTGAACAGGGGCCTTAAGGCTTGAGGCTCAGTGTAAGACAGATTTCATGAAGCCCATTGAGGTCTAATGAGAGGGAGTGGTTCTTTAGATGATGTTACTTGCCATGTTTTAATACAATGGCTCGCTTGGCTAGAAATCAGAAACCTTAGCTGAAGGCTTCCAGGTCTGTGTCCATTGTCTTTGCTGTGACTGAAGCATACTGGTATGTGTTTGTGTGAGTGTCTCTATGAAGTGAGTTAGACACATCAAACAACAATTTTTGAAGATTTGAGGGAGAAGCAGTGTGAAGAAAAACTTGACCAGTGATTATCTGAGCCAGAAAAGGCTGTGTCAGTTAGTACTGCAGAGTGAAAGGTTAACATTTTTTTGCTTATACAATGCCTGAGTATCAGTAGTGATACCAAAACAATACATTTCTTCATAACTAATTTTTCTACAAACCCTGTTTTCTATTGAACAAACTTCAGTCATACATACTCTTTGCTTAAATAAAACAGTCTAAAATTGGCAAAGTATTGACTAAAGCCAGGAACTGTCTGATCTAAGAATAAGTAAACACACTCTTCAAATTGACCAGAGACTGAATTTGAGCTTTTGGTACTTCAGTCAATACCAAAAAAGTATTGAACATAAACCATAAAGCTGATAACTAGCCAGAACATTAAACCATGAACAGCTCTGGTTAAGGACCAAACCGCAACCCTGTAACCTCTTGATGTTCGGGTCCTGACCTGGTCAATAACCTACCATTACACTATGCCCAAAAGGAGAACTCTCATGTGTAACAGCTAAGTTGGGTTTAAAACATTGTACTCGTTTTAAATGTAATAAAGAAATATATTTTTAGAAGTGAGCATTTTAAAGTATTGCAAGCCATTGGGAAGCAATAAGAGACCCCTGCAATCATTGATCAAACAGTTGAAATAAAAACACATTGCAGTACACTAATACACTTATCTAATCATGCATACTATACTGTGTCAACAAAAAATGTGAAAAAAGACCCATATCTTGAGAACTCTCTCTAAAATTATCAACTGAAGATATCAGGGTGCTGTATAAATGCAAAATAAAACTATTCATTGCCCTAAATAACAAATAAGACCAACGATGACTGATGATACACTTAAGATGTGTGTGTCTGTCTCCTTGGTGACGTCCAGTTTATTTATGGAGGAAAACACAGGGATCTTACCCAAGGGCTCTAGTCCAGCCTAGTTTGTCAAACTGACAGAATGACATGTTATTGCAGCCATGGAGCCCGTTCTGTAAGCAGTGTTACAGCCATATGATAATATATTATATACCAATAGACAAGTAAGTTAATACTTTAACCCATTAGCACTTTTCACCTCATCTTTCTGATGACTTGTATAAACTTTCACACTCCATTTATTAAACTGTAGATACGCTCACAATCTACATGTGAACACATTTGCCCAACTCAGTCTGGATGTTCTAAAGCAATTGGTTGTTCATATTGTAGACTAAACTTAAAGTTATGGACTTAAATTAAAAACTTAACTTGATAGCAGATGACAAAAACTCAAACAAAGAAGCATGTGGGTGCACACATATACATACAGTACACAGAGGTAAGTATTTGAGCAGTTATCTTCCATAATGTTTGCGTAAAGAAGCAATGCAGTCTGGCAGGGGCACAGACTGTAATGCAATGGCACACATAATACAAGAAAACTATTTTCTTCTCCTTGAGGTTTTCCTAACCTCCTTTTCCCCCTGTTGAGGTCTTTTTCATTTCCATCCTCCCTCTCTCTTTTTTTGTCCAACCCTTTTCTCTTTGTGCTTACTGGGGCAGCAGGAGTGGGGCATTGCAGAACTGCTGTGCTAAGCTTGAAGACGCAGAGCCTGGCGTCAGGGAAAAATACAAGCTGAGCTCTCGTGCAAAGTGGACACACCAGGAGCTAAGCTTTGTGGTTGTACTTTTTGGACTCTTATCTTCAAGACATAACTATTTGCAGAGCTGTATGGCGAATACCTTCACCTGTATGACAATTTGTGTCTGACAGAGTATTTAAAAAGCTGTATACAGAAATAGCTCAGAAATATGTTTGTTTCATGTCAGAAATGTTAGAAAAATTAACAATAAACACTGCACAAGGGTGGAACACAACTGTAAGTGAATGGCTTTTCCTCTCATGTCCCGTGCGTGCATTCAACATAAACAAAACCCTAGAAAATATGCTTCAACCCAGCACTAGGAAACATTTGTCATATTAATGTAGACAAACCTACAATGTATTACTGATAACAAGACATGACTTTGACAGCAGAGGTGACTGTAAGAATATTTTTTAAAAATATTTTCCTCTTCGCTTAAGTCTGTTTTCTTTGAGGGAGCAGTTTTCCTCATCTTAAGAAGATTGAATACTTGAAAACTCAAAGCAAAATTACGAGCCAAATTCTGACAAATATTGGCACTTTTTTTTAAAATTTCAGGAAAAATCAAGCCAATATTTTTCACACTTTTCACTTCCTGTGCAGTGTGAAGTTCTTTTCTTTTTCTTCTTTCCACTTGATTACTTCATCTATCAACGTGCACTATTTGAGTTAAGCACTTCTTGTGTAAGCAGAGAAATGTAAAAACCTAAAGTTGTTTGTCCTACCTGTGGTGTGTATGATCGGCCCCAGGACTGAGAGGTAACAGGTGCGTGGGGTAAAGTCCTTCCCACACTTCCTGCTTCCATGGTGGGAGACTGAGAGCTCTTGCCTCGACGGAGCACTGGTTCCTCGACCTCTCTGGTGTTAGTAACCACACTGTTGATCCTACGCATGTACACCTGAGCAGAACAAAGAGCAAAATTATGCAGCCATGAAGTAGTTCACTTTAATTTATTATTCTTTTAGTGTTACAATGTTCTCATTCTCAACTCAAGACATTATACATTTATTCACTGTTTTACCTCTGCAGGCGATGGTTTGGCTCCCTTTGTGTCTGCAGTATTCCCACCAGCTCCCGTCCCTCTGTTTACCATTTCCTCTGTGTCGATGGTGGTCGCCCGATAGGCCCTCCATGTTGTCGCGGCTTCTGCCTCGTCTTCTGACCCACCGTCTGTCATTGTCCTGGCACCCCCTCTTCCTCTACCCGTCTCATCCACTGACGCAGTGCCCCGGTTCCTCCAGGTGCTTCTTATCGTCACATTCTTCATGTCTGGTAAACTTTCTTCCTGGGAGTGCTGGCTTTGTCTTTGGCTTCTCCAGCTGGTGACCGTGGTGGTGCTGCTACTGCTTTCAAAGCCCGACTCTGGGTCGTTGAAGTCTGCAGAGGTCGTGTCCGGGGACTGGAGGCTGAAGTTGCTGCGCTGGCAGCACAGTTGGCTGGTGGTGGTCTCCAGTCTGGAAGTGTTGTGGAGCTTGGATCTTAATGAGGAATCATTGTGGTCGTCCGTCCCACAATCCTGGTCCTGGCATGGCCGCAAGGTGATCTCACTCTTGGGGATAGAAATTTCATATGGGATGGAGATACTGCCATGGTGCTCGCTGCTGGGGCCTAGTAATTTAATAAAAGTTAAATAAACAAAACATTTCATAGGAGAAAAAGCTGACAGCAGTGTAGTGTCCTTTGTACAACTACTGTAGGTACTCTGAGTGTGAAAATGAAAAATAATATATTTTCAAATAAATATAAGACAAAGATTTATTTAAAAATCAAACATTACACTACTAATGAATGATCAACAGAAACTACAGCTTTACTGCAACAGTGTTTTCATTTACCATTACAGAATGTATGTGTAAAGGGTCTAGAGTGTCCACTGGAGCGCAATTGTGTTTGCAAATTGTGAAAATGATGATTAAATTACCTATGAGGATGTTACTGGTGGATGTGTGGCGTTCTTTGATGGGCAAGGGTTCACTGGACACACTGCTGCTGCGGCTGCTGGTTCTGGAAGAGCTTGGGTCATTGGGATAGATGGTTATACTACTGGTCATTTTACTAGCGGTGGTCACGATCGGTTTGCTGGAGATTTTGGGCTTGCCATTGGTAGACAAAGGTTCTGAAATCATCATTTCCTTCCTGTCAATCTCGACAATGGCTGGCTTAATGACAGCTTTTGATCTCAGCGCCTCACGTGGGCTGCACACTCGCTGGATCTCAATCCCTGACGGAGTGTGTGTGGGCCCCTGGTGGCCTCCCTCGGCTAAATTTGTTCTGCTGTGGAGTTCCTCGTCAAAGGAGCTCCTGGAGGAAGAGCCTTCTGATTGTGAGTCATGGACATGGGAGTATCTAGAATATCTGGAGGTTGCAGTCCTACTGCTTACAGTTGTAGTAGTCGTTTCAGTTGCAGGCTCTGGCTCAGAGGGCCTTGACCCAGTAGATTCTGTTTCGGAAGCAGAGGAATGACCCTCTGACCCCTGGTCGTTGGTCAGCAGTGGAGTGACGTGGGATCTGTAAGCTGTGTAGGAGCCATTGGCTTTGGACAGGGTGGAGGCGACAGACACAGAGATAGATTCCTGAACCTGGTCTATTAATTCCTGATCTGAGGCAGACGCTGTGTCCTTCTCTAGTGCAGATATACTGTTGACGTTAGTGGAGCTGTCAGGCACTACATCAGAGTTGTTTGATTCACTGTCACTACCTACATACAGTTTTGAAAACTTGTCTACTCTGCTTTTTTTGCTCTCCCCATCGTTCTGTTTGTGAGCTGTCCTCAGTGGCTTCTGATCATTAGCTGCTGGAGGGTAGCGACTCAAAACAGACACTTTTTTCACATCACTAGAGGATGTATTTACAGAGCTGTATGTGGCTCCTCGTGTCTTTTCCTCAGTTCCTCGTCCCGTCTCTCTTATCCCATTATCAGATGAAATCGCAGTAGTTGAGGCTTTGGGTGTCCTTCTGCTCTTGTGAGCAGGACTGAGAGCTCTCCTCACAGATTTAGGAGAACTTTCCTCTGAATGGCTCAGCTCTTTGCTCCTCAGCTTGGTTTCTCTCTTGTGCTGAGGAGAGAGATCCCTGCTCCTGTGTTTGGGCGAGCTCGGTTCTGAGACAGCTGCAGCACTCCTGTATTTAGGCTTCTCCTGTCTGAAACCTCCCTTCAGAATAATCTCTTCATTCTCAGCTTTGCCATTCTCCAGGAGCTTAGCCGGGCTTTTGGAGCAAATGATAGTGCTTCCATTGCCGTGTTTATCCACATTACTAGTTCCATTTCCTCCAATTCCAACTTTTCCACACAGCTGCGTCCTGAGCTGTTCCACCTGCTCACTCAGTTGGCGAGCCCGGTTTCGTTCCATCTGGAACTTCTCATGAAGTTCAACGTTTTTGGACTCAGACTTCTTCAGGTCCTCCTCCACTATCTCCAGCTGTTTGAGCCGGTTCTTCAGCCTCTCTACTTCCTGTGTCAGCTCCTTTACTTTGTTGTCCTCCTCCTGTGAGCCTTCGAGGCCACTGTTCTTCTCATTCTCAGATTTGTTCATGAAGCCGATGTTGTCATCAGTCAACTTCAAGTAGTCAAGGCTCTTCTTGCGTCCAGCCAGTTTACTGGTGAGGAGCCCTGTGGATGATAGTTCATCTTCAATTCTTGACCTCATGAAATCTGCACGACCAGGGTCTGCCGACATGCCGAAGCGATTCTTCTGGTGTTCCAGTTTTTCTGTCAGCTTTAGAATAATCTTCTCGTCCTCTCTCTGTTTCTCTAGTAGCCTCTTACGCTCACTCACAAAGGTCTGGGTGAATCCCTTGAGTTTCTCAAGCTCCATAGCCAAAGCCTGTTCTGCTCTGTCCAGCTTAGTCTCAGAGCCCTCCACTTCCTTCAAACGAGCTTTGAGCATATCCAACTCACTTGAGAGCTTCTTGGTTAAGTTCTTCTCTTCATTGAGGCTGAGGCAGAGCTGGCTACAGTCAGACTTGCTTTTCCCAAAAGCTTCTTCCAGTTTCTCCAGTTCCGCCATCCTGCGTTGTAGACGTTCAATCTCTGCCTTTAGCTCCATTGTGAGGCTTTCCTCCTCTTCCAGTTTTTCTCTCACCGTGCGGCAGAGGTCCTCAGCTTTGCGTACCTCCTCATCCTTACCCTGGATCTTCAGGAGACGTTTTCTTAGGGCCTCCACATCGGCAAGCAGGGACGAGTTGCTGCCTTCTGCCTGGATGATCTTGTCCTGTAGAGGAGAGAGAGAGATCAACCATTCATTAATCTGTTTATGTGCCGTTTTTATGTTCCACCTCAATCCACTCAATTGCTTCTGCACAAACAAACAAACATACAACCAGTACTGACCTGCAGGTCAAGCAGCTCATCCTCAGACTTCTGCAGCTTGGTGGTGGCTTCTTCCAGTTCATCCAGTCTTCGGTCAAGACTCTGCAGCTTGTGCCGCAGGTGGCGGTGTGTCATGTCTTTGTGATCAGACATGGCCACAAAGTTCTTTGAGATAAGTGTCTTGTATGTGTTCTGTTCTTCTGGTTATTTGATGACAACGTTTTGGGAGGTCCACATTTGTGTTTGTGTCCTTTAGGGTGGTCTAAGTGTTATACGTTTGCCGACGTGAAAGGTGTTGTCAATTCTCCTTTCTCTCAGCGGTCCGTCTTGTTTTGTTTTTGTGACTGTCGCTTTAAGACTTTGAAGTTCCCTCAGAGTGGTGTTTAGCAGACAAATCTGTCATCTGTAGGAGGAACAGAAAAAACAACACTTAGTCATTCCTAATTTGTCAATGACAGTCATTTGCATTCTAAAATGTAACTCAGTCAGTGTAGTAAAGGAATGAGAGAGAGAAAAAGAGATTAGCTGGTTACACATGATGAAAGCACACAAGCACATTCAGGATATGATTTCACAGTTTCATCTAATTGCTGTGACACAAACCATAGGACAGGACTAAAATGGGCCAAGCGCCACCATATGGACTGTAAACACACACTCGCTGGCACACATATACAAAGACACACACAAATTCTTGGCAGATCATTAAACATGAGAAGCACAACATACAAGAACAAATATAGAGCAATTAATTTAGCACAATTAATACAAATTCTAACGAATTTGACTAGTCACTGTAAAGTTAGTTACCAACCTTTCATCCATAAAAATAAACATTACACAAGCATGTATTATGTGGACATAATATGCTGCAAATATGCTGCACCCTCCTCTTCCTTTTTCTCATTGAACCACCATGTATTTCACCTTGCCTGTCCTTCGAAGGAGCTGGGGGGTGGGGGGTGGCGCTGCTTACGTGTGTGTGTGTGCGTGGATGGGGGTTTCAACATGCCTGTACATGCACACACACTTTGTCGTCTCCCTAATGTTGTATCCGACATTGATTTCAGCTTTCCTGCCTGCCTTCTGCTGACAGCAGCATATCTCAATAACACCGGCCTCCTTTGCACACAGACAGCTGTCACCAAGGCAACCACTACATCATAGGCCCGTCACAACACCATCCACGGGCCACTTGGGACGGCTGTGATGATAAAACAACACTGTGAACAGAGACTATCAGATAAATTAACTCTGACACGAGGGAAGATCCCACATTAAAGTCCAATAACTGTTACAAATAAGGATGTTGCAGCTGTGTTATCCTTTTGTTAGTCAGTACAATTGACTCCTTACTAACTTCCTCCGTCTGTAGGCCCAGCATCGTTCAGTGTGATGAGAACACCGATTATTAGCACACCACAGTCTGGCTGTCAGCATGACCTCCATCAATCGAACAGCCGGAGCTTTTGTCTCATGCATGATTCAGGTAGTGGGCTTTCCTGCGTCTAAATCCTATTACTCCCCTTCCCCCCCGTCATTCTGCCAAGCTTCCCCCCACTGACTGCGAGGAAAAAAAAAATCGACCTGAGGGTAGGACATAACATCTGCACACATCATCACTTATCGACATCCCTGACAACCAGCCACCACTCCGTGTCTCCTCTTTCCCCCTCGTCTACAGTACAATGTTCAAAGACTGCCTTTCTAAAGCTGCAAACCACTACATAAAGACTACTGTAGTTGGAAGACGTTTTCTTTTACATTAAATAACTTTAGGCGCTGTAAAAAAAGATCAACCAGTGCAGTAAATGTACTAAATCTTTTTATCTACATGAACTATGTGCGTATACATGATATACAACAAGGTATAAGTTGCCATTATGGTTTACTCCAGCATAGCTTCATATACTTTCTATCGTTTGATTTGGTGTAAAAAGTCTAAACCAATCTCCCCGCAATTCATTAAATGTCTTGTTGAACATAAACCAAGGCAATCAGCTTTGAAAGTCAATATGGCAACAATTACTTTATGAAAAAACACAAAGCGTTTCACCGTAGCGTTTTAATTATTCTTTACTTTGATGAGGTCTAGTGGTTTCTCAGTGGAGTACAAGACTTTAAGGAACATGGATTGCAGAAGGAGTAGGCAAAAAGACACATGGGGGAAAAAAAAAATGTTGGAGAGAAAACTGCTAGCTTAGCTGTCCAGATGAATGCCAAAACACCTTAGTCAATAAAGTCATTTTGTGCTGCTTTAGCTTTGTCCAGCTGTGGCTTGTTAAGCGAGTTGAAGACCACTTTTTCTCTTTTGTCTTGAGGTGGCAGCTGTGGTCCAAAACCTGTCCTGGCTGCTGGCTGATCCGGTTCTAGTGGAGTAAAATACTATAAAAAATTCTGACAGATCCAGAAGACAGCACTCGCTGGCACAAAACTTTCAACAAGTATGATTCTGTTTTTCATGACAGCTCTTCAAGCTGCACTATGCTGCTCAGGGGAAAATGTAACCACTGAAAAAGTTGAGAGAATTACCTTTTAACAGTGTGAGTAAGCAGAAGAAGGGATTCCCTGTACACCAAAACTAGATGGATATTTTTACTATTTGGTGGCATTCTGTCAATAATCAAACATCCATCTGGTTCACAGATTTCTAATCATCTTAGATACACATTTTGGGCAACCACAAATGATTTTTGGACCTTGCATGGCTCATGTTCAAAATTCAACAACTCAAAGCTGCTCTGGTTGAGCCCTGTCCTGGTTAATAATGGCGTCCGCTAGGTCCAGCTACTCCTGTCTTGGCAGGCTGCCTACCTCTCCTCTCATTCTGCCTTTATTTCTTTGCCAGCTCTCTACTTCCCTCCCTCATCTCTCCCCTCCATCTCTCTCAGACACGCACACCAGCACGGCCAAGTGGGCGCTTTTAAGGGGCGGCAGTGCGTGCAAAGCGACTCTGGCAAGGGCCCGACTCTGCCAAACCAATCAACATACCTGATTCACTTATCACAGGGGCCGGGGGCCTCATTAGCTACGTTTGGGACGAGACAGAAGGGACTTAGAAGAAGAAGGATGGTCAATGAGATGGAAAAGAGGAGAGGAGAATGGAAGAGATGCAGTGTGGTGGAGGGAAAGGGAGAAGAGAGAGATAAGTTGAAGGAAAGATGGATAAAAAGAAGTGGTTACATGTGAGAGACAGCCAGACTGGAGTTTGGGTCATTAATGTTTAGTCTTAAACCATGAATTCCTTCCATTTAGGACCTTAGATATGAGCTCGTAAACGCTGAATTCCTGTATGCCTTTGATTTGATTTTCCACACCTCACACTCAAGACTCGGAAGAATATTCAAACACACACACACACACAATCATACACACAAGTACACATGCAAGCTGAGTGTACTCAAGTTTGTCAGTGTAATTACAGGATTGGTCTTCGTGAAAGTAAAAGGTGTGTTGTGTGCCCTTTGGGCAAGAACAGGTTTTAAGAGAAGTGAGTGAAGAAGGGGGGGGGGGGAAGCGAGGAAGTACGGCAGGAAGGGGTTGCTGATGTATTCTGAACTCAAACTGAACACAGTTTCATTCCCCCGTTTTGTGCTTTGTTTGACAATTATGGAAAACCTGCAGGGGGGTAGGAGCTGTGAGGCAGGGAAACTGACCCCTTTTATGCAGACACATTCCTAATGACAGACTAACCAGGGCACTGCCAGTCCTTCGCTCTGCCTCGCCTGCTCTTAACCAGGCCTCCGACAGACTCTCCAGACTCTCCATGGCCCTCGCTGAGAAAAAGCCCATTCCTAACCAGAGCATTATCTGGCCAGAACCCAGAGAGTATATAAAAACATTTCAAATTTATTTTTCTTCAGTCTGCTGTGAGCTAGATAGATTAGGGCAATTTGGAGTCCAGACATAATTTCAGTCAAAGAAATTCCAGTGATTGCTTTCTGAACACAATCCTGTCACTGTATTTTTGCAAGGGTTGTTTAGCTCCTTGTAGACTGAGGGGCAGACCTCACCTGTGTGATTACTGTGACTACCTGACACAAGTAGATATCATCTAATATGTCTGTAATGTATAATCTCATTGTGAAATACAGACAACAGCTTCAACAAGTGCTGTTTGGTAGTTCTAGCAACTTTCATTTCCCGATTTCTGGACAGGAAGTTCCTAACTTGACCTTTCACTCCCTTTTGCACTCCGACTGACTGCCGTCGTTACAAGAAACAGGGCACCGAGACTGTTGGGAGTCTGCGAGGCTCTGTGGTTTGACAGTGAAGACATAAAAAGTTATTGTGGGGGGGTGAAGATACCAAGATAGATCCAGAAACGAGGATACTAGAATTAGAAAGAATGAGCCAGGAGACGGTAGCAACACAAGGACACAGAGTCACTAATGCAAAGCAAGGCTGGATTATCAACTGGGCAAGGCATGCAACTGCCCTGGAGCTCCAGAAGGCTTCAGGTTCACCATGTGGCAAACAGTTTGCAATTTAATTAATCTAAAATGTGTTAATACTGAATGCACCACTAGAGAATATAATTAGCTGAAACGATGGGGCCTTGAGGCAATGTCTGTTTTATTACCACATTAAAAATCGTAATTTAGTGAGTTTGTGAGTGAGTTGCAAGCCTGTTCCATGCGGTGCTTCACATCTAAAAAGAGAAACTGAGGGCAGACAGATAAAGATGCAATGGGAGGATCAGACAGCGATGGATGCAAGACGAGGGGAACGATAAAAAGAGGGTCTTCATTTTGTCTTGGACCAACAACACCGAAAGGATTTGGAAGTTAAACTTTTCTGAGGAGGTCCATCCACTCTGCTCGCTCTCTCTCAAATACACACACACACACACACACCAAGGTTACAATCATACACCATATCATTAAGGCTTTAGCCACTCTCTTCCTGCCTGCCTGTTGCCTTCGGTACATTCTGTTCTCTCCATGAAAGAGAGAAAGAAGGAAGGAAAGAAAGAGAAAAAAATTCCCCTCTCCCTTGCACTTGACGTTAGGTTGGAACTTATGGTTTTGAAGCTCTTCTGCCTCATAAACGCTAGTTAATAAAGGGCCCGAGTCCAATCAAAATGCCTCAACCGCATCTTCATGTAGGGGGTTACTGCCAGTTTGCACAAATGAATGTTTGACAAATACTCTGTGTGTTTGTGTGTGTGTGTGTGTGAGGAGGGACGGCTGCTGTGGATGGATGCTGGCGCAGCAGTGGAAGCCACAAGATGGTGGAGACCTGCATTTTTCCGTTTTTCCAAGAAAGAGAAAACCGGCATCCCATAATGTTCGGTTTGTCGTTTCCTGTGCTGTCATGTAACTTTTTTCTCTGTTTCTTTCACCCTTTCAGTTTTGCACCACTTCTGGAAAAATGGTAAAGAAATGAAAGGCAGTGTTGCATTTCAGCAGAAAAATGGACAAGGCGCTAAGTTCATGTAGCTTGTTCATTAAAGCGAGCTGAAACGGGATGGGGAATACCTTCTCTCCTTGTATTTTTCCCTGAGATCCTGGGAGAAATGACTACTTACAATATAAGTATTGAAATGTGGTGGAATAGTGGGTAAACAAAACGTCGTCTCTGGTAGAAAAAAAGATTTGTTTATGGGAGAAGACATGGAAGTTCAACCACAATATCACTATAACAATAAAGTAGATGCTGTCTGCTTGTCAGGGCAGCGTCACACAATGTTAAAATATTCCTCAGTGACAATATTTCTTGGTTTTTTTTAATGATTTTTTCCCATCTATAATTTATTCTGCCACTTCAAAAAAGGGTTGAATGAAAGGTAAAGACGGTCACACAAACAAAGGAGATGATAAAGTGACATTTCCTGCTAAGCCTGAGTACAGATTACTGGAAACACTCAGCGTGGATACATTTCTGTTTGGATTTCCTGTCATTTGTAAACAATCTGATCTCATTTTACATTTTAAGAGGACCAAGGTGCTCTTTCTGGTTTTAAACACTGAGAGCAAATTACGATAGCAGTGCTCGTAGAGAATTATCGTTGGGTACGGTGGTTATTGTTTGAGGTCATTTTTTATGACCTCAAACAAAATGCCAAACAAAAGGCAAAAATGCCAAACATAAACTGGTTTCAGTTTCTCAAATGTGGTGACTTTATGCTTTTCTTTGTCAAACTTGATAGTAAACTGAATATGTTTGAAAGTTGGGACTGTGGGTCTAACAAAACAAGACGTATGAAGAAATCACCATGGACTCAGATGGAAATTATAAAGGGCATTTTCACTTTTTTCTGATATTTGACAAAATCAGATTCAACATTATTCTAATATTATATGGATGGGCTAGAAGATAAAATAAAAAAGGTAGCTAAACTTCAAAAATATAATAATCAACATGTATCAATCACATACTATTCTCTTCATCCAAAAAACAACCAAAAAAAAGACATAAAGAAAATTCACTATACCTTCAAAAGTCAAACTTGACACACCCATTATTCAATGTCAAAGTGAGGTCAAAGTTTATGCTTAGGGTGAATGTTCTCCTTATGATAAACTTTTATGTGAATGTTACAGTCAGTTTTAGTTCAAAGCTTGGCTGGAAAGTAACAATCCTCTCTCTGGTCTTAGCCCAGTAACCCAGAGCCTTTTCTAGGTCTCTCCTCCCCTCCCCTGTCTGTCTACATCAAGAGCCTTGTTGCTGGGGCTTAAAACCAGCACTCTGCTTATACGAGGCAGCATGATAAGATGATGAAAGAGGGAAATATGGGGGAGGGGGATGATAAATGCCAGAGAAAGGTGAAAGGGAGGTGAGATAGACGTGGCAGAGAAAGAGAGAAAAGCCAGAGGAGTTACAGTACAGTGTCTGTCTGACCTGCAAGTGTCTGACGGTTCTACACAAAAACACATTTTTGCCTTCTGCATTTATGACCTGATTGAGGATGTCTTTTAAGAGGTTGAGTCAAACTCAAAGCCCTCAGAGCTTTCGGGCTCTGTTCCTGATCCTGGTGGCAGAGCAATAAATTGGAGCATGTTCTTCAGCAGGAAAAAAAAAAACAGCACAACACACAGGATTACATACACCAGTCACTGTTGCTGCGACCAAGTAGCAGAGCAGGAGAAAGATATTAGATGCTCTATTTAAAACAGCAGCACATGAAAATACTGGCCAGTCAGTTGCTAGCTTGTCCTCAGGCAGATTTGCAGCCAAGGAGATCTGGAGCAACTTAAATCTAGTCTGTTCTAATAGAAATCCAGTTTATAGCACAAAAGCAGGCAAGTGGGGATTCACTGACTTGCTCAACAACACTACATGCTAGATTTTCCCTGTTACTGCTAACATCTTTCCAGTCTCTGTTGGTTTCAGCACTTGCCCCAAATGTCACAAGAATAATTATATAATTTGTAGTGTATTTGTAGCTATTGGCATGACAGGTGAAACTACAGATCCAACGTCCTCACAGGTCCACTTGGTTACAAGTAAAGAAGACCAAATCAGTCAGGCCCAAATATTCAGTGTAATAAAGTCAGGTAAAGTCTCGGGCTAAACCAATAAACTGGCTAGGATGATATATGTGCAGATATTAGCTTATTATTAGCTTACAGATATATATGTGTATGTCAGTCTATTGGTATTGTTGTAAATGTCAAAGATACTGTATCTCTGAGGTGATGTTTTTAAGTGCAGTCTATTAGTTAATTTAGAGTCTATTTTTTGACTGAATAAAGTCTCTGCGTGGTACGTAGCTTAAAAAAAAACCCCAAAAAAACCCCACAATTTATCCTCATAAAAAAAATTTGTTTATCTTATATTAAAA
This sequence comes from Thunnus maccoyii, assembly GCF_910596095.1. Taxonomy (NCBI): domain Eukaryota; kingdom Metazoa; phylum Chordata; class Actinopteri; order Scombriformes; family Scombridae; genus Thunnus; species Thunnus maccoyii. The sequence continues at coordinate 13,227,085 of NC_056548.1, forward strand.
ACATGATACTGGCTCATATATCATCATTATCTGATTTTTGCAACTCTCATATTGGTATTGGCCTCAAAAATCCAGAGTCAGTTGGGCTCTACTGGGGTCCCGTTGTGATGTTGCCGGTCTGTGGTCTGTGTGATAATATGTTTAATACACAAAAGGATTGAAATGGACTCGATCAACTCTGATCATGTGGTGAGTCACTGACATCGCAGAGGAAAAATGTTTTCAATAATTATTAACAATATAAAACTCTGGATTTGTACAGACCTCTACTACAGATGTGTGGAAGTTATTATGTTTCAGGTGTTGTAGTGGACATGGACGGTTGCTTTCAGACATTCAGGCACAGAACTGCACAATGTGACGAGTAACGCTTTTGGAGTCGGTATAGCGTCTGTTAATGTTTGGTAGTGTTTGCAAATATATATTATACTGTATATTACAACATATACAATAATATCCACAATCCAGCTCGACTGTATAAGCCAAAACGTATATTTGTCCATTTTTGATCATGACTGGAATGTCCACTCACTGACTCATTAACTAATATATAAAGCTATATGTATATTAATACTTACATGGTTAAAGATATTACTAATACTTCTAAATATGTGTGGTGTTCTGTGTATAAATGTGAATACATGCTTCAGACAAACACAAGTTTGGCAGTACTCTTGTTATTGATGTAAACACACAAATTTATGTCCCATGTGTTTTGCCATAAAGTGTCCATGAAATATTTCCCAACTCTACTCGGGCATGTCCTCAGCCTGCTGCCCTCTGTGTTTGGGGTCAGAGGTCACTGACACTGTAAACATGCAAAACACTCCACACGACACATCGGGGCAAAACAGAGCGAGGCCCCTGATTAGGAGAGCAGATTGTGTTGTTTTGTACTGCAAGGACGAACTGAACTCAGCTTCGTTCTTGCTTGAAAAATGATACGGGAGGTTTGTTGCCAGATAGTGGTTGTTCAAAGAGACTAATAAATATTTGTCAATTTAGACTTTAAGCATTTCAGACTTTAAGTGTCAGCAGACTCTATTGACTTATAAATGGATTTGTGTGTATGTGTGCGTGAGCTGCTATCTTGTGGAATGAAACCACGGGAAGTTCCAGTTGTGAAGTGATAGACAGGAAGACTCCAGAAGGAGACACACAGTAACTTTCCGTCCACACTATGACATTAATGAGTCATGATTAGATAGGATGATGAGAGAGGATGAAAAGGAGAGAACCATTAAACAACCTTTTATGGAAATGACAAAAATGAAAATCCTCAATAGACGGGCAAGGAAGCAAGAAGATAACATAACCCTATTTAAAGCTTATTTAAAACACTGATGTGACTGAATACAAGCCAATGAAACAGGAAAAGATGGATAATAAAATAGTGCCCGACCAATATATGAAATGGCTGAGCTGATATATCTGCTGATATTAGCTTATTGCAGATATCTCAGCTTATAATTAACCCCCCAACAACAAAGGGTACAAACATGCCAAAGACATTTTTTGAGGTAATTTAGAAACAGTGTCATTATTTTTCAACTGTAAAATATCCTGCTATGTGTACTTATATCTTATCTCTGTCTTATAAGATGTTTATTTAATGTTATGTGTGTATGTAACAAAAAAGATGAACACAGGCTGGTGTGTTGTTATTAGACTTTTTTGACTCAAATATAGATATTGGTCTAAAAATTCATCTTTGTCTTTTTGACATTTTGACATGTCACAGTAGGTAGTAGTAGTAGTAATAGTAGTAGTAGTAGTAGCACAGGTATAAATAATAAAATGAATGATGGCTGAATTCCATTTCGCTGCTTTGGGAAAAGGCCTGTATACTGTAGGTCGGGCTCTATAACAAAACCACAAAAAGTAACATGAAAGCAGTTATTTCTTATAGTGACTGATGTAGTATAGAGTAACAGATTAGAAGGAACTCATACGGCAAATGTCTTCAAATGTGACTACATCCTTTTCTTTTTCTAAAAAGTTCACCTAGATTTCCTTCACCATCTCTCCTTGTTATTTTCTTGAATTGCATTATCATTTTTCTGCTAAGTTGTTTGGTGTATTGGTGGCCCACTGATCAAGGCAGTGACACGTCAAAGGTTGTTCTACACAGCAGCCGTTATGTTCATAAATGACTGAGTAAGTGATTCTGGGTTGTAGCATCAACCTACAATATGGCAATGTCTAACCGGCCTTTGAAAGTGCACTGATGCTAGAATAATAATGATGTAATATGTACAATGTCATCCCCACGGAGAAGTCCTTGCTGAATACCCTTGAATTTATTGAGCCTGAATCCAGAAAACACAAATGAAAACAGATTAAAGCAGATGCCAAGGCTTCAGGGGGGAAAAAAAGGAGGCTCAATGTTTCTAAATCCAACTGAGAAACTCTTTGACCGACCATTAAGACAGTATTTTCTGTTAGGACCAACACTGGCTCCCTATTTAAAGCTACACCTAACAGCTGTTCAAGCACTCTCAGGTATCAGCAGATGTCAGCTAAAATCCTTCTATGACTCAATGAGTGCACTCAAATACGTGGAGTTGTGTACGACGATGAACTGCTCGGGGAGGAATTTGTGTGTGTGTCACTGTTTCACACCGATGAGAGAACAAGACAGCATCTCAACATGATGACACTTGTTAGAAATAACACTGAGTAACTAACAGTCTGTGTGTCTGTGCGAATGAGCGTGAGTCAATCAGAGGAGGAAAGAGGCGAGGCAGATGGACAAAAGCTAAGAGGGAGCTTAAGAGCCTTTTTCTATGATTAAAAATTTTGAAAAATTTGGCAGCCTTTGCAAAAATATGCAATTTCTAGCTGAACTGAACAGACTGTGCTCATTTCTCACACACTGTTAAACCGACATTTGCTAAATCTAACGCTTCTTTTGCGGTCAGATGACAGCAACACCACACGCTTGTGTCTGAGTATCACAGAGAGCGTCTGCAGACATGCTGAGCAAAATGTGAGAAATGTTACCACGCACCAGGTGCCACGGAGCGCACAAATGCATTAGCAGGCTTATCAGAGCGGCAAGGTGAGATTTATGGTGAAAACGCTACCTTGCATCCGTTCTTTACATACTTATCCCAGATGGGCTTAGATCAGGAATGTGAAGGAACTACTTGTAAATCTCTGTAAAAGTCTCAGACTAAAAATAACAATCGTGTAGAAATCTTGTAGTAAACCGTATGTTGACAATGATAATGTCATTTGAATTTGGACTGGAAGGTCCGTAATTGTATATTTTGCCATTCCCTCCAGCAAAGGTCAAGAACAACAGCGCAGCAGCTCCTCAATATCATCCCAACCCCCCCCCCATTTCTATTGCTGCACCTTCCTTTACCCTTCTCCCTAATTCCTCTGCCACCATGCTGCCTTTATATGTCATGTCCTCTGTACCGAAAGGAGATGACAGCTGACTGTCCGGTAATGATGGATTGTGCATTTTTCCATGCGGGCCCCTGATAGTTGACGACAGCTTCCTACAAACACTGTCGATTCATAGTCGCATCAATAGCTCTTAACATACAGCCTTTCCACCTTCTCCCTGGCTGCTTGAGATCCTGCTTATTCACTGCTTTCCCATCCTTGCACACATATACACACACACACACACACACACACACACACACACAGCTTGGTTGGCAGACCTTGGCAGTCCTTCATCAGCCTGAGCCTTGGCATTAGCTGCCCGCTGCGGCTGAATGGAGACCTCAGTGGCTCTCTGATGAGGAGTAAAGAGAAGAGAGAGAGAGGGAGAGAGCGAGAGGGGTAGTGGTGGAAAAGCCTAGAAGAAGTAAATGTGTGGAGCAAAATGTGTGTAATAATGCGAGGTAAGCAAAGAAAGATAGAACAGATAAGGAAGGGAGAGACGGAGAGAGATAAATGAGGGGAGTCACTCCACAGAACGCAGAGCAGGTAGCTGCCAGAGTGGATTACTGCAGCAGGAATGCAGCAACTGGCTGCAGAAGGAAGGGAGGGAGGAGGAGATGAGTAGGGCAATAGACGTAGCAGGAGGTGAAACGATGACGTTGAATACAGACATATGGGACGCTGCCGTTGTTAAAGATTGTAAATACAGTATGTTGACTATAACTGATAAGCTGCGTAGCTTATTGTGTTTCGTATTGAGCTAAAGGTAAATTTAATGAGAATTAGTGGGAGGATAGGATGTTTATGTATGCAGGTATGTAGGTGTATGTGTATCCTCATGTTGGTAAGCCTTTTCTTTATTTTCTTACCTATTTTTTATGATCTATTTGCTCATTAGACGTCTTTTGTTTATGTTTACAGCATAAAATCAATAAAATATAAATAAGAAATTCACATTAAGCATATTAACATTTTTCACAGTCACTAATAATTAAGCACATAATAGGATTCTGATATTTTTCTCTGTAACCAACTGATGAGACACACTGAGTCACTACATGTGCAGTTTATAAAGCTGTTTCGTTTTAAATAGCTTAATATTTCCCTGAAATTACCTCCTGTGCAGAGGAAGTGAGACACTGTTTAATGTCAGCACCGGTGGTTTCTTTGGAATAAAGAGAACAAGAATCAACAATTTTCAGGAGCAACAGAAATAAACAGAAAATCACCATGAAATGTGACTGAAATTTAAAAAAAAAAAAAAAAAAAAAAAAGGGTGAATCATTCTTAACTGCATTTGCACAGTCAGTTACAGTCAGTCATATCCTGATTCTGAGAAACCTAAATATAAGTAGGATATGCCTCTAGGAGCAGGACGAGGACATGAGAAGCTCCTTTTCCTGTTTTACTGTCGGTTTTCATGGTCTTTGTTAGTTCCGGACTATTTAGGATGAATTCAGCTCAAGCAGGATGTGAACTGGTATCCGGAATAATAAGCGAATGTAAATGCAGCAGCTCACTGAAGACGCACAGAACACGCCTTACATTACATTGGCCTTACATTTGTGTGAGCAAACAGTGGACTAGACATGGAAAGACAATGACACATATACAACGTCTGCTGACTAACCTGGCCTCATAACACACACACACACACACACACACACACACACACACACACACACATACACTAGCTGTTGTATCTAAAAGCATTGTGTATGTTTACATGATGAGTTCACTGACCCATATGTTATAGAATATACAGTATATATGTGTTTGTGCCACTCCTGTGTGACTTCAGGCTACAGGGAAGGAAGCATGGCGCCGGTGTTTGTGCCCAACAGGAAACAGACTCACAAAGAGCAGAGGAGGGGCGGAAGAGGCGAGGAGGAGGAGGAGGAGGAGGAGGGGGAGAGGAAGGGAGGAAAAGGTGGGCAAAGGAGGTGGATGAGGAGAAGGCGAGGAAGAGAGGTAGAGAAGTCGAGGAAGTGGAAGAAGTCATGGGAGCCAGAGGAAATTCTGAAGATTATCAATCGGTAAATCGATTTTGTCAGACTGGGTGACCTAATGCAGGTACACACACAACTAGGTTGTGGTAGGTTTTAGAAAGCCATGTTTTTCTTTTTTATTTTGTCACCTTTCTCATTTTACGCAGCTATAATTATAAATGGTAAAATTATAAAAGTCACTGTAATAAAAAAAAGGAAATCTTCTTTCCGTAAGTTGTATGAGAGGATCTACACCACTCCCACAGCTGTGCGTTGAGTACAGGGCTGGAGCCAGGAGGCAATTAGCTAACGTTAGCAATATGCTAATCTCACCCTGCTGCTGGAAGCACGGAATACAGCTACCCTGGCTATCTCCAAAGTAAAAACATTCTCCTAGAAGCAACTGTTCGTGGTTACAGGAGGAGTAATTTCCCAGAGTTTTGTCAACGTTGGCAGGAAAGCAGCCCTACAACCAGAGATGCTCTGTATAGAAGTTGGGTGGATACTTTGAATCATAAATGTGCATACATATTAAACAAATAAGATACAACAAATGTCATGTGTGAGCTTTTAAAGATGCTTGTAGGTGTATTTTTGAACTTAAGTGAGAGCCAGGCTAGCTGTTTCCCTGTGCTTCCAGTCTTTATGCTAAGCTAAGCTAATCACCTTCCAACTCCAGCTCTGTACTTGGGACACAGACATGAGAGCGATATCTCATCTCACTTGCAGAAAGAAAGCAAGTAACCACATTTCCCAGAACTATTCCTTTAAGGGACATTAAAGACAAATGTGTAAAGCACATAGATTGCATATTGTACAGATCCTGCATGAAGGTAATATGCAAATAAAATCTGCTGCTGCAAAAACCCCTTTTCACTGGGTTTAAGACTGTTTGGTATTTAAAAAGCCTTTTATTTAATTAAATTTGATGACTTTCACAGACTTTCAGTGGTCTGAAGACATCCTGAATATGTGCAAAAACAGGAAAGAGCAGAAATAAATCAGCATTTACCAAATCACAGGAGGGCATAACTTACATTCTAGATGCATCCTTTTGTCTGTGGCACGTTAAGCTCCTCTTCCCAAAGTCTCCATCCTGTGGTTACAAACACACAAACGGGGCATGGGGTTAGTAAAAGTAGACTCGCTGGTCGTCATAATATCAAGACACACACACTCATGCCATCTTTCACCATTGTTATGTTTGGCAGTTGGCAAGGCTGCGAGCCTGCGGCCGGGCTGACAATGCAGTCACTGTAGGGGAGATCGTTCACAGTCAAGCTAACGGGCTAAAGAATGAGCTAACTGCTCAGATATGGGACGCGTTCGTAGGCTTTGCAATAGACTCATGCATGAGCAGACAAGCAGTGTTTTGGCCACGACAACACAAGGCTCCATTCAGTTCTCCGAGGAGGCTCTGGTACACACAAACACACACGCACCATTATCATAATCATCATCATCCTAGGAGCTCTCATCTGCTTCAAAACATGTGCATGGTTAGTTATACACACACACACACACACGCACACACACGGAGAAAACAACCCAGACGTGGAGCATTCCACTACAGTAGCATTCCATATGTTTGGTTAAGCACAGAGAATCCAGATTTAAGACTGGAGTCTGGACTGAATTTAAAGGATGAGAGAGAGGGAAGTGAAGGGAGGGGGAGAAATGAGAAAGAGGAGGGGAGTACTGAAGGAGAACATTCCTGTGAACTGGAAACAGCAACAGGACTCTCAGGTATGGACATAACTGTACAATAGAAACTAACATTACATAAACCATGCATTCGAGAGTTTACTGTCATGCTCGACTTTTGAACCAACGTGGACGAGAGGCTGCTCAGAATAAACGTGGGAACATCTACTGTTACTGTATATTACAACTGATCAAATGCCTGTGTGTGCTGATGAAGGCCATGTGATATTTTAAAGCCCCAGAACAAGCAAGTATGTGAACCTTGAGACTGTTTTAAGAAGAAAGAAGAAGAAATGGGAAAAAGAAAATGGCAGAAAACAGATATTAAAGCACATGAGGCTATAGCTAACAATTATTTTTATTATTTTCAATTATCTACTGATTATTTACCCAATTAAACAATGGATTGTTTGATCTATAAAATACCCCAAAACAGGAAATCAATTTATCTACTACTTATTTTACCTCTAAAAGCATGATGTAATCAAGTTTCCCTTTGGTAGTCATTTAAACTGTCCAGAAAGAGCTTTCTCTGTTGACTTACAGGCTAAACTACAGTAACTGAGGAGATAGAGGCAAGTGATGTACTCAATGACATTTCGATCATGTAAGTAGCTACTGATGGACACGGAGCACCAGTCTTTTAGTTGCTGCTGCCACTCTCATCTCTCCTCTGTTTGTTCCTACACATCTTCTCTCAGGAAGAAGACAGCCCTGCTGCTCTGCCGCTCAGCTCCGTCATGTTAGATTCATGAGAGCAGCAGCATTGACGTCGGTACACAGGTTTTGCTGAATCATCTGACATTCTCACGCTATACAAAAACGTTCCCACACTGCACAAAACCCCCATGTATAGTTCCACTCAGCACAAAGCCGGCTGCCTGTGTGCTGTGCGATCGATAAATACTCGTGTTGATTAAAATATGTGATTATACAAATGAGATTCGGCACATTCTTAGCAATCCAAAAGACGCCAAATACCCCTGGGGACCACAGACCGCATGCTTGTCTGTGTTTGTATGTGTTTGTTGGGGTGTATGTGTGTAGAGGGGGGGGTCGGAGCTATTCATTCAGACAGTTATCCAACCCGTAACCAAGCAAAACTGAAAACAGCTGTCTCCTTCTCATCCCTCACTCCCATTCGCTTCCCCTCACGCACACAGCGTGTCAGGTTGGAGAAGATTCGTTCTGTTACTCAGCAGAATTAACTGAAACAGTGTGAGGCGACACTTCTTCCAGATTCAGTCCCAAGTCTACAAACAACCTTCAGCCTTCAGCTTAGTTAACAGATTTTTTTTGCAAAGTAAGTATTATTTCCAGTACAATGCATGTACACAAGTTTTTAATTAACATGAGTTGATGTATCATAATCAGAACTTGAGAACTATCTTGTAGGGCTGCATGATATATTGTACTTAAAAATAGTACATAGAGTAACTTTTCACATGAATAAAACAAAAACTAACAACTAATAATTTTAAACAGTAATATTGATTTATTGCCCAGCCCTAAAATATTGATTATCTGATGGCATGTTATTTCTTTTTTGCTGAACTTGAACTTGCAAACTGCATTTTCATATCAGTTGTCCATTTTGTGGCAGAACAAAATCAAAAATATTAAGTCAGTGCATCCTTTTAATTCAAACAAAACATCTTGAACAGATTCAAATTCAATAGATTTGTATTCTGTGAAAAGCTTCTATGGTGGTATTGGACCAAATTAAATCCAGGGTTTTTACAATTTTTCCCCATTATGTATCATCTTGTTATAATTCTGCTGTTTTTGCCATTATATAGAGCTCCAAAAATGACATTCTGTGACATGTGCGTCTCATTTTGACCACAATGTCACTCGTGTTCTGTCCCTTTTTTTAAAACAAACACTGTAGTCCGCTCTGCATTGTCCTCAATAAGGAACATTGCTGTTCCTGTACAATCTGTGTCAACATGTGTTATGATTATCTGTCAAAAGTTGTCTGCACCAATGTCATAAAGATATATTCCTGCACATTTATCAGTCTTAGCATAGGCTATTTATTATGCACTTCTTGTCCTGACCCATAATGCATGTCCAGTCAGTCTGTTACTACAAACGTGTCAAACAGAGCAGAAATCTCTATTGAAGGGGCAACGCCACACTTTCACATTCATTGTAAACATTTTATCGTGTAATGTTTATCTTTGAGTACGCCTTTATCACACATGGAAGGCTGTTGATAAGATATCAACATATACTTCTGGGCACTTAAGCTTACACTTTCCAAACACACACAGTATATGTGAAGCCACCTATCCATCCATCCACACACGCACACTCACATATATATACAGACGCCGATGTGTCATCATACCTTTTAGGAGATGCTTTAACCTACCTTTGGTCTGACTGGTACCAAGAGCACAAAAACACCACAGATGCTCTTTAAGTGTTTATATTATCCACATACTTTTAATCAACTATTTTTAAATGCAAACTCAGCCACATACAGAGTTGCTACATTCAAATCTAAGTGGCTGTACCAGTTCTTCTATACAGAAATAACTCTGTACGTGTCCGTTAGCCGGCTTGAATGGCAGTGTTTTACAGCAAAATGGATGCATTCTAATGGAGCGCGGAAAAAGAGCGTCAAAAGAGAGGGACAGAGGAACCCCCGTCAAGTAAAACAAGAGAGGAAACGAGGGACAACGAAAGAAGGGGGAAGAGAGAGATCATGTTCAATTTCCTCCGCTGGAGAACATTTCAAGGCCTGAAACTCCATCCTGGGTTCCACTGGCCAGGCGGGCCTCGTTTGCATGGGAGCCCATTTCCTGTGAGTGATTAGCAGGAGTGTGTGTGTGTGTGTGTGTGTGTACGCGCACACTGGGGGTTTCAGTTCAGAGAGGTCTGGGGTTGTTTTGTCTGCTCGGGGTAGGAAAGGAATGCCCAAATCAAACACAGTGAACAGGATGCCTAGAGAGAGAGAGAGAAAGAGAGAGAGAGAGAAGGACAAGGGATAGAGACAGAGGAGAGAAAGACGGAGCGCGCAGATGGGAAGAGACAGGAAGCAGAGATCCAGAAAGCAGCAGAAACAAGGAGCTAACAAAAGAAAGGAGGAGGGAACACCGGAGGAGCAAGAGAGCAAGAGATTGATTTTTCATTTGTTGCCACTGAAGACTGTGAACAGCATTCCTCCTGCTGCTATTTGCATTCCAGCGCCGCAGCAAGGTGGAGTTGAAGAATTTTGTCTACAAGCTGTCAAATAGAAAATCATCCACCTCCTTTAAACTTCACCGTGAACCTGCAGAACCTGTCCTAATATCTAATGACTTTCACCCCTCCAGCCCTCACCAGTTCCGCAAACAACAGCTGAGGCTTTCACACACTACTGCTGACTAAACAGATACGATTAGTGTCAACTATTATTCATTTATACAACAACGGTAACATGACAGCTTGAAATATCACAGAACACCTTCACTGGCAACACATTCACAACACAGTAACCTCCTGGCATGTAAACTAGGCAAAATGTGAAGAGTATTTAAAGGTCAAATCCACAATTTGAGGATAAACAAGTAGAAAGGCCTGCCTTGACAGAATCTATAGTATTTAATATAGATCTTAATAAATGTAATAATGATACTTTATTGATCAGCAGGGAAGCATTTGAGAATTCACTTTAGCAAGTCAAAGAGCAGAGTCGGCTACATAAAAGCTGGTAAGCATTTACTGTCTCGTTCAAGGACAGTTCAGCAAAGTTATCGCCTGGCACGGGCATCTCAATATAACCTATTTTGAAGTCAATCATTTTTTCCAGCAAGTCATTATGGTCTCAATCGCTAAATTCAGGCCCTCTAATAAGTGTGCTAGTGGTCATTTTGGAAATAATTGCAGAAAAGACTATGAAACAGCCTTCAGACCTTCATGTAGGAAAACAGAATTGACAGAAAATATAAATAAACAGTTAACTTAATAATTAAAATATATATTTTTTTTAAATGTCTGGAGGGAGAGGCAATGTGTTGTGCAGACTTTTTGTTTCCCCTTGTATTTCTTTAAATCCTGGCTACAGCCCTGTACACACTGTTTTACTAAATAACTAGAAAAACTTTACTGGTGCACTGTGCCTCTCTTATTTCCCAGCAGTTTCAAAGTTCAGTTTCCAAACACTTCCTTGTGTTGTGTGCGAGCTGGACCCTGCCCATGCAGGAGTGAGCCATTCCTTGACTGGCAGAGCAGAATTGATAGGCCGCTATTGTTTCCTTTTAAGGTCAATTGTGTCTCAAATGCTTGGCATGGTTGGGAGTGCAGATGCAGCTGGCTGGCAGGAGAGATAAAACACTAATTTAACTGCATTCTTCTGTGCAGTCCACACCTAGAGAGAAAAAGAGGAAGGGAGGCACGGAGAGAGAGAGAGAGAGAGAGAGAGAGAGGAATGAGAGAGAGTGGGTGAGAGTAGTTAAGGAGAGGAGATGCGAGAGGCAACTGGGAAAGATTTGGAGAGGTTTAGACAAGGAGTGAAATGAGGACAACAAAAAAAAAAGCATAACTAGAGGGAGAAACCAAGGAGGTAAAGACTGCGAGTTTGTCCAAGTGGGTGGGCGAGAGTCAGTCTTTGCCACGGATTTGAAGCTCTGCAGTATCCTTGTTTGGCCAGGCAGACAAAACACGCCACCACATGTGGTAGACCTGTTTGTCAAGGCCACAAGATGAGGGGTATGTACACACACACACATACTGTACACATACATACCCACACAGAGACCTCAACTTCTCACAGGGTGACAAACCATGCTGCATAATTCATCTCTTGGCCCTTCGAGTTTGTAGATTTGATTCCTCGGCCAGCAAACATACTGCACCCACTCAGTGTGAGTTACTCTGAATAAAAGCATCAGCTCTAAAATACAATGTTTAAGTATTCTGCGGGGAAGGAGGAAGGAGAGGGGAGGGGGCGCTGACGGCCAGACCGGCTTAGCTTCACAAATAAACCCAGACTCTGGGAGAAAGAGAGGGAGCCGGCTGAAGGTTGGATCATAAAATATGCCTGGTATTCCACAATGTTCCACAGTGCACAAATGAGCCACTCAGGGACTTGGGAGTGTTATGGGATTCCTGTGAGGCTCCTGTGTCTGAATGTATCCACATACACACACAGAACACACACAAACATATGCACAAAAAAAAACCCTCAGCCGAGAGTGGGCCAGACAGTGTGTTATCCAATGACGAGTGCATATTGACCTATAAAAATCACAAGAAAGCAAGGGATGAATAGTTAAATAATTACCTTCTTTACTATAAATACCAACTAAACTTTAGTTAAATGGTGTCATTTGTGAAACAAGCAACATCAGTTATCCAAATGTTGAGTTGGCCGTATAGTGATGCACAGACACAACAAGAGAAAAGAAGTGAGGGGCAGATGAAGGCCAGAGGGGTGCCGATGACTAGCTCATAGTCTGAGTCGCTGTGTATTTGTCTGGGTCAGAACGGTAGAGTACTTGTGTAATCATTTTGAGTCATCCAGAGTGTTAACAGAAATGTTAGTGAGTCAAACTATTTTAAAATTGAGTCAGTTAATCAATAAGTCGAGCAAAAATGCTGACAATTTGATGGTTACAGGTTTTCAAATGTGAGAATTTGCAGCTTTTCTTAGTCTTAGATTATAGTAAATAAAATATTTTTTGAAGATTTGGACATTTGGGAAACAGTCAGATCAGTTTTCTTATGTTTTATAAACATAAAACATAAGACAATAGATAGGACAACAATTAATAGATTGATTGAGAAAATAATCCACAGATTAATCGACAATTAAAATAATTGTTAGTTGCAGCCCTGTTTGTCAATCTTTCTACTTATAGTCTGTCTCTTTAAAAATAGCTGTCCAATAAAGATGAAAAATGTCAAGAAAACAATCATTACTTGCAGCCTTCTCAGCCAAATTCTTCTTCTACTACTTCTACTACATAAAAGTTGGGCATGAAAGTGCTTCAAGCATTTCTCTTGAAGTAAAAGCTGCACTTTAGCAGTTCTGTCTATTTTTATGGCCTTGCCACGGCTCGCATTGTGCTGCTTCACTTCCCCTGGTTGGGACTAGCATGAGAAGGAGCTCCAAAAGCAATGTTGGCATGAAGGGGAAAACCAGTCAATCCAGCCCTCAGCTGCCCTTTACAAAAGGCAGAAGTACAGAGATCTCCTCCGATATAAAACCAAAGCGGAGAAGAGAAAAAAAAAGGGGGTAGAGAGGAGGGGGGAAAAGAGGCTGAAAATAGCCTAGCAGTTGGGGTCTGCATGCATCAGCACCACAATGATGAAAGCTCCTAAAACCAGACATGCTAATACACGGATGGATGGAGGAATGTAGTGAAGGATGCCTCCGGGAAATAAGAAAAAAAACATTTCACTGGTTTCAATGACAGTGGGTGAAAACAGAAGGACAAACAGGAAATAAGGGTGCTAATGATATGATATACGTCAGTAAAAGTGATGTTGGAAGTTCATTAGATTTACCAACCTCTTGTAGAACTGTCCACAAAGTACACAAGGAGCAAAAAATGTAGAAGTTCAATAGAAAGATGAAAGACAAAACAAGACAGGAGAGGACGAGCGAAACCGAAGAGGTGGAAGTGAGTAACAGCCAGGTTGCCATGGCGTCCGAACATTCCTCTCTCTGAGAACATGTATATTTTCTGATCACAAGAAAAATAATCTGCAGGAGGAATTTTATTTTGAGAGCCGCCCTGTAGATCCAAGGCTTAGAAACAGGTCAGACAGGAGTATGAGAGTGTGTGTTTAACTGTGTGTGTGTCCCTCATACAGTTGAGGTACAAGAGCAAAGACTCCAGACTACATACATCACCGGACTTAACGCTGCCACTTGGTGTCATCTCATGTAGAGTATGTGATGATACAAGCCCGCAAAAAGTCACAGATGAGCCAATAAACAAACATCCACACACGTATACAGCTACATGTGAATTTCTAAATGCCACTTGAGTCCATCTTTTAAAATTCCCCTTCTTTGTTGAAGTGAAAGAAAAATAATGTACGTAACAAGAGCAAAATAAGAAGGATGAGACAAGTAGACTGACCTTCACAAGACCTGCCCTTAGCATGCAAAAGCCCTGTCGTTAACAGTCAGGTGCTTCTCCATATTGCCTCTTGCAAAGATTCCTCCTTCTTTTTATTCTCTCCCTTACCTCTTCTCCCACAATGAACGGTGCAGATAAATCACAGCTCACAATCATTATAAAAGTCATGTTTTACAGGTAGCCTGCTGCGTCTTGCTCTGTCTCCCTCTGAGCACTCAGCTATTTTTCACTTGGCTTTCCTCTCCTGCTCACCCACTCACTACTTCGAGGCAGAGTCTTGCTGTTTGAGAAATCTAATACACAAACACAGCCGGTATGGAACAAGTTATAGGGTGCGAAATTGGGGCAGAACAACACATTTATCTCCATTCATCCTTTTACTGTTGCATGTATATTTTAAATAGGATTGTGAAGTATGTGGATAAGTGCAAGGAAGGCAAAATGCTACAAAATTAGGAGTTGAGAACTACTACTAAAGCATAAAGAACGTGAATACACTGAAAATGAACACTGAATCATCAATAACTATTTGCCAGACTCACTAAGAGTACAAATTGGAGACAAATTAAAAGAAAAAAAAAAAAAAAAAAAGTGTCTTAGTAAGCTGTTGGATCACCACACGCCTCCAGGTCGGCTTCAGTGCTCTTTGATGTAGATTCTACAATTGTCCACTCGAAGGATGAACACCATTAGAAGTGGTTCCCGAATCCACTTTTTCCTACCGAGATCAAAACATGAGAGGTGTCAGACACAACAAAGCGCAGGACAGACAGCACGCACGCCGTTTGATGTCATCTCTTTGGGCCTCGCTCAGAAACAGCAGCGGCAGTATCAGAACAGCGAAAAGCATTATTTGATATTCTAACTCTTCGCTCTCTTATGAGTTTGGTTCGGTGTCAGTGTGTGAGGGAGACTCAAGGAAAACATTTAGCATTTAGCTTCGGGTTTCAGAGACTTCAGTGACTCATGACCTCTGGATGAATCGGACCTCTGCTGGGCTCTGGACTGGTACCGCTGCAACGAACTCCTGCCAACCGTTGTCACGTTGTAGCCATCTGACTACAAATAACAGACTAAAACTTCTAGGGAAGAGAGGGAGTAACTATTATGCCACAGAACAGAGGTTGAAAGAGACGTATTGCAGCTCTCGGCACATAAACACTCATCAAATTGTAGTGATGGTACCCAAGACATACAAACCCTGCTGCTGGGTGAAGGACTTTGGTTCAACATTTAGCCTTTTATGGATGTTATTGAGGTTTAGGACTTAATGGAAGGGGGGGGGGGGTTAGACATCTGTGTCAGTATGTAGGTGGCACAAGGAGGTATTTTCATGTGTTTTTACCATCTTTCTTGGTTTTGGCTCCATCAAAGCGAGGAATGTATAGTTCTGTGCCATCTTCCACCACCAGCATCACAAGACTGATAGGAAGTAGAGCGTGATGTTCACCTTTCCTCCCCTCCCTTGATCACTGTCTGTCTGGCTGCTCGGTGAGATCTCTAGGAAGAAGAATGCATCTTGAACCAGACTGGAATGGCTCCTGAAATATGCCAAATATGCCCCTGACCCCCCTCCTTTCCTGAATACGTAGGCCCGCTCCATAGCCCACCCTCCTTCCCCTCGAGTCCCCCAACCCACAGCATTCCTGCGCTGTACACAGCACTGAACGCACGCATACTTGCGATACAGATGACCCGCTCACATAGAAAATGTTAAGGACATTAATAACACAAGTTTCCACCCAGCTGACCCAGACATGCCTTTTAAGGGTAAGCAGTTCAGATTTCTCTTTTCATTAACTTCCAAAAATACTCCTGGACCGAGCAGGAGAAGGGGGAGTGACAGGAAAAAGGGGAGGGGGGGTCCTCCTCTTTAGCGAGGCGAAAAGAGAAGGAGAGAGTGTGTGAGACAAGATAACAATCGTAAGGAGAGAGGGGAAATATTGGCCTGTTGAGGAGGAGATTCAAGAACACCTAAAAAAATAAAAAGTGTGGCTGAGGAATTTACAAGAAATGTCTTAACTTTAGCTCTCCCCTGTTAAAAACTTCTCAGTCCCTCTCTCTCCCCTCCCTCTCTCTGCCTTGCTGTGCCTCCTACATGCTTTTGAAGTCTGTTTCCTCTGCACTTCTTTCCTCTTTTCTTCCAGGATCCACAAGGTAGCCATTTTTGAGGAGCCTGTACAGTGTAGGAACAAAACAGGCGCACGGGGGACCTTCTGTAAAACAACTTGTTGGAGGGGCTGAAATGTCCAACAGAAACTTTAATCCCACACAGGAACCGATTGGAAAAAAATAAAAAGCCAAAAGCCAAGAGGAAACTCGTGTGTTTCAGGTCAACCTGAGAGCATGTAAAACACAAACACGGTAGCGGAGTGACCCACATTATTAGTCAATGTGGTCCAAACTCCAGCCATGTGGGGGCAGCTGGCTTGGCCGGGCCACTGATTAAACATTAGAGGACTTATCACCTGCAGCTATCAGGATATATCTTACAGCCACAAACCCGTTCTTGGCAGGAGCGCTTGGTTAATACACTGGCACTCAGCACGGAGGGTGAAGGGTTTCAGAGAAGGCAAAGGGAATCACAATTAAGAGTATGAACCTCAAAATACAAAGAACACTACTGAGATAACAGGAAATGGATAGTGTGACAAGTTGCGATGAGATTGCATCCAATAACAGATAATGTTTTTGTTTGCGAAAGCACAAAGAGACAGACACCAGACTTCAGAAGATGACTCACGTGAGAAACCCTGTGCCCTGTAAAATCTGAAGACTAAACAAGCTGATTCACAGCACAGTATACCTTGATGAGCCTCCACCATTGACTGAAGATCTAAAAACTATGGCGCCCACTGGAAGCAGCGGAAGAGCTGGAAAAAATGTCAAACATATGTTAATCATCAACCAACACGACCGCAAATAATAAATTACATTCTGGTGTAGCATCTACGGACTTGACGCTAACTACGTCTCTGTCTGTTCCCTTTTGATAAGGAAATGGTGGACGGTCGGGAAGCCAAAATGAAGACCAGATGATGACTTCCCCCCCCTCCCTCCTCTTCAGTTACATGCCATAGTTTAAGAAGCTTCACATGGTCAACAGCAGGGCAGCTGCCTGTGTTCGTAGACTGCAGGGGAGCAATGGGTGTTCATAAATTAAAATTCCTGAAATACGGCGCTAGGAGGCAGTTTGGAAGTCTGGTCCGTGTCAGCATTACAACCTGTGCATAATTTCTGAGAAACAGTGATAAAAGAAGTATTGAAGACATCTGTTAAGAGCCTGAACACGTCTAGTGTCTGTGCCAGTTGTGTAGCTTGTCATGAAAGATGCCCAGAATTTATTTGTTGTCCAGAATCTGCTGATGCTCGACGTTTTGTGTACTAACAGACACATGTTTTTAATGTCTGTCTGTATACAAGGGTTTAGGAAGACTAAAGTAAATTTAGCTACTGAAAGGTCATACATTTGCTGTCATGCTAACCTCTCGGCGTATCCAGTGGCTCTCAGCTACATATAGAGCAAAAGGATTTACAAACATAATAGGGAGAAGCACGATTATAGCTCTCTATTGAGCTGTAAGGATTTCTTCATAATTACAAAGGAAAGGCAATGTCTGACTGCCAAAACTGGCTAGCCAGCTTGTCACATATAAAAGAATACGAGGAAATGGAAATGTGTCATTCGGAGTGCCCAGCGGCACTGAGGGATCAGTAAAATGTACAAAGTTGATCATTTTACAAGAGCCACTTTTGCCAAAACAATTCCAATTTCATAACCATCCACTCATGCAACATATTTGATAACCATCCAGAAAGTCAGACCTGTGCAAGTCAGTAAATACCAGAGATGTGAGTTTGGCTGACTGGTTAAATGGGAGTCAGAGTTACACAAGCTTTCAGCAATGCTGCTGAATATTATGACATGCATTACAAAATCTAATATACTACATACAGTCATAAAGTTGTGTGGTAAATGAAAAACTAAGACGTGGATGCCTAAGATTTGTTCAACTTTTTCAAAATTTATGAAGACTTTTGGAACAGATTGATTGTGAGAACTGTGACAAGTAATCAGAATATTTTTGATTGGATTATATGCAGCAAATCAAAATCATGAAAAGGAAAAAAAATTACTAAAAAAACAAAAACAAAAACAAACTGGACTGACTGCAAAAACTAAAATAATTAAAATTACAAAAGAGTTTATTTCATGTAGGGTTGGACAGACAATACTGTGAGACAATAAAAATGTATCTATTATAAGAGATTCTGCTATATTGTAGCCATCCTTTTAAAATTTCTGGGTGTATTATGTCACTGTGGGCAATGCAGAAAAGTAATGAGCAGAACAGATTTATGGTTATATCATATGATTTTTTTTTTTTTTTTTTAATTTGAAGTAACTTTATTTGT
Source organism: Thunnus maccoyii (assembly GCF_910596095.1). Taxonomy (NCBI): domain Eukaryota; kingdom Metazoa; phylum Chordata; class Actinopteri; order Scombriformes; family Scombridae; genus Thunnus; species Thunnus maccoyii. The sequence goes on from NC_056548.1 coordinate 13,245,671, forward strand.
TGTTAGGTATTTAAATCATTGGATTGGTCCAAAAGTGGTTCTTTTATCCAGAAACTGTGCTATATCACAATATATACCGATCAATATAAAAATCACACAGAGGGCGACTTTATCCATATCACATGCTCCTGATTTCATGTCACGTGTCTGATATTTTCTATTGACGTGTTCATCTCGTCAAACAACAAGGCAAAATATGGCAGTTCACTTGAATTAAAAAGGCATATGGCACATTAATATACAAATATATATTTAAACAAGCTTAATTAGAACTGAAAACAGATTAACTGCCCAATCTTTTAAGATTCAATTGCTGTGTTATCATGGATATTTCCTGCAGTATACCAGATGTCGTACAGTCACGGGGACCTGCGGCCTCCGTCACAGCTGATCTCCGTGATCAAGCTGTTTGGTTTGGTTCACAGTCACCTGCAGCACAGCCGTGTTGAGGCCTCGCTGAGTGAGTGACCGCTCCATTGCCGGACAGAGAGAGCCCATCAGAGCAGCCGGTAATGAGGAGGTTGTTTGGCACGCTTTGGGGGACTAACGAGAGGGATTCATTCACACTCAAACACACACATGCAGAAGAGGTTGTATGAACAGAATCCATTCTTGCTTTGACATGGAATTCTTAGAGAGTGAGAGCACATATCTGTTGAAATGAGTTGCTCTGTGTGTGTGTATGTGTGTGTGAGAGAGAGAGAGGGAGTGTGAGTGTTAATGAGAGGCCGAGCGAGGCGTGCGAACACTTGGAGCTGAAAGGTACTTCTGGCTACTACTCGCTGAGTGATTGACACTCTCAGCCTCTAGTATCTGATGACAGATCTACATGGCTGGGAACAGCACCAAGCAAAAGTGCCTTGGCACGCAGACATACATGCACAGACACACACACACACACACACACTAACACACACACACACACACAAAACGGACCCACAAATACACACCAAGTTCAAGTAGTTTGAACTCCAGCTGAAATCACAGAGCCCTGCCCTGTCAGTGGCCCACCACACTGATAAAGAAAGCTGGCAGGGAGGGCAGGCAGGAAGAGGAGAGAAACGGGGGGAGGTGAGGGGAAGAGAGGGGAAAAGGGATATGAATGTCCAGTAGAGGACAAAATATAGGGTGTGAAGGGAAAAAGAAAAGAGTTAAGGAGCAGAAGAGGTTTAGAAAGGAACCAACAAAGAGGCTTTACTCATTAGCTACATACTGTATGAATGTAGAACAGTTTTTCATCTTAATTGATATAAAATAGAAAAGCAGCAGGTCTTCAAATTTGACAAGCTGGAAAACAGAGTATTGAGTATTTTTGCTTGATAAGTGACTCAAATGGTTAATTAATTACTGCTTAATTGTTGCTGATGATTCATTTTCTGTTGATGGACTTATTGTTTCAGCTACACCAACGCAGAGATTAGCAACACAAAGGAGCCTAAATATACAGACAAATACACATGTGTACGCAGCACAGAGGAGTTAGAATACACTCAAGAGCCTTATTTTCATGATTGATTAGTCTGCCTATTACCTTCTTGATTGACTGAATAATCATTACATTGTTTAAATGTCAAAAAAATAGTAAAAATGTGCCCATCATAATTCCCCAGAGCCCAAGTTTATGTCTTTTAACATTTTGGGACCATGTTAGTGTTTTCACTTTAACATGTTATCGCTTGGATAAATCAATTATCAAATTATCTGTCGACTGACTAACCGATTACTCGCTGCAGCTCTATACAATACGTACACGCACAGTGTCACACAGGCGTCTTTATGGCAATACAACTTTGCTCAGACTGTAGGCAGTCTCAGCTTCTCCATTATTTGAAAGTGATCAGATCGGATTTAGGTGTCCAGACATCACCAACCTATCTTCATGGGTTGCTGTGGTAACGATGTAGGTGTTAGTAATTATGTATGCTGGTTACATGGCTTTCCGATGCGAAAGCATGACAAATTCCAGCTTTACCTGTACAGAAGCCACCGACAATTTATTTCAGCATCTGTCCACCGACTGTTGTTCTGTGTTGTCCTTTATACAGCTTTGCTAGTATCAGCATGGATCCTGCTCAGCTGCTATGATGCACTTCCGTCACTCTGGATTTTACGTTGTGTGTCACGTTGTGAATGACGCAAAAGACACTTTGAAATCTGATTTGAGCAGCCAGAGCATCCGGAATCAGACGCATCTGGAGAAATTCGATTGGAATTGCATTTCAAACCACCTCCAAATGTGGCTTGGAACCGATTTGCAAAAAAAATAAAAAATTGCATTTCATGTGGTTTTTTTTTTGCTGTCCAGACATTCTAAAATCAATCTGGATACAATCTGGATATGCCAAAAAACAGATTTGGGCTGGCAGTCTGAACAAGGCCAGAGTTATTTTCCTGCAAGTCTGCTAATAGACAGACAGCAACTCCAGCTGGCCTGCGTATTGTCAACAGCAGCCTCTGTCCCGGATACTGAGCCTATTATTGCATTATCACAAAACACACACACGCACACACACACATTCACAAAAGGGTATACACTCACAGGCTGTGTGTGGGCTTTAATACAAGACTCTACGAGACCATGATTCATCTGTGCTATTTCAAGGAGGCCCCCTTTTTGTAACGCCTGCAACATCACTCTGTGTCCTGTGTGCATCCTCCACTGCTCTATTCCTGGGTGAGAGGGTTACCGAGGTTTAAAGTGAGAGTCTTCCACTAATAATAACCACCAACACCAACACCATCCGGTTCTAATTCAATCTGAGAGATCTATTACAGTTTATTAGGATGTATAGGTTACACTGCACAGATACTCGCTGACTTTCTTTTCCAATTTATTCCTTTGGGAACAAACACCCTACACTAATATAGACTATTGATTTCATGGGTTAGTTACCAGTATTAGGCTAATACTCAATATAAATGTTTTAATATTGGCTAATTCTGTCGTGAAGGATTTACAATAGAATAAAGGCAAATGATTGAAATTGCGACAGACAATTTAAGGATATTTTCCATCCATTTTAGCGACAGAAATATAAAATTTTCCAGTTTCTTTTCATGCACTTGCAACTCGTGACGTCAACTGTAATTCCACACTGATGTGCTCGCACTACACTAACAGCAGGGGCTCTGTGCATAAACCTTGATGTGCAGAGTGGCAGTAATACTACCACCGACAGGCTTGGGTTGGACATTCCCAGCGGTTTGATTCTCCCAGGCAGAAAACCTCAATATTTTAATTTAATCCCCAGAGCAGTCATTTAGCCACTCCGCAATCCCCAGGTCCAGTGCTTAGTCTGATAATTACCCTTATTGGACACCCATAATGATTAGTTTTTGGTTTCACCCAAAGCAGTACAGGCAGTTTCATAGGGCGGTCGCGGCGTTCTGCGGAGTGGAAAACCAATCATGCGTGGTATAGCTCATGTCGTAAAAGAGAGAGGGGTATGATTATTACTTTGCATGGCAGGCGACAACTCCTGGACAGGACATGGTGCAAACTCTGTCTTTGTGTAACTTTCACTTTTTGGCATCCAGGATACTTTAAAGATCGCAAAACAGGTGGTGGTGGCGGCGGCCCTCCTTCTGTGTCAATATTAACAACGATCATCGGACCCAGCTATCATGTTCAATTAAAAGAACAAAGGTCAAAGAGGATGAGAGGGCATTTGACGGGAATTATACCCACTGAGAGCCAACGCAACCAAACCGAACTAGGAACATACCTTCCCGACACTGTAAATGCGCGGATCAAGCGGTAATCAGGGAAAATCTAGACATCTCACTCTTCGCTTTGCTGCTACTCTCATTTGATTTTCCTTTTTGCGTTTCTCCCGACATTTCCAAACTGACAGCATATTACCGAACTGCAGACATTCCCTCCACATGCGGTGTAATAATCCACCCCCAAAATACCGTAGGAAACCCTTTCACACATGGATCTGAACATCCACCACCATGACAGGCTGACGTGCAAGTGCCTGTGCAGAATCCAAGAGGAAAGTGGGCTCACAGTAGCGCAAGCTGGTAGCTCAGCTGGTATAATCTACAGCTGGCTGGGAGGGTGAGCCTTACTGGAAAGTCATCAGTGATTTTTTTTTTGTCTCCTTCATGTCTGAAACAGGTCAAGACAGGTCCCCTCCATCTCCTTCCCTCCCTGTGCTGCTCTTTACGAGCCCCACCTGGCAGATTAGTATTCCACTACTACAACTACCTCTTCTGCTGTTGACACATGCACACACACACATACACATGCACACACACACACACACACACTCCTCTATAGGTGTTGTGGTTAAAGGCAGCACATAAGTTACTGTTCAGGCTCCGCCACCTTGGTTTCATACAGGTAATGTGTGGCCCATGCAGCACAACACATTCCACCACATGTGAAGAAAAGCAAACTCACATATACACAAACAAGCACAGCGAGCAAGTCTTGCCACACTCTTTGTTGACTTAACAAATAATCCAAAAGGGCTGCTTTACTAATTGTGAAAAAAGCCCATCACATTTTCCAATACCTGCAGGTGACATTTTTAAATTGCTTATTTTGTCTGCCAAACAGTCTGAAACCCCAAAATATTCATATAAAAATCAGATGAAAGCAGCAAATCCTCACATTTGAGAGGCTTGTAGCACAGAATGTTTAGCATTTTTGCTTGATACTTACTTCTATGATCAAAACTGTTGTCCACTGAACAAATCGTGAGATCCGAGGCCAATTCAGTCCTTTAACAACAGGGTTGTCCACCATCTAAAGATCAACCACTGCACACAGGAACATTTGCACAACTCATTTGTCATTACTGCAACCATTAGATGATTAATCGATTAGTTGACAACTAATTTGATGAATCGATTAATCATTTTTTAAGTAAATATTTTCTGAATTCTTTAGTCTTCTATGATAGTAAACAGAATATCTTTGGGTTGTGGACTGTTGGGCTGTTAAAAACAAGACGTCATCTCGCGCTTTGGGTAACAGTGATCGACAATTGTCACCATTTTCTGATATTTTATGGACCAAACAGCTAATCAATTTATCGAGAAATTCAGCGACAGATTAATCGATAAGGAAAATCATCATTAGTTGCTGCCTTACTCCGGTTTCTGTCAAAATAGCTTAATTAACAGTAGACACATTGCACAGACCTGACAACAAAGTGTAAAATCAACACATTATTCATCCTGTACTCTGTGAGCATCCTCAACTGGTCTGTTACTGGGTGAATATAATATCTTTATAGTGACTTGTGATGCTATGGTGCCCAAATTGTGATTAAAAAATAAATAAATAAATAAAAATATCCAGCACATACCTAAGCATACCCAGTTACTAACATAATATGCCACATCTCCCACAAAACATACAGCGTCTCCTTTATGTAAACTTAGTGTGGGGAAATACATTGAAATATATTTGTGTGTATGGCTAAACACAGTTTTCCTGCTTTTATGTCCCTGTATGTTGAAGGAAATGGGGCCAAAGCAGTGGTTGTGGTAGTCCAGTACAAAGTCTAGATATCCTTGCTTACATAATGTCAACAAGAGAAAGTGAAACATTATGACTTCATTCATAAAAAAAAAAATACCCTGAAATTCCTGACGACTTAAGAAATAGAGGAAACGGTTTGAGTAACCAAGTGTGGTACAGTGCATAAAAAGATGGCCTAATGTCCTTTCCAGTGGCCAATTTAAACATGAGCTACATGAATATCATGAGTATGTCAAAGCAGCCTACACTTCAACCATTTTTTGTATGTTTTCAAACCCATTCTGAAGTTAGCTGAAACATATTTATGCTGTACTGTATGAAAAAAAGCCTCGTCTTGTGCGTAGACACTAGCAAGTCGCAAACAATGTAACTATTATACCGCCAAATACGTGAAACATTGTAAAAAAAAAAAACTGCAATGTGTTCATAAAATAGGATGGAAATGTTGTACGCACCGCTACATTTTAACCACCTGAGGTTTTCGCCGCAATCCTGGATGCTTCATTTTGGCTAAAAAGCGAGCAGAGGAGGAGGAGGAGAAGGACAGGGAGGAGGAGGAGGAGGAGGAGGAGGGTTGAAAAACTTGCCGCAGTTCAGACTTCTGCAGTCCCGACTGACTGGGTCCAACTCAGGAAGCCGCTGTCTGAGCCCCAAACCCTGTTCCCGTGTTCACCACCCAACACAAAACACACTTAGACATACAAAGACTCCAACTTTACCTTCGCTGGTCCGCCGCCGGCTCACAAACAGCAACAGTAAATCCACAACTTCACACGGCGTGAGTTCATGCGGACGGTAGTGCGCGCTGCTGCCGACAACACGGCGAGGACAAGTTCATCCACATATTCTCAGACAAGACCAGAGGCTTGGAGGCGGCAGGGGGGGGACTGCTTCTTTGGTTTCCCCCTTTCCCCGAATCGCTTTCGTTGGTCCTTTCCTCTCGGATATTCCCCTCCCTGGTCCGTTTGAGATCAAACCATCACATTCCACCGCGTCCTTAACAATGAAAAAAGGTGGGTTTTCCTTTTCTGCTGCCGGAGGACCCACCCCTCGGGATGACTCTGCCCGGTCTGACCGCAAAGAGAACGCCCTTCCCGGCTGCGAGGTCCCGCCTCTCTCCCCCCACATAACATACGCAAGTCAGGCCGGTGAGGAGGAATGAATCCAAGCTGAAGTTGTGTGAGTGGCGAGAGTAATATACTCTCTCTCTCTCTCTCTCTCTCTCTCTCTCTCTCTCTCTCTCTCTCTCTCACACACACACACACACACGCACGCACACGCACGCACACGCATACAAACACACAATTTTGAACTGAACAACCTAGGGTCAGCAAAAAACTCATACTGAGTACCCGAAATACTCCATAAGCCTCCAATGCAGTATTATAGCACTATTTCAATGCCATTGAAGATCAAACTCTGTATAAGCCTAGCATTGTGTATCACAGTTCCCTCCTTTTAATAAGGGCCATTAGTGATACCAAAGTTCCACGAACTCACCATAAACTCAATGAGTACAGCAGTACTACCTGTAGCAATGTTACAGGCATGTTTACATAATCAAAAGGAATAAAAATTCTTGTAAGATTGCTCTACATTTAGTATCCAATAGATAAACATATGATAAACCCTTAAGAGTTTTTGTTTGCGATGTAGTGCCCTTAAAAAGATTTACTGGTTATAAAGGTGCAAATATAACAGATAAAGTTTTACAACTTGGTCTCAGGTTATGAAATGCAAGTAGCAAAACTATCATTTACAGAGGAGTATAAAAAATAATCTCATAAAAATATGTTTTACTCTAAATAAATATAGTTTTCAAAAAGTATTTATTTTTAAAATGATGATAATGTTGTTTTGTATACTTCTATTTAAATTATATGGTGTTTTATCAATCTCATGACTGATAAATGGACTGGAACTGTATAAAGAAGGAACACCGCCTTGATGAAGGCAAGATAGCTGAAAACATTTGGTTATGTGAATAAAGAATTTTGTATTATAAAAGAGTTGTGCAACATGCTTTGATTTTGCAATGACTTGCAATGAAGCCCACACAGGTTTACACTTCATGGTGTGTGTGTATGTGTGCACTCTCAAATGTAGAAACTGTGGTGTAGAATTTGAGGGTTCAGCATGTTTTTCATTGAAGAAGCAGCCTGAAATGTATGCAACAGAGACCCTGGACCTCATCTGACAACAGTACACTCTAAGGAACCCTCTCAGTTAACTGGATTTGTTAAATGTGGCTTGATATGGACTAAAAACTGTTCATGGTTCAAGGTGTAAACCTCTGTTGCATGTTGTACTTTCTCTAGTGACATAATAATGCCCTTAAACTCTTCCTGCTCTTCCTTTAGACCATTGGAATCCTCTTAAAGTCCTTTGGTGGTCCTCTGGCCTCGTTTTGAACATTTCGTTTTAGACTTTGTAGAGAAAAACTGACATTTTTTGTGGCATTTACAGTAGGCAAAATAGTGACATACAGTCACTTCTTCCCATCTAATTCTTCGTCACAGTCTATTGCTTGGGAAGTGGATAATGTTGTGGAGTTGCAGGGTTGTTCAGCAGCTTGAACCAGGCCATGGCAAATCATTTTCCTCCCCTGAGTCCAAACCCAGAGCAGCTCTGAAAGCTCCTCAAGACAGACATGTGGATCAATCTGTGCTGTCATTCAGTGAAACCTCTCTATCATCAATTTAACAGGGCACGACACACTCTGTGGTGTCGACTGGTGGAACTGAGCATGCAAACTTTAAGTGCACTACAAGAAATGGAATAATAATCATAACAAAGGCGTATTGTTAACTTTTGTTAATTATTACAGCATGATTATGGCAGGGCAGTAATTTCTTCATCATGTCTTTATTGTCTTGAAGCTACATAACTGTGGTAGCAATTTCAGCAAGATGATAAAATACCTTTGTTGTAGTTTTATGACTGTGATAGGCAGCCAGCCAACCAGGTGAAATCCTGCCCACACACACACAGTTTGTTTTTGTATCTCTTTAGACTAATTCTTGCAAAACACTGCTTCATGTGCCTGAAGTCACTAGCAGCATACTGCTTGGTTGCTTTTGAAAGGTAACATCAGCAACATATTGTTGGTCTCTGTGAGAGGGAGAGGCTGAAAAATACAGTAATTGGATGTCACTTTCATCCGTGACCTTGACCGTGTCTTGTGTGACTTAAACGGCTGTGTAATTAAAACAACCCCTTCGTGTAGATTCCCACAGTCAAGCCTTTGTTTCCCCCTCATTAAACATCCCTCCCTCTCTAAATGCCATACTGCTCTAATCATATCATTTGACATAATGGGCTAGGCGAGGTAAAAAATAACGTTACAGTTTTGCTCTCTCCAGGTGGGGAAAAGTCCAAAGACACCCAAAGAGAAATATAATCCATTCAGAAGCTGCTGCAAGCCAGACGCATAACCAGGCATGCCCAGACACCTGAACGCCACAGCAGGAAATCCAAGCGGAGGTGTCTGTGAATATGCATGCGTTTGTCTACATATTTCTGTGTATGTCTGTCAGTATATTTCCTACATGAATGTGTCCTGAAAGATGAAGGCATAGTGTGAGATTGAAATAATGTGGGCTTATCCCTCAGTTTCCACAGCTATTAGTCTGTTCCAGACATTAAAACAACTCTTGATCTGTGAAGAAGCGAAGCACAAAAAATCCATTAGAGGAGATGAAACAGTGAGATGACATATAAGTGAAGACAGACATGGAAAATGCCTCTTTTTTTTTTTATGAGGATGAGTATCGGTCATGTTTCATCCGTCTTGAGAGGGTTGGCTCATGCACAGACAGGTTTCTGTCATTTTGGGAATTTGCTTTAATATATCAAATGATATAAATGCAAATGCATAATACAGACTGCAATCTAATGCACCAGGACATGGGGTTTCAGGGAATGTAATCTCCAACAGTGCATACAAGCTGATTCAGGAAGAGCTGTGTTCAAGCCAACATCCTTCCTAATCGCAAACATCCTTCACCAGCCAGCAGCAACATTAACTTGTTTGTCCCAATAAGAATTTGTGGATGAATAGTACAAATCATAATCACCTAACATAGTTTCTTTTAAAAAGAAAGCCCCCATGGTTTTGCTGTTTGTTTATTTCACATCTGAGGTATTTTATCTTATCCAGAGTTGATTTGCAACAACTGCAACAACAGACTAATCTCTAATAATCCTGCATAGATCACCAAAACTAAAAGCGGTCAATAGTGCAGAGTGCAAGGATCGGGTCAATAGTCACCTGACAAGATTCTTTTGACTACAAAATGATCATGTTAGAAAAGAAATTGGAGCAAAGTAGGAGGATTTTATGCCACGATATGGCTCATACTGGCGCATTAGTCTTTTATGTCCTTTTTGCAGCAGGGATAAGGATTAATGTGCTTAATTCGCTGTCCTCACAGAGTGGGTTATGGCCGGTATTTAAGCAGATGTAACCCTGATGGATCAAAATGTGGGGCAGCTTGTCATGAAGGGAAACATGCACTTATCTAAAGCGATCAAACATTCGAAGCGCTGTGTAACATCTGTGTGGAGTGCTATACACATGCTGTGTTTGAAGGGCGGATCTTTAAAGACAACCTCACTTGTACTACACTGTCATGTGAATCCAGATTGCCTAAAAATGACCACCGTTTTCTCCAGTTAAATCAGTTATGGGTGACTTCCAGCAGCAGCATACTGAGCTCTGATGTTTGAGGTCTTAATTTGGAAATACACAGAAAGTCCCATGAGACAGAGAGACCGATCCAAATCCTTTGATAGGTATTAAAAAAATCCTGTCTTAATGTCAGGTCCTATATTATCTTGAAGTACAGATGCCTCAGCCTGTCTAGCTCACCCACCCATGGCCCTCTCTTTCTCACTGCAGGGGGACATTCCTCAAAACTCAGCCTCTGGCATGCAGTAAATCTGCCTGAAAGAAACCTACATTCTCCGGTCTGCCAAGAACCCTCTGCCAGGCAATATGTGCAGCTAAACACCACCTATTTATCAATTCTCAGGTCTCATACTTGTCTGTCTGTTCCTCTTAAGTGTCCTGGATGTATAGCTAGGGCCTACCCGACTGTAAATTATACTACTTGGCAAAGACAAAGTGCCCTGGATCAAGGTGAGGTGAAGGAGCAACTGTGAAAAGGTGTTAACAGGACAAGAAGTGCTCCACACATGCAGCTCCCTCCCTTCCTGCCTCGCTGAGGAATGCATGACTTCTGACTACACAGCTCTTTCAGGGCGATTGCAAGCTATCCCATAAAAAAAAAAAAAAAAAAAAGCTATTGAGGTCCTGGCAGCATTCCCTCTCTGTGTCTCTGCACACCTGGACTAAAAGCACAACCACTCCTTTAGAGGAAGGATTCCTTAGAAAAGACATGTGCAGCAGTGCAGATCATCAGGGATCACCTGCATGAATCTGTATATGATTATTTTCTATTTTTTGAGGGCCCTTACAAGCCATATAGAGGAATCTATAGTGTTTGAGAAAAGGAATCAAATAGCATGCAGGCAGTATCCAGAGGCAGGTGTAAAGGCTATAGAGGAATTTGTGAAGCATATCACTGCTGGAACATGAACAATACACTGTAAAACAATTTGGTTGAACTTAAAAACATACCTGGGACACATATCATATAACAATAACCGTGATTCGATTACACAAAATGCCACAAAAGACCCACCCCAAAACAAAGGTTGAAGGATAGATTCACAATTTTTTCAAGTCTGTCTTAAAACAATGTCCAGGTTCTCATATGAACATTGAAAAAGGTTTTTGCTTGCTGTAATCATTCCTCTTGCTAATGCTGGCCATTAAAATATGCTTTTCAAATGAGCTTACGGTGTAAGGAGTGTGGGATAAAACCCACAGTCCTTATTTTGTGCAAAAATATATTCCAAAGTGTATCTAGGATAGTATTAGACTTCAGCAGTCTGAGTTAGTGTTTCCCTGTTGAGCTGTGGTAGAAGGATTGTAGCAAAATAGAGAATTTGGTGCTAAAAAGACTTTATCTTGGGCAGTATGAACAAGAGGAATGGTTACAGCAAGAAAAAACTGTTTCAATGTTCATTTGGACAGCTGAATAATGTTCAAAGATTAACTTGAAAAATATTGAACCTGTCCTTTAAACTGCTGCCTTAAAATGTGAGTTAAATGAACTTAATTTGAATAATTTGTTCCAAACTGGGACATGAGTTGTGAAGAGGATACTAACGTCATGGATTGCAGAAGAAACACCAGGGATTTAGCAAAGGATACACAAGTTTCCATCATGTAGGTTTTACTTAAACTGCAAATAAGAAGGGTCTCTGGAAGGTTTTAACCCTCAAACAATGCATGATGGGAGGTATACTAATATACTAATAGTTTTTCTTTGGAAACTTAATTTGATGAGTTTAGTGAAGACTCAGCTGTACATTCATTCAACTCATCAAGTCAGAAGAATTCATGTTTGGAAATTGGTTTGAAGATGAACATTAGAAGTTGGATTAACTTGTAATTTATAAAATGTATGTATTTACATTATGTTAATGATAAAAGATTTGCTGTTTCTGCTAAATTGTTGTATGATGTTTTACTAAAAACAAGATCCAACACCCTGCTTTGAAGCAAATCACATCCCTGCTTTCCATTTCATGACACGAGCAACAAGATGCAAACGTAATTTTTATTTTTTATTTATTTATTTATTTTTTTACAGTGTAAGCCTGTATACCCGGCAATGGCACTGCACATCTGGCAATCATGCAGGGCACAACCACCGAAAAGCTCTGTTCTCTTGTTCTGCTGCCAAGCCATAATAACAGCAATAAGGTTGGGGAGGCTCGTTAACCTTAATCTAGGAATTACACTGTGGCACCAGGAAGAAGAGGACGTGTTGTGTTGTGTGCTTGTACATAGGAGCTGGAGTTAAACATTTACCACGACGCGGTGGGGGTGAGCTGGTGTTACTTTGAACAGCTTTACATACATACAGAGAGTGAGAGTGGTGTTTTTAACAAAGTTCTCACAGTGCTGTACAGTTAAAATCCCTAAAATCTTGAGAGACATTTGCTCTTTTATTAGCCTCTTCTTCCCTCTTGTGGTTCAAAAGCATTACTACACACTTTCTCCAGCTGCTGACGAGCCCATAATAAGACCCCATCTAATCTCCTGACACTATTACATGCACCAAGGATTTGCCTGGATAATTCTGATGGAAATTGGGTTTTATGTGGTCTGTATTAAGAACGATGAAGGCATGCTAATGATGTTCTACGGGAATTAAACATCAATCAAATCTGCATTTGCATCATCATTCGGACTAATCAGCCCCAATCATGACTCACTCTGAGGAGGTAGAAACTTATTTAATCAGACGTCTAATATACAGCCTGTATATTAATTAGAGGTGTTATTTATATGTTTAATAATTATGAACTTAACCCTTACATACTGTTCATATTCTGACCCTTCACAGTATGGACCTGGTTCAGGCTTCATAATTAGTCTCTACACCAAATTTTGAATAAAAAAATGATTAACATTCATAAATACGGTATCAGTTGTTAAGAAATAAATGATCCTTCATTAATCTTTCAGAAAGCAGGAAGAGTGCTTATTTAGGTTTGTTTATGGAGAGACACATTCACAGTTTCACTATACTGTGGTCTCATGTTACCTGAAACAGGAGAACATAACAGCAACATCATAATTTCAATGAATTTGATTGAATTTGAAGAATGCAACAACATTTTTGAATCGGTGGGTTTCATTATAACCATGAAATTTACCAATCAACACTGCTAGCATTGATATATGATAAAATCCACATGCACTCTTTTTCTATCAAACTGCACAATCAGTATAGTCGTGTAGGTCCTGGAGTTATCTGCAGAATATTTCCACTGCCATCCTCCCTGCAGACATGTTACTGAAGATAACATACCCACCTGAACTTTGTTGTTTTCCTGGGAATCGATGGATTTATTTTACCTTATTAAGACATGTTTGTAGGTGCAGATGCTGCAAGTGTCAAGGCACCTTGTGATGCCTATGTATGTTTCATGATATAAACACTGTATTTAAAAAAAAAAGAGGATTGTTTGGTCTGGAGTACTGTGATCGCCATCTTGTGGAGTTTGTTTTTCCCTGCTGCTTGCTGACAAGCAGGTGATTTACAAAAAATGCCTGTTTTCTCTTTGACGCTTGCCTGAAGAATCTTGTAGGATCTTGTAGATTGAAATGTTGCCTTGAAAAGAGAAAAAGAGAATTGAACTATTTATTTGGAGCCTAACAATGTGTAAACCTTTCTCCTTTGTGCTCTGCAGTAAAATATCCTTTGTCTTGAACCTGAAAATTTTTGCCTGGATGTGCGCACACTTGGTCCCTCTTCTAATGTTTCATGATTCCCCCATGACACCTCAAAAGTCTACAGGAGCACAGATATGCCAATCTATAGTTTCTCTGGTTTGTTTCTTTGAATAAATACAGGTCAAATTTGACCCAGAACACCCTCTATGTACAAAGATTTATACCAGCAGCACAAATATATATATATTTGGGAAATATTTCTATTTTTGTATATTGACAAATGGCAAAGTTGGTGTTATGTTGTGGTAAATTTATCATCTTCTACAAGGGACCTAATGTCTTTAATACTCAGAGGCGAGTTTAAATGGATCAATCTTAACTCTTAACTCATTATAATACCTCAAAGTTTTGTGACATTAAAATTAAGTTTGACTATTATAATAATTTTCAAGACAAATTCTTGAAGAAACTGATCTTCCTTTCTGAAATGTAGCCCAGCTGATTTTTGAGATGGTTGTTTGACTTGTTGCGTTTTTAGAGTGTTTTTTTCTTTATTTAATCGGGTACATCACATTGAGATAAGAGCTCATTTTCGAGGGAAAGCTGCATGTAAAAGAATACAAGATAAGAACAAGAATATAAAAATATGGTGAAAAACAGGGCATGAAATAAAAAAATAAGAGTGACGTACATAAGTGTATAATTTATATTTCTATGGACAAGGGTATAGAGACCAGCTGAAAAACACCTAGATTACTCGAGTGCGAGCATCTCTCAGGAACAAACACAGGAAAATATGGAGGTGAATATGTTGCTCCATGTGGGGTTTTCCTAAGAATGAAATAAGCACACCCACAACTCCTTCGTCTTGAACTTTGAAGCACTCCCTCCGCAGAAACACACATATACACGAACACACACGCCTAGTCAGTCAGTTGTACTTAACAGCCGATGCGTTCGCACCTTGAGTGAGAGAGAAGGAGAGGAAGCAGTCTGGTAAGTTGCCTGTAATTCAAGATTCAATTTTTGTTGCTTTTATGCTTTACAAAAGTGAGAAATGTAAAGGCAGACAATATGAAAGAAAGTTTGTTTTCACTGATGTATTGAACAAATGAAATGAGGCAGACTGTGGTGTCTTTAAACTCACCAATGAGCTGCCACCTGAATATCACGGACTGATTGATTAATAAGAGGATGCAGCACGTGTACATTTGAGAGTAATGCCGAGTACCGAAAAATAGATTGATTACTTGTGATTACTTTTACTTTACTTTTTACTTTTTGCTTTTTTACTCTTGCTTTCCTTATTTGATAGAATTTACAAATTTTACTTTGTTTTCCCTGCTATAAGATATTTAAACATGTTATGTGATGTGATTTTGACTTTTATTACTTTAATAATTTGTCACAGTTTGCCTTTCCTCTGGAATATCTACTGGACGGATCAATTTGAGATACGTGACTGCTTAAGATTTACAACTTAGTTCTTCAGAAAGAAGAAACCATGGTAAGATCCTCGCTTATCTTTTTTGTGGTGTTGCTTCACTTCCTCTGACATCTGTTTATCACATGCCACGGTTGTGGACCATATAACCACAGCTGGCATATAGCCATTATTTATCTGATATCACCATAACATATTTGAAAGAAGAAGTAACATTTTTATTTTGATGTTTTCTTATTAATATTTAATTGAGACATGATTGGGCACTTTTCAGCTTTAATTCAAGGTGACAGACTAAATGATCAATAATCAATTCAATCAAAACTGTAACATATTTGAAAGAAGAAGTAACATTTTTATTTTGATGTTTTCTTATTAATATTTAATTGAGACATGATTGGGTACTTTTCAGCTTTAATTCTAGGTGACAGACTAAATGATCAATAATCAATTCAATCAAAACTGTAACATATTTGAAAGAAGAAGTAACATTTTTATTTTGATGTTTTCTTATTAATATTTAATTGAGACATGATTGGGCACTTTTCAGTTTTAATTTAAGGTGACTAAATGATCAATAATCAATTCAATCAATAATCATTCATCAGGTATTTTACCAGTGCTAAAGGGGAAAACTTAAACATTTTCAGCAGTATTAAAACAAAGACCTGCCTTCATGGTTGGGGGATCAGATTTTTATCATGCGTGGGTGTGTGAGTTTGTCACCTTGAGTCTAACAGGTTTACTGGAATTGAACAAACAGTTTGAATGACACACCCACATATCACATTTCCTTGTCGTGGGCTGCACAGATTCAACTGGAAATTCAGGTGTGAACTCTACTTTGGAGTCTTTAGAGGTTGAACACTAACATTTAACGGTAAATCATTTATATCAGGTAACAGTGCAAAGATCAAGTGATAGCTGAACTTTTGACCCAGTTTGCTACTAGTCTATGTTTTGGTTCTGAGACAACTTTGATTTTCAGTCTTTTCTCGATATAACGTTCCCATACCTGGATTGTAAATGTGTGATTGGATGAAAATTGTGAGATCATTATTCATCTAGCATCATACCTGCTCTTCATCTTTACAATGTTAGTGGTAGTGGTAAAACCTTAATGATTAACAGATTTAAACTTTTTGTGTTCACTCATAGCACTTTTTTTTTGCAGGATTCTGTGAGAGTTCTTTTTTTGAACTTGAAGACCTGACATGTTTTGTGTTTTATCTTGCACAGTTGGGAATTCTTGCTTTAACCACAGAACAAAATGACATGGCAGGAAGGCCTGAATTGAATTCTTTAACTGGTAATGACTCAGGCTTCCTGGACTCTGAGTTTCGTTATCAACTCTTCCCAGCCGCCTATGGCATCATCTTCATCCTGGGTCTCTTCGCTAACCTCTACGTGCTGTTTGTCCTGTGCTGCCTGCGTGAAGCCAAGGCCATGGGTGAAATCCGCATCTACATGACCAACTTGACCGTCGCTGATCTCCTGTTTGTGTGTGCACTTCCATTCTGGATTGGCTATTATAGTAACCACGGTAACTGGGTCTTCGAAGACTTCATGTGCCGGCTGACTGGCTCGTTGTTCTTCATCAACACCTACTGCTCCGTCCTCTTCCTTTCAGCCATTAGCGTCAACAGATACTGGGCAGTCACCAAGCCTCTGGACGCAGCCTCTTCGGACCACAGGCGCCGTGGGATCATCGTGTCCGTTGTCATCTGGGCAGTGACCATAGCAATGGCTATTCCATATCTGGTTTTACCGGGGACCAACAAAGATGGGAATGTCACTCGCTGTTTTGAGGGGTACCAGAATCAAACTGATTGTCAGAAGAAAATAGTGGCTGCCACTCATTTCGCAATAATTGGAGGGTTTTTAGTAGTTTTTTTTCTTGTCGTAGTGTGCAATCTCCTTATCGCCCGAGCCTTACTTTCTCAAAAGGCTCCTCAGTCAGAAATGGGGTCTGAAAACATTCAATCCAGAAAGTCCCACAGGACCGTATCATTCTTGTCTAAAAAACCCAGGGGTTTGAAACGGAAGGCTCTGCAGATGTTGGTGGCAGTTGTGGGGGTGTTTGTTCTCTGCTTCCTGCCTCACCATATCATTCAAGGCTTCTGGACACTGGCAGTGTTGCAGATCAGAAAGGGCTGGGGTCATGTGGACTGGGACCAGAACACTCTGCAGATGCTCAATGATGCACATCAGATCACCCTGGTTCTTATGGGCCTCAACTGCATTTTGGATCCTGTGGTTTATTATTTTTCCACAAGGAAGTTTAGGATGTTCATCATGGCTCACATGAAAAAGCTCACAAGATACAGGTGCTCACACACGGTCACGTCACAGATCTCCATGGACAGCAGGAATCAGAGCCAGAGACTACAGAACGAGCACCAAGGGCCTGAGTTGGATTAATTCAAACAGATTTATATACATATGTATATATCTGTTACTTGTGTGTGAAATAATTTATCCCTCATGTTGCCACTGATTGAAGATGACAGGACATGTATATTTCATTTTAGTGTTGATGTCATTTAGCGCCAGTGTATCTACACCCTCTTTTAAGAAAGTTGTCTCACGCACTGTCTTGATGCTTAAACTCTGCTTACTGTTGGAGCTACAGTTTGAGTTGCACCCATCCCTCTGCTCTTCCTGTGTGAAGTACAGGAAGAAAAGCAGAAGTTTTGAAAACTGATGTACATAAGCAAAACATTTATGACTGAAAATTCTGCAGAAGGACACTTTATCAGTTTGTGAAATTAACTGATGCAACATGAAACAATTGTGAAATTAAGCGTAATACACATATATACACCTAGTCACCTCTTTTTGGGTGTTCAGGGTATAGATTACACACCCTTCCCCTTGGTGGGTGTCCCTGACATTATATCAGTAACATGTGATAATGACAGAGCTGTCTCCCATCAGAGAAATTAAGTTTTTTTTATATCTGCTATTGTAAAACCAGGGAACAGAAGTAATGATGCTTGAGCTATGTTTCCCCTCTGGCATCTGATATTGTGATATTAATGGTGATAAAAATGAGTCACTGTGACAAAAAAGCCAATGCTTATTTTCATTTAGCTATCTAATACTGTATTTTGAATATACTTTGAGATTAATTGCTTTTGCAAAACAGGTTTATGTTTATGTGTCTTTTTAATTCAGTTGAACAGCTTTGTTTATATTGCTTTGTGCTTTAAAGTGTA
Source organism: Thunnus maccoyii (assembly GCF_910596095.1). Classification (NCBI taxonomy): domain Eukaryota; kingdom Metazoa; phylum Chordata; class Actinopteri; order Scombriformes; family Scombridae; genus Thunnus; species Thunnus maccoyii. The sequence continues at coordinate 13,264,144 of NC_056548.1, forward strand.
ATTTTATTTAGCATTAGTTTCTCTTACTCTTTTTTTTAAACATATTTTTTGTGTTTAATTTGTCATACAGTGATGGTTAAAGACAATTAAAAAGTCAGTTTTTGACATGTTGACAGGCATTTATCTACCCATCTGTGTGCACAGTACACACATACCATCAATGAGACAAAGAAACTTATAGCAAAGCATAGGTTTTATTAAACACAGAGAAGGAAGGGCTTTTTACTGTTTGGTGGGGACAACATAATGAACAAAAAACTGCAGATCTGTAGGTTGTACTACATTAGATATCTTAGCAGTGAAATGAGATTAAAACAAGTATAGCTCACACATTTAGGTAATCTACACACTATCAAGATATATATAGCAAACCTCATTTAGCAAGTCATGCTACTATCTGTATGATCTTTTTGTCATCTTTCCTCTTTCTGTTGCACATTTCCACCTTGTCACAGATGCTCATGACAGACTTGCATACACATTGTCCCCAGTCATTTTGGCAGGGTTCAGATCAGAGTAAGCTTGGTTGGTGTTCACGTAATTCATGTACACGTCTCTGTCAGTCTGTGGCAAACATCCTCTGGTATGCAAAAAAAATGTGGATGTTAATATATACAGCCTTCTAATTCAACTGTCTCACAATGTGTCAACAAAATGCTAACCTAATTAAAGCTGCAAGCAGTGTTGAACGGGCCCTCACGCCTTTGCGCACGTTGGGCCGCGGCACAGTCGAAGGGCTTCTGTCACGGGCATGTAGATGTGTTCAGACCCGGGCTGTTTTCAGGCAGTGCAAGGAGATAAACATCACTTCCTTTGTCCACCATTTTGCCTGCTGCTGGGGCTGCTTAGCTGCAATTTCGTGGGGGGCGCTATTGAGCCATTTTGCATCACTGATAAAATATTGTCATGTAGGCGTGTTCAGGCCGGGACTCTTATCAAACATGTAAAGTTTGGTGCAGACTGGAGCATGTACAATAAAGTTATAGCAACTTCCTCTGTCATGGTGAAACATCAAATCTCAAAGGTAATAGAGATGAAAACATGTCTTACCTCGATGTCGGTGTGACCATGTAGGAAGAGCCAAGCCAAGGCTGTTTTTGTAAGCTTGCATGATGACACATCATCAGGCCATCACAACGCCCAGTAATCGAGCCACCAGTAACACCAATCACACCAATAAAATGGCGTTTTCTGGGACTTTCTGGAAGCTGACGAATCACAAAGCTTGTCTCCATGGCTCTGGGAATCTGCCTGATTGCACTTCATGTCTGTCATACGTTTAAATGTACAGTGCCACAAGTACTTGCTGGACAAAGATGTGTAACTTTAGTTGTCTGTTATCTAACATTGCATGAAGGAGTTAAATATCATTTCCTGTGTCCACTATCTGGTGCTAGAAAACACGCATTAAATAAACATCATGTCGCTGTATATCAACTGTAGAGCACACCTTGAAAATTTCATGTGAATCAGATGATGTTTGTCATATAAGGCTTACTTGCACAGCTGTCATCAAAATTGTGCACTTTTAACACTTTTAACCCACATGACCTGGTCAAAGTTTGATTGAAATGTGTACTGTCACAGGGCTCTACAGTGCGAGTAAGTTTGTATATAATGTACTGTAAGTATATAGACCTTTCTGCTATGTCCTATAAAACTGAACTACATTCAGCTGTCACACCCATCCCTCGCCTTTCTTCCCTCCTTCTCCCTGTTAGATTGAGAGCAGGATGTCAGAGCAGTCTTCTAGTGGAAATATCTTCATAAATCTCATGACTTTGGCCAAATCTTACGTGAAAAATCACATTTTAGTAAGAATATTCGTCACGAATCCATTGATATAGGTTTGAAAGTGGTCTGACTTATAGTTTAGACGTCAGACACCTCAGTTTGGCACAAAGTCCGTGCCCAGAGATTGCCTCCCCATTGGTTTACACTGTAAGGTGCAATGTGGCACTCCAACTTTCAGGGCTTATAAAATCTAAACCTTCTCTCATGCACCATTGGTATTATATCATCTCTCTATATTGTTTTTAACCCCAGTTTACATGACTCTTAGCCATGCTAGTGGCCTTGTTCTAGGGAGGGCTCTGCACGCTGGCTGACACAAGTCTTTGGTCAAAAGTAAAATATGTAGTATGGGTAGACGACCATGAAATGTGTTACTTACATTCCCCAAAGGATGAATCATTTTCAGGGTCTTCATCGGGATTATCTCAGGTTGGGCTTGGATTTTTTTTTATGAAAAGGCTGTGTTACAAGCAGGGGGCTTGCAGTGTAAAAGACATCGGCAGGGGTGGTCTAATGAAAGATGCTAAGAAGTTGCATTATGATAAATGAAGGATTCAGCCATGACCCATACTAGGAGCTAAAAGTCAGGATATCTTGGCTTGTGTAGCATCATTTCCTTTGCTGACCTTATGAAAATGTGTCTCTCACAAGTCTTTCAGATTTCTGACAGTGGAGTACTAAATTGTTGAAGTAATGTTCAAACCATATAGTCTTTGGCATGACCAATATCTTCCCCTAACCTTAACCAAATAGTTTGGTGTGTCTTCATCCTGCTGATGGGGTTGCAGAATGTGCATATATGGGTTATTTAGGATGCACTGGTAGACAACCATTTTGTTGCTGTTGATGTTGGAGGTTGACAGATCTGATTCCAGTGTAATTTCCATTAAATTCTTACAAACAAATATTCCCCACGGAGAATTATTTTCTCTCGATCTGATTCCAGTGTAATTTCCATTAAATTCTTACGAACAAATATTCCCCACGGAGAGTTATTTTCTCTCGATCTGATTCCAGTGTAATTTCCATTAAATTCTTACGAACAAATATTCCCCACGGAGAATTATTTTCTCTCGATCTGATTCCAGTGTAATTTCCATTAAATTCTTACGAACAAATATTTCCCACTGAGAATTATTTTCTCTCTAATGTTTGCTTCTCAAAGCATGCTTAGATTAATTGTTTGGTCCAGTGTATAAATTTAGAAGCTGTTTTAGCTCTGTGGCTGAGGAGGAAGCCATCTGTCTTGGGAGTACATCTGCCTAAAAAGGACAAGGAATGTATCTGTTAAGAGTTCCTGTTGTGCACATCATGACGCAGCTTGAATTCACTAATAACTAATAATAGTCACTATTCATGCCCTACAAACTCCAAGAGCACTAAACACAGTGCACAAAACAGAAAAGTCTCTACAACTCCTTTGGACTTTGATCTCGAATGTCAGCTAAAATACTCACTTCATCACAAAATGGGCTCAGGAAATGGTATGGATAATGGTTTGGTAATGGGAAAGCATAAGAATAGCAGAGAATAAAACCCTACAGTGCTAGCTGCTCTGTGATGCTCTCAAGTGAATTTTGAAGCAATGATTAAAGACATATGAAATCATCAGCAGTGGAACCATTAAAGCTTCCCTGTAAACATGTCCATTTGAACATAATTAAATCACATTCCAGCAGAGTTGGGAGCTGAGAAATTGAGTTTAGGCTGCTGATGATAATGTATTATGATTCTAGTGCTATGAACAGCCCTGTAGCAGGTCTCTACTGTATATGCTCAACCTCTCATCTTAGTGAATTCACACATCTAGAATTTGCATAGTGCACACTCAGCCAGCCACCCAGGCCTAGATCTGCAAATATCAGCCCCATAAAAGAAGGCGTTCGCCAACCACTGCACCCACTGAAGTTCATCGTTTAATAAAGAGCGCTCTCTGCCTGTGTCTTTTATGTCACCCTTATGGATTTCAGAGGCAAATTCAGTCTGTGATGTTGCTGTCGCTATGAACTAAGCTTACCTAGCATTCTGTACCCTTCCTCTGACCCTGGTTGTGTGGTCATTAAGGAAAAACGGATTGAAGCGGATGAGCCATTGCTATGAGACTGTAGGAAGTGCATGACCTCTATCACAGTAACTGTGCCTTCCTGTGTAACAACATCTGTCAGAAGCATCTGTGGTGGCAACGCTGCTGAGCACTTTGTCAGTGCTGGTTGGTTAAAGGCAGTTGGCTGTTTGTATGTCTCAGCGGTTTCAGACAAGGACGTGCCAAACACATTGTTCAAACCCACAAAACTTTATTTCATTTTTTTCCAAATATAATAAATATGTCAGGCAGAATGTTTGGGAAATGCATATAAAATGATGCACAAGACATCTGGAATATTTCCACATGATGAAATGGTGCAGCCATAAAATATATGAGGTCTTAGGTTTGAAAATTTCACATTTATAGCTTCAGTGAATAGTGCTGTGATCAGTGTGGAATAAGGTGTTTTCCCATCGTATGTAAGGGGAAGAAAGAAAATGTTATTAACTCCTCGTTGATTTTTTTTCATGGGGTCCAAGCTGGCTGCCTCCCTGTTTTGTTATGTTTGTTTTTTGGAGTTTTTTTTGGTTTGTTTGTTTGTATTTTTGCCTGACATGTTTTAATTAGCTATTGAACTATCTTCTTCTAAGGCTCTGCCGGTTATGGAGAGCAAGGATTTGACCATGTTTCACGTGCAGGTCCGCCCCGAAGAAAAATGCACAACGTCCCCTGTCACAATGACCATATGAACCTCTGTGACACATTTACTGTATAACTGTGGCCTTCCTGTTATTATGGAACTGTGTGAGCATGGGATTATTTGAGGGCCAGAGGAACATAATGAGCAGTTCTCCGGAAGGCCCACAAAGTTATTTTAAAACAATGATAGCATTATTAGTGTATATGACTTCCAGCTAAGTGGTTGAAAAATTGAGCTGTTGGATTAATGTGAAAATGTAAAAAGACAAAAAATGTAAAAGACAGTAAGAATTTAAAACAGTTTGAACATTTGAACAAGCCAAAAATGACTTATGTAGATACTTCCCCTGTTTAAATATCAATAGTCATACTTAAAGAGAAAGATAAAAAAAATGATTGCGTAAACATCAAAGTTTCAAGACTAAGCAGTAATACAAAACTGATAGAAATGTTTACATAGAAGTTTGTTTGCAAGTTTTGGTGCGTTACAGTGAAATCCATGAAGTGTTATAACAATGATAATGTTGACCTTAGTGATGGAAGTAGATTTTTCCAAAAAGATGGTCTTCTGTGTTTTGCTCTAGGACATAGAGCAAAGCAGCCAGAATAGGGAAAGAGAACTGTCATGGAAGGAAAGGTACTCCTCAGTCATCCTATTTAATAAATTATTTTCTTTTCAGTGACTCAGCAAGTAGGCTGAAAACTTTTCAACTCAAGAGGCTGTTACTGGCACATTGGTTGATGTAGGGATTCAACCTGTGAAGTTTTGGAAGGTCGTTCTCACCACTAGACTCGTAATTTAAGGCTTGATTTAAAGGTTTGATTCCCACAAACCGCCGGCAGACAGCGGTGTGTTCTATCAGTTTGTCCACTCTGTTATTAAACATCCTTATTGTAATTGATTAAGTTTTCCAGTTCGGCCTCCTCACCATGTACAGACGGAATGACTCATACTTTTCTGCACAAGTAATTGGTCTCTACACTTCTGTTCCAACTTGCCTGCACAGATGGATAGGAATGAGGTGAGAGCAGACCTTCTTTTTCAGCTCTTTTTCAAGGTGCGTTCATGTCTACAAGGGGACTGAAAGAAATCATCTGCAACTCTCTCAGGCATTCCCCAGGGCACAGATTGTCAAATGTATTGTTGCCTCGCTTCAGATCTTTAATAGCAGAACAAAACATATTTGTTGTGTCTGCGCTGCATCTATGGAGACATTTGCCACAGGTATGACCCTCCGGCTGAGTTCAGGCAAAGTTCAGTTAGGTGTTGGGTTGGGCAGCTTTGGTGTTTTGTATTTTTTTCCACAGTAATTTTACAGCTCATGAGAGTATACACAAAACAGCTTGCTTGAAGCTGGTGTTCATAGATGGATACCTAGTATCCAGTACCAGTTTGGACACACTTTCCTATTGTGTATCCAAACTTTTGACTGGTACTGTATGTCAGCTACAGAAATGGATAGTAGATGGACTGAAAAAAGCACCATACAGCACATGTGTGCGTGTGTTTGTTTTTTCAGACTATTTCTCTGTGTTTATTCACTACTGAGCACATCCAAAAATAACAAAGCATTAATCACTTTGCACTAATGCCTTGGTTTACACTTGTTAAGCTAGACATACCTATTTGATGACAGAGAACTGTTGCTGAGAAACTCTTCTAGTTTATAACTGAGTGGCATCACTGAAGCCAACAAAGTTGAAAATTCCTTGCTTTTTAGGGAGAAAAACAGATGTTAACATGTAGGTGGCTGATCCACATTTTTTGCACCTTGCCTACACAGGCTGAAATAATATATCTTTAAAGAAGTTAGAAGAGAAACAATGTGGTTGTATATTTGTATGTGCACTGTGGTTGTATGTGTATCCATGGACTCATGTTGCACAAGATAATGGTTTGAGGTCATCACTAAATCACTGAATTCTCCTGAACTCTGTTTCTGGACTGTCTGTGTTTTGGGGGGTTTTGGTGTTGCTCTGTGTATATTTTGAATGTGCTCTGGGTTACAAATTATTTGTGATAACTGCATCTACCATTTGTGTTTGTTTGTGTAGTGCCTGTTTTTCCTTTGACATCAGAGGAGTGTTCCATCAACACAGCTAAAGAAAGCTGTGCTTACTTGAAAAAGCCTGGCTAGAATTAACGTCAACTTTCACTTGAGGCTCAAGCCGTTCCACTAATGCAGCTAAGCTGCGTCTAGTCAACGCCAAGTCTAGCCAGACTGGAATAAACTAGCAGTGTGCGCGTGCACGGATTACATAAGCAGCCCACAACAGTCGATTGTCGAAAAGACGATACTATGTCGCAAAAAGAAGAGAAAACTAGAGCGGTGTTCTTCTCTGCAGCAGAACAAACCTGCTGATGAAACTATATGAAGAATATAAAGGAGTTTTCACAAAATAGGGCAAAACTGCTACAATTAAAAAGGTGAAGGAAATGACTTAGCACAAAATTGATGACAGATTAAATGCGCACCTGTAGGCAGATAGTGATAGCCGAAAGGTTAGAGTGAATTTATCATTAGAAGGTTCATGGTTCAGTCCCTGCATCCGGCTTAATGAGTCTGGGTGGTGAAAGTGAAGAGCAGTGCTTGTTCCTGTTCATGGTTTTATCTTTATTTGTTAATAAATGAGCATTCAGTAGTATTGCCCTTCAGATCAGCGACTGTAGTTATATTATCACTAGGCTAGATGATATTAGATGTATAATTAAAATTATGGTGTAGGCAACATTAGAGAACCAACTTACCAACATTATCATACTCTTTGACACATTTCTCTTTCACAAAATGTCCGTTAACAAGCGTCAATGAAACTTAAAAATTAAGTTGCAGTTGGAGATTAAGAAACTGGAGAAGGATATGAACAGTGGAAACCGCTTAGAGTGGTCACGTCTGTCCGGGTCAAATATCACTATAATATCATAACCTTTTCTTTTTCTTTATTTCTCATGCAGAATACCATCTAATTGACATTTGTATATTTATTACTATACACGAATATAGAGTTACCGAATTTTATTGATTGTTTCAAAATACAGTACAGCTGTTTCAAACGCATTTTTGAAGCAGCAGGTTCTGACTCTGCCGATGACAAGTTCCTTCTTTTCCCTGGCGGCAGAACAGGCGAAGAGAGCGGTGAATTTTGCTTACTATAAGCAGTTAACACTATGGGTACGTCTCAAGTCTCTTATTTTATGGCTCCTCGCTCCTCGCTCCTCGCCTGAACCGGAAGTTGTTCCTGATGCGCCGTTTTGACAGGCGTCCCAAGTCTTTGCTCTACTCTGCTCCGAGGAGCGAGGAGCGAGGAAACACGAGAGCAGCCTTCACGGAAGTCTTTTACCGGCCGACACGCCCCCTTATTGGATATCAGTTATTGATTGAACGCTGCAGCTGATCAGACTGATCTGATAGGCCTACATCACTGCAGTTTCATACCGAAGTGGAGACAGATTATAGATTCAATTTAAGCGTATCATTCCCAAGTTTTATGTTTTATGTGTTTTCTGATTCATCATAGTTAAAAATCTGTTAATTGTCGGTCTGATCAACAAAAGAACCATAAACAACTTTCTTCAGTTATAAGAAAGATTTTTTTCATGATGTTATTTCCTCCATTAAACTGTTTCTTGCTGACAGACAGACTCTTCCTGACTTTAATTTGATCCATAATAATAGTTCAAAACATTTATATTTTACGTAATTTATTATCATTTCCATTCAGTCACATGTGAGGCTGAAAATTCCTGAGCGTCGGGTTTGATATGAGTTAAATCATTTCCATTTGCCCTGAAACATTTAGCCAAATACATATTTTCCAGTGTTCAGGAGACACCCTGATCATATTCTGGGTTACTGAATGATGAACTCACTATCAGGATTATCAAAAAATACAGATACAAATAATCGATAAATAGTATAAACGCATTCTGCGAGTAGAAATGGTTCCTGTGCGTCTGAGCAGAACACAGTATAAATACAGAATGCAGGTTTTTATTTAGGTGTTTGTTAAACAGGTAACAGCCCGCAGAGAGAAAACAGCTGCTCTAGCGGTGATAACTGTAAACCTTTATTAGTATTAGCACAGCGCACATGTGTGGAGACACATACTCCATCAGAAGTTTCTAAGCCGACTGACAGCTGATCCAGCTGTGATCAGCTGTCGCCGTCATCAGAAACGGACGTCGCTTCACATGACGCTTCAGAGGAGAGGACGTCTCATGTCTCTTAAAACAGATTTCCTCGTTTCCTCTCTCCTCGCTTGGTTTCCTTGCGTCTCTCCTTGCATCCACGGTGGGAGGGACTAAGACGCAAGGAAAAGACGCAAGTGAGGGAAACGTGGATGCAATTTACGAGTCTTGGGATGCACCCTGTATAAATTTAAACACAGCAGAAGGTCATGGTTTGGACTTAATTAGGGACCGAGCCCAAAAGGCAAAGGACTACTGTAAAACAGTGAATGAATAAATAAATGACTACAATTTAATGCTGGCACACTTTTATTTCTTAAATTATAAATGCTAAGCTTTTAAATAAAAGGATCCAGTCCAATACAAGAGTGACTTGTACTTTTGTAAAAGTCCCTCACAGTTCTTCTATTTTATGTTTTCTGAACACAGACAAGTGATGTTAGTGCGAAAAGACACTTGATGGAACCATCTTTTGAGAGTCTGTTTCCGTCTGTCGGACATTCTTTGACATGCAGCTGAGTTAAGCTTGACCATAAGCCTGCCACGGAGCAGGCTAGTTCTGCTGACTAAGTTACCATGGTTACTGGGCTGGAACTCATATAAGCCCCAGTGATGGAATGGAACTCCCACTAAAATTAGCGAGGCTTATCAAAATAAGCCAGGCCATCCCCTCAGCCAGCTTGATGGAACACCCCCAGGGATCATGTTTTCTTCAGTTTTAATCTCTGCCTTGCTTTGGTTTTATTCTTGGCAGTTTGTAACCTTGTGTTTCTCACGTGTTGCCGTGATTCTGCTCAGGCTGTTTTCCCCTGCACATCTGTTCAGTGTTTAGTCCCATTAGCCTTGACCTGTTAGTTGCCTTCCACACCCTCATTGTCTTCATTGTTAATCAATCCTGGGCTTTCCCTCCTTTTCCAGTGCCTGCCCCACTCCAGCTGTGTCTTGTTCTGTGATTAGTTAGGGCCTGAGACCCAAAGGGGCGAAGATCCTCTTGTATCTGTTCTGTTTTTCTTTCTTTCTTTCTTTCTTTCTTTCTTCTTTCTTTATTAATCCGCCACTTCAACCCTAAATTTGACCCCCTAAACATGCTCAAAAACTCACCAAATTTGGCATGCACATCAGGTCTTTTAAAAATTTGATAAAATGTAAAAATTATCCCCCAAAGTGCCAAAATGTGTTCTATAGCGCCACCTATGTCACTAAAATGGCCGCCACGGCCCATAGGAATGTCTTAGAGAGATTGAACCAAAACTCAATTATTCGTTTCAACAAGACATACAAATCATACATGACACCCCTGACCTAAATCCAACAGGAAGTCCACAATTCGCCCATGAAAGTATGACTTTGTGCCAATTTTGGACTTTGAATAAACGCTATCTCCTCCCAGGGCATTAATGGTATCGGCTTCAAACATGACTTATCACACTGTGCTGAACAAAAGTTATTAAAAACTTTGTAATAACTCAAAGATTTTATAACTCTTAGATTTTGTAAGCCCCGAAAGTTGGAGTGCCACATTGCACCTTACAATGTAAACCAATGGGGGGGCAATCTCTGGGCATGGACTTTGTGCCAAACTGGGGCATCTGATGTCTAAACTATAAGCCAGACCACTTTCAAACCTGTATCAATGGATTTGTGATGAAAATTCCTACTAAAATGTGATTTTTAATGTAAGATTTGGCCAAAGTCATGGGATTTATGAAGATATTTCCACTAGAAGGCTGCTCTGAAATCCTGCTCTCAATCTAACAGGGAGAAGGAGGGAAGAAAGGCGAGGGATGGATGTGACAGTTGAATGTAGCTCAGTTTTATAGGATATAGCAGAAAGGTCTATATACTTACAGTACATTATATACAAACTTTGTATGAAATTTGGGGTTATTATCATTTATTTTACAATAATTGTAGGTCTTATATGTATAGTCAGTAGTGGGGATGACCTATGAGGGGAAGGGAAAAAATGAAGTGAGGGTGACTATTAAATGATAAAGTGCAGTAGAAAAATAAATCATAACTAAATTTTGTAGCTCTGTACTGCAGTTTTTCCTTTATCAGGGCCCGAGCACCTAGCGGTTCGCTCACACTCTATATTAGTATTTTTCTGTGTCCAGCTGCAGTTACTTATTGTTTCTACACATCTGACAGCAGTGTTCAATGCTTAATTTTTTGTGAGGGAGTACATGTGCTCACAAATGAAAAATTTTGGAGCACACATAGAAATTCAGGAGCACAATGAAAAGTGTTCAAGTAACAGTTTATTAAAGAAAACAATTCATTACATACATATTTAAACTGTTTGTGTGTGTGTATATAAATCAAAATTTATGTTATCTTTAGGGATGCATGATTTTGGCAAAAATCATAATCACGATTATTTTTCCTCAATATTGAGATCACGTTTATTAAACATGATTGGTTTTTGACTCTCATTTTGCTGATTGGTTATAGTGATATAGCACATATTTTTCCCACTTGGCTGAGGACACTATTACACCTGCAACCATATATTGCACTAATGGTCAAGAAAGACAATATATGAGGGGAGAACTCAGGAAGACTAGAGTTTTTGGGCTCAGCATTATAACTTTAATGAACATGCCAAGTGGGTGGAGCAGCAGTGTTTTTGTCTTTTTGTGTTTATTATACGGACAGGATTAATGTGTTGGATTTAATTTTTGGTCCACAGTACGAGGCGTAGGATGACTATAATGTACCTAATATGCTGGTTGCCAACTGCTGTTATAAACCAAAAAGATGAGAAGAAAAAGTATTTTCAAACAGAGTGATACATCCTGTCAGCCTGAAAGTTGTAGTTCCACATCGCACCTTACAATGTAAACCAATGGGGAGGCAATCTCTGGGCATGGACTTTGTGTCAAACAAATGGTCCTGACGTCTAAACTATAAGTCTGACCACTTTCAAACCTGTATCAATGGATTTGCGACGAAAATTCTTACTAAAATGTGATTTTTGATGTAGGATTTGGCCAACATCATGAGATTTATGAGGATATTTCACAAGAAGAGTACTCGAAAATCCTGCTCTCCAACTGAAAGTTAGAAGGAGGGAAGAAAGGGGGGGGGGGGGGGGGGGGGGGTAAAGTCAGACCTGTCAGCCCAGGTCTGACATCATCTACATGCTTGTGACAGAAGCCCTTGGACTGTGCCACGACTCGAAGAGTAAAACTTGCATAATTTTGATGACACAGGGGTGAGCAAGACAGACATGTCTCGCCCTGCAGAAAATTGTCATCCTCACACCATTGAGACTTGATGTTTCGCCATGACAGAGGAAATTACCATAACTTTATTGTACAAACTCCGGTCGCACCAAACTTTACATGTTTGTAAAGTCAGACCTGTCAGCCCAGGTCTGGCAACATCTACATGCCCGTGACAGAGGCCCTTGGACTGCACTGCGCCCCGACGTGTGCAAGGGTGCGAAGACCCAATCAACACTGCTTGCAGCTTTAATTCTGATGGAAATTGGGTTTTATGTGGTCTGTATTAAGAACGATGAAGGCATGCTAATGATGTTCTATGGGAATTAAACATCAGTCAAATCTGTATTTGCATCATCATTCGGACTAATCAGCCCCAGTCATGACTCACTCTGAGGAGGTAGAAACTTATTTAATCAGACGTCTAATATACAGCCTGTATATTAATTAGAGGTGTTATTTATATGTTTAATAATTATGAACTTAACCCTTACATACTGTTCATATTCTGACCCTTCACAGTATGGGCCTGGTTCAGGCTTCATAATTAGTCTCTACACCAAATTTTGAATAAAAAAATGATTAACATTCATAAATACGGTATCAGTTGTTAAGAAATAAATGATCCTTCATTAATCTTTCAGAAAGCAGGAAGAGTGCTTATTTAGGTTTGTTTATGGAGAGACACATTCACAGTTTCACTATACTGTGGTCTCATGTTACCTGAAACAGGAGAACATAACAGCAACATCATAATTTCAATGAATTTGATTGAATTTGAAGAATGCAACAACATTTTTGAATCGGTGGGTTTCATTATAACCATGAAATTTACCAATCAACACTGCTAGCATTGATATATGATAAAATCCACATGCACTCTTTTTCTATCAAACTGCACAATCAGTATAGTCGTGTAGGTCCTGGAGTTATCTGCAGAATATTTCCGCCGCCATCCTCCCTGCAGACATGTTACTGAATATAACATACCCACCTGAACTTTGTTGTTTTCCTGGGAATTGATGTATTTATTTTACCTTATTAAGACATGTTTGTAGGTGCAGATGCTGCAACAATGTCAAGGCACCTTGTGACCCTATGTACCTATGTACATCATATATGATGATGCCTATGTATGTTTCATGATATAAACACTGTATTCAAAAAAAAAAAAAGGATTGTTTGGTCTGGAGTACTGTGATCGCCATCTTGTGGAGTTTGTTTTTCCCTGCTGCTTGCTGACAAGCAGCTGATTTACAAGAAATGCCTGTTTTCTCTTTGACGCTTGCCTGAAGAATCTTGTAGGATCTTGTAGATTGAAAAGTTGCCTTGAAAAGAGAAAAAGAGAATTGAACTATTTATTTGGAGCCTAACAATGTGTAAACCTTTCTCCTTTGTGCTCTGCAGTAAAATTTCTTTTGTCTTGAACCTGAAAATATTTGCCTGGATGTGCGCACACTTGGTCCCTCTTCTAATGTTTCATGATTCCCCCATGACACCTCAAAAGTCTACAGGAGCACAGATATGCCAATCTATAGTTTCTCTGGTTTGTTTCTTTGAATAAATACAGGTCAAATTTGACCCAGAACACCCTCTATGTACAAAGATTTATACCAGCAGCACAAATATATATATATTTGGGAAATATTTCTATTTTTGTATATTGACAAATGGCAAAGTTGGTGTTATGTTGTGGTAAATTTATCATCTTCTACAAGGGACCTAATGTCTTTAATACTCAGAGGCGAGTTTAAATGGATCAATCTAAACTCTTAACTCATTATAATACCTCAAAGTTTTGTGACATTAAAATTAAGTTTGACTATTATAATAATTTTCAAGACAAATTCTTGAAGAAACTGATCTTCCTTTCTGAAATGTAGCCCAGCTGATTTTTGAGATGGTTGTTTGACTTGTTGCATTTTTAGAGTGTGTTTTTTTCTTTATTTAATCGGGTACATCACATTGAGATAAGAGCTCATTTTCGAGGGAAAGCTGCATGTAAAAGAATACAAGATAAGAACAAGAATATAAAAATATGGTGAAAAACAGGGCATGAAATAAAAAAATAAGAGTGACGTACATAAGTGTATAATTTATATTTCTATGGACAAGGGTATAGAGACCAGCTGAAAAACACCTAGATTACTCGAGTGCGAGCATCTCTCAGGAACAAACACAGGAAAATATGGAGGTGAATATGTTGCTCCATGTTGGGTTTTCCTAAGACTGAAATAAGCACACCCACAACTCTTTCGTATTGAACTTTGAAGCACTCCTTCCGCAGAAACACACATATACACAAACACACACGCCTAGTCAGTCAGTTGTACTTAACAGTCGATGAGTTCACATCCTGAGAGAGAGAGAAGGAGAGGAAGCAGTCTGGTAAGTTGCCAGCCTGTAATTTAAGATTCAATTTTTGTTGCTTTTATGCTTTACAAAAGTGAGAAATGTAAAGACAGACAATATGAAAGAAAGCTTGTTTTCACTGATGTATTGAACAAATGAAAATGAGGCAGACTGTGGTGTCTTTAAACTCACCAATGAGCTGCCACCTGAATATCACGGACTGATTGATTAATTAGAGAATGCAGCACGTGTACATTTGAGAGTAATGCGGAGTACCGAAAAATAGATTGATTACTTGTGATTACTTCTACTTTACTTTTTACTTTTTGCCATTTAGAGATTTTCAAACTTTTTATTCTTGCTTTCATTATTTGATAGAACTTACAAATTTACAAATTTTACTTTGTTTTCCCTTTCCTTTGTCATGTGATGTGATTTTGACTTTTACTACTTTAATAATTTGTCACAGTTTGCCTGTCCTCTGGAATATCTACTGGACGGATCAATTTGAGATACGTGACTGCTTAAGATTTACAACATAGTTCTTCAGAAAGAAGAAACCATGGTAAGATCCTCGCTTCCTTTTTTGTGGTGTTGCTTCACTTCCTCTGACATCTGTTTATCACATGCCACGTTTGTGGACCATATAACCACAGCTGGCATATAGCCATTATTTATCTGATATCACCATAACATATTTGAAAGAAGAAGTAACATTTTTATTTTGATGTTTTCTTATTAATATTTAATTGAGACATGATTGGGCACTTTTCAGCTTTAATTCAAGGTGACAGACTAAATGATCAATAATCAATTCAATCAATAATCATTCATCAGGTATTTTACCAGTGCTAAAGGGGAAAACTTAAACATTTTCAGCAGTATTAAAACAAAGACCTGCCTTCATGGTTGGGGGATCAGATTTTTATCATGCGTGGGTGTGTGAGTTTGTCACCTTGAGTCTAACAGGTTTACTGGAATTGAACAGTTTTGCATGACGCACCTACATATCACATTTCCTTCACAAGATCAAGTGATAGCTGAACCTTTGACCCAGTTTGCTACTAGTCTATGTTTTGGTTCTGAGACAACTTTGATTTTCAGTCTTTTCTCGATATAACGTTCCCATACCTGGATTGTAAATGTTGTGTGATTGGATGAAAATTGTGAGATCATTATTCATCTAGCATCATACCTGCTCTTCATCTTTACAATGTTAGTGGTAGTGGTAAAACCTTAATGATTAACAGATTTAAACTTTTTGTGTTCACTCATAGCACTTTTTTTTTGCAGGATTCTGTGAGAGTTCTTTTTTTTAGAACTTCTTCTCTTCTTCTTTTTTCCTGAATGGCTTTATAATAAAAGAGAATTAAATTCATGAAGAGCAATTCCCTGAATTTCCTTCTCAAAACAAACACTTTCAGACAGAACCACCCTAAACCACTGGTATTGATCTAAACATGAAACTATTTAAGCCTCATTTGGACTTGAACCACTGACATGTTTTCTGTTTTATTTTCCACAGACGGGAATTCTGGCTTCAAGCACAGAACCAAATTACATGGCAGGAAGGCCTGAATTGAATTCTTTAGCTGGTAATGACTCAGGCTTCCTGGACTCTGAGTTTCGTTATCAACTCTTCCCAGCCGCCTATGGCATCATCTTCATCCTGGGTCTCTTCGCTAACCTCTACGTGCTGTTTGTCCTGCGCTGCCTGCGTGAGGCCAAGGCCATGGGTGAAATCCGCATCTACATGACCAACTTGACCGTTGCTGATCTCCTGTTTGTGTGTGCACTTCCATTCTGGATTGGCTATTATAGTCGCCACGGTAACTGGATCTACAAAGACTTCATGTGCCGGCTGACTGGCTCGTTGTTCTTCATCAACACCTACTGCTCCGTCCTCTTCCTTTCAGCCATTAGCGTCAACAGATACTGGGCAGTCACCAAGCCTCTGGACGCAGCCTCTTCGGACCACAGGCGCCGTGGGATCATCGTGTCCGTTGTCATCTGGGCAGTGACCATAGCAATGGCTATTCCATATCTGGTTTCTCCGGGGACCAACGAAGATGGGAATGTCACTCGCTGTTTTGAGGGGTACCAGAATCAAACTGATTTTGCAAAGAAAATAGTGGCTTCCACTCATTTCACGATAATTGGAGTGTTTTTAGTAGTTTTTTTTCTTGTCGTAGTGTGCAATCTCCTTATCGCCCGAGCCTTACTTTCTCAAAAGGCTCCTCAGTCAGAAATGGGGTCTGCAAAAATTCAATCCAGAAAGTCCCACAGGACTGTATCATTCTTGTCTAAAAAACCCAGGGGTTTGAAACGGAGGGCTCTGCAGATGTTGGTGGCAGTCGTGGGGGTGTTTGTTCTGTGCTTCCTGCCTCACCATATCATTCAAGGCTTCTGGACACTGGCAGTGTTGCAAATCAGAGAGGGCTGGGGTCACGTGGACTGGGACCAGAACACTCTGCAGGTGCTCAACGACGCACATCAGATCACCCTGGTTCTTATGGGCCTCAACTGCATTTTGGATCCTGTGGTTTATTATTTTTCCACAAGGAGGTTTAGGAGGTTCATTATGGCTCACATGATAAAGTTCACAAAGGGAGACAGGTGCTCACACACGGTCACGTCACAGATCTCCATGGACAGCAGGAATCAGAGCCAGAGACGACAGAGCGAGCACCAAGGGCCTGAGTTGGATTAATTCAAACAGATTTATATACATATGTATATATCTGTTACTTGTGTGTGAAATAATTTATCCCTCATGTTGCCACTGATTGAAGATGACAGGACATGTATATTTCATTTTAGTGTTGATGTCATTTAGCGCCAGTGTATCTACACCCTCTTTTAAGAAAGTTGTCTCATGCACTGTCTTGATGCTTAAACTCTGCTTACTGTTGGAGCTACAGTTTGAGTTGCACCCATCCCTCTGCTCTTCCTGTGTGAAGTACAGGCAGAAAAGCAGAAGTTTTGCAAACTGACGTTCATAAGCAAAACATTTATGACTGAAAATCCTGCAGAAGGACACTTTATCAGTTTGTGAAATTAACTGATGCGACATGAAACAATTGTGAAATTAAGCATAATACACATATATACACCTAGTCACCTCTTTTTGGGTGTTCAGGGTATAGATTACACACCCTTCCCCTTGGTGGGTGTCCCTGACATTATATCAGTAACATGTGATAATGACAGAGCTGTCTCCCATAAGAGAAGTTAGGTTTTTTTTGTGCCTCGACAAGTTATATCCGTTATTGTGAAACCAGGGAACAGAAGTAACAATGCTTGAGCTATGTTTCCCCTCTGGCATCTGATATTGTGACATTAATGGAGATGTGGTGGTAAAAAGGAGTCACTGTGACAAAAAAAAGCCAATGCTTATTGTCATTTAGCTATCTAATACTGTATTTTGAATATACTTTGAGATTACCTGCTTTTGCAAAACAGGTTTATGTTTATGTCTTTTTAATCCAGTTGAGCAGCTTTGTTTATATTGCTTTGTGCTTTAAAGTGTCATTTTATTTAGCATTAGTTTCTCTTACTCTTTTTTTTAATATATTTTTTTGTGTTTAATTTGTCATACAGTGATGGTTAAAGACAATTAAAAAGTCTATTTTTGACACGTTGACAGGCATTTATGTACCCATCTGTGTGCACAGTACACACATACCATCAATGAGACAAAGAAACTTATAGCAAAGCATAGGTTTTATTAAACACAGAGAAGGAAGGGCTTTTTACTGTTTGGTGAGGACAACATAATGAACCAATAACTGCAGATCTGTAGGTTGTACTACATTAAATAACTTAGCAGTGAAATGAGATTAAAACAAGTATAGTTCACACATTTAGGTAATCTTCACACTATCAAGCTGTATATAGCAAACCTCATTTAGCAAGTCATGCTACTATCTGTATGATCTTTTTGTCACCTTTCCTCTTTTTGTTGCACATTTCCACCTTGTCACGGATGCTCATGACAGACTTGCATACACATTGTCTCCAGTCATTTTGGCAGGGTCCAGATCAGAGTAGGCTTGGTTGGTGTTCACGTAATTCATGTACACGTCTCCGTCAGTCTGTGGCAAACATCCTCTGGTATGCAAAAAAAATGTAGTTGTTAATATATACAGCCTTCTGACTCAACTGTCTCACAATGTGTCAACAAAATGCTAAGCTAATAAAAATATACTGTAACTTTTTATTCCAGTAGAGACTTACTTTGGTGGTTTCTCAGCTCCAGATAAACCTTTAAGTAAATAAAGAAACTAAAATGACCCACAGGACATTTGCTTAAAATCTGACTTGACAAGAAATGCTCTTTTGTGCCCTTTACCTTTTGCTGCTGTGTTGGAGGCAGTCAGCATGCCACTAAATCTTTGCCAGCTCAGCCAAAACAGAATGGCGAGGTTGATGATCAAAGCCAGAAGAGAAAGGATGAAGGCAGCTATTCCTAATTTCTCCCCCACTATTTGAAGTTGGAGAAACGGCACAGAATTGCAGGTGAAAGGCTGATACGGCAGATACATTTGTTATTGGTGTGCATGTGACTGATAAGTACTGTAACAAGAAATTGACAAGAAATTCCAAAAATATGGGTGAGGTAACTTAGACACAGTGTTTCCATACTTTGTCCACCAGAGAGCAACAATAAGTTTATTTTTCAAATGTAAAATTTTCTGTGAAATTCTTTCCTAAAAACTTAAAGAGATCCTTCTCAAAAATGTTTGTTCATGTTAAAAAAAGAATTTTGTCTGGTATATCAATTTTTTTAGACTAGCAAATATGATGACAGATATCTCAAAAAGTCAGTTTTGCTATAGTTTTTTTCCTAACACTTTCTCAAAGGACGTTAAGTAATTGTTGGCAATCAATTCTCATGACGCACTGAAGACATTCATAATAAAAATTTCTCATTACATCATTATTGTCCACATTAATGTTGAATCCAGTGTGATTCATCAGCACAAAAAAAGGAAGTTGTGACATTTAAAGATTTCACATTCATTCAAAACAGACCACCAACCTGTTGCACGTATGGAGATGATGTAGACGTTGTGGGTAGGGCTCATGCTCGTCTGAGATAAGCGGCTCTCAGCATGGCAGCGGTACAACCCACTCTGCTCTGGCTCAGTTAGGGTCAGATCCCTACCGGTGGCCACTTGCTGCCAGGTCTGATTTTCCAGTCGTTGCCAGGACCAACTGACGGAGGCCGGCATGGTGAAAGCACTGCAGTGCATGGTGACTCTTTGACCCTCTGCAACCGGGTAGTCTGGTGTGGCTACCAGCTGCAGAGGAGATAGGTTTTCTGGAGAGGAGGAGGGAGATGAAGGTGAGATGAAAGACAGAAGAGAGGATGATGGATGGAGGACAGAGAGAGAGTAGAGATAAAACAGTTACAGATGATTTGAAAAAAAGATTTGGTATTGCTAGACATTTTGAGCCATGCTTGTGACATGGCATGGATGGTGGGTTTGTTGGTCAGTCAAGCAACCTGCTCACTTTGTTGATCCTCTAATTTTTTTCTCTAGCGCCACCGTGAGGTTGACATTTGTGCTTTTTAGTGATAGTTCCCTATTGGATGGATGACTCTGGTGATCCAGCACCACCATAAAGTTTGTAATTTGGCACAAACATTCATTTCCCTCACAGGAAGAACTGTAATGATGTTTGATGACCCCTTATTTTCTCATTTTAAAGCCTTTCCTGTAATTTGTGTTAAGTGCTTGTTAGCATGCTAACGCCATAAACTACACTTTTTGGTCACCAAGGTGACAAAAACGAACATCATACCTGCTTAACATCTGCATAGTATTTTCATTGAGAGCATGTTGGCATTAGCATTAGCATTTAGCTCAAAGCACTGCTGTGCAGACTCTTAGTCTTGTTCCTAATACTGGTACTTTCATTTGATTTGATTGGAATAGTTAAAGATAAAGATAAAGAATATGTTTTACCTTCCACAGTCACTGCAGTTGTTTCCAGGTAAGTATATAATATACTTACCTGTTCCTGTGTAGTCAGGAAACTAACTGTAAAGACAGATAGAATAATAACATCAGCACATTTGAAACCTATATTTTGGATTCTGTTATTGCATTCACTTATAAAAATATTCTTACCTGTGCTCTCACAGAAAAAGAACAGGAGAAAAGAGAAAAGCAGCATGTTGTTTTGAGATGACTGAAAAGCAAATGACACAGTCGCTTCAGGCGAACAGGTACAAGAATGAATCAGGGGTTCAAAGCTCAAGTGAAAATAGAGGAAGTATGGTACTGGGAAACTGAAAAGAAGGGAAGTTTCCTACCCAATATCAAATAGAACAACTGAAGCATAGAATAATAATAAATACCATTTTACAATTTTCACACAGGGTAAGCAGCAGTAAGCAATGATTTCACCTCACATAACTTGTTACTGGAAATGGTGGCTTAAAGTAATGGCATGAAAACAATAGGAAAGGTGCACAATGTGTTGAAATAGGAGAACACAAATACAAATGCAAATTAGCACAAAGAGAATCATAATTAAACCTAATCTCACCCATGAAAGCCTTTAATTTGTAAATTTCAAATCTGTCAATCCATTTATGACCTGCAGGAAAAACAGTTAACCAGACTCCATAGAACTTTTAATGGTTTTTTAAATTTCAGAGCCGGTGGGCAAGTCTATCAGACACTCGCCACACTTGGTTTCAAACGTTTCATATCTCCAACATTGGTCACCTTCAGGCTCAGGCAATGATGACAGCTAAGATTGCTGCTGTTGGACAGTTTGACACCAGACCTCTCACCTCAGGCGAACACTCACTGGTTGCTAGAGTCAACCTGACAAGTCAGGAGAAGCAAGTGAACCAATTTTACACTCTGCAAAAAGCACAGAAATTAAAGATCAATATGTCAGGCCTTATGTGCATATAAAACATAGGAATGACACAATAACAGGAACACATATATAATCTCATGGAATCTAATATAAAAATGTGAGAAAGATTATAATATGTTGAGACTAAATCACATAAATAAGTTTCTAATTTGTAGATTGGTCATGTTGAACTGCATTACATTGTCAGATGTTCCTGTTATTTTGTCCCCTCTTACATGCAAAAGTCACCTGCCATAAGAATCATGGTGACCTGTAGAACTGACCTCTGCGACATTGGCTCATGTGGTTATTGTTGTACACACTGTTTTAGTACATGGTATGTAGACACATAGATCTTGCTCTTTTGTCTTTATCATAGGGGAAGTGGTTTCTCTAGCTTCATGAAACTGTTGCTAAAACAACCTGCCTATCACAAAACAGGGTAGACAGGGAACACCTTCATATTATACAATGATAATAAGTATTCAGATTTTACAGTTCAATTAGCCTCAAGTAAAAATTGTACTCTATTTCACCTTGACATGTGGTGGAGAGGAAGTTGCATCAAATTGAAATACTTCAGTAAAGTTAGTTTGTTAGTAAGTTATTTACTTATTGTGTCATGCATCAATAAAAACATAATTTTACAAGTGTCCAGCCCACATGGACTCACAAGACACCAAAATACATTTGCAGTGGTGAAAAATTTGTCAAAAACTGAGCAAAACTTCTTATAATTACATTGAAAACAAAGAACTGTCTCTTCTGTACTATTCTCTGCAAATAAAATCAGTCACACAAGAGTTTCACTTCCTGAAACACAGTAAAGTTCTTTCACATTTGACTTAAGTGTTGTGCTTCAGTAGATGTTCTAGTTTCATTCTGCTGTCATTGCTCAGTTTAGAACTCTCAAGTCTCAGCGCAGCAAGTATTAATACTTTATTGGTCATACTTTATCATTTCTTAATGGTGAGCTGCAGGAATTCATAATACATCCTGCACGCATTAAATCGTCACAAGTTAAATCAAATTGTCACAATCATGAGTCATGCATTAGTTGTGCATTACTTAAACATGCATCGTGTTTTTTTTCTTTTCCTCTGAGGCCCATTTCATAATCATGCCAAGTATGTGAAGTATGCCATGTTAAACAATGATTCTTCGTTGTTATGCCCCTTTCTTAACAACACAAATCAGAATTAATATCTGAAGTACGTCTTTATCGCCATGCACGATCTAAAGACGGAAATGACTCATTTTCATCATACCAATATCAAGAAATTAGCATTAGACATGATGATGAAATGATAGGAAATTGCATAAGACTACACAAAAAATCACATTAATTACATTGATTGAAGCGTGGATGTTGATTGTTTTGGGCAATATTTTTAGTAATACGTTGAACTTATGCAAATATATTCTGGCTTTTCAGTACAGCAAATTTTTGCTGATATCATCTGCACCCATATTTCCTGAAATATGATTTTTTTTTCTTTTCTCTTGCAGTAGAAGAAATAGACAGTGTTTCTCCACATGCCCTGTGGCCATCTGTGACTTCCTCTTAATGAAGTTGTGTACACCGGAGGGGACAGAGGAACCTCTCTCTCTCTCTCTCTGAGAGAAAGATAAATGGTGATACTGTATAATTATCTGTGTCTGTCCTCATGTGTGTGTGTGTATAATGTGTGCATGTGAGTGTATGCATGTGTGTCTTTCCCCCCCAAGTCATTATTCTTCATTATTCTTCTATTATTCATTACTCATTCATTATTCTGCCTGTACTGCGGGCTGCAGTCATGCCTGTTGGTTCCCACCACAGATACTGTGGCCCTCCTGCTAATAGTTGACAGTAGAATAATGGGATAAAGTTTGTGTGATGCGTGTGTGTACACAAATGTGATATCGTTCCAGATGTCGATGTTTGCCTTTACCTACTTGGACGGATGCAAATAATATAGTTCATGTTATACTTTATTGACTGCCTTTGTGAATGTTGACTTTGTTGATCACTAGGGGGCAGCATCTGCTTGATGGCTACAGAAGCTGGTTTATGACCAGACAATGAGGAGTGTGAATCCTTAGAGAAGCTGGAAAAAACAAAGAAATGGTCTCGTCTCCACTGATAAGCTCCGACGATTATTTTTTGAAAGTTTTCCTTTTCCAAATAAAGAGAAGAATAAGTTTGTTAGAGCAAAAAGTAAATTCATTGGAAAGTCCTTTTATTAACTAACTGAGAGTCCAAACACCAATCAACAGTGCAGGCCAACCATCTCGTGCATTTTCACTGGTGTATTTAAAAAAAGAATAAATAAATTACTAAAAATAAGCAGATGTTTTTAGATTAATGATGAATATTTTAAAGATCCCCCTCGAGACATATTTAAAGACGTATAAAAATCCTCTTCTTGGAATAATTAATTGTGTCTGACATGTTTTTCCACAAAAAAAGGTTGAGTTGTCAAAATCCTTAAAATGACATCTTCTCCTTCTCCCTCATTAAAAAATCAGAATCTAAGAATATGGAAATATTTTCAACTTCAAACATGCAGACAGGACATCTCCTACTTCACTGTAAATCCATTCTTAGTGTATGTGCACTGGAGGTTTTAAGTTTACACATCACACACCTTTGTAAGTTGCCTACTGGCCCTCGACTGCCTCCAAACTAGTTGTGATGTCACAAACCATTGTTCGTAGATACATGCCTTTAACTCAGATTTAAGGTGAGCACAGACAAACTTTCCCATTTCAGCAGATGAATGTGAAAACAGCCTTCTAGTGTGAAACTCTGCACATACATCATTCTGCACAGTGAAGCTTGAATATCTAACTGAGAGAACAAGAAGCAAAACACATTTTTGACTGGAGGGGGACTTTAATCTCCACATCAGAGGAGGTTTAGAGGAAGAGGCGTAATGGAGGTTTTACTGGTTGTGGTGAGAAAAAGAGAAGAAGAAAACATACACTAAACAGTGAGGCTAAAAAACACACCTGCAGATCGACACCCTTTCGGATTAGATTATCCATTGTTATGAGCAGCTACAGGCTCAGATCTGTATTACTTCTCAGTGAGAGCTTTAAACACATACTCAACCACTGGGTGGAGCTCAGCACTCACAGTTTCCATTTCTTACTCGTTGCATGAAAGCTTCAGCAGCACACAGTAGTAGCCTTCCTTTTAGTTTTTTGTCCTATGACCTCCCCCATCAGTCTGCAACATTAGCAGGTTGATGTAGCTGCTTGTTATGGGTGGCTGTAGGTTATTTTCTTATTAAGAATATAATTAATGACAACACATCAGGTAGGGTTCCAGTGCACTGAAACATTGGAAATGGCTTGTTTTCAGGAGAAATTCTGGGTATATTGAGATAAGTATGACACAATAGGCATTTTTGGACTATGGAGTAAGTTTGAAATATGGACAGTGGGAGATTTATTAGTTTTTAATCAGATGCTTTGGTTTTAGATTATATAAAAATCTTTATGTATCAGAAGAGTATTTTCTGCCTTTTAGGTTCATTTTCTTCAAATGAATTCATGTTTTTTTGTACCAGACACTTGGCTTGAGTGTCAGTGTGACAGTCTCTGGCTCTGGGGTGTTTTTTAGTTTACACTTGAATTGCTGTCCCCCCCTCTTGTGCTTTCAGTTTGTCTGTGTGCTCTGAACATCAGCCCCATGGGGTGTTACAGTCACTTCATTGTGATGAAAATACATTATTATGTTGTTGAGTCGAGAAAGCATGAGATTCAGTCAGATTTCCTCTTGGAGACGGTTCTTCTTGATGACTCAAATGAAAGATGAAGGCATTGTATGTGTGTGTGTGTGTGTGTGTGTGTGTGTGTGTGTGTGTGTGTGTGTGTGCGAGCAGAAAGATGAAGGAGTGCACTCATCCCTGCGTTATTTTTTGATGGATAAGTTTCCTCCCTCCTCTCGTCACGCGTTGGTTGTCACGGTGATGACGAGTGGCTTCCTTCTGCTTTTCTGGCGGGCGGTGGGATGTGACAGTCGTACGGGCAGCTGCCAGCATGTCTCTCACTGCTCCTCTTCTGCCTCCATTACACCCCCATCCCGGTCCAAATGATAAACTCCTCACTTATTGTCCATTTTACCAGCCCGCTCCTCAACGATCCCCAACACAGCATCTTAAATAATTTCTTTCTCCCCATTTCCCTCGACTGACCCGCATGGTGCTTCAGAAATAATAACAGCACTGAGAGCAGCAACAGCAGTGACAAAAGCTATTACAACACCATGCAACACAACAACAGAGGACAGACAGCACTCATCTCCAGATGGGCGCTTCCTGTGCCAGGCAGGAAATGGCACCGAGCTCCCTTGCCATCATATTTCATTTTAGCAGAGAACAGAGATGATCATCACTTCATCTTCGGCACATCCATCCCCCAACGGGTGAGCTGTAAATTCATTTCAGTCTTTTTGTTCTCCTTCCCTGCATGGATCCCACTTGAGTTGTTGTCATCATTGGCGAGAAATACTGGGCATTCAAACTCCAATATTTTGCCTCAGAGCTTTTCCTCTTCCCCGCTGTGGTGTCTCTCTGAGCGGGATAGAGATGTTTCGATTGTGGCTGACCTCACACAGATGTGCACAACCGCATGACGTGTACTCATATGAAGACAAACACACTTATCTAAATGCACATGTGTACCAAATGGAAGCTCTGAACACACCGTGACAAATAAACTGTATTCCACAATTTATGTTTATTAAAGGGGCACTCCACTGGTTTTACAAGATCAGTATACTCATTATGGGGAGTGCTACTCAGCCTGTGAAACAGTTGTACAGTTTGTTCTGTGAATCTGCATTAGCTTTATCAATTCTGAAAAAAATAACCCAGATGACATCATCAGGGTTATCTCAGTTTCAGCATGGAGACTCTAAATCCTTAATGGAAAGCATGCGTTACCAAAGGGCAAGAGTTGAGATGCAAGCATTTACCAGGTAGGGAGAGTCTAACAAACAATGCTACTGAGGTGCATTATGGGAATTGTCGGATCCAGTGTTTTTGGATTTTGACCTGTACCACTTAAGGTCAATATACTGTATATCTGCTTGTTAAATTTCTTCTGTCTTAAACAGAAAAGATGATTCTTGTGAGCTCCCCAACTTTATGGAGATGCAGTACTATAGTGCTAGAGTGTCTCTTTAAAGCATTATCAAAGGGAAGAGCAAAGATGCAGATGAGAAATAATGAGGGAGAGATAGAGGGTATGACATGCAACAAAGGTTATCTGCACAGTGTATGGTATGTATCTTAACCACTGGACTCCCACATTAAAACAGATATTTATGGTTGTTGTGGTTTAATACTCAAGGATGTCTTTTTTTAAAAAAACCTTCATTTAAACAATATGGTCTCTTGGGATTGCTAGCTATTTTGCCAAGATTGCAGCACAATTATGTTACATTAACCAAAACAAAGCCAACATTCAAACCAAATCAAGAGAATTTTATCGATATAGGGCAAAATCACAGATTACAAAATTGTCTAAAAGGGCTTTACAAACTGAACGATCAATCTGTTTTTCCTCATCATCCGTCTTGATTAGGAAAATCTCCTAAAATAACCCAACTTTGAACAGAGAAAAAAAGAAAGAAACTACAAAAAGAACAACAGAGGAGGAATCACGCTTCCAGGAAGACAGACATGCAATAGATGTTGTGTGAACAAAGTAGACAGAAATAACAATAGTTACATTTCAAAAAGAAAATTTGCAGTAATTAAAATACCTGAAAAACACATCAGTTCCATTCATGTGTGTATGCATGTGTTTGTGTAATTGTATGCGTGCACGTATGTACTGTATGTGTGAGTGCATTTATATGTGTGTGTGTGTGTGTGTGTGTGTATGCATTTATGTGTGTGTGAGACTCAGACTGCATCACCCCTGTGCTGCGCAGTGCAGATGATGCGCTCAGTTCTGCTGTGTAGGCCCTGTGTTGAACAGATGTCGCGGACGCTGATACTGTCCCTGCACTGAGCGGTAACAAATTACAGGCCGATACACACACACTCACACACACACACACGAAAACACACACGCACACACACATTCTGCAAATATAACCTTCAGATTACAGATGGCCCCTATCAGAGACCGCTGGCTGGATTTGCAAGATGTAAATACTGAGGGGGTAATCCAGTACAGGGCAGAGGGGGTATAACATGGGGCAGAATAGGCACCAGATGGTGGATGTGTGTGTGTGTGTGTGTGTGTGTGTGTGTGTGTTAGAGGGAATGTTAAGCATGGTGAGGCTCTGACATTGGGATTATAGTAGTCTGTTTTTGATGTGCCACAGATGGACCTGCAGTATTTTGTTCTCCACACAAAACACAGGTGGATAATAGCACTCGAAATGAAACTCCCCAATACTTTTTCACCATCTCTTTGCCCACATTGCGCCACGGCAGAGGGTTGTGAACTTTCATTATTAATTAATGGGGGCGTGGGCTTAGAGTGACCTTGAGTAGCACGCGAGCGGTAAGCCGAGTAAGAGAATGTCAGCACGAGTGCTTCAAATTTCAACCTCGATTTCCCCGTGCTCGTGCATGGTAATATCAGACAGAGAGGGGGGAAGAGAGAAAGAAAGAAACACAAACAGAGATAAAAAAGAGTGTTGACATACGTGTGAGGCCTAGTTTAATTCTTTGATTCACAGAGGTCACAAGCCAATTGAGCTGGCACGCTATGATACGATGTACCATCCTGGGGAACATTTTCGCCTGCACATCCTTTTTCATTTCACCTCCTCCCCTCCTTCCTCCCCTAGTCCCGTCTCTTACACCCTTTTTGTCCTTGCCATAATTTCATCTCTTTGCACGTCATTAGCAAGCTGGCGCCTAATGAATTTCTTATCTCTCTGAATTCAGTGGCTGTTGTGATAACGTTTATTGTTTTCAGTTTTACTATTCCCCACATTGGAGGCAGGGGTATGTGTGTGTGTGTGTGTGTATGTGTGTGAAACAGAGAGGGAGAGGGAGAGAAACAGCGACAGGCAGCTATTTAGACCAAAAAAACAAAACACAAAGTGAGCTCTCACCAGTGGTGGCATTTTTGGCTGTGCATCATCCAATATTTAAGCTTAAAACATGGACATAAATAAAGGCATTAAAATGTGTGTGTGTGTGTGTGTGTGTGTGTGTGAACTGTAGAGGCGGATGGTGGCACACTGGGAGGGATACAGTACATGGAGAGATGTCAAGAAGAACAGGTGGCGGTAATGACAGACTGAGGAGAAGAGGAAATGGAAAAAGGAAAAAAAAAAACACAAGAAGAGTGGCCGAACCTTTTAGAGAAGAGAGAAAAGAGACCTTGAAAGAAAAAAATATAGGATTGGAAACTGATACAGTGAGGGAGTGGAGAAGAAGAAGCTTAGAGATGATTAAACAAGAGGAGAAAAAAGGATGGGAGGCAGTTCGAAGGACAGTGCAGCGGCAGATGGGAGTGTTCTGGTCTGTTACTAATATTCCTCAGAAGAATTAAGTCCAAGAAGAGGTTATTACACACACACACACACACACACACACACACACACACATACACACTGTCAGTATATAGGTGTTAGTGAGGGACCCTGTAAACATCAGCAACCCCCTACCGGCTTTCCCTCGGCAGTAGTTAGTGACTTAGTGACCCATGCAACCCCTCACACACCGGCACCAGCCCCCTGTAGTAGTGCACGGTTGATTCAAAGTGTCACCTCGCTAAATACAGGCACACACACATACAGAGTAGCGCGGGCGTACGCACACCACTAGCTGTAAGTGTTAAGCACATTCTTCTGACACCTTTCCTGACAACAGAATGCATGTGGGGTGTGATGTGAGGAGCAGAGAGGGAGAAATTGAGTGAGGAAAAGAGGAAAGGGAGATTTGATGGAGAGCTAATAGCAGCCATGTCACACTGTCAGCATTAGTGTAATGTGGTGTCAAAACAAGGCCTCAGTCGAGCACTTGAGCTGTATTTTAATGCAGAGAGTACAGTTGCACTATTGTGGCTTACAAAAATGATTTTCTGTATAATTTCATCAAACTGCACTGCAGCGGTTGCTTTACTTGTGGATATCTCATGCTAAGTTAGTCATATTTTTGGTTTCAATGCAGCTAAACGAGATGTTAAGTTTTACTTGGATATTAACAAATATAAGCTCACATTTTATTTACGGGATCCAGTCATATTTATAGAATGGATACATCAATAAGTCCTTTTCTCATGCAAGAAAGTCACTTAAGTCACTTTAATGCCTTACTCATGAGCAAGTAGCAAAATACCTCATGAAACATCACTTACAACTTGTTCTTGATTTGAATTTGGCATAAAAGTTTTTTTTCGTCTTCTGAGAAACATCCAACTTTGAAAATGGGTTCCTTCTGTTCACTACCACCTGCTGCAGTTCTACATCCTCTCTGTGTGTTTTTTGGCCAAAAATCTGGAGCCTTATCCCCAAAGTTTCCAAGAACTGTCAGTCAGTCTTTATTATTATTATTATTTCACACAAGTCTAATATAAATCCTAGTTATGATATAAGCTTAGGACTCACTTAAGCAGTGGAGAAAATGGCTAAATTCCGAGATTGTGATATTTGTGGTTGATATGTGTTCACATTTCTCAGTGTAGAACATTTTCATGCCATTAATTTTATTATTCCACAATTCATTTAATTCAATTCTCACTGGTCATGATGAGCCAACAAAACTGTGGTGATCCATATACAGTAATACTACTGCTACTCACGGCCTGTTAAACTTGTTAAGGGAAGCGGGGCACAAATTTGTTGATGGGCTCCAATTCACTCACCCCTCACCTCCCACCCTTTGTGGACTTTCCCTCTCACACTACAGTGCACACACAGACCAAAAAGCCAACCTCATATGCTAGACCTGGACCATGTGATTAAATACGACATTATTTAAGAATATGCCCAATGTGAGTGCAATATAACCTAAAATTTATTAAAGATCCCCTCCAGACATATTTTAAGGCATTTAAAAATAATCTGCTTTGAATAATAATTAATGTCTGATATGGTTTTTCCGCAAAAAAAAAAGATCAATTACCTTTCTTAAAATTACATCACATCTAGTCCTTTACCCATAATGAAAACTCGAGGATCTAAAAATAAGCAAATATTTTTAGTTGCTGGATACAAGATGTCTCCTACCCATTTTCAGCATATGTGCGCCGGAGGTTTCAAGTTTCCATATCACACGTTTCAAATTGCATACTGGACCACGATTGGCTCCAAACTACTTGTGAGGTCACAAATTTTGTCTTAAACTCAGATTTAAGTTGAGCATGGAGAAACATTCCTCCTTCAGCAGCTGAATGTGACAAACAGCCTTCTTTTTTCAAACTCTGCACGTACTCATACTCGTCATTCTGCACAGTGAAACCCAAACAGGCAATTGAGGGAACAAAAAACATTTTTGCTTAGAAGGGGGACTTTAAATGAGTATCTAGAACAGAGCATCATCCTCAGTGACGTGGTAGACTGCTCCTTCTCTTTGAGATAAAAAGTAAAATAAAAAATGATTCAATTCTTTTCTATTGCTTACTCTGAGTCATTGCGAATGCTTTCTCAAATCTATCAAATGCAAGACATTTACTTTTAGACGTTTTTCTCTGAGACTGTTGTCATTATTTTTCATACTGCCACTATAGTGCAGTTTACCAGAAGACTGTGTCGTCAGCATCTGCTCTCTGAAAACAAACACCCGTACCCTGCATCAGATTAGCCTCTGAAATACGTTGAAAGCAGTGTGATGTTACGCACTAAATTATTCTCTAATGCCTGTAATGCATGGGTCAGAGGATACATTGCCAGTGCTTTAGTTAGAGTGTCATACAAATCAGCCTTCTGTGTGCTCAGGCCTCTTTGAAGGGAAGAAAGACAGAAAATGTAACTCCTAGATCGATAAGTTGAAGGACAAGAGGCAATGAGTGTAAGAGATGTGACACATATACATGTGTGTGTGTGTAAAGCTCTCCTGAAGTGAAGGTCAGAAAGAGGTAAGCTGTCTGTTTAAAATAATTTTAGCCCAAGTTAAGGCTATGAGGAAAAGAGAGGACGTCTCTGGAGAGGCCAGCTCTTATACTTTCATTTGATGTCAAAATTCTACTTTGAAGCCATTTTACATCCAGTCACTGAAGAAGGGACTCATCTGGGGATGCAGGAAGGCACAAGTTAAAGCAACACTTAGGCCTATAATGAGCTGTTCATCCCTTTCTCTTTAATTGCACACATATTGTGTGTGTTTAAGTCAAAAATCAGAACACAGGCCATGTCAGTCAACCTCTAATATCTTAAAAAATCATCAGTTTTACATTCATATTTCAAAATCATCCTCGTCTTTAGTTCTTTTGCAAGACAAGCTACACACCTCTCATCCTGTTCTGCACCAGCAGCTCAGACAGCCATTGTACACGGGGTAGCGAGTCTACACAAGGACCCAGAAGCTTCATTACACTCCCAGTCCCATCACAAACCCAGCCAGAAAGCAACCACCGTGTTCTTCGGCGCTGTGAAGCTTGCCAACTGTCCACATGTCCTGGGCTGGGCTGAAGTGGGCGCGGCCTGCAGAGAGTCGTTTAACTGCCTCAGCAGGAACATCAGGAGTGCAATTCTGCTAGCTGTCCCCACGCATATGGCCCTGTTTTTCATTTTTTGGATGTACACAGTTGAGAGGAGAGGAGAGACAGAGACTGAGGTGGAGAATGGATGAGGAGAAAGTGACAGACAGACAGAAGTAAAATAGAGGGCTTGGTTGAAAGAGAGAGATGGCTAGACAAAGAGAGACTGAGAGAAGAGAGAGACAGAGACGGAAAACCAGAGTGGCAAAAAAAATGAGTAATTGAGGGAGATAGAGAGAAAAGGGTTGAGAGGGTGTGAAATGAGAGAAGAGTTTAATTTGTTTTTCGGCAGTGTCGTGCCGTCACAGAAATGTGTTTACCAGCCCCTACTTTGCCATTAGTGACACTCGGGCGCTCCTGTAGAAGAAACCAAATAGGTTCATAACTGCCTCATGTATCCTCCAAATGTCCCCATAGCTCTCCGTCTGTTGGACTGTGTCGGTCCGTATGTCTCCTCTCCTCTCTTCATCCATCCCTCTCTCTGTCTCCCTCTGTCTCTCTATTTTACTCTCCTCCTCTGCCTCTCTGTTTTTGTATTTGTCTCTCGTCGCTGTCTGTTTCCTCCTTCTGCTCAGTCTCTCTCCAAGTCTGAACCTACTGCCTGTTTGTCGTGATGGAAGGCTGACCCAGAAGTGCCACGGTGCAATGAGGAGGTGATGGGGTGGAGAGCATGCAAATGAGAGAGAGAGAGAGAGAGAGAGAGAGAGAGAGAGAGCAGGACACATACAGACACTGAGTCACATTTCAGGAACCACCTCCTTTGACAGATGTGGCACACCGAAGTGTAGCCTCCCAGAATGAGACGGTCCACAGAGGATTCACCATAGAGTCTCTTGGCTTGCAGTTTTCTGAGGCTAGAGCAGTATCATGAGCCAAATGCTTGCAAATAAATGCATGACAATATGCTCACAATGACTATGTTAACATGGTGATACTAAGCAGGTAATATTCACCATCTTAGTTTAACATGTTGCCATGCTAACATGTGTTACTTGTAATTATCATTAAACACAAAGACAACAGGCTGATGGGAAGGTCATTTGTTTTGCTGGTATTTGGTCATAAACCAAACTGTTGTATTGTAATCGTGAACATTGTCTGTACCAATTTTCATGGTAAGCCATCCACTAAATGTTGAGACATTTTGCTATGAAATGAAAATGTCAACCTTATGGTTGCACCAGAGGAAAAGTCAAGGGATCACCAAAAGGCATCAGGGCACATCATCTGGGAACCATGTATGTCTGCTCCAAATGTCATTGCAATCGCTCCAATAGTTGTTGAAATATTTCAGTCTGAACAAAAGTTGTGTATAAACCGAATGACAAATCAAATTCCAGTTCCATATGCGGTGACTTTACCGCATGATGGACAAACCAGCAAGCAATGCACCAAGTTAATGGTTAATATATCCATATAACTTTCTTTTTTGTTTAACAATTTCCCTATCAAATCTGTCTGTACATTATTATAACTGTCTACAGTGATAAAAAGCATGTCCAGGCTGCTATTAAAAACAGATACAATCGTTCATGCCTGGCTTATATAATTCTGGCTTTTTTGTTGGTGCAGATCATATGATAGTATTCACCAATGACCACTTAAGGATACCGATCACAATAAGAGCAACGTGTCCTTGAAATTGAGGCAAAAGAAGTCTGCAATGGGTTTGTGAGGGACATGCTGACTAGTTACTATGTATTTGGTGTTGAAATGTAGACTTTAAGGGAGGCACTACTGAAATAGGACACAGGTACAGGGTGAGAGAAAGAACAAGACTAAGCATTTATTTTAATTAGATATTTGGTCTTAAATCAAAGTATTGGACAAATCACCAGTTTGAATTGATGATGGTACTAGATGGAAAGTCAGGGGACCACCAAAGTTATTACAATTCATCCAGAGGGGAACATGAATGTCTGCACCAAATTCTACGTCAATCCATCCAGTTGTTGACATATTTCAAATTGAACCAAAGTGGTGGACCAACTGACCCTCCAATCAACATAGCCATACCACTATGTTGCTTGCATTACTAAAACACAGAGTCAGTATCTAAGTAACATGCACTCAGAGTAGGAAATATTTACAATTGCCTCTATATGACCAGTGTCAGCTATCAGAAGAAGAGCTAATGATTAATAGCTCCAGGACTTGTGGTGAGGCAAGTGATGAAACGGTCACTTCTTCTCTCACCTTACCTAACATCTTTCTTGACTCCCAGCTCCGTCCTCATAACAAATCCAAGCACAGAACCCGCAGGTGAAAAATCTGTTTCCGTCTGAACAAATATACATTACTTTCATCACTGTTCACACAAGAGCTTTTATGTCTTGTTTTTTTCTTTAAATGCCGAGGCAGCTCTGTCTATCCTCTGACACTGCCAGTCACCTTCATAGTGCTTCTGACTTCATAGCACTTTTGTCTTTCAACCTGGCTGCTTTTATCTCCTTTGCCTGCATAATAGCCTGTGCATCCATCTCACTGCCAATCTCTGCAGGCCTCGTATTATGCCCTTTAGCAGCCTGCAAGGGCTGCTCTGTGTCTCTGCCAGCCTGTCAACTCGCTTTCTCCGGCTCACACCCAGCTCTTACAGAGCTAACAGAAGCCATTCCATCTTCACTTCCTCAAGGCTGACATTATGAGGAGTTTCAATCCCAAATAAGACGTACTGTACACCCTAAATGTGTGATATCAGCGACCCGCACAAAATAACAGGAAGATGAGAACAGATAACCTGACTTGCAAAACTTGATACTACTTTTGCAGGAGAAATCTTCAATATATTGGTGATAATGAATGATAGACTTCAACCTTACTATTTGTTTTCCTTCACTGAAAGCCTATACAATTGTTTTTGGCATAAGGCTCCTGAGTTCTCCGCTACTAGAATAAACCATCCTGTCAAAAGCAGCCTGTAGGTGAAAGGTGTGACTACTCTGACTCTTGCTGTGGCGGCTGCTCAGCTCTTTAAAGGTGTTAACTTCTTCTCATATTCTTGTGTCAGACATGTCACAGAGCGCTGCTCGAGGAGAAACAGTTAAGAGATCAAGGGAAGTGACAGATTCAGGTAAGGCAGATTGAATCCGAAGGTCAATACGTGGAAGAGAGTCAGACCAAAGTATGCTAGTAGGAGGCTTTTTTTTGAGTCAACATTCAACGTCGCAGTGTTGACCTAAACCTGTTGACTTATGGGATGGAAAGGAAATGGAGGAAGACAGAAAGAGACAAAGGAGGGTATGAAATATGGTGGAAAAACATCAAAGGGAAAGAAAAAAATCTGTTCTGTGGGTGTATGTCATCATCTGTATATCTGTATGCATGTGAGTTTGTTTGTACGGGTGTGTGTGTGTGTGTGTTTGTTTATGTTTGTGTGTCTTGGGAGCAGCTTGTGAATGGGAGGATTTAGCAGGGAAAAGTTGGAGCAGAAAGCTGCTGGAGGTAATCTTGCGGCCCTCAGCTGATAACAGCTTTCCACCTGGAGCCTCTTAACAA
This sequence comes from Thunnus maccoyii, assembly GCF_910596095.1. NCBI lineage: Eukaryota > Metazoa > Chordata > Actinopteri > Scombriformes > Scombridae > Thunnus > Thunnus maccoyii. Next base: position 13,299,464 of record NC_056548.1, read on the forward strand.
ACGCCTGGACCACCATCAATCAACCAAATGTCCTTCACAGAAAGAAGGAGAGAGAGAGAGAGAGAGAGAGAGAGAGAGAGAGAGAGAGAGAGAGAGAGAAAGTAGTTGTGTAGTTTAGAGAAAGGTAATGACGTAATGCAATGTTAAGACCATGAAGCAATACTGAACTGTATATATGACTCCAGCCATTTAATGATGGAAAAATGCATAATTTTATTTTCACACACACTTGTGCAGCATCTTTTCATTCTTAAAGGGGCATTCCACCAATGTTACATGGAAAAATCAATATACCAGTAAAGGGGAATACTACTCAGCCTGTGAAAATAGCTATAAGTAAATAGCTGTGGCTCTTGAGGACACTTTATAAGGTCTGAGAAAATGACTTAAGGCACGTCTCGACTTCAGCTTGAAAAGCACAAATTTTTGACAGAAAGCATGTGTTAAAAATTGAATTGTGGTGAAAAAAAAGGTGGACATCTTGGCCGCTGCTGCTGCTTTGATTTTGACCATTCTTTCTTAAATCTGCTTCTTGTAAAGGAGTGAGTACGCTTGCCTGTCAGATCGCTTGTCACATCTGAAACACTCTCCCCTTTTACCTTTCCAACGTCTGAAAAGGGGGCAACAAGCAAACCAACTTCACGCAACAATTGGTCACATGTGTGGAGGTGAGAACTGAGTTTGAATTTCTCTCTCAAGCTTTTTTTTTTTAGAAGAATTCCTTTGAGGAAAGATTGTCCGAAGGTGTGTGCTATTATCCACTTTTGCATGATTCATTGCCCCTTGCCTCTCTCTATGACTGCAAGCTTTTTGGCCCTACCTTTGAGCGTGGCCATTTGGAACAGTTATTAACACTTTTGCCCGTAGATATTATCAAAAGACACTTCATACAAAACAGTTCATTTCAAGAATACCCCTGCTTTAAAGAGCAACTTAACATCAGCTCAAAATCTTGTTTTTGCTGGCCTCCAGTGGTTTAACTTCTCACCTCGCTGAAGGGAACACTGCGTGTACACCGACATATTTATTTGGGTGTTGTTAGAGGTGCAACAGAGCGCACTTCTGACCACTCATCTGTCATGGTGGGTGTAGTCAAAGGTGAAATACGCCAAACTAGTGATGGTGATGAACTACTGTTTTTCAGCCTGGTTTAAGTTACTCTTCTAATCCCCCAACTTTACTGAAGTGCAATACTAAATTGTTGCAGCTCTCTTTTAACTCGGTCTAATGCAAGACTGGAAATGCATGCTGGAAAATCTTAAGCTTCACCCCAAGAGTTGATTTGGATGCATACGGTGGCACATCAAATGGCCTAACTTTACGTGAGTGTGTGCTTATGTGTATGTGTGCGTGTCTGTCCATCTGTCTGGTCCTGGTCTAATGGGCCTTCAGCCCTTGCATAGCTGACAGAAAATCAATGACCCACTTGGTAGGCCCAATACTGCTACCTCTGTGCATAGCGAGAGGGAGAGAGAGAGAGAGGGATAAAGGCCAGCCGGCCGATGGTCGTCCCACTGTAAACACTATGGATTCATGTCCATGGCTTATGACAGAGTTGTCACACATCTTCTTTCAGTGAATTTTGATTTCTTTTGTGTGCTTCCTGGGTACTCCTGCTTGCACACAACCTTGCGGACAACACAAAGATTAGTACACTAGATGCACGATACCATTAGTATGTCTGAAAAGGTTCAGACTTCCAGCATAACGTGCCACATGGGGGTCAGTTTAACTAGATTACTCACAACTTTAGAGAATCGTTAACAGAGGTCGTCTGAGAACGAAATAGGGAAATGTAAAGAACAAATCAAGAAAATTAAACAGTCCAAGCGCAGATTGTGTTCAGTCTCATGGTGCATTCTGGCAGTCAAATGTGGAGCTTTCTGAATCTGAGACAAGGAACGTGGGGGCTGTGTGAAAATCTGCTGTGAAGGTGTGAGGACTCAAAGTTAAATTTGAATTTTAAGATAAGATAAAATTAAACTTTAATGATCCCTGTGGGGGAATTAGTTTGGTGCAGCAGCAAAATTAATATGATTCAACAGCAAAAAAGACTATATAGAACAAATGATTTGAAAAAGCATCAATTAACCAAGTATGGAACAAGACTATAAATAAATGCAATAACAGAATCCCAGTTCAGTTAACATACAGACAGCTACCACTACATAAATTAGATTATTACACAGTAAATATGTGCTATATTAGTGCATGTACAGTATATATGACATGAAATGCAATTATTGAGGTTAAAAGTTCATTCTTGACCTCACTGTGTCCATTACTGTGCGTAGCTGTTCTGGAGCTTGTGATCATAACACATGATCTCCAAGAACAGATGAAAAAAAAAAGGAAACATAAACATCTAAAGTAGAATTTCATGACAACCGGACAAAATCCATCTGCTGATGAAGATTATGGATATGATCAAAAGCTCCAGAACAGCTACTTAATGGGTCTTGTGGTGAAAAGTTTTAGTCAAAACATCAAAAGAAAAACCATTGTAAATATATAACTTAACTGTGACTTTTAATTCTTGACATTATAAACGTTAGTTTGACCAAAAAAATCCCCCCCAAATAACAAACTCAACTCAATACACATTACCACACTAGCTTTAAACCACATTTTGTGGTCTTCCTCAGCAGATGGAGTTTGCTCAGTGACAAGCTTGCAAGTGGACCTTGAGATAAGATTTTTTTTGTCAAACTAATTCATTTGGTTTGAAGGAATATAATGAGACTATCCTCCTAAGAAAAATTATAGCATTATAGTTATTTCAGCAAATTCCCAAAATGACAAAGCCCTGTCGCCCTCTAGGACTAGTTGAGTACTCTAATTAACAAAAAAAAGAATGAAAATAAATAAATAATTAAGTTGTAAGTAGTAAGGGTTTAAAAAACAGGCACAAAATTACAGAGCAATATTAGAACCAACTGCGTGAGGATGAACTGAATTTAGTTCTTTAGTATTGAAACAGAACAGAATGGAAAACAGTGGACGAGAAGTGAACAAAACTGAACCGAACTGAACATAATGAAATGGATCAGACTAGGTTGGATAGAAGCAGGAGAACAGAAACGAAGGAGAAGAAACGGAACAGAACGCTATTGAGTAAAATGGAACAGAACAGATCGGAATACAATGGAGTGGATTCAACAGAACAGAGTGGAACGGATTGTAGAAGAACAGAACAAAAATGCCACAGAAAGAAGCAGAAGAATGGACCAGAACACAATGAGATAGAATTAATAACAATGTAAACACAAGTCAAGAGCCCAGCAGGACGGGGCAGAAGTGAATCGAATCAGGCAGGAGGTCAACAGACTCCCGCCGCAAGCTCTGCCTCTCACTGCTCGGTGGATTTTCCTGCGAAACACTGGATCACATGGTAATCTCAGTTTAATACACAAATCCCCAACCCCAATCCAATCAAACCTAATATCCCCGCCGGGCCAGGCAGGGCAGAGCCCACCCGCTCTCCATCCCTCCCATCATCTCATCGAACGCCACCATTGCACCGAGTCTCTCCAGTCAGGGCAGCAAAGGGAAACATTGGAGGATTTTTCTAAGTGCTGGGATTTCCTTGTCTAGTTAGTCTAAATTGTATGAAAGGATTTAGGGTTTGGTACAAGTGAGTGAGTGTTGAGTGTGAAACTGGTGGATGAAATAGATACAAACACTATTGCAATGCTCAGATCAAAAGATACTTTTAGACACAGAATTTAGACGTTTATTTGCATTCACACGCATCCTCTTAGTAAGAGAAATCATGTAATCTTTGAAAACACACAGTGTATGTGTGTGTGTGTGTGTGTGTGTGTGTGTGTGTGTGTGTGTGTATGATGTGCGTGTAATGCCCAGCCAGCAGTGGTTAATGCTGTCCCAGAGGGTTTTAATCCAGATTATCAGGAGTATAAAGTCACTGAGTCTCCCTCTCAGCTTGGCCTAGCCGACCGCTTAGTGCACACACACACGCACACACACACACACACACACACATAACCACACTCTCACTCTCTTTTTCAATCCGTCTCATGCACACTCACACACATGCACACACATGTAGGGAGCCCCATGTTTCTGGATGATCCTCTAGGAGGTGCTGTGTATCCAGACTGGAATCATCATCCGGTTGGTCGGTTTTCAAAGCAGACAGTCGCCTCACAGATGCAGCTCACCCTGCTGCGTAAAGACCTCAGATCCACTGCACTCAGCTTGACCTATTTCAACATATTCACTATATTACTGTTGCCTCATTTGACATTTATGTGATGCCTTCACCTGAGCAATCCTCCCTTTGTCTTACACAGTATGAACATTTGATTCTGTGATGTAACAATCAGTGCAGGGATCTATATTTGTACCGTACGTGATTGCGTCGACAGCCGTTTTGTGCAGAACCACACTGGCTGAGTTTCCATCCACCTTTGAGGCAGCTGCTCCATCATTTACATGCGGCGGTGTGATCTGCATATCGCCCAGTTGGTCTGGATTAATTTCAGCGTGTTTAATCTGATGGTGGAGATTGATGCTTGCAGCAGGGTAGGCTGGTCTCTAAATGTTTCCTCATATTCGCTCTCTCTCTCTCACACACACACATCCCAGTGACAGGCAGTCTGATTGGATCACAACCAGTCATTTTCCACTCAAATAGACAACAAATGAAATGTCTCTGCTACATTCAGCAGCAGTGCTGCCTGGTCAGAATCCAGGAGGAGCTGTGGCCTTTCCTCTGATTTTCTTTCTTTTTCTATATATAAACTATACTATCTCCTTTTTTTTCTTTCAGTCTCTGTCCCTCATCTTCTCTTTAGCACTAATCTTTCTTTCTGCCCCCCCACTGATCACGCTATCTCTGGCTTCTCTCTCCCCTCTGTCTCATTCTCGCTGCATGCATGTTTCCTGGTGCTCTATAAATTAGGCTGAAAATGGAAGATTAACCTCTGGAGATGAGAAGCTTCCTTAATGTGCTCTGTTCTCTTTTCGGTAAACCACTGCATTACAATATTATTTAGTGGGAGCGTCTAATTGGAATCAGCTGGAAAGCAGAGAAACTGGGTGGCCAAACCTTTTACTAGGCTGTGAGATTCAAACATGGAGGATTATGCTCATTAAGAGACTGCGGTGTGGAAGTTACTTTGTGTGTAAATGTACTGATGTGTGTTTTTAAATGGGAGCAGGAGGAGGAGTGAGATTGGTGTCCCTGTTGCTGCAGGATTGTGTTTTTAGGAATTTGCATGTTCACCATTCACAGATGCCCATGTAAGACAAGTCATGCAAAAGTAAAATGTTCCTTCTTACCACCTTGTAATTGAATACATTTGAGAATTTTGGATCTGCAGCACAGTTGTTTGGCCTCCAAACAAGCTTGCATTATGCTGCATTAGCTGTTACAGAGGTTTTACGGTCTTTTGTTGCCATTTTTGGAACATGTTTCGCCCACCTCAGTTATTTCAGAGAATGCTGAAACAAAGCTGTGCCTGCTAACTTCCTGTATGGTTTATTGGCATATAAGCTTCACTGAGATTCCCACTGACATAGGATATGTAAATACACTGTTTCCATGTTTGCTGTAAACAATTACAGAGGAAAATTTTTAGTAGCTGTGGGCGGCCTCTCCTGGTCCTTTTCAGTGTGAACATTGCATCGCATTAAGAGTGTAAAGCCTGGCTTTGTTACCGTGTCTTTTTTTTTTCTCTCTATTGTTCGCTCAACTAAAAGGCGGGATGGTGATTCATAAACATGTAGAGCAAACTTGGTACAGTATTGTTGATCAGAGTACAACTTCAAACAGTACAGAAAACAGCAATCTTGTAGGGTTTTTTTAATCATGAATTTTTAATGTTGTTAATAATTGTACAGTTGAGAAAACAGTAAACTGGATAAGCGACAGCTGATTGTCAGTCAATGAGCTTTGCACCTTGTTTTGTTCAGCTTTGATATTACGATATTCAGTCACTTTTCAACTTTATATCCATCACACTTGTGTACAACGAAACATGGTCTTGTCACACCAGTGATATATTCTATATTATACTGTTATCTCTGGAGCAGAATAAATACTGACAAACACTGCATTGCCTTTGTTAGTCGGTTGTGAAGCCTGGAAGACATCAAAGGTTTGCTGACTAAGCTGATAAACACTTCATGAGGAGCCTCTCAAGATGAACTGATTTGGTTAAACTACTTCATTTGTCAGAATCAAACCCATGCAGTAGATTAGCTATATAGTATCAATATTTTGTCTTTGCTCTTTTATACAATGTTTTTTAGCCACTCTGCAGACGTAGCTACAGGAATGGAAATGTCAGTTGCTTGCTCCACCACTCTTTGGTCCAGATTGACTGACTTTTGCTCCAGCACCACCATGAAGTTGACATTTGAGTTTTTTTGTGTGTCTACAAAGATTGAAATTTTGTACAGACATTCGTATTCCCCTCGGGATGAATTGTAAGAACTTTTGTGATTCTGACACTCTTACATTCTTTCACTCTTTCAGTGCCATCATCAGGAAAAAATTTTAGTTTTTCACTAATTAGCAAAGACTAGCATGCTAAGATTCTTAAAGTGGCATTAATCAATATTTTTCAGTGATAACAATGTATCTAAAAGGCAACGTGTAATGTCAGAGGTGTTGCTGGTAGTGATGAACCCACAGAGAATTATCACCCGACTTTGTAGCTCCCCTCGGCTTTACGGAGTTTCATAGCGACTTTTAAGCTCATTGTTTAGCTGTCTGGCTGCAACTTTACAGTTCTGGTTCATTCTCAAATGCTCTCATAGTGTCGTTTTCTGCTGCAGCAGGCAGCTGTTGTCAGAGAAAAAGCCCTAAAAACCCACCGTACACACAACCTGCTCAGCACTTGTCACCGTGAGAATACTGAGTGCAGCCTCACAGAGCCGCTAGTGTGCTGTGGACTCAGTTTTGTTTTGCCTCAAAACTATCGACAGACTGAAAGAAGACGACGCCAATCAAGGACATTGCAATCAACATCCTAAGAAAATGGGCACAGCTGTCATTAATTTCTTCACGAGTCCTTGGGTTTTTGCTGCATGTTGTACCATATTCTGTAATATGTCTGTTTACTTAATAGTAACTCACGGTGTGTCCAAGTATGTGAGTTTTCTTTGGGTCAGGGTCTTAGTATCAGTTGAATGCTGAAAATGAGGGTCAGATATTTATCAGCATCTTAATATAAGTGCAGAGGCAAACCTTTGGGTATCAACACACAAACACTTGCATACATAGACAAACACACACACATTGCTCTCAGGTTATTACGGGCTGTCATTGTTTAATTCCTGCTCATTAAATGCTCCAGACAATGACAAAGCGCCTCGGTCTCTGACAGCCTCTTTGTTAACCCTCTCCCTCTTATCTCTTTTCGCCTCCCGTTCTCACCCCGCTCTACTCCGCTTTGTGTCTATTGTACGACACTCAAGGACGATTTGACGGCATCCCGAGCCACCACTTAAACGTCCCTATTCATCTCAAACTAAAACATGCAAGAGAGAGAAATACCAACTTGAACTGTTGAGAGACCAATTTGTAAAAGCCTTGGAATGTCAGATACCACTTGCCACTTACTGGTAATATAAAACTCGCGCTGATGGAGACGATGCTGATGGCCCTGGTGGCAGTGACGGCGGTTATATAAGATGTCATAACCTTGCATCCTTGCAGGGAGCGTTTTAGAACTACCAATCTGTTTGACCTTTATCCGAGACTCAGGCCTGTACAGTAAAATCCTTTCTCTCTATTTCCTTAACTCTCTCCAGACCTGCCCTGACAATGATTGTTACAAAGAATGCTGAGAGTCTTCATGTGCATGTGAGCGAGAGAGAATGACCGAGGAAGATGGAGAGTCTGAGAGAGTGAGCGAGAAAAGCTGCCCCTGTGTGCATTTGCTCAAGAACTGAACCACCTGAGAGCGACGGAGCACAGAATAGTGAAGATGAGAGAAAATGAAGAGACAAAAGCACTTCCCTGGTGTAATTATGCTTTCATTTCATGGCCAAGTATCCACATGATGCGCCCTGCATGCAGAGACGCTCATTAGAGTTGTTGCACTTCAGAAATATAACTGGCATCTGCCTGTCGAGAGCACAAGTGTATGTAAAGTGAGGGTAAAAATGGTAAAAAAAAAATAACCTCAGTAAAAGGTGTGGGGTTATAACTGAGTGCAGGCGTCTTCTTGCTTTAGATGAACTGTGAAGTCCTGAATCATTAAAGAGAGTGATTTTGCTTTTGCGGCATTCTCCTTTTTGATAAGCAGAAAAACACAGTGAATATGCATTTTTGAAAAAAAAAAAAAAAAAAAAATCAGGTATCAATAAGATAATAATCAGGATTTCAGCACTGCTTTAGTGGCAGCAATCATTTTGCTCAGATAAGAATCTCCTTTGTTGTACTTTCCGGGAGTTAATATCTCATTTTTGGATCAGAAAAGTCTCTTACTCTGATGCTCATGAAACAGCAGAAAACAACAAAACCTTCTCTAAGCATTACCACAAAACACAAACAAAGCTCAGAGCAAATCTGCAGAACTTACAGTCCTTCAGTGCGAAATTCCCCCTACATCCCGTCTGCTGGTAAAGCAGAAGCATCCTGATGCTTGGATCAATGTTGCTACAAATAACTGTAATGTGTCTGACTGTGAGCACTGTTGTGCCCTACCTGATGTACTGTTGAGGAGGAATGGGACGCTAATGTAGTTAAATCTGCAGAGTCATTACTGCAGCGGGAACTCACTTTATTAACAGACCCCTGCTAATGTGCCACTCGCACTTTTTTGGTGCTTTTATATGTGTGAGATTAAAAGACAGAAGCAGAAATAGACATTTTTGCATGTGTGTCTGTGTTGCACAGGTGTTTGAATGCTAGTATATACTGTATAGGATGATGGGTGGAGGATCAGACACCTGTGTGCCATCGCTTTAAGAGCAGGGATTAGACAAAACATACAACTTCCTGAAAATGATCAATTGACATCTCAACTTTTTAAATCTTTTTCTAACTCATCTCCCGATCTTTATCTACGTCTCCTGCTCTGTGACCCACAGAGAGATTTAATAAGTGAAATTAATAAGGAACATTGGCTTTTACCTGGATTCATTTCATCAATACACTTTATGGAAAAAAAAGGCCACTAATGTTTTGTACATGTGCTATATTCAGTTTATATAAGGAGCCTCTTTTCCTCAGCAAGGGCCCGAGTGATTTTACAGCACATGGAGAAGATTTACTGTCACTGACACATCCTGGTTAGCTTCTCTGCCTCCCTCAATACACCGCCGCTACTTGCAGACTTCACACAGACACACAGACACACACACACACACACACACACACACACACATATGCACACACCTCTCTCACCAGTGTCTGGGATTCCAGCAATTAATGGGGCGGTAAATGAGATTGTTACTGATGTGTGGTAGCGAGGTGAGCGAAGGTGTGGAGGTGATGGAGAGAGACGGGAGGGAGACAGAGGAGAGCCGCGGGGATGCAAAAGCCGTGAAGATGTTGTGATGCAAATTAGAAACTTTTGCATGATTCAAATTTAGGTTAAAGCTCTGAAAATAGACTTTTATGTAACTTTCTTATCCCTGCAAAACAGGCACGAAGCTAAAACACTGGCAGACAGCAGTGACGTTAAAGCTGTAAATGTGTGAATCCTTAAGACTGATGTTTACATTGGCTCCATATCATCTGTAATGTAATAGATAAACACTTTGTTTTTGAAAAACAAAGAACTAATCATTCTTTTGCATTGGTTATGTGAAAGTGGTGAAGATTTATAGTAAAATCTTACCTACAGATGATAATAATAATAATAATAATTTTTTAAAAAAACTTTATTTTTATAGCATCTTTCAAAACATACTGTAGTTACAAAGTGCTTCACAACAGCATAATAAAAGGCAGAATCAAAAAAGAGCACAAAAGTAAGAATAAAGTAAATAAAGTATATGATAAGATATCAAAATAATAAAACAATAGAATATATAATTAGACATACACAGAAAGGAATTAATTAAGTAAAAGTGCATTTAAAAAAGTAGCACACTCAGCTACACTTTGGCTCGTATGGGATTAAACATTGATTGAAAAATTGATTGTAAAACATACAGGTAGCCAGTGTAATGAAGCTAAATTTGGGGTTATATGTGATATATATCATCCATCTGTGATGTTAAGGCATATCATCAATAATTTAGAGATGCAGCATTGAAATCTACCTCTGTGCTGAATCCACTGTCCCCGAGCAGCTGACTCTGGCTTCAGTAAGTGATTTCCTACATTTCCTGAAATGCCTTTTGACAAAGCCTGGAGAACAGGGGTGAACTGGAAATGCAATGTGTGTTTGATTCCATTGTGTTATGGTCTCATGCTCTATTTTAAGAGCAGAAGTCAGTATCTTCTGCTCTCTTCATGTATGAGAGAGAGAGAGAGTGTAGAACTAAGCTCTTGGTTTTAGACTGTGAGGGACTGACTCTTAATATAAAATCTGACATTTACCAGTGATGTACCAGTGCTAGAAATATCCTCTAATGATATCATTATGTCTACAGTTGACTGATTTTCTTAAAGCTGGAAACAGATCTTGCTTGACAATGATCACACAATTACTTGAGTTAAGTTCGGCATTCACTCCCTTCTGGTGGCACACTACACATATACATAGCATGACCCACATCCTGTGACAGGGAGACTGATCTGAATTGCTGATTGGCTCTGCTTCATTTGTCTCCCCTTCCTCATTGATCCTTGGTGAGCAGTGGCACTGGAATACCTTTGCTCCAAGGGGGGGAGACAATAAGGAGACAGTCTCCCTCGGGGGCCTATTTTTCCTCCAGGCCTGTAGGTGGATGGTGCACCAGGAGGAAAAGTTATCCATTTATATCACTTAATCCAGTGGACACACTATTAGAGCACTAGACGGGGTAGGAAAACACACACACACACACCCACAGGTATGTGCCCACACACTTGTACAGTGTACACACTAATGCACATCCACGCACAGACAGTAAAACACACTTACACAGCTTATGAAGGCGTGTACCCACACAGACACACACCCACACATCCATGCATATGCATACAAGCATTAGCTCATGTATACATGGATCTGTCACGGACAGCACATCAGCTTGTAAGTCTCGTTAATGCATGTGTGTGTGTGTGTGTGTGTGAGTGTGTGAGGGGTAATGCAGTATGAACGTGTCATTTTCATATCATTAGTCAGGGTATAGATTTGCATAATCTGCCATGGCTTCATCCTATAACACACCTGTACAAACTTATTCTATTATGCTCTATGGTTTGCCCTGTCAACTGTAAAGTATTTTTTCATTATTATTCTAGAGCCTCCATACTGTTTTCTTAGCACATTTTTCACACTTGTTTCGTCTGCATGCTCCTATGTTCACACTTGGGTGTAATAGCACACATAATGTATAGTTATGTGTGCAATATCTGTTGACTGTATGAAGTTTGTGTGATGTGTGAAAGCATGAACATGCACACGGCGTGTTCAATTTTACTACTATGAGTCTGCAAAATCCTCCTCCTGTTCTTGGATGTATGGTTGGCTGTGCGGGTTGTTTTTATCACCGTGTCGCTCAGTAATCCATGGGTCCGCACTCAACAAATGTCTTCAATCTGCTGCCTAATCACGGCTCAAACCAGGAGAACAATAACATGCTGACATCATACAGTAGATTATGGTGAATCTGCTCTCACAGGGCTGCACCAATCTGTTCCACCATTGCTACTGTTGACACACAGGGGATGATAGAATAGAAAAGAACAGAATAGAGAAGAATAGAAGTAAAACAAAGGATTTTTCATACATCAGGGATCTTGACTGTTGAATAACTTTGGCACTTTTTTCTACATGTTGAGGTTCTTAACTGTAAAATTCCTCATCAGAAAATGAACCACACTAACTTTGAGAAACTAAAGAATCATATTTTACAAATAGCAATTATAATAAGCAGAATTTCAAGCTATGTAATTTGAAATGAAAAACAGCCGTAAAACTGAGTCTTATAATAATTTCACCCACTGGTTTTGTCATTATTCCTTGAAAGATGGCAGCGTTCGTTTGACGTTCCATTTACAATGGACTCCCACTGTGGCTGAAAATACAGTTCATTTACATGGACTTATTAAACTCAAACACGCACAAAATGAATGAAATGAGAGCCATCCATGCATAATACATTTAATATTCAAAATGACTGGAACCATATTTTATCTATATGACCACGCCTTTGGCATATAACAACCTTTTCAATCTCAGCTTTGTGGAAATCCAACTGTCACTCAAATGATATTATTGCAGCCTTCCTACAAAAATATTGAGCTGCATAGAATCGATTGGATATGGTGCAAATGGTAATGATATAATCAATATGCATCATGTTCTGTGTTTTAGATATGACGTTTAATCACGCTAATGACTATTCTTTAAAGTGAGTAAGCGAAGTGCGATGACACATTTCAACTGAACAGTACGGCAGAGCTGCAGTTTGATATCTACTGTGTGCAAACTGAAAAAGATACCGGTTGAATAGGCAGCCCATTCCTCTGACTTTACCACAAATAAATCTATATGTCCTCCCTCCTGCACCTCTCATACCTTTCTGAATCCACTTGTAGGAGACCCTAACCAATAAAACCTGATCTTCATAAGTCTTGAGGAGAGAGGCAGGCTAAGTTTGGGGAAATTGCTGCATGGAAAATGCAATATATGGCTTAAAGATAAGAGAGAGCAGAGGGACTAGCTGAGGATATTGCCTGCTTAAGGCTCTGATTTACACTCAGGATAGAGAGACAGGAGAGGAGAGAAGCCCTGAGCTAACTGGCTGTTGGCTGCAGACGCTGGTATATGGTTGGTAATTAAAAATCTCCATACTATAATGACGTATTGCTAAGATTAAGGATAGCTGACTGACAGATTGTGTCTGAAATGATACTATATTTTAAAATGAAATAACAGCTCAGTCAAGAGTGAGATTGTTACCAGGCAGACAAGCCTTATAGGTACCATTTCTTCATCTGTCAACTCCTTCCATCCATCTCTCCTCCTCCTCCATCTCCATCCACCTGTCGATATCCCTGCCTGCTACAACATCCCCCCAGACAGTAGCTCCTGTCCCCATCAGTTCACACAGGTGGAGCCGAATCCGACGTGACATCCTACTAGCATCCAGTGACAATCAAATGAACAGAGATGAGGAGCAAAATGGTTTGGTGAGGCATCATGTTCAGGTCTTCAGCCTTCAACCCATTTCTCCTTCTGTCTCAGCTATATATTGGATAATAAATTACATGACATTCAATCAGCATATTTCTAGATTGGTATGATGTGTGCATTTGTGTGTGCTTGCGTGCTCTCTGTGCGCACGTACATGTATGTTGCAAAGTTGATTGATGGATGGATGGTGACAGGGCTGTCATGCAAGAGTTGTCATGCATTTTCATATTTGTCTGCCTGGAAAATGATGCATGCCTCAAAGTCCTCCCTTCTCACACAAACACACACACACACACATACACACATACACACAGAGTTTTGTGGCTGTTGTGATGTGGTAGTGCTGTGTTAGCTACCGCTGGCAGACAGGACTTGTCCATAAGGGAGGAGACTCGGCCCCCTGGGGCGGAGGGGAGCAGATAACGCAATGGGGGAGGGAAATGGGGACAAGCGACAAAAGAAAAGGAGAGGAAGGGAAAATAGGAGGCTTACAGAGCAACAGGCACTCTGGGATGGTAGACGAACGGAATCGAGTGAGAGCGCAACAGGAAACTGGCAGTAGAGACGAATGGAGGCACCAGAAACACGGTGATGTCTTATGTTTGTTTATATCAAAGTAATTAGCTCCAGTAATAATCTTGTAATCAGTATGCCTCATCTGAGATCAGTTGTGTCATTTGCTCACCTCCACATCAACATGACATCAGTCAAGGACAAAAATGTCTTGTATAATAGAGCTTCAAAAAGGCCAAAGATCACTGCAAATGCATGTGCATTGGTGAAAAAACAAACAAATAAATAAAAACAAAAAACAGTTAATTTAATATAAACACTAAAAAATCATGACAATATATGACACACAGAGAAAACAGAAGACGCATCACGCACATTTACAGGTCTATATTTTTATCCTGGTGCTCTACTGGAATATCTTTGCATGATTTATAGTTAAAAAAACGTATTATCCTATCTTATTTATCTTATACTGGTCTTTTTAGCCCCCCCATTTAGCTCTGGTCTCTTTAAGGCCCTCCTCCCATTGCGCCCACTCTCTTCTGATTGGTTAGCTTCCGAAAACTCCATTGTAAACATCCAGCACAGCTTGCTGCCCAACTTCCTGATTCAACTTTGAAATACTGTACTTGCAGCAGTCATGTTTTTTCTGTGCAGTGAGGGATTATTAATGAAATTATGGTTATGTTTTACCTCCCATTAAAGTCGTAGCTAATCTGGCAAAGCTGTCTGCTTCTTTACATTCTGTATAACTGCTCATATTTGATGCCTGGTTGGATCTATTTTTAGCAATGTTGCCGATCTGAAAGCTCAGCAATTATGTATGCAGTGTTATCAACAAAGAAAGAAAGATATGATGGAGAAAGCAGTCTTTCCTTTCTCTAACCAGCAGGTTAACATACCAGCCAATCACAGCCCTGTTCAGCACAATCACATCATTGAGAAGCAATCTGGATCAGCTCCATTCGGTCAGGATATATGTGAAAGCACCCTGCTTGGAGAACTGTTAGCTTTACGCTGCCTATCGCTGAAAACAGATCAGTGTCTCAGACACCTCATTACCGTGATCTCCCTCTCTCTCTATCCCTTTTTTACTCTTTGTTTCTGGCTCGCTCTCCCAAATGCCGTTTCTTGATCTTTCCCCGGCTCCCCCTCAAACACAGCTGAGCACAAACACACACACACACAAACCAATACTCATTACAGCTATCCTCATTGTCCAGGAAGTGGAAGCGATAGCTTTTTTCCCAGTTATTTCCAACGCCCCTGTGCTTTGCCAGCTCTTGGCCTCCTCTAAGATAATACTCATTTATCCCACAGGGTGTTTACAAAAGCGATTCAGGTTAAGTGACTTGCTGAGAGGAATGACAGACAGCAGCTTTTCTTTATTCAAAGAAAATTGGATTCATCAACCACTGCTTAATGGTTGCATTCAGGCTTTTGACTACACTCCATCTGACACATTAGTAAGTGTTTGTGGTGCATTTATCTCTGTGTTTGCTCACATGTATGCCTGAATAAATGACTAAACCTTATGATCTCAATAAGGGAAGCCAGCTTTAGAAGAATATGCTATTGGTTTTTGCTATCAGTGTTCAACAGCCATAAAGCCTGAAGCCTTTACATCCCTGCTCCTAATAAAAAAAAAAATTGAAAAAAAAAACATCTTAGGGTTCCCCATCATCAACTACAGCAACAAACAGCCTTTTCGCATGTTTTCACCTATTTGCATGAACAGTATTTTAATGTGTTACTGTAACACTCATTGACTCAGAACAGGTAAGAACCCACAAGAGCGCACACACACACACACACACACAGAAACAATCAGATAATCAAACTTCACAAGGTTTATTCCAGTAAACAGGCAAGGGTCAGAACCAAGAGATCAAGCAGAGAAGGCAAACCTAACCAGCAGGGATCAGGCAGAGAATCAGTCGAGGGAATCAGGCTGATATTCAGACAGGAAGGTTTCAGGAATCAGGTAATAAGTGCTGGAAAGCTTAGCATAATGTAAAAGACAATCTAGTGAGAAACTAGTGGAGATGGACTGGTATATATGCTGAGGGACTAATGAGGGAATGAGCTGCAGGTGGGGAAAACCAGGTGAAGGGAATGAGGTGATAGCATGGCATGAGGGAGAGCTGTAATGACTGAACTGAAACGACAGGAGAATTAGTAACCATGAAAAACACATGAGTAGACTGAACGAATTAAGTATAAATACAAGGAGATCAGGAAGGATTCATAAGAGTTTTACTGAAGAACTTGAGAAGTGGCAGCAGATCCTAAGGTCATTTTAATTGGTTATTTCAATTTAGCTGCTTTTTAGGTTAATGTAGAAGCACAAGCATAAAAAAAACAAACCTTTCGTGTCCTTGGTTCATTTGCTTTTACATTCTCCTCAATTAATTTTTCGTCGTTTCTCTCTCCTGCTTCCTTCATTATTGAGATCTTTTCTATCTATGTTGGCACTTCTGGCTCTGTTCAATTATACCTGTAAAGCCCCACTTCTGCTTCAGAATAACCTGTGATCAAAACAGAAGGCTAGGTTAAGTACATTTTTAACACCGCCCACTATTAGTCTTGTTTAACATTATGTTAAAGTAGATGAGATGTGAACAAGTAGGAATAGAGTGTACACCTTGACACGAGTAAAATACAATAGAATACAATTACAAAGCTGAAGGCTTGAGTCTGTTTCTGCCGGTGGTAGAATATGCTGATGAGGCTAATGACTACTGTAGCATTTAGAACTATTCAACAATACGACAAATCATGTGTAATCAGTGGTCACAACAGTAACTGAATAACATTGAGGTAGGCATGAAAAATAACCTTTCAAACATAGGAAATTGGTAGTTAGAACAGTGACACTCAACTGTACAGTCTATACTGCAGGCTGGAAAACCAAAATCTTAAAATGCCCAAAGCTGGAAAGAACCACACAGATGGATATAAATTCCCAGTGGGTTCAGCAGTTCAGTGACCCTTTCACATTACACAAAGTTATTAAATTCAATGTTACAGTAATATCAGAAAATTTGCTGTGTGGAGCTCTAAAGTTCATATCCGGAGGGATCTGTTCAGAATGCCAAGTTAAAGCTGATTATAAATGGCATACTGAGGTAAGTGAACTACTTTCACTTTTTGTTTTACATTTAATGGCAACTCATCAATTCAGTATGTTAGTAGTCATCTACTGCTCATTCAAACATGTTAAGTGGCACATTTTTGTAATTTTTTGTGTTGAAATATTCTAGCCGTGGTGGTGACACCCCCAGGTTAAGGGGATTTCTTTGTTAATAGGCTAATTCATCATGTTGATGAATTATCCTGATGTCAACAAAAGATTTTAACCGAAGTAAACAAAAATGATTCCTTTAGGAGTCCAAAAACTCTCAATATTTACCTCATGATCTCCTACAGTGGTCTCATGGCAAATGTATTTGCTGATCTAAAATCTGCTCAAAGTGCTCTCAGTGTGGAAAACATAGATGATGATGGGGTAAATAACATGTTTAATTACATGATTGGCTGGTAAACCTTAATTGCAGAGTGACTTATGCATGTAGATAATATTGTATATGATTTAATAAAAAACTAGTTTGTTGATAATCGCTTTCATACTTTTATGCCTACAATATATACCCCTCTACATATAATGTTAATAAAAGAGGAAATATGATTAATTCAGCAGCATCTTGAATCCTTTTCCAATCTTTTCCTTATGCTCTTTAACCTGTCCACAAATCTAATGGCTGCTGGATGGTGAACCATTTCATCCTAGTTTGTTTCACTGGTAGAAGGGCTCTCTCATTGTAATTAGTTTCTGTGGGACAACAAACCGTCAGAAGTGTGCGCCTTGTTTCTGATTTATTAAGCATTTAAAAGGTTGCGGTGGGGTGGGGTAGGGGGGGGTACAAAAGGTTCCTGACTAAATAAAGGAGGCCTCGGCAAAGCTCTCAAAGCCAATGTCAGAGAGAGAGAGAGAGAGAGAGGAGAGTGAAAAAGTGAGAAAGGATTCATGATTAACTTTCATTTCCTATGCCTTATTATTCCTTCCCCAAATGAAATTTCAGAGGAGGAGATAAATCTTCCAGCACTGGCCGGTTTTGTGCACCTAATGTCCAGGAATAGCTAGTGCTCGCCACTGTCAGCTTATCGCTTTAAATTTAGAGCAAACTAGCTGTCGAGGTTGCCCTGGCATATGAAAGCCTGTGTTAGTTTAGTGTGTGTGTGTGTGTGTGTGTGTGTGTGTTTGAGAGAAAGTGAGAAAATAAGGTCGTCAGTCAGTCTAGCTCAGGTTGATTTTTATAGATATGGATGGTACATCTACGTATATATGTGTGTGTTTATGTGTCTGTCTGTGTGTTTTCACATGTGATGTGTGTGTGCGTGCACATGGAAGGATGCATGCATGTTTGAGGCTCCGGTAGGCTAATGGTTTATATAAAGAGATCAATACAATTGAAGGCATGAATCACACAGCCTTTTAATCACATTCCTCTCAGCCGATTTCTAGATGGACACATGGATAAGTAGATATTGATGTCATGGCTCAACCATCCATCCTGCTCATAATTCTATTGTAGTGGAAAGGCCGACTGTCCATTGACTGCTGTAACTATTGGCTCTCCTGTGTTCAATAACCAACAGGTAATGATCAGTTCCATATTTTCGGATCTATTCCAACCAGACAGCTGGACGTCTTCGAATACATTGACAGCAGCTCTGCAAATTTAAGTCATTAAGGCTTTTCGGTAGTTTCGCTGGATAAGCACATTCAATATATAATACCCAATATTGTAAAATACATTATCATTTTTTGTTTTATCAAAGTGGACGTCCACTGTTTTTACACATCTAGCTCTGCTTACTGAAGTCATGATAAGTACAGTTGGATAGTATCTTCAGTGGTTCTAGAGGAGGTTTGTCAAAACAGAGGAAAACAACCAATGTTGTCTGGGTCATCTTGGCTTGAGCTTAGGCTTGGGTTTGAAAGATTTTGAGGTTTGTTCGGTAGAGGGTGAGCAAACTGTATAATGAAAACTGGATGCTGGACTCCAAGATTACGTTAGTTTATTCCAATCAAAGTTGGCTCATCCAGTACTACAGGCCAAAAATGGTTTCCATCATCCGGGTCTGCTTCTGCATTGTGTTCACTATTGATCTTTCTCTGGCTCTACACAGTGCTGCCCACTTGGCTCGTCAACTTAACATTGAGATAATCTGGCACAAGAAAATAGCTTTTCTAGTCTCTGGGAAAGTTGTACAAAAATCAAACCTTCCTGAGCTCAAAAATCACAATATAAAGAGTTATAAATGACATTATTTTACAGATGTTCCTTTTATAAGGGTGGTCTAGGGGGAATTTTTTCATTGCAGTACCACGATTGTCTGCGTTGTATCCACCTCTCTGAATTCCTCCATGAGTCTAATGCTGTTGAGTTGCATTATGGGAAGTGAAGGACATAGAGATTATAAAATTATATATTGGCCTTCGCTGCATAAATTTTGACATTTCTTTTTTAAATCCGTCTCTTGCAAGTCCCCTAACTTTATGGAAGTTCAACACTAAATCACAGGAGTGCTTTTATAAAAGTGCTACATTAAACATAAATATATCAATCTAATTATCTAATTATCTTATCAATTTAATTGTGATACCATATTGTAAACAATGCAAACATTAGACTGTGGCCAACATGATTGATGGCCTGGTAGTACAATTCACTTGTTCTTGTCACACATATGTTTGTCTCATGGCAAGATTTTCTCTGTCTGAAGAAGATAAACACGCTCAAGCATGGAAGTGAGTTTTCCATCAGCCTTTCACTTATTCCACCATCTGCCATTATGAGACACTCTCAAAGCTCAGTTTATGCTCTCTGTTCTGTTCTGTACAAACCTGCAGATTTGCAGCAAAAATCTTAACAAACACCCAAACTAGTGTGGAGCTGCAAATCTTAGAGATGATTTGTTAACAATAATTTTATTTGCTTATACGTTGCATATACAATGCATTAAAATAATAGTTTTTCAGGCATTTATGCCTTGCACTTAATATGTTATAATGTACAATACTTAATCCAAAGATATTCATACAGAAAATCAGAAGGGGGCTGATTACTTCTCAATACCTTGTCTTACTAGAAACTCACATTTGATTAGGACTCTGTTGTAAAAATTGTGACCTACATAATCAGGGCACAGTGAAGAATTAAACAGTCATCATGAGAGATTTGCTTGCCCAGTCCCTGCTTTGTCAGGACAGTCATATTCCCCATCTTTCATTGATATTCATGATGCCTGAGACTGAGCCATTTGCTCACTTTCTGTGCCAACTATGGTCCACCCACCGGTTATGAAAATTTATGGGCATGTTTGGAGACCATGGAGACTCATTATAATATCAAGGAGAACCAGCGGACCAAGCGTGTGTCCTCTCCTATACCTTTGAATTATCTATCCTGCTTTATCCTCTAGTCTGGCCAGCACATACAAAATATGCGTGTTCACTCATACTTGCATACTGTACGGTACCTCCGCAGTGGGAGGACGACTCATACCAACATACACTTCAATCAAATGCGTGGTTATACATTCTGCTTAGCATTTTTTCTCCATAATTACAGGTATGGAGCGGAGCAGTACACAATCAGTGCTGCAGGTAGTAATTATTCTTCACATACGTTACTAAAAATGATTGACAGACAGTGACGGACATGTAAAAAAATACAATTTCTCTCACTTAATAATTGTTAATTTGCATTAGGTGGCTATATATAATGAGGGTGTGTAATGATAGACTGTTTGTGCTTGTTAATGATTTCATGTCCTCATAACACCTTTGTTTAGTCTGTTTTTGCTGTATGTTAGCTGGCATCACGTGAATAAGTGTAGATTCTATAGTGTAAATTATTCTGTGGTACAAAACAAAACAAAACTGTAAGGCTGTTTGTTTCTCTCCCTGTGTGCATATATAATTTTTAAGTAGGTGTATGTGTTTTGCATATGGGCCCCTGTCAGACTGTGGGCAGTAGAAACAGGGTCCCTGTGGCTTAGTGTATGTGTTGTGTTTGTGTGTTTGCTTGCGACCCTCCATCATGATGCTAATTATGCCTGCAGTAATGCCTCTGCAAATTGTGCCACATTCACAGACATTTTCAGCTTTCCTCTGTTTGACTTGCTTTGTCTTGGCTGCCAATTTAATCACACAGGTATACACACACACACACACACACACACACTCTGCAGCCATATGTGCTAACACATAAACAAGCAAACACAAACAGAAACACATCTATGTGTGTGTGTGTGTGTGTGTGTGTGTGTGTGCCTGCAGATGCCTTTATGAGTGTGTTGGCAGCGTCTGCGTAAGTGTGTAATTGTCATCGGACTTGGATCAAACAAATCCGTAGATTCTGGGAAGACTGAACTTGTTGATGGTGTGTTGCTGGCTGCAGCGGGGCTCATCTGAGTGTGGATTTGAAACGCTGCCCAAACAGGGAGAAGCGATAAGTGGAGCAGAGAAAAGGCCTTTAAGGGATGTATCACGTTCTCGAGCCATTAGCCTCTAGTCTGGGTTTTTTGTCTACTGCTCCTTGGTTCCTGTTGGTGGCACGGTCAATAGTTAATTAAAGGCTGACACAGGAGAAGGGCCTTCATACTGCTGAATGTGGAACAGTTCCTCACTGGTTTACCTCACTGCACAGCAGAGATTATTCTTCTCTTCCCATTTTAAAATTTAATGATATTTCTGTTTTATTATAAATTATTACGACTAGTTTCTGCCATTATTCCTCTTGGAAATAATGACATCGTACTTACCAAGTTAATTAGTCCAGTTTCACAATGAATTACATTTAGCATCTCAAGATTTATGACATCGTTCAATGTCAAGTAATGGTGTGGAGGTTGAGTGGTGGATGGGCATGAAGCATGTCTACATTCAGGTAGGAGAGGGGTACTCAAATACAAGTCTTAATAATAAATCCACTTAATAAATGTCCACTGCAGCAGAAGTCCAGGAAGGGTGCATTACAGGATAGTATTTCTGTGCAAAAACTCCAGAACTCTGTACATGGGCAGCATTTCTGTATTAATGAGAGACGTGACATTTTCGTTGTGTAACCAAGACTTTTGACTGCTACTGTAAGTGTTCATTAATGAGTCTGCTGCAGTAAGAGTTTGTCACTGCATTCATTGTTGAAAATGTTTGATTTTACAATTATTCTGTCTTGATATCATGACTTCAACTGGTTCAGTTTTGTGGTTCTTACCTCTGTCTTTTTGGGATAGCTTTGTTCAAAACAGGCATGTAGTGATGTTTTGCGTTTGCACTCTTCATTATGGCCACTGTTTCATTGCAAATCAAGCACAATGGTCTCGTTCTTCTCTCAGGCAAAATGAATGCATATTTCACAGTGGTGAATAGTGGGCAGCTGAATGATGACAGGTGAGGTGATATGATAGCGATGTGTCACTCAAAATGAGTCCGGGTCAGGTTGCGGTTAAATTTTGTTCCCAGGCTGGATTAAATTGTTATTCAGTCCAGATCTGGACTGGAGCCCACCTATTGAGTATGTACGATGTAGGAGTTTTAAGCATCATGTCACAGATCTGCAATTAACACATCAATCAATTAACATCCATCACAGTTAATACATATTGAGTTGATGATCCAACTTTGCCATATTTCTGTGCACACAGGTTTCTTACACAATAACAAATTATTATAAACATTAGAAGCACACTCTTTTTTATCTTTACCTGCGATTAAAAGGTAGATAATCTAGTTAATCTGTTGGCTTGTTTAAAACCTTTCTGATTGACCACTGACCAATTGTATTGCCTGGTCAGGACGTTGATGTGGACGTGGTGCCGTGTTTTTGTTGAGTACAATTTGTTGAATACAATGTCATAGGCAATAGAAACAATGAAATGAAAAACTAAAAAAAAAATAGGTTAGTGGAATATTCCTTTAAAAGAAGCTGTTACATATAAACACATAAATGCATATATACATACAAACATACAACAAACAGCCATAACAGCAACCAGTCGACCTTTTCCCCAGCAGAATTTTTGACTTGTCAAAACAGGAAATGCATAGGCGTGACTAATGATGCTAACAATGGCTCTGTTCCATTTAAATGTCCCAGTAAAACATGCCAATGAGGCAGCGAGCGTACAAACATAAAACTGGAACACCTAAATGATATCCAGACATCATTAATGTTATTAATTACACCTGTGCTTTTCCTGCCGTAACATATCAAAATGTCTGCTGTGAAAATGGTCCATTAAATTATACTTTTACCTTCATCCCGGTGAGCGCTCTCTGGTTTTTGCTGTACCTACCTTCGCTCCTCCCTTCTGTGCTCAAGTTTATTATTTACTGTATTTACAGAACATGAGAAGACCTCATGGGAAATAACAGCAATTAGACCTTTGCCTGTCAGATCCTTTGATATTTACTTTTGATGATCTGCCGTCTATATGTACTTTGTTTGATCAACTCACACCTTGCTAACCGTTGTTTGCCTTTTTAAAATCAACAGGAAAACAGTAATGGCATTTGCGTGCCAATTTATCCTCTATCGGCCTCGCTCCTGATGAATATCTTAGCGGTCACTGACCACGGCTAAATCTAGGGTGCCCTTTTGTTTGCGTGCCCATACCACCAGCTCCCCCTACAACAAGGAACAAACATCTTTCAACTAATGATCTACTTTACATTTGTTTTAATTAGGCGTATTTAAATAGCCCTGAGCAATAATTAACTAGCCAGAGCATCAAAGTGGGAGTAAGTGCGTGAGTACGGCTTCTCTGTTGTGGTGTGTTGTTGTTGCTGCCTCTGTTTTCCTTCTGTAGCTACTTCCATCAGCCAAGGCACTGTGCCAAAACTGCATTGAAGAGGAGCTTGTTCTTTCTTCCTCTCTTCCACTCCCCTGAACATCTCAGGAGGGAAGGGGCGTCCGCCTCTGGTAGCCGCACACCGCTTGCATAACAACAAACAACCCACTGTGGGCAAAACGTTCTCATTCCCAACTCGTCAAATACAGGAGCTTGGTCAGTGGCCCTTCGCTTCAAACTATGACGTTCTAGTTACCCCTCTAGCGTTTTGCATGTGCAGGGCTGTTCAATAGATACCGATGGTTTAGTGTTCCAGTCAAAAAAATGTAAGCTTGGTCTGATGGTCTAATGCAGTTTATTCTGTTTCCTTGCAGTTCATAGACCGTGACGTAAGAGCTTGTTGCCACTCTCGACTGGAGTTAAACTCCCGTTATAGTCTACTCTCCCCATTCATACTTATCATCTGTTTCTCTCCCTGTGCTCTGTGTTGCCGTTTGTGCACAGTTTACTCCTTTTTTACTTTCAGCTTCTTTTCGTTATATGCATACAGTGTTTTTTCAGAACAATATAGCAAATACATTACAAACACAAACTGTACACATGTGAAGGTTACATATGTGCATGGAGAAAAGACTGCATCTAGCCTAGGCCTATTCATTTGAGCGACAATGGAATATAATAATTTATATCATTTAAAAATTAGGTTTGTCTTTGGCCTAGGCTACACTGAAGCAAAATTACAGCAGATAATATGTTTATAGGCTTATATTATTTCTCTATCATTAATTGTGGTGACAGAAGAGGTGATGCATGCTGTGTACTGTTTTTTCGGAGGCTGGCTGACGTTGATAACCACTTGTAACATTGTATAACTTAATTCAACTCTGGTGTAAATGGTTTAATGTTCCAGAAACTTATTTTGGCCCGACTGTAGAAATTTCACACAGCAGGGCTCTCTTGTATTCGTTGTCAATGATGTTGGCAAATGAAGCCCTTCTAATTGCGAGACAAAAAAATATTCTTTCAAATAACACAAACAAATTGGCCCAAGACGAATGCAATGGTCATCTATTCCTACATGCAGAGAGCATGAGTTTTATTTCATCGAAAAACTGTAACTTTAGGTTTTTTGTAAATAAAGTTTTTTGTTCTAAAT
Organism: Thunnus maccoyii; assembly: GCF_910596095.1. NCBI lineage: Eukaryota > Metazoa > Chordata > Actinopteri > Scombriformes > Scombridae > Thunnus > Thunnus maccoyii. Next base: position 13,324,265 of record NC_056548.1, read on the forward strand.
CAGTAGCACTTCATATATAATGAGATCATCGTATGTGACAACCCGTTGGGAATGAGAATGTGTTGCTATTGGGACAGGTGCAGACTGAAAAAGTGAGAGTGCAAATCATCAGTCTAACACAAACGTGATTGAGAAGAGAGAGGAAAAACAGAAGGAAAAGTAGAGAGAAAATGTGATAGAGGAATGGAGAGAGAGGAAGGAGAGGAGGTAGAGGAGAGGTAGGCGAAGGTGGGTGGATGCTTCCAGGGCACAACTCAAGATGGTGTTTGAAGTGCTCCGGGGGTCTCTTCCCTTTATTGTCTCTCTTAATGAGCTTTTTATGTTCTTGTGTATTTTACACACCATGTGATGGTTGCTGAACGCCTCCTTCGTGGCCTCCTGATGGATCTGTTCTTTTTTATCCGGCTATTCACCACTGCGTGTAAATTTAATTATAAGCATCTGGTTAGTGAAAAGGACTAATTAACAGATAGAGGCTAGAACATCAGGTCAGAGGCCCTCTTCTCTCTTCCGCCCCCATGTCCTCACAGCTCTGCCTTCTATCCCTTAGGCGGAGATTATGCCTCTTTTTGGAATGGTGTCCTGGCTGTGTTCATGCATCACATTCTCTAGTTTTTAGGACAGAATAGTTACAGCAATACCAATCTGTTTGAAGCAAAATAAGGTTAGGAATATTAACAACTACTTCAAAAACACAAGGACCAGCCTGTCACAAAAATGAAACAGATCTTCTTGGCAGCATAACATTCTGAATTCAAAGACTCAGCCAGGCTTATAGGAAAACAAACACAGTTTATAAATATACCCGTAAGTGGCAATTCGCGGGTTCAAACCTTTTTGTGCTCAATCAATCGGCCAATTTTAAGGGTGTGAGCAGCAAGGAGTGAGTTTCAGGTTTGACAAAGCCAAGCAAAACCACTTCAGCTAGTTTAATTCTGTTTAAAGAAGGAATGAGACCAAGCACATACTTGTTTCATCATCACAAAGCCTCCAGCATTTCAATAATTGTGCACTCAAAGTTCCCCCATTTGTCCCCCCTTCATCGGATGTGAACGAAACTTAGTGGGTATGTTCAGGAGATAGCGCAGGATGTCTCTAGTGAGTTTAATCAGGATTGCTCAAATTCATCTTGAGTTATGAGCAAATATACGCCTACTTACACCAATTAGTGTAGCACTTCAGATTTTAGTTAATACTTGCCCCCAGATTTGCACACCAATTTTGGTGAAATTCTGTCCACTGGATTTTCAGACATTTGTGGCGTTTGTGGTGCCCATTGTGGGTTGGGCTCAAAATGCTTTAGTAGACATATACCCAAACATAGACTGAAGTTATTTACCAAAATTTATGATGATTGGACAAATGGTTAATGAGTTGTGGCCAATTTCCTGCTAAGCCTGCATTGTGAAGATATTTTGGTTTATGGCGGCCATGTACTGGTCTTGCTTATTTATAGTAGAATTGTGTATTTTTTTTGTAGAGCACATCGTGAAATTTCAAGTCAGTTGGATTTAGGTGCCACCATCTGGCCAACTGGGCTCATATTTCTTGGGAAACACTTGCACACCATTTCCAGTTATTGGGCCAAGTTTCATGGTTTTCACTCATTCCTTCCTCATCCTTCCTCAGCCCTCATTGCTCACAGCAATTTGAGCTGCTGTAGCAGAAAACAAATAATATTAAACTAGCAAAAGCTCAGTAGGACTCTACCCCTTCAGGGTTTGAACCCTAATTAGAGGGGACGGGTGTATTCCGACTGGTGAGGTGAAGTGGCTCATGTAGGGAAGAGAAGCCTCTGTAACTCCAAAGAAACACTAAAGTTTGCTTTCAAAGATTCTGTGTGATTTCAAACATTGTACTCTCAGAGCCAGGAGCTTGTCCCTTGGCATGCTTTCTACCAAAATATCACCTATAATGATGCAGCCTGAAGGGCGTAGAGATATCCCCATGGACTTTAAAATTAAGCCCTTTTTCTGCACTTCCGGTGCTCCAAAACTTAAAAGAAACCACCCCATCAGTGAGATACTTCTATTAATTTTAGTTATTTTTATTATTTTAATCTATGCAGATAGAACGTCCATCAACATATTCCTTTCCTAAAAAAAAAAAAAAAATCATAGAAAAAGGTTATTTGTCTCTCCTAAATTGGCAAAGACTGCTTGGGTGTGAAAGCAAAAGATTGATTCCTTCATTTGTTCCGTGGTATTTAAAAGCTCAAAGGAAGAACAAATGTGCTCCCGGTTTCTCTGGTCCATAAAATGATCTGACAGCTGATGTTTAAATGCTGATGCTCTTATTGCCTCCCTGTTATATGATAGAAAGCTTCTACTTGCCCCATTTCCACAATCATTGCTGCATACAGTGTGGGTTATAACTTATTGTCTATTGATGTTTTACTACCAGCCAGAGTGTCTGGCAATCTTTGAACTTCTGACCCTCATTTTTATCAACATAAAACCGGCAATTAGTGGCTAACATGAACATTAGCCCCTGCATATCCTCTTTGCCTCTAGGAGGCCCTGGAAGTAATCGCCTGACTCAAACAATAACAGCGCGCTGCACAATATGTCAAAGTAGGCTTCACTAAATGGGTGTGATATTTTAATGAGAAGTAAAGAGATGGCGTTCAAGAAAAGGAGGATGGGGGAAGCAGGAATGGATGGAAGGAGGGGAGCACAAGTGTTCTCTTACCTAGGAGGAGGACAAAAGTCGTTTAATAGTTGTAACAGAGGTCAGTGCTTACATGGTCTCCTGGCAGTCAGCAACCTTTGGTCCTCAACCAGCCCTGCAGTCTCTAGGGCTCCATGACTAAATGTCTGATGTCTGTTAAGGAGATGAAGAGTGATGGTAGAAGAGGATGAAACAGAAGACAACATGGAGGACCTCGAAGGCCTTGTTTCATTTAGTCCTCTGGTCACAGGGGGGAGTGGTGACTGACAGTAGAGGTGACTTGCCTCGCTCGGCAGCGCTGACTGACTCTCCCGCTGTCTTTCCCCTTTCTACCCACCTCTTTTGCACTCACAGACTTTTCTGTCTCTTGCTGTATCTCCCCTTCTATCTTCTTCTCTATTGTCCTCCTCCTCCGCCCTCCTCTTTCTCTCTCCTGTGGATATCTGTCACTTAAAAGGAAGGTTTAGTTTTGGAATAAACATGATAATGGGCTGGGATAAAGAAACAAGGAAATGTCGGACAAGTAACAAAAAGGAGATACTGTTTCTTGTCTTTTCTTTGACAGTTGTGGGTAAGAGCATTCACTCACCAATTTTATTTCAGTGCACACGTGCTGCAAGCAGTTCAGGCCACCTGTATTTTGTTGTATTAGTTGCTGCCCTGTTTGTGTTCTGTATTTAGTGTGGGTGGTGTAACCCTTCAGCCACAGCTACCGGCTACATAAGCACAGATCCATGCTTTACTGTACTATAGACTACATTTCACTGCTGTCCAACTGCCCCTATCTCATCACCTAAAATTTTAAATAGGGGAGCATCCCAAAAAAGAAATGATTGATTGATTAATTTACATTGTTGATTGGCCCATAAATGATACTAGCCAGCTGATGTCGTTCCCCTTCCCTAGATTAATATATTTGCACACTGGTGTAATAAAGCTAACTTGGAGTACTCAGATACCATTAACTGGGTATAATCTATGTTGTTTTCCTTGCAGTAGTTCTCATGGTTGCTGTAGTTATGTAGCAAGCCGCAGTTGTGAGCTGGAAAAGTTAAATGATCATCAACCCTGGCAACAGCTGAGTGGCAATGTCATCTGGCAAGACTGCGTTGACTAATCAAAGTGTGTGTGCCGCCACCCCATATGAAAGGCAGAAGATGGTATTTGGCAATGGAAACTTTTAAAGGAATGTTAACAAAAAAAAAGCAGGTCGGCAGGCCAGAGTATGTGGGGAAAGGGTGATGTTTATTAGCAAAATTATTAATGAAACAGAGGCAAAAATGAATCTTGGGAAAATCAACACAAATAACTAAAGCTGAAGCAAAGAACAAAGAAATAAAATCTGCAGCTCCACAGCAAGCTGCCATTTACTCTTTTCCTTACTCCATCTCAATTGACCAATAACTGGCCTTTTACGTTCTCAGCCTCACCTAAGTGGAATTTACCATCTACTCAGGTTACCACCTGGTGAACTAGACTGATACAAAGCTTTCAAAACATATAGAACAACACTGATGTAGAATTTCTTTGTTACTGCTGACAATCACAGTTTCCTATGGTCAGACATGATTGCACCAAATTATACATGTCATTTACTACAGAACTGTTTTATCCATTCTACCTCAACACATCAACGTGACAGAGCCTAGTGACTCACTGCTTAGTGCAGCTAATGACACACCTGTTGTGACTATCACGGATTAAGCAGATGAGAGATCTGCCCTACCGTCACAAAACTCTCAAAGAAACATCACAGCAGGGTGCTGTACTATGAAGCAAGATCAATGTGCCCAGGATATCTTTTCATTAGCCGGCTTCACTGAGCCTAACATTGGCCGCCAAAATAATCAGTACTACGAAGCTAGCTAGCTCAAGTAGCTCAGTCAACTCTGTGTTTTCCCGTCCAGCTACGTGAATGAGAATGAGGCGAGGTTGTTAATTACGAGCGACATCATCAGAACCATGAATGAAGAACTTAATTTGATATGAGATGAAATGGTGATACCAAGTACCTATGGAAAGCTTTTGTTTTAGGGACAGCAAAAAGTGATATTCAAGTGAAATGTATACGGTAGCCCATAATCATACAACAGAATAAGAAGATGTAGAAACACTGGAAATAATTTCCACATATTAAAAGTAGACTAAGGCTTAAAATACACGTAGGAATTATTATATATGACTTAACTATAGAGTGAGTATGTTTTGCTATTTAGTTGGATGATGAATACGTTACATAAAAAACACTTAAAAGTAATGCCAGACTGTTTCTGCTTCCAAAGCAAAGAGTGGCAAAGTAGTTAATGACTGATGAAGTCTATCTGACTGAAATGTTGCATTTATAATCATGGGAGCCAATTAACAATCTGTGGATTATTTTTCTTATAAAAGACAATCTTTCTTTTTTTTTTTCACTTATCATCACACAGTTGTCTCATGTTATTCTGAGCTGCAGTGATGGAATCAGAGTGTAAAATCATCCACACTGTCAGCTATCACTCAGGGGATAAAATGAACTTTGCACAATTAAAATGTATAAAATCATCATTATGTGTTTAGTGTTGTAAACGATCTCTCCGTTTGTTAGAAGTTCTGTTTAAAACCAGAGTGGAAATATAAAGCCTGGAACAATTAAATGTTTCTACTGACTTATAAAAATATCTATTGCTCTTTTTTACTTGTCACTTTATTGTAAACTCAGGACTTCAGCAGGTCTTCTTCTACAGTAGGCCAGAATTGACAAACCTTTTGCATGTTTTCGCAGCCACTGCAGGTTCTCCTGCACACTCGGAAGGGGAGGGGGAGGGGTATTCAACTGGTTGCAATCTGCAATCTCACTGCTAGATACCCTTAAATCCTACACACTGGTCCTTTAAATTGGAGAACTTGTTGTTTGTTTACCTTGCAATTGTTGCAAAGAAAGAGAATGATTGTTAATCTGAAAACATTCTAGTGCTGTAAAATCTGTCCTTGTAATATTATAAAGCGCTGTGAAGTGTGTTGGCATCTGATAAGCCTTCAAACTCATGGATCTGTCACTCAAACTGACCTTTTCAGGTTGTATTTCATCATCCAACTGATACTTGAAACAACACGTTCCCACCAACCTTGTATTTTTTTTGTCAGAAAAGCACCTTTAACTGACACTACATAGAATACATAGTGGTAGATTCATGAGTAAAAGACAAACAAACAATTTTTCTGCTAAACACCATTGGACTGGTGATGATATAGATGACTTCAAGTCTGCAGACATGCATGTTCTCATCACAGAATATGGACAACAATGTTGGTGGACAATAATTTCCACTCTGATACTGTTTCAGGATGATAGCCATAGCATATCCAAAGAAAGGGAAAATCAATAAACACGTTCCTTCGGACCAACAGAAGGAGTTGAAGAAAAGAATTGAACACCCCAAACACGCTACTTGCTTTTTAAAAGGTCTGTCCTCATAAAAGAGATGATTAAAATGTTTTTGTGCAATGGGACATAACGTTAACTTTTTGATATAGTGAAAAAAAGAGGCTTCTAAATGGCTAATGAAAGAGGCATTTGTAGACTTAATGTTTTATTTGGTTTGTTGAGAAGGAATTGCATGACATTAAGCTTTTTTCCTTGGTAAACAAAACATAAACAGAGGCCTCAAAAAGTAGGCATGGGGGCAGAATGAGAAAAGGAAGGGGGGAAGAGGGGGCATAAACAAGTCGGGTCTGGCTGAGTGAGCAAGCTAATTAACTTGAAAAACTATAAAAATGTAAATTGCGATTTCCTACCGTGGGCATCTAATTAAAGCCACTGGAATGTTAAGGACCAAATTGAATTTGCTAAAGAAGAGGAAAAAAATATATGATTTCGCCATATTGTCAGGTATCGATTGCCTACAGTGGCCTTCTTCACAGACATATGGAGACAGAAAGACAGAGAGGAATGGCGGCGGGGGGAAGAAGAAGCATAGCGAGGTGAAAAGAGGACTAGATGACGCAGAGAGGAGTCTAAAAGAGGTTTGTACAGAGAAAGCCAGAGAGACAGCTATGCTGAACTAAGTGTTCCTACAAAAGCAAAACAGTTTGGCAGAGAAAATGTGACAACAAAACACAATGCCCGCCAGAGACGGAGAATGTAATCAGAGCCAACTGGCCCTCCTAATACTCCACAGGTGCACAACACAGACGGTTACATGATACTTGGAAGAATTATAAGAAATGAGGAATGACTGGGACCTGCTACAAATCCTCATAAGATTTACCAAGCCTCTAAGATCCTCCATGGCCCTGGAGTTAATTGTGTTAGCTTAATTGGTGCAGTGTATGTTTGATACTTTGGTGTAATTATTGTGCATGCAAAATTGTTGTGGTTTATCTTGTTATATCGTGTCTTCTGGGCATGTGATGAATGTGTACTTATGTAGTTGTGCGGGTGTGTTAGTGTCTTTGTTGGAGTGTGGACGTGCATGCATTATATGTGCATGCACGCAGGTAAATAAAAATATATCCCTCATGCATCATTGTTGAAGAGCCAAGCTGCTGTTTTTAAATGCTAGTCCATTTCTCAATCTGAAACTGGAGGTGTATGTGGAAAAAAAGCTAATCCTGGTGGGGAAGCTAGCCAGCTACTATACACACTTTATTTTTTTACTCATTCTGTTTTTATTTTACGGCTGCACAGCTCTGAATATTTAAGCTGTCATTATACCAGATGGGCACAGGAAGACTGAGGATTGTAGGGCTTTTATTGAAGTAATAAACAATAATCACTAGCTCCCACTAACAAACAGAAGCAGGCTGATTGAATGCTCTGGCTCTCTCCACCATGATGTTAAATTCATAAAGCTAATGAGTAGGATTCCGGTGCAGCAGAAAGGTGAGTTTTTTTGTGGCTTTGCATAAATTCTCATCTGTAAAGCCTTTTCTCTGCTACCTCTAATTTACGCTCCTCATTCTCTCCCATGTGTGTAACAGGATCCATACACTAATGAAATGTGTTTAGCAGCTTGAAAAACACAATTTCCTTCTTTTTCTCCGCCTCCCCAAAACTGAAACATCTTTTTTATTATGAGTTGTGTTTGAAGGGTGGAATTGATTTCATTTGGAGAGGAGTCTAGACAGCTCATTGTGGAGCTAAGAGAGCAAATGTAGCTGATAAGAAAGAAAGCTCTGATGGACAGATTTACAAGCAGCTGTAAATCCTTTCTTTCAGTCCAGTATCACGGCAGTTTGTGAAGTGGTCACAAAATTTAATCTTTAGATTCGTGTACATGGACACGAATTTTCCATTTTTTTCATGACACTTAGCACGACTTGAAAGAGTACGACTGGAAGTATGTTTTGTGCCTGCACCGCTTTTTTTTCCTGTCAGTCAGGACTTGGGAGCACAGAAGCTATATTGTTATTCTTTTTTTTTTAATTTTTTTTTTACTATAACCGCTACATTTCTTAACATTTAGTCATGAGATTTTATCCTTATGTTTATTTCAATTTGATCATTTCTCATCAGTCTGCAAAGAAATTGTCAGTTTTGGATAGTAGAAGGCTACATTGCCCATGATCCTCAGCCACCGTTGCTATGGAGATGAAGACAGTCCGCTTTGTTACCTGTTACAAAATTTTATTTACTATTATATCTACTATTCACTTTTTATTACTGAATTTATCCCAAACTGATTAAGAGTTTGTGTGTGAAAGTCGTGCTAAGTGTCATGAAAAGTATCAAAAATTCATGTACATGAATCTATGCATTAAATGTTACTGGGTTGTTCCTTTTCATCTCACCCTCTGTTTCCTCCCTCTCTTCTCTCCTCCCTCTGCAGGCCAACCAGCGTCCCAGTCAACGGTTGCAGTTTGTTAGCCCAGTAAAAGTTTTATATGTGCAGATGAGAGTGATTGTCTGTCTTTTGCTGGCATGAGTTACGTGCTGCAGTAAACCAACATGGAAAACGGGATAAATAGACTGAATCAGAATGGCAGCTCCAATAACACATTAACAAGAATGACTGGGCTGCTCAAGATATGCTACTTTGGGTGTGCTGTTTGAGTGTGGCGTGGGTATGTGTGCATGCACCTGCCTGGATCTCTTCCCGATTCTTGTTGTTTCCTTGAAGAAGCAGACTTTTTAATGTAACCCTCTTACTCAATCTGCTCCTTATCTTCTCTTAAAGGGGGTGTCTTGTACACACATTTCCAGGTCCATATTTTTTATTCTGGGATTCTACTGAAATATCTTTGCATGTTAAAAAAAACTCCTAATTTATCTTATACTGGCCCTTTATGCAGACCCTCAGTTCAGCCTGTCTGAAACAGCCCCCCTTGAAAATCTATAATAATGGTCAGTAAATGGTCAAGCATGTTTGCTGGTGTTTATTGACTGACTCAGATTACTACTGAGCTGATAAATGTGATTTTAATATTTCCATTACATTTTTGATATTTTCTAGATTTGTATCTGATTGAGGTCAAATGATGCCCTGTGAATTGCAGAAGGAGGTCACTCTGAGCCACAAGGTTTAGCCTATTGCCACTAATGAAATGTTTTTGATAATTGGTCACTGCGTACCCTGCCTTTTGTATATAAAGATGTTTATTTCCATTTATCAGCATATACCTGAAAAGGGTCATTGACTGAAACGTTGTATCATTAAAGTATCTTTATTGAGCAAATGAATACAGTGCGTGGGTGTCCTTTCTTCTTTTTAGTATGTGGCTACTCCTCCAACGCTCCTGTCACAAAGGTGTGCAAGAGATTTTTGATGATCTCATTTTTACTTGAAATGGAAACTTTGCAAATACATCCGTACATGTTTGAGCTCGAATCCAATCTGAAATATGCGAGTGGACAACGTGAACAACCCATGGAGCAACCTAAGCAACAACGGCAACAGAACGGACGGCTGTTTGTGGACATGCGTGAACAATCTGATGTCGGTTCAATGGGGAAGTAGAGGTAACATTGCAAACTAAATGTTCAAAGCAGGCTGACTTTCAGGGAGCATTTTTACATATTTTCAAGTTTTGGAACTTTGACCCTGTTTAACATAGACCTGTGACATTATAACAGTATAAAAATAACAGAAAATCATAAAGAGCATGATATGTCCCCTGTACTGTAAGTATGTGTAAATATTCTTTTAAATCATCTCGTCATGGTAATATTTCACTGTTGCTGAACATTTGCACTTTTTAGCATGAATATGTGCAGGAGGGTAGATAAAATAGCAGAAGATTCATAAGTAGTTATCGGATTTACCGCGAGGTAGTGACAGTGAAACTAAAATTGGGACTGAAAGGGAGAAGCTTCGCTACCGTGGAAGAAATTCAGGAAGAGACTCTGGACATGGTGACAAAACATGACTACAGGAAATATTTCCAGGAAAGGGAAAAGCGCAGGGACAGGCGTATCACATTTCAAGGAGAGTACTTTGAAGGGGATTAGAAAGGTACTACTGAAGATTTATAATGACAGTTTTTCAACAATTCTGTGAATTTTTGGGTCTCCCCTTGTGTTGTCAAATATTTGTGTTATTTTGTCCACCCCCTTGTTCACAGCTGCTTTTGGCTGTCCAAAAAAAATTGCGTTCTCCACTGCCTTAATGCTGTGTGTCTGATAAATTTGTATTGCATTAAAGACTTCACTGTAAAATGTTGTTTGTCATGCAGTTACAATATTAATTGCTTTTCTTTTCCTCACTCTTTATCTTTATTTACCTCTTTCCTTGTGGCTAACACTCACAAGCACAAACATTCACACACGCTAGAAAGTTACAAACCAGTATTAATTGCATGATACCTTCCCTAAGCAGTGTATTATTTATATTAATTCAATTTCATAAAAATGTACTGCATTGTGTAATATGTCACCCTTTTATTATAGACGACAGACAGACTCACACGCACGCACACATGCATATCGATCACACACCACTTGGGGAGCAAAACTGACTGAGATGGACGATATACATTTATGAGTTTTAGAAAATGACAGTTAACGATTTCCTCAGCCTTGTTTTTTTTATCAAATGAATAAAGACATTCACATTTTTCCTCTCTGCTGGTTGTGGCACCTAGGGCCATTTTTCCACCAACCGTATTCCAACTTTACATATTCATTGCCTTAAGATCAAAATAATTTATTACAACAAACAACCTATTAATAAGAAATCAATACGAGACTCCCAGAAGTGTTTTGCGCAAAACGTTAATGAATTTTTAAAAACCTCTTAGGTGAAACAAATTGAAAAATTGAAGAAAGAAAATTAAGAGGGTGCTGGATGCCGGATACAGACTGAAGTAAATGATATGAAACAAGGGGGAAAAAAAGCCAAAATTACTTTTTGTTTGCATCCAGTGTTAATTCTGAAATTGTTTAATGTGTGTGTGTGTGTGTGTGTGTGTGTGTGTGTGTGTGTGCGCGCGTGTGTGTGTGTAGGTGTTAAAAGAGGGACTGGAAGGAGGGAAAAAAATGATTGGCCCTTCTGGAGGGGCAAAGCCATTAAACAGCATATTTATTGCTCCCCACATATCATTTTAATTTACATTCACGGGGTCGTTGATATCTGTTAAACATGTATTGATGCATCGTGAGTTTGTGTTTCATATTGTCGGGCTCATTTCTTTTTATTTGACCTCCAAGCGCCTTTTGGCTGTTCCGCGTGAGGAATCAGAATAAATATGTTCATCACATTTGTCTTCCCTCACCCTCCCTCCCTGCCCCACCTCTTTTTTTTTTTGAATCAGCATTTTATGTCGTCACATATAACAGCAATAAATAGAGTTTGACTCTCTCTATAAATCCAGACAATATAATAAAGGATAGAAATGATATGTTTTGAAATTGTCAAATGCCACCAGGTCTCTTTGTTGTTGCAGAAATAAACCATTGTGTTTGGGTAGTAAAACTCACCACCACACCTGCCACCATATAAAGTATAATGTATTTTAACCTGTTTCCTCCCGGACTCACTCACTCTATCATGTTCTTGACCCATTCGTCTAACCCTCTCTTTATAGATTTTTATAACACTATAACAAAGATACAGTGCTGCTGAGAATTCTTCTGCCATTTGTATTTTCATCCAGAGCACAGCTGGTCTTTAATGCTCATCAATGGCAAATTTTAGCTGCTTTTATAGTTGAACTGTTAACTTGAACACACACACACACATACACATACAAACAGAAAACAGCAGATTGAGAATCAGATGCTGCAGCCTCTGTAAAATCTCTTTGTTTGTACTGCAGGGCATCAGGCTCAATGCTGCCCCATGTGTGTGTCTGGTTGTGTGTGTGTGTCTGTGTTTGTCATGTGTGTCTTGGTGGAGCCCGAGTTGCCCCTTGCTCTCTCAATGTCTGTGTCTCTCTCTCTCTCTGCTTGCCGGAAACCCGTACAGCGCCTTGGTACAGAAGGACACAATGAGGTGGCAGCTTCGCTTGGCTGGCCAGGCATAGCCGGAACAGGAAGAGAGATTACCTCCCAGAGGGTCTCTGTGGGTGTGAATGTGGGTGTGTGTGTGTGTGTGTGACATCCTTTTCCAATTAGGAACACATTCACCTCTTTGCCACCAGGGTCATTGGTGCATTATCTCTTCTCTGGAAAACACATCCCTGTCTCTGCATAGTATCTAAACATTGGATTCAGACACATGACAGATGCTATTACAGTATGTTAAACACCTGTCAGTACTGTGAGAACATACAGATGTGTACCTTTCATCAATGGGCAACAGAGTGTATGAGCATCTTAGAGATTGTATATATATTACCATGAGGGCTGGGGTTGAACTGCACTTTTCATAGAAACAGCTACATATTTTTCTCAATCATCCTCTATTATTTGAAATACTAATACACAAAATAATATCAATATGCAATATCCATCCATTATCCACAGTATACCCAAATGAAAGTCTATTGTAGTATGCATTGGGTGAAAGGTGGAGTAGAGACATGCAGTATAAAAGCATAATTATATTAATAGCAATAGCAGTTAGCTACGAACTATATTTAGCATATCACTGTCTCATAAGGCACCATCAATAAATGTTTTATAAGTTGTAACAGATGGCTTTATTAATGGTTAATATGTGAGTTAGTAATGCTCCATAGATGAAAAATCCCTTTGGCTGGTGTCATATGGCTTTTTTTTTTTGGTAATGATGTAGTTAAATACTGGAAATATATTAAATGCTATATAAGTTGTAAATGAATGAATTTTGGTGAATGAATTCTGATCCTCTGCAGCCCTTTTCCAGATGTTAAGTGGGAATAAACTCTAATCAAAGAGACTTTATCACAACCTGACAACCCAAAAGCTGTTCTTATTAATGGCATGTAACTGATCTATAAAGCATTAATAAGTACTAACCTTTAGTAGAGTCATCAGTTACATCTTATAAACTTGTATGTTCCCTTATTAGAAAATGTTACCTTATTTTATATTCACAGAGTAATCCGAATTAATTTCAGTGTAAGAACACAAAACTCTGTCAATGAAATAAAACAACCTGATTGGAAACTATATGCTATACATAAGATCAATATAAAACAATCAAGAAATAACCCCAATAACATCTAAATATACTTACAGTATATTGTACTCTAAATAGGGATGTCAAACTGATTTTAACAATAGGACAGACACCTGCAAACTATTAAGAAATGAAAAGACTCCTGCTGGGTAATATATACAGACGCACATGGGGATAATATATGGACAATCCGTTAACAGTGTTTCTGTCAAGGCATTTTCTATTCCTGCTGGTTCCAACACTTATTGTCATTCCAGACCCTGCTATACCTAATCAGTACCTGCCTACCTGCCCCTCATTCCCCATAATCAACCAATCCTTATAACTACCTGCCCTCCACCTTCACTCATTTTCTATTGTGCCACGTATCCTCAGCGTTCAGGGTATTATTTAGCCTGTCTGCTCCTGTTTTGGACTTTGCCCAACCTAGTTTCTGAACAAAGACCGAGTAAATTGCCTTTTTACCTTACCTGCTCTGCCTCTGTATCATGGTAACAGATTTCATCTTCATCTTCTGCAACATATAGACTACAAGCTCTTAAATCTTAATTCAACTCAAAGAAAACAAAAGGATACTGACAGGCATACACAGAGTGTGGGAGTTGTTCTTTCATGGGGGATAATAGCTACTCTTACAGCGACTGTTTTTTTCAATGAAAGACCCCCAAGGGCTGGATAACATGCAACCCGTTTCCTACTAACTATATTTTCTTGATCCTGAATGTACGTCTATGAGCAGCATGCAGACAAACAGACAGATAGACAGATAGAGAGGCAGATAGACGGGACATGTATCTTGAGGGGAGAGTGGTATTCTGTGAGGATTGATAGACTCCATATTGTGAGCTAATGATCTCCCCAGGGCGCTGGGGAGAAACGATGTAACCAACCTGCATGACACTGTCACACTCCCTATGTCATGCTGCCACCTTCATCTCTCAGTCTTTTCTCTCCCTCTCCCTCTTCTTTCTCTCTCACTCTCTTTCTTTCTCTCAACCTCTCTTTGTCTCTTCCTCGGGGAAATGCATCGATTCACCTTTGTTTGTACTGTCACCCACACATATTCAACTGTCACAGCGGGGAACGGGAAAACTGAAAACTGATGGACCTGATTTAGAGTAAGAGGCATACGCTGTCCTCGTTTCCCAAAGATGAAACTCCACAAAACATCCATTCTCATTTAGTTCAATCTGGACAAAAAAAAAAGAGCCATAGATGTCTGCAGGAGGTGTTTAAAATTACTGGAGAGATGGTTGAGAAAAGGTGGGAGATAGCATCATACGGCTTTGCAGACATAATAGGAAAAAGATCTTTTTAAACCAATTGTCAGCGCCCCTGCAATCGCAGGCACAATGAATGTATTCAGCGATCGTGTTGATGGAAAAGCACAATCAACTCCTGCGATCTGAAGCTGTCACCCCTTCAACAGAAGACAAGGTAAGAGAGGGGGAAAAGACACAAAGTATATAGATTTGATGTTGACTGCAGGTAGAACGTTTACTCCTACCACCACCTGAGACAGACACCACTGTATCTGCCAGTAAATAGAGCCAACGTGTTGCTTTTGAAATAGTATTTTCCAAATGGTCACTTCTCCAGCTCTTAGCGTGTGACTTGCGCTTCTGACCTCCTCTCGTACTGAAAACAAATAATCTCCTTTTGATGCTGACACCTTGCCATTTTCGGTTCATTGCCGCCTCTCTTGAGAGAAGAAGTCTTTGTAGTTTAGACTTGCAGTTTTCTCAGCCTCACCTCTCTTCACCTCTCCTCAGTTCTCAATCAAATGTACACAGCCAGGTCTTTGTTTTGATTACTTTGCTGCCTTCATATTGTTGACTTGTTTTATGAAGAGATAGACACTGAGGGAGAGAGATGCAGTAGTTGAGCCACAGCTGGTGAACGGACTGAGATGGGGTTAGATGTGGGCTGAACTATGTGTCGGTTCGCTTTGAAATTGCAAAGACTCATCTGTCTGAATTCCGCTGCTATTTCAGTGTTATCTGTGCTGCACTGGAGTGTGGACAAGATTGACAAAGAAAGTGCAGCATTTTGAGGGACTTACACACACCTGGGCTACTTGTTGAGAGTGTGCAAACTTCTTCCTGTACTGATGACTCAACGTGACATTTTCTGATAATGGTTTGATTTTCTGAGACATTCTCTTTGTTTTTTCACCTGCTTCATGCAAATGTGAGGTGAGTAAAAAGTGCCATTACACATGCCGTTACAAATCTCAGTGGAAAAATAACATTGATTGAAGGCCTAGGGGTCTGTGAATCACTTACTGCGGGAGATTCATCTCAGCAACTTCATCTCGACACACGCAGACACCAGCATGTTGTCCTGTTTGTGCCAAGACGATAATGGCATTTTTGAGTGTCTGGAAAACATGTTTCGTCTCACTTGAATGTTGGGTTATTCTGCACTGTGCAGGCAAATGGCAGGAAATGCTTCTGGCTGTATCATTACATTACATTTTATCCATAAATGTTATGAGTTTTGTATGTTCTTTACTGTCCAATCTCATAATGATCATGCCACAGCGTCTCTGCAGGGATTTTACATGGTTGTTGATCAAATCAATACTAACTCGGTGATTATTTTGCTTTCAAATGAGACTTCCCAGATTTTCCCGTAGCTTCTATTAAAACCACAACTATTAAATCTCCCCATACTCAGGCTGTTATCTAAACGATAGTCTCTAAGGCAAATAAATTGCTAAATCAAATGAAAGCAATTCAATTATTACAGTGTTTTGTATTTTTATATAATATCTCTTACAAATAACTATTGAAGGAGGAGGTTTCTATTGAATCTTCCTGGATCTCAACAGTATATTAGTGCTCTCCTTGGATAATGGCACAAGGCAAAGTATTCAATACATAGGATATATCCTACACGGGGAATATCCTGTGTATTAATGCCTCTCTAATTTGCTAGCTCTGTCATTTCTATACACCGTGTCAGGCGAGATACAGCTTCCTGCAGTGATGGATCGCACAGATTCTACTCGTTAGCAAAATGCTGGTGGAAGAAATTGAAGTACGATTAGCATTACCATGGTCCAAGGTTTGTTTTGGGGGGTATAAAAGGTAATACTTATGAATATGCAGTGTGAGGAGACAGCATGTACCATAGATGGTGTAGGCTTGTAGAGGTTTTGTTCAAGAAATAAATTTTAAAAAAGGACTTCAAAGGACTACAATTACTCAGTTAGTGTGTTTTTAGACACTAAGCATAAAGCTTGTTTTCATGGTTTGTACGAGGTTAAGAAGCAAGAAACTTGAGTACATAAAAGCAAAGTACATTACACACTTGACCTTTATTTTAAGGCATATTAATTGACTTAATTATTCTGAGGATTTTTCAGCAGAGGACATTATCACTTGGAAAAACAACAACAGCATACATAGCAGGATATATCCTTGTTTAATTTGTGCATGTTTTTAATTGTCTTCTCTTCTTGAGTAAATCTTTGTGCAACATGGCCTTGGAGAAACACTATTTTTGTGACTGTGTGAGTCTGTGAATATTTCATTGTAGATTTATTTATATGTAGTGGCAATGAACTTGAATGTGCCTGATGAAAACACTACCCTACTTATGTTTTAATTACATGTGAATTTATTCTATCTCTTCTCAGCCACCATGATAGGAGTCTTAACAGTGAGTGGCAAAACAAACAATAACCCACCGCTTCAATTTCTTATATATTTTATTAACTATGAACCTTACAAACCCAATTTATCATTACCTTTCCTCATTCCATACTTTTCCCTCATCTTTTGTCCTCCTGTTCAAACACTGTCTCCCAGAAATTATATTTATATAGCCTACTTCTAAACTGCAACAGTAAATACTTTTTGAATGAAACGATAACATGAAATAGGCCCAAAATATATTTTCTGTCAACATAATGAGAAATGTTTTGAATTTCTGGCAAAAGTAAAGGAGCAAAAATGTTGACACTGAACGTATGAGTAAAATGTTCAGTGACATACAATCTCATAGTACAATATCCACATGTAGTGACTACAGCATTATTACATTATTGTTTATTAACATTTTCTGAAACCATGATCTTTCAACAACCTTAACCAAAGTGCGTTTGTTGTCTAAACCAAACACGTGGGACTAAAGATGCAAACATCGGTCTGAGTTTTGTAGGCCTGCCATCCACCCTGACCACCTCCCTTCAACTTCATGCAGTCCATAAATGTAGCATTTCATTCCTTTGAAAAAACATTTAGTTTTTAGTAGTATATAAACAGAATTTATAGGAGGCTCAGATTTATCTTGCAACCCTTTTTTGGGGTCCTCAACCCCAGGTTAGGAACTGTTTTAACATCTACGTAGCCCACAGATATAAATAAGAGTCAGTTATTATTTAAAAGCCCTGCCTTGGGTTACGAGTGTATTTACATCTAGAAAAGTTTGACATGCCAGTGGTGACAGTTTTATTAAGTCATTTGTATATCTTTGGTGAGTAAAACCCTGAGCCCCCCTCAAATTTGGAACACTTGCTTAAGTGAGTTTATTTTGAAAACCTAGGTGCTATACTGATATGGAAAGACTTGTTCTGCAACAGTATCTAGGATGCGATCCCTCAGTGTAACTTGCATTTTGTGACATTATCCTAGACATCAATGTTGTACTGTCACTGTAAAGTTCCCCTTCCCACCACTGTTTTGTTTTTTTTTTTCCAATATTTGTCCAACGCAGATGTTCATGTGCCTTAAATGTTTAAAATAGTTTCTTTTCACAGCAGGTTCTGCGTTGGGAAAAGGTGCTTTCTCAGCACACAGTGGTATGAACACAACTGGGATTTGAATGAACAATTTTCACCCCAAAGAGCCATACGGTTGTAGATTTCACTGCATGATACCATGAATATTAGATTTCACTCCAAACAATTTACATGCATTACTACCCCTGAACCTCCTTCTCTCTCTCTCTCTCTCTCTCTCTCTCACACACACACACACACACACACACACACACACCCATTCATAAAGCTAAAACAATTACAGGTAGTTTCCCTCTGCGTTAAGAGAGCTAGTGAGGTGTGCTTGTTCTATAATTACAACCCTCATTGTGTGTGTGCATCCCACTGCAGTGCCCCAAACCACCATACCTGCCTCAGCCACTTTGTTCAATGGATGTCAGATCACACCGTGTGGTCTACATTGAGAGAGACCGTTATATTTAAAACACTGCAGGAACTTCTGAAACAACAGGGACACTCAGTTCTTTTGTTCTAATTTCCTCTCTTCCTCCATTTTTGACACTAGCCTTCATGTGATTGTCTTTTGTGCACGGCAACACCTGCTCCTTTTCTTCTCTCTCTATTTCCTTTTTTTCCCATAGTCTTTTTTATATCTCTCCCCACCAATCTTTATGGCTTGCATGCTTTCACACATCATTTTCCATGCTGGCTCTGGGTATCCCCACTGTGGAGAACTCTGCCTGTTTCATCTGGGTGTAGAAACAGTGTGCTAATATTGCCTGCTTATACCCATTGGGTGGGATAATGGCAGCCATCACTCACTGATGCAGCACAGAAACTGACATTTCGCTCTCCTTGTGCAGACAAACAGTATATACGTCCCACTGCTCTGTCACTCTCTCTTTTGTTTCTCACTCCCTTTTTTTCTCTCTGAATCTTCCATTATCTGTCTCTTTTTTGTCATTTGTATCTCTGCCTCCAAGTCTCCCTGCTATTCTGTTTTCATTCACAGTTCAGCCGTCCAAGCTGGGATTGTACAACAAGACAAAGGTCATGACCCTCAAAGGATGTTGTTGCAAAAATGGAAACAACATTTGATTCTAAAAGCTTTAAGACCGATCATTTTACTCATACATAAATTATTCAATTAAGTCCTTAACAGAGGGGCATATTAAGCATCAGGGCTACTATTACAACTCAATCATCCTACAGGGAATTCTTATTGCAGCTCAGTGAAAGAATATTGGCAGCACAAATGGCAGATGGGGTATATAGCCTATGTCCTTCAAATCCAGCCCACAGTTTCTTTTCTTTGTGTACATTTCTAAACAACAATGAACCATTGATTTAGGGACCTTACAGGCCTGTCATTTGCATAATTATTAGAAAGTGAAACACCATTTATCATTTGAAAGGAGATCTACCAGGCGAAGATGTCAAAATCAACTGAGTAAAACCTTCATCAGTGAATGTTTTGTCCACTTGGGGTAGCAGAAAGAAGCTCTAAAAGCAACACTAACATACAAGTTTATCTGGCGAACATGTTAGCAAACAGCTGCCTATTTACACATCCAGGGGACATGACCTAACATTAGCATTTATTTGGAGTTGTGTTTTTGGCCAAGTGTCAAACATAGGTCCAATATTCACTCACTATTAGCGCTGCTTTTGGTCTTCACCGACTACTTTATCTACTAAATGCTACTATATTCACTAGCTAACTTTTTCTACCCTTCAGTGCTAGATAAGTAGCATACAGTGTTTTGATTTTTTTTTCAAAATTCACACACAGGAACCATAGATGTAGTTTTTTAACATCAATTTCCATCATAACCTGGCATCAGCCACAATGCTACTGGACTGCTAACAGTTTGGTTGGAGAATGGGGTGTGTTATGCTAGTATAGTGGCTAATGTAGTCTTGAGCCATAGCCTCAAGCAGAGATGAAGAGCAGGCTACAGAGTTTTAGCTCACTTCTTTCTAACTTCACACCACCAGAATTTTTTCATTTTCAAACTTGTTGTCTTCAGTCCCAACCGATGTTTCCTCAAGTGACATCACCAGTACTCCCCAAGACGTGTTAACAGACTATGATGTGTAAAATCATTGGAGTTCCCCTTTAAGTTTCATATTTTACTGAATTGTGAGTTGTTATTTTTAAATTAAACTCAAATCAAATCAAAGTTGTTGTTTTTGTTTGTTTGTTTTTAACAATATTTTTGATATTGTGCACACATAATAGTGCTGAAAAAGGCTCCATTCTATTCAAGTAAAAGGAAACCAAAACTACAATCATCAGTCTTTGCTGTTGCATGCATGAAAAATTGAGGATACTACTGTAAAAACACTCTCACATACACATATTATCCTCATGCCAGGTGTCCATTATTGTGGTATACCAGATGAATAAATACTACATTTGACAACAGTACATCTGAGATTTGACCTCCTGCTTGTTTTTCTGAAAAGCTAATTAATTAAAGAACAGATGTAAACACTTGACATGAAGGACAAAACAACAGCAGCACCGGACGGCAAACAGCAGACACTTTCTGCAAGGCTGGCCTCGAGTGGGAGGCATTGTTAAGAGGTGTGAGTCTGCAATATGTTTCTTTCTCTCAATTAGAATTGCGAAGGTATCTGGCACGTCTGCTTCTCTCACACAGGAATGAACTGCGGAGGCTTATTTGTGTAATTGTTTTGACTCAGGTTGGAGCCCAGAGGTAAGCCTAGGAAAACATCACACTGACCAGTTTGTTCACTTGCCTGATATTAGAACAGAGGCCAGAAAATTATTATTTACTTTCTTATGTAGTTATTTTGTGTGAGAGTTTTCATATTGCACACCAAGATACTCAAAGGCCCTGTTTCTATTCTAAATTTCAGGAAAAAAAGGAAAAATATCTCCTGAAAATGTTCAAGAACCTAAAAACAGTGATCAATTTAGAACATACAGCAGTAACATAATCAAGCACGTGTTCCCTTTATAATACATCACAAAACTGTCTCAATTCCTTGTTTCTCTCACCTCCTCTCCTTTCCTGTGAGACAGGGATATGCTGGTCTGGCAGGGCGCACTATTGTGGTCGAGCAGTCATTAGAAGACATAGGTTTGATTCCCACGACGGTCCAGTGATAGCCATCCTTCCTGGTGAAACATTCTGAAGCTGGACTCTGAATCCCTTAACGCTTTATACATTGTGACAAATTAGATAAATGTCCATCTAAATGAAATGTGAGAGGAGTAGTGAAACATGCCTGCTTCTCCCTTACCAGCAATACAGCACACAACATGTGTTTCTGAGTAAAGGGGAAAAGCATAAGGGACTTTAGGTATATACCGTAGCTGTCTTTTATTTGTATTATTTACAGAGTCTCAGTGTATGAGGTTTCTAAATACAAAAGCGCAGCTATTACTGTAACAGCGACAGATACAATGAATGCACATAATATATGCATAACAGCATGCTTTTCACAAAAGGTAAAACAAGCACAATGAAGTATTTGCTTGACTGTTTCACAGCAAGCTCAAGTCTGTCACAAAGTGCCATTTTCTACATTGACAGCATGCACTTTACAGTAAAGCTAAGCCTTTTACCATTAACCCAACTGATCCCGGAGCGGATTCGTCTGCCCTTTCAAATCCCTGTCTCCAGGGTAACTGAAGCAGTAACTCTGGCACCTGTTAAGTACTGAACAGAGTGGGCAGATGATTCACCTGAAGCCAAACCACAATCACCTTTATTCATAGATTAATAACCTCCTGTGGTTCAAGACCTGTAGCACTGGGTGGGTGTTGATGGGGAATCTTGCAAAGCCACATTATACTTGGAAAGCAATCAGCTGAAAATGATTGCTAATTTTGGACGGGGGATGTGATTTTTGTGGTTTTCATGCACACCTGCACACATATGGATGCGCCAATACCATACCATACTATTATTATGACTCCCTGTGGTGCAGGCAGGAGTTCAATATA
The DNA here is from genome assembly GCF_910596095.1 of Thunnus maccoyii. Taxonomy (NCBI): domain Eukaryota; kingdom Metazoa; phylum Chordata; class Actinopteri; order Scombriformes; family Scombridae; genus Thunnus; species Thunnus maccoyii. Next base: position 13,346,160 of record NC_056548.1, read on the forward strand.
TGTGGGATGAGTAGAGGAGGGTCGCTGGGTACTCCAGAGGTTGCCAGTGGGGTTGCTTAGGGTCAGTGCTCTGAAGCTTCACAATCCCAGAGATGGTGGCTGTTGTGCGGCTACAGGACAGTGAGACAGCACCGACTGGCTGCAGGGTCAGGGCACCAGGGACTACGGGTGCTCTCCCTTTGAATGTGACAAATACGATGTGACATGTCAGTGCAAGCTCGAGAACATTGCCCTCTTTCACTCATACTAGTGCACTATTTTTTCCGATCTGTTTCTTTCTCTGGCACACAAACACCCCCACGCAGTTTTCTCTATTTCTCTCTCACAAAACCAGACAGAGAAACACAAAGACACTCAAACAGTGAAACGCAGTTACTCACTCTTGCATGAACACGCACACACACACACGCTCACCCTACTCCCCCTGTGGCTGTCATCAAAAGCAGCCACTCTACCCTACACTATATAAAAGTAGCAGCTTGCTTTTATTCTCTGTGGTCTCAGTCTTCTCTTTTCCTTGCCGCTCACCCCTCATCTCCTCCACGGTGCCTTCCAGTCATTCCACGTCATCCCACCTCCCCGACACCTCTCCTACCACCCAGCAGTTAAGTGCATTTGCAGACCCTCTCAAATAGGCTGTCATATATATTTCAAAGGCATTTCAAAGCACATTCAGACGGACTGAATGCACATTCACCAAGAGGCTATACAGGGCGTACTTTTGCGCTGTGGCTTTTGGAGTCATTTTTCGTCTTGAATAAGACGTTTTTTGAATGTCATGCTCTCACTCACTCTAACATTAGAGTATACTTATGATATTCAGAGGTCTATAAACTATTTGACATGTCATTTATATCTTACATTAACAAAAGTCCAAACTTATTCATTTACTACAACATTTTAAAATGACGCAAAATGACAAACTTTAAAAGGGATCAACTTCAGAGGGTTACGTTTCCAGCAAACTCTATGTATATATAACCCCTATTAGAGATTTAATAGTAGAGAGATGATGAAATGATAGTATACACACATATTCACTAATATATACAGATGGAAAATATATTAATAAAGATGAACAGACAAAACACAAGCATAAAAAAAAAATCAAAGTATTAGTTCATTGAAAAACAACACACAAATCTTGACAGTTGGAGAATCATCCCAATTTGTATTTCCTCCTTTGATGCTGTTATGGAAATTGTGGTAATTTTACCTGCACGTCTGCTCATCCTCATAACCCCCACCCAGGATCTTAGAATGCTGGGAAGTGTTAATAATATTTAAAGTTAAACGCCATCTGTTCCCAGGGCCCACTGTGAATACCAATACGGCCGGCAAACATTGCAATTAACGGAGCCAAGATGTCAGGAACACCGGAGAGGCAGGCTTTGAGCATCCTGCTCCAGGAAAAGAGAGGCAGATGTGATGTGAGCGGAGATGACTTTTCTGTTCTCGGGAAAAAAAAAATTGTCTTGTCCCCTCTTTCCCTACCTCCATCTGCCCATATGTGATAGGATCCGGAGTATCATCTTTACTTAGGGGGATCTGTTCTGAAATATATAGGCTTTATAAATGCCTGTCTCTCTCTATTTGAATGTTTCATGCACAGAGCAGAGAGGCATCAGTCAGGTGCATGAGAGGCATGCTGTTGTTTTCTCAAATGAAGCAAATTGCATTTGCCCTGCCATACACAGTTTGTTGCCGCAAGGATGTTCTGTTTGTGTTTGAATAAGAGGCAAATGGATTTGTTAGATAAAAAAATATGCAAGTAAAGACAGAGACAGACAGAGACATTCAGAAACTGTACATTACACTTAGGCTATGACTAATGTGGTTGAATTTGAAAACATAATTTATGGGTGAAAGGATCCTTATCTTAAAGTTTCCTGTCAACACTGAAATTTCTTCTTCTTCTCTTCTTTGTTTACTGGCATGATGCAGTAATGTCATGTTAAGAGTTTCTCTGTTGTTATTCTGTGTTTCAGTACTACCAGTGACATGGTACAGGTGATTGTGTCTTTCAGTTTGGTATCAGGTCACATTTCTAATCTCCTCATCGCCCATATTCCACCTCCACTACTCAGGTGTGCTGACCCATTACTGCTCTTCATTCCATGCTCCAATTAAAATCCAGAGGTGATCAAGCATTTTCCATTGTTGGCCATAAACTGTGCAATAATGCCCCTCAATATTAGATCTTCGCAGTCCATTGATAGCTAGTAGTCTCCATTCATACCTATTGTCTTTACAATACAATTCAAAACTCTCCTCTTGGTGTACAAAACACCTAATAGTCTGCTTCCACAGCACATATCCGACATGCTATCAGTATACAATCCCAGCAGATCTCTCAGGTCACAAAGCGGCAATCTCCTCCACGTATCTAGATCATTTTCAAAGTCTGGTGAGATAGCATTTAACATTTATGCACCTAAAGAATAGAATAGTTTGATCTTAGACTTGTGCGTTTTCTTAAAGGAACTCACAGTATATGTATGTATGTTTGTACGTGTGTATGTATGTGCATGAATGTAAGGATGTATGCATGTTTGTGTATATGAACTGCCTTTGTATAAGATGGTGCTACACAAATAAAATTTGTGAGACATGACTGGTCACACTCCATTTTATTTTTTCTTGTGCAATACACCTATTGAATTCTTATATTCATATCCAAAATGATTAATTCTCACGCTTTCATCAAATTTGTAATTGTCATGTCTCCAAAATGCATTTTGATCAGCACTTGCTTTTTAAATGTGCTCTATAAATAAATTGACTTGACTTTGTGTTGTCATGATTGTATGGCTATAAAATTAATGTTACAATACGACAGCAATTCATGGACTGCATTAGAGCCTCAAATCATTATTTTGTAGTTGTGCAGTCATTGTAGTGTCTTGCTCAATACATATATATCAATAACAATGCTTTGTGTGTGTGTGACTAGCTGCTGCAACCCAATCTCCTGCAAAATACCTAATTTGCCAATTTTTATCAAATTCTTTTAGAGGAAATATAATGCCTGCCTGGATTACATGACACAGCGTGTACTGCAAAATATACTTGCTAATGCAATTTTTATTAATGTAATTTGTAGGAGATCAAATTGATCATGTATGAGTGAGATGTGATTACAAAATTTGCTTCTTAAAAATATTAGAAACACATCAGCTGTGTTCCTGAAAGCTTTATCACATGACTAACGATATGTTAGTATTTTCAAAAAGTTTGTTTTTTCTGATGCACACTACAATGGGATTTTTTTTCCCCCTGTGCCTTGTATTCACACTAAATTGGTGTTTTTAACTGGCAAAATCCAGCTCTTCAATGGAACTCTCTCAAACGCCATTATCCCTCCCACCTTTTCTCTCTTTTCTTCTACTTTTCTTCACTATCCTTAACACCATGTCCACAGTGGAGTCGTATGCAGGAGCAGCCAGCTTTTGTGTGCCCCTGAGGGATCACTGGTGTCACTGTTCGCACATTCAGGTTCATGTGACATTGACCTGTGGGTGACAGGAAAGCTCAATTCTCTGGAGGGTTAGGTGTTGCCAAGGCTGCTGAAAGCACCACCAGTGAGGTCATACTGTGAGGCATGCAGCATTCAATGGATTTACTTTGATGATTCAGACTGGAAAAAAGCCTGACAACTCAGAGTGACACAATGGCCTGTAATCTATTTAAGATTAAAGTCTGTAAGCCTTTGACAGTTTCAAAGAGACATACAGTATCCATGTACTTAGAGAGGACAAATAAAAATGTATTATCTATAACAAACATAATTATGTAAGCAATTATCAACCAGAGTGCAACGATACTATAATAGATGTATTATCCATATGTTTATCATCTGGGCCTGTGTCTGATTATTGCTGCTATGGTCCAGTGGGCATGTTAGAGTGTATGCTCCGAGGGAGAGCAAGCTATGCCTTCCAATATCAGCTGGCCTCAAAGCTGCTTCTATAATGCATGAAGATCAATACGCTGTGGCTTTGTGAGTGAGGCCTTGCAACTCTGTGCCCATATCAAGTATTCCCACCAACTGCCCTGCCGTTTGAAGAGATCTATGCCTTTGGATTTATCAGGGCTCTGGGGAAAACAGACTACAGTCTGGATACCCGAACTGCTATTGTTTGGAGTAAAGAGAGGGGAAAAAACAAAGCTAGTAGCGCTGTGTTTTGGGTATTTCTGACATTCGCAGTTTTATGATAGGATTTGATGATGACTTGTAGAGAAGCATTTTATAGTGATCACTATTAAAAGGGCATTTCACAAAAATCTATCTCAGTTCTACTTTCTCTGAGCTTTAACTTCCTCCGATTCACGAAAGGATTTCGTTGTATTATTATTTATTGTATTGCAAGCTCTGTTTTTGCAGCTGTGTTGTTGATTTGCTCTCATGTGCAACATCACTCATTTTTGATAATTATATCACTAGAGGTGTTGGCACAGCATCTGCACTATTGTTGTAAATGTAAAGGTAAAGTAGAATACATTACCAGTATGTGAGATAGAAGTAGGGAAAATTTACAGTCATATCCTGTCAAATCTTCCCCTCTCACACTCTCCAGAAGCAGTGCTACCCCACCATGTAGTGACATTTTTATATTGCATGAAGTAGATTACTTGAAGATTCCCTGTGATTTCATTTTTAAGAAATATGGCTTGATCTATATTCCACTTTTATCATAAAAAAATGCATTTTGTGTTTGTGTTTAACGCAGAAACATGTTTGTCACAAAGCCTCATGCCAGGATCAAACTACACAAAATCAGCCAGATTTTGACATGGGTTTGTTGTCGCCGAAAAATTTCCAGCGTTGCGTCCAAATATGAACGTCAGGAATAACGACTACCCCTTGTAGTGTGACATAATTGAAGGACAGCAATATGGCGTCTGGGATGCCCCACAACACCCTTGCAAAAAGTCTAGTATGTCAGAATATTCTGTATTTTCCTGCCTAGTTTGACGACTCCTACAACGTGTTCCTTGACGTTGACCAGTAGGATGACAGAGTGCTCTCTGGTGCACATATTATTATATTAAATTAACCACATGCTACTGTAGCCGCAACAGAATCCCAAGAAGCAGGGATGCTGTTGTTGCTGTTAACCTAGCATAGCATAACCAGCTACTCACCGGGTTGCTGAAGTGCCTCCGCTATTTCTCTCCGACATTTATCTTTATTGACTCTGTCATGGTACTCCCTTGAGGAAACATCAAAATGGCAGGGGTATTGTTGCCACTGCTCAACAAACCTTTCCTTAGTTTCATTGTTCCACCTGACAGCAGCAACAGCAGCATCCCATATAACGCTTCTGTAGCCATGATTGACAATTTCTTGACCCTCCTCCCCGACGACCTATGAACTCGGGCAAGGTCGTGAAAGGCAGCATATGATGATTGGTTGGGATCATACTTGTAGTGTTGCCAGTTTCCCAGTCAAGACACAGCAAGAAGAACATTATGATCTTGCGTGCACAAGAATAGCTTTACAGTTCCCAGACTCCACAAAAACTCCACAAAAAACAAACAACAACGAACAAAAAATTAATTATGTTGTTGGTTTTAGTCATTCACTGTTTTAATAATTCAAATTCCTCATTATTTTAATTTACATTATTAATAACACCCACCCCTCAGCTTACGTCACCAGCAGGAAAATGTAATATAAAAGGGATTTCTGAGAATATGGAAAGGACATGTACCCACACCAGACCAGTAAAGGCCACAACAATATCAGAGAGTATCTGCACATGTACTAAGATAATAGTAGGGGGCAAAAGCAAGATTTCTGCTTCTAAAATTGTACTGCATTGACCTACTTCTATTGATATAACCCTCTAGTGCACTAAGTCTTGTTCACAAATATTTGGGCTTGTGAGCCTTTATAGTCCAACGATGCTTACACCCAACCCCTCATCAAACATTGAATATGCCTATACGTTGTGATAATGTCAACCAAAGAATATTGTTCCCCTGTCATTGTAATCATTTTTAGAGAATTGAGAGGACTCTTTCATTCAAGAATTCTCTTTGAGGATTCATGTCATTTTGTCTTTCATTTTAACTTTAATTGAACACCAGATTCATCCAAATGACACATCAAACTATCAAAGACCCTTTACACCCACACTTGTGTTTTCACTTAAGCCGGCTGATGAGACATCTGCCAAGGTTTAAGTTGGCAGCTGCCATGCTTGCAATTATGTGTGGTCACCGAAGTTCTTGTACTAATAAAAATTGTAAAGTTGTAATTTTCTGGGATATAACAGGTGCAAGAAAACTAACAGGACAGTCTTCGCACACCCACACAGTCCTGAGAGGAGCTCTAATCAGGCAATACTGAAAACACCTGTGGAGGTGGTGTGCAGGGCCTATAGCACCTAAAAGTAGTTCATTAAAATCTCATCTCAGATTAATTCGAGAGTGTGTAGGAACATACTTACTGTACAATAGTTCAGCTTTGTATTTGGTCTGTTACCACTGTATTTATGCTATGGCTTTACCACGGTTGTTTAAAGCAGCAGTTAACAGTAAACTGTGAACTGTAACACTTGCAACATGTACAGTATTCATAACCTTCATAACAAATCTCTACAATATTTCAATAATAGTCCTGTTGGGAGGAGTACATTATCGATTGGACTCAACTGTGCTGTTATAGGGACTTTAATGAACTTTATGGGTTTCTATCTGTTTTATAGTGTCCCTACAGGATATTAAATATATCAAAGCTTACATTTTTCTGTTCCGGTTTAACAGTGGTATAGCATATAATATATCACACAACCACACATACTATAACCCTGATTCCCTTTGCATTGAATAGCATTTATCTCTGTCACATACCTTGTACACTTTGTGTGACTTTCACAACCTGACGAATTGTTAAAGCCAACAAGCCCCTGGCCGCTCTCCCTACAGCCTAATGGTCTACTCTAATGGCTGTTTGCCTTGTTTTATGGTAATTGGGGAGCAACTGACTCTGCAGCAAAGTCTCTGCTATCCTTTTCCTGCTGAGATTCTTCTGTTGGCCCCCTCTGGGTCTTCTGCTTTGTAGGTACCAGTTTCTGCTCTAATGATATCATAATTGCTGTTTTCCCTCACAGTGGACAATGGTCGCCAAGCCTGAAGGTGGCCCAGCAAATGAGCTGGAGATCAAACCAGGGACACAATGATGATGAAGACATAGTGTAGATGCAGGGGAAAAAAAGAACACATTCATCAAAGCATATGGTTCCTTTTTCGATGCTGTTACTCATATTTTCCCCCTCATTCTTTCCCTACCTGTCGAACCAACTAGAGCTGGTTATCCACAATACATCATTAGCAGCAGTAAATGCAAATGAATCTTTGCTGTGTATGTCAATTTAGACCCTACGTGTATGTCCTTGAAGCAGCTGTAAGGAACTGAGATATAAACTTGACCTGAATGGTGACCGACACTGGTAGCCTGACAGGGATACACACCCTTACACACATGTTCCCACATGAACACACAGAATTCGAGAGACTGGCAAAACTAACAATATATTTTGTATTTCACGCTTGATTCCTGCAAGGACTGTTTCCACAATGCACAAAGACCAGCTCCCCTCCTTGCCGCACACTCACAGGAGTGAGATAGTGCAGTTCTGTTTGAACAATCATTTCTCAGTCCAGCTGAATTCATGCTGACGCTCCAGTTTGCTCAGTTTGCTTTCTGAAAACTCCCCTCTTCCTCTTTTTAATCCTCTGAGGGGAAGCAGAGAGAGAGGGAGAGAGAAAGAGAGAGACCAGCATTGAATGCTGACGGGGACATAACTTGCCTTCCTTGCATACCTTGTTTACAGTCTCCCTCCCTGCTGCTATACCCTCCTCTCTCAATGGAGCCATAAAAAACAAATAGGGGCTTTTAGAGAAATTGCCTGTGCACTGAAGATTAATAACAGTTGCACCAGTTCACCCAAGAAAGTCTCCAGAGGCAAAAACGATATTGGAAGATTAAAAGTGCCACATCCCTAAATTGGAATGATTCAGTGCTCAGGTCGCTCTCTAACCAGCTTATTGAGAGTCAAGGCCTTGGTCTACCTGCCAAAGAGCATTCATTAAGTATTTACTCCTGGATGAAGATCCGCTGCATGAGTATAATGATGAGCTGAGTTTGTGATCGAACCTATGTGTCCACGATGAAAGGGTGGTGGCCTGGCATCAGCACAGAAAAAAACAGGTCATCCTGTGTGAGCTTAGGTCACCTTCCCCATGTCTGTAGCCCATTAGTTCAGTGTGTTAAACTAGCCTGCTGGCAAAAGTAAGCAGAATACCAATTTGGCCCATTATTTTCACTGAACAGAAGTATGAGGTGCAGCACAAATCTTTAGGCCTCCTATTGGACCCAGAGATACCTTCATTATTGCTGCACATCTACACAAACACAAAACATAGCTACAGTGTATGTACCATCCTGACCTCATGATAATTGAAATGATAAGGTAGCAGGACTAAGATATAAAAAGGCATTGTAATGATCATGTCCCTCTCCGGAAAAAGTTTAAAAATCAATTCAATGAAATGACAAAAAACACCATATTTTTGAAAGATGTCATGTCATGTTTTTCTATAATATTATTATCTTTACAATATAATTTATAGGAGAACATTTTAATAATGACATAAAAAGTACAACCTAAACTCATACTATACTACTACTTATTCAGTGAGACATCCTCTTTCCTCTTTTTCAGCAGTGGCCCGGAGTTTCTATGGCAACAAGGAGACACGCGTCTCCGCAGCAACCAGAGCAAAGCGTCTCTGAAGTTGCATAGCAACCGCCACAAGACACAACGGGCTTCACGCTTTGAGTCACCTAAATATCAAATAGCAACTTTTCTCTTCGTCCTCGCTTGACTTTAAACAAGAGAAGACCTGTGGATATGTGGAGGAACCGGACGGAGCTAAAAGCGCAAGGCTTCACCGTGAAAGCCACCATGAAGAACTCCGTGGTGAGTGAAGTTATGTGACGTCGTTAGCTAACGGTCGGTTAGCGTTAGCTTTAACGTTAGCAGTGTATGTATGGCATTAAGTTGGGCGTGCCAATTCTGAAACAACTGCCTGACAACTGACTAACATATTTACTGTATAGCATGTGTTATTGGAGGAAGTTGTGAAGAAATATCTGTGACATTTATTGGGGGGGGGGATCCTATTCAGCGTGACGTCATTTCACATTCAGGTTATAGCCTGACTGTGGGCTGCAGATACAGTCTTGTGAGGCTGCACCGTTGCTGTCAGTGAGCTCAAGCTGTCAAACTTTACATTCACTACACCATGTTTTTGAATGCTAGAAGTCTCTAGCTCAAAGTTTCAGACAAGAGTGTAGTGTGAGAGGGACAGACAGAGGTTGAGTTGTGCTTTGTGTAGTACATGAACACTGACAGTCTTGACTCCCACATGCTGCCATCAGTGTGGCACCACTACAGTATCTAGGATAAGTTACAATGGATGATGGTGCAGCCTCTTACTTGCTGCTTTAAATTATCCTCTTACTCCTTCTTTCCCCCCTATCATTTCTCTGTTGTTATTCAGCAGAACCATATCATCCATTTTCTTTGTGCGAATTCTCAGCACACAGTACAGAAAAATGGGGATGGCAGTGGAAAAAAGCAAAAAAACCCAGAATGCCAGAACATATTCTCTCCAACCATCATTTTGCTGTCCATGTGTTTTTGGGCGTGCATGTGTGCGAGTATGTGTGTGTGTGTGTGTGTGTGTGTGTGTGTAAGGCTTTTGGTCAGACAAGTTTGGATGGGTTTCACACAAGTGTGGGGACTTGAGAACTCTAAAATCATTCAATAAGTTTTATGGGCTAAAAATGATGCTTTTAGAAGCCATTCCAAAGCTATAATGCTATCATTAAGACACTATGAAATCCAGAAGCCATATGCTTAAAAAATGCAAATGTCTCTTTTCTAACATCTTGGAGTTACCACATTAACATAAAAGGTGAAAGTTTTATAGATTGGCATGATTGTGGGGTAGCTGGAGTTGTAGACAGTACATGATTTGATTTTACAGGCTCAGAGATGTTATATTATTTTCTCAGCCACCAAACCTTTTATGTATTCACCTAAAGCAGCTACATATTTCTGTCCTGGTGCCCCTTCTCTTACTCTTTGACAAACAAGAGCATTGCGGACCTTGGTTTCCTTGCTGAGCAGTCCCCATATTGGACCTCTAGTGTAGTTATTGAGGGAGGAGACTAATTTCCAAAGACAGCCAAGTCAAGTCTTCCTCTCCTTTCATTTATTGCAATGGATCAGGAAAGTTTAATAGGTTTATATAGCAGAGGACATTAGTCTTTATTGATGGATGTATTGAGTGGTTTGTGAAACCTGCTTTTGTGCTTCTAAAAAAATACATCATTGGTAGAAATATGGACCAGTTGTATTAAGGGTAGGTCCTCAGTAGCTGTATCTGTGAATCTATTAGACCAAAATGAGTTGACCAAATCACATTTGTTTTCATGGTGTTTTATGGTTTAGTGTACTAGCACAATTGTGAAATGGACTAAATTAGACCACTGGCTTTAAACATGAATGGAGACATTAATGGGAATAGGATGATGTATGAACTGGCTTTTCCCCCTTTACTGATATAGTTTGCCAATACAGGTCATTGAAAGATGTAGACTACGTGTAGCCTCCCATTGTGGTCTAGCAGATGTGGCAGGCTGTAGGAGCAGCTAATGTGATAGACTGTAATCTGCTGAAACAAACAAGCCTCCCAGCAGCACATTTACACAGGCATCCTTACTTTGGCACTCATAAACCAGAGCTAATCAGGGTTTGTGTCTGTAGGTGTAACACTGAAACCTGTGTTAATTTGAGTCCTTCTCTACCCCTTCTCTCTAAGCTCAACTCATTTCACATGAATAAGCCACAAGACTATCAACCTAACTCGAGATGGAGAAGTTACTCACCTTTTGTCATAAGAAAAGACTACGGTGCTTCAGTTCATGTGAGGAGAACAGTTATGTTTTCTTGGCTCCGTTTTAGAGGAATGCAGTATATACTATAACAAACAGTCTGAGATGCCTCACACATTATGTCTTCCTGCTTTTAATTCTCACTTGGCACCTTTACACCGAGACAATTGCTGCTGGTGAGTAACAAAGCATGTCACAGACAGTCATATTGCTTAAATTGAAAGACTGAGGCATTTTGTTTACTCTCAGTTGCTTGATCTTTCAGGCAATTATTCCCAACCTATTGAGACAACATGATACTCTTCATTTCCACCCTTAAAGGAAGAGATTCTAAGACAGGTGGCTTACACTATGAGCAGTTTTTATATACTAGGTTTCAGGGATATGAAGCTTGCAACTTATCCAAGAGATTCCAAGAATACATTGATTTGCTTTCTGCTTTTTGTTTTGATGCTCTAATTGTTGACAGCTTTGACGTGTTTCATGGTGAAACAAGTGCACTGCATCAGAAGTTGAGGCATCCGTGGTCAGCAATAATTTAATTTGAAGAAAGTGTCAGTTAAATATTTTCTGGCAGCAATACCCTGCCTCTCACTTCCATATCTTTTCTACTTGTAAAATGTTGACTGTCCATTCTTGGGTACTTTGATGCAAACAACCTAACTAGGTCTTCCTCTCAGAGCCACTAGTTTTTTTGTAGACAGCCATTGCCTTGTTACATTCACACTGTACTTAAAAGAATCGGGCCTTTGTGATAAAAAGAGGTGCGAAAGTTGCACAGTTTTGATGACAACAGTAAATACTTGGAATTGAAACTGCGGCTCTCTCTTTTTTCTATGGCGGGGGCTGCCTTGAGATGCAAAAGAGGCAGTCAGAGCTATCATTGACTTCCTCCTCCTTTTTTGAAGGTCATAAACAAATCTCCTGTCAAGAGCCTTTGCGAGGAAGGCTCCTGCAAAGCCCTTTAATATTCACCATCTCCCCAGAGGATCTGCTATGTCTGAGACATGAATGATACTCTTGCACTGCTATACCACTGGCTAAATCCCCAACAAAAACCATTACATTTTTCAGAGGCTTGCTTGTGTCTGTTGCCCTCTGTTTTTTTCCTCCCCTGTGGTCACTGACATATCGCTCCAGAGAGGGCAGCTTTGCAGAGAGCTGTGATTTGTAGGTAACGACAAGGCCATTTCAAGCCTTGAAAGGGTATGGGGAGTTGAAGCATAGGCTTATTATGCTTTAAAGTATTTGTGGTCATAGAAATTGAATCAATAGCACAGGCCCCTAAAACTCTCCACCCTTTTTTTTCAACTGATTCATCCCCAAGCATTTAAAGAGAAAAAAAGATTCACTTTACATTCTGGTGGGAGGTCGTCACCTTGTGTTTCAGACAGAGAGGGAAACAAAACTGTTATTTTCTGTGTCAGAGGCTTATTTCAGCTAGGTGACAAAAAATAACGGGATTCGGGAGAAAGCGCAAACACCTGCACAGTGTGCACAGTGCACAATGGACATGAATACACATACTGTACACGTGATCATCACAGCTGACTCAGATAAACCAGCTATTGAGGAAAGGAAGATATGAGTTTTCTTGAGCTATTCAGTAGGAGTGGGCAATATGGATAAAATCATCTATCAGTGTAGCCATATGGGGACGTACGACTTTGACTAATCCAGTAAATTTGACCTTACAAATAAAGATATTAATCAGATTGACGCAAAAATAATATAAAAATCCAATATTGCCATAAAGAAGTCCTGCTTACTGATTCACAACACTGCCTACAATGGTCCCATAGACCTTTTTCACAACAGAGAATCTGACATAGCAGGAAAAGCACAGGTGTAACTCCATTATCCAGTCCCAACAAGGCATCCCATTGAGCCAGCGTGCACAATACTGAGCCCTGACTGAATACCTAAGTAGAATTTAAACAGTGTATTTAGTTTATTCTGGGGCTGCAACTAACGATTATTTTCATTATCGATTCATCTGCTGATTATTTTCTCGATTAATCAATTAATCATTTTTGTATAAAATGTCTGTTTCTGTCGCTGTTTTTCATTAATGTAGCTGTGTACCTAGTATTTAGGATGATGACGTCCTAATAATTATCTTAATTCTACAAAGCTTTGATTGGTTGACTGTTTCGCCAACTGGTGGAAACAGCTGTCAATCAATCAATCAATCAATCAAGTTTATTTGTCACATGTAATCATATAAGGTACGGTCACAGTGAAATGTAATCCTGTCAGTTCCTTCAATTTGTGCATTAAAAAGAGTTCAAATAGAATAGAAATAGTAATAAATATGTATGTGATTGGAGGGAAAACAGCAAAAACAAGACTCTTCTTCTTCAAGCCATCTTATCATTTCTTACTTGATGTACTGTTTACCAGTGTCTACAACAACTGACCTATCTGAGTTAGGGAATGTGGAATCATGCTAGCTTATACCATCTGTTTAAACACCTACCTAAAGGTAAAAACCTTTTGTCAATCAATCAGACACACTTGAGACCAGTCGTGCAGATAGGGTACAATTGATTTATAGAAGATGTGGAATGTGTGCCCTTAGATCATCATCGTGCCCTGTAATTGATTTATGTACACAATAATTTGTAGGATGTTTGCCATAACACGGTGTCCTTTAATATTTCCTCTTTTTGTGTTCTGCCTTCTATGCCTTAACAAAGACCGTCTCTGTGAGGACATTTTCAAGGTCTTAGGTGTCATGAGGCCCTTTCTCTGAGAAAATGCTCCTTTTATGAGAAGATATGAAAGAAAAGATGAAAGTTCAAAGTGTCTGTATACTCTCCTATGTTCTACACTACATATACAACCCACACGAAAGAACATGTACACGGTCCTCTTTAAGACACCGTATAGCACAGTTCAACCGAGAGGGCAAATCGATACAAACTACACCTGATCCCAACCTCAACTTTTGTGTGCGCGAGGGTCTGCAGATTGCTGACCTGATAGACTGCTTTTATAACAAGCACAACTCATTTACTGTTTACTTTGGCCTCTGGGATAAAAATTGAGCTGGCAAACACCGTCACCAAGCCTGCCACGAATCCTCCTGCAACCCGCGAATGCTTTTCCGCCCACAGCCCCACCGTCATCCCTGGCTCACCCCACTAACCCCAGGGGACAGATGGAGACTCCGTGCTAGCGAACGTGACCTCCATATCTTATTCCTTACCTCCCCCACAGCATCATCATTATATACCTGAGCAGATGTCTTGGCCCCCATGCTGTCTCCCTCTCTGTCTTCATCTGTCTCTCTCTCATTGTCTTTCTTTCTCTGCAGAACCTTCATTCAACCAGGCAGGTCCCTAAATATGAAAATATTTTACACCGAGAAACAAAGGGCTGCTAGACAAATTGCTTATATACACTACAGTATGATAAAACCTAAACTAAATCAATAAAACAGTAATAACAAGATAATAAGAGGTAACAGGACATAGATGCACTTTGATTTTTGGAATTTAATTGTATTGTATCAAAGTAATTTTGTCTTTAGTCGATAGTTTAAAGCCATGCATTGATAAGATTGTTTCAGAGATGTGTTGATCCACATCTCAGCTATTTGCCTTTGACACTCTAACCCCTGAGTGTCATCTTAATAAATTAAGCCATCTGAACAAATTAAACAAGTGACAGTTCAGAATTGATTCTTAATTAGGGTTTAAATTAGTCTCAACTTTCAGTGCAGCCTGATTAAATGTAATCGCGCTTTCAATTGCGATATAAACCTAGTTAAAATGCAGTCTTAAAGCTAATTTGGTATTAAATTAATCCAGATTTAAAAGTTTGTTTATTGCCTGTTGTGTATCAGTTAAATCTTAATTTAAAGGGATTGAATCTTTTCCTCCATCCACTGAAAAGCCACAGGAGAGGTAGGGAAATCATAATAAACAGAACATGAGCACAACAAGGACAAAAAAAGGCCGCAAGTTTGAGATAAAAATAAGCCCATTGTCAGTTATATGGATGGCAGGCAGTTGTTGACCATGATTGAATCCTTGAAAGCTTTTATGGAGATGAATCTGTCTATTTATTATTTTCACTCAGTCAAAATCATTCCTCCCCATCGCTCCAAACACATTTACTGGACACAGGAACTCACAATCTGCCCAGCATGATACATAAACTGGCCATGAATCTGGCCGGGGTGTTTTGTGTGTGTGTTGTATTTGAAGCATGCCTATGCAAGTAAAGGCAAATTGAACTTGGGTTTCCGCAGTTGGAGGCCATGCTGTACATAAATTCTCTCACCTGTCCGCTTTGCTTGCCTCTCTTGAACTGCATCACAGTGTTTTCTAAACTAGGGGAGTTTGTAGACACACACACACACACACACACACACACACCGTTGCACACCCTAAGACTATTTTTCTGTATCCGTCTTTCCTTCCCTTGGCTTCTGCACGCTCATCTTATCAGCACCAGAAGCCTGTAGTCCATCCCAGTAAGCAGCTGGGTTATTTGAGGAAGAATTGAGTCATGGTAAAACAGGTTAAATTGGCAAAGGGCTCTGGAAGCCTGCTGGCGTTTCCATTACTATCGATCAACCACGGAGCCTAAAGGTCTCGAGTAGTCTGAGCATCGGCAGACTTGAAAATCATATGGTTTCCCCCCATAACTTTTGACTTTGGCTGCCCTGCTTCTTACTTTAAAAGCAGTGGAAAAATAAGACTGACCCAAAGAAGCATATTTTCAACATTGTTTAAAGATACTTTTTTTTTCATGCGTTAATTAAAACCATAAAAGGGAAATGGAGCCTGACTGTGAAACGCCATGACTTTGCTCTCCAGTTCAAACCCGAAATTGGTGTTTCGGTACAGAAAATCCACAACATTTCCACTAAAGATGAATTTGGCAGAACTTACAAGAAGTTGTTTCTGTGCCTCATGCTCCTCCTCGCCAGGTATCAGCAGATAGATTATGTTATAATTGATGGCATGGCATCTGAAGTGCATGGCTGCTGAAATGTGTGTGACCTTTCCCGCGGTTGAGGAAAACACCATCTGGAAACTTCAGTCAGATATGGAGAAGTACTTCCACAGCAGTCTATCATGACCTTATAGGAAGTGCTCGGCTGATTATGTCTATTATGTTTGCTTTCCTCAGAGCTTGGTTGACAATTACACTGGCCTCTGTGTTTGTTATGGTCTCCTTCAAGCCCTTGTAGCTTGCATCCTAATTAGATGGCTTTTAATGGAGACTGTTTATTGCTCCTTGCAGAGCCTCTGTTTTCCGCTCTAGAGTTAATTAGCCCTATGTCATGTGATAACCAATGCAGAGGACATCTAGACCTATGCCTCTCTGTGTCCTTCTTGAATCAAAATCAAGAATGTAGGGGCTGCGTCATTTGAATTATGTGCTTGTTTCCATTTAGTCTCAGTCCTATTAAAAGCACGGATGAATATAAGGACATGCTTTGATGTTGCTATGTTAAACATAACCACACACACACACACAAACATGCACAAGTTATTTGGTCCATTAGACACCAAGTTCCTTCTAAATGATTAAAAATGACCATAAAATCAATTTGCTTAATATGTTGTCAGCTAATGTTGTTTTATCCCGCTTTAACAGGCTTGGTGTCAGTAAGACAGTGAAGTTATTATCAGTCCATTTCGTTTCACCTTTTGAGTTTGAAACTTTAATCTTATTTTCTTTAATGTCATTGATTTAAACCAGCAATCTCATGTAAAACTGTTTCACAAATGGAAACATGGGGGCGACAGTATTATTTTGCAACCTCCTTGTACATAACAAATTCTCTTATCTATTATATTGGGATAATTACTGTAGTTTTATCATGTTTACTGCTTCTAAGGCACTTGCATATTTCTTTGTGTATATGTATAAAAAAAGAAAGGTTCTTAAAATAGCCAGAGCAATAAAATAATCTTTCAACTAAAACTGTGTTTTCTTTGTTTCTTCGACTGCTTTTCTGCCTTGTTGTTATTATGCTTGGATGGCAGAGTGCATATAAATCTTGTTATCTTGAACAATTTAATAAATAAGAGTGAAACTAAATGAAACATACAGTATATTAGCTATACAGTAAACTGTGGGCTGAAAAAGAATTGTCAGCAATAAAACAGTTAATTAAAGCCCTTATTAAGGCTTTTTTTATGTTTTTGGTAACCAATTAGACACACTGTTACTATGACTACATACAACAAAATATGCTAAACATTTCATGAAATAGGTTTTTGTTGGGTGGAATTCTGCTCAGCAGCTTTAGTTTGCCCTATGCACTGTGTACATCCATTATATCACTGTTGGTTAGTTTCAATTTGTGACCACGTTTCATCTTTTTAGAGGCAATTTGTCTGTATTTTGTCATGATTTTCAAACCTGTTCCTTTTGACATAGTAAACAATTTAGAACTCAAAATTAAAGCGCTAATAACCAGACCTCTTTTATGGCTGACAAATGTCCAGCTCCTCTGAACCACCTTTGTAACAGTGTTTGTAATTGTGGTTAATTTACTTCAGTGTTAAAGTCAGTTTTCATCAAACATTTACATTGTGTTGTGTACAATGTTATTATCCACACGTACAATAAATGTACTTACTTGTCAAATACAAACTCCACACTCTTAATTTGTCCATGGTCATAGAAGTCAGGTAAAATGAAACCTAAATGAGGCTATGCTTAAGTGTATTAAACTGACAGGACATTAGCTATCTAATCATCCCCCATCATTATCACCCATCAGACTGACTTGTCCTTGCTAGAGGAGAACGGGCCTTCCTGAGTGCTCTAATCTGCCAGCGTTAGGCATGTGTTATACACTTTACTATATGGTCATACAGTATGTGGCAGCTACACACACTGCCTACATCAACATAATGGGAAACAGTAGCAGAAAAATCAATGTATCTGACAAACACGGTTGTTCCAATCCAATAATGCCAAATGGTGGCCTTTGTTTTGCTACCCCCCACTTTGAAAATCTTTTAAAATCACTGTCAGTGCAATAACATTGGCCTGACCTTTGGAATTTTGCTGACTAGCGCAGAGACCAAAATGGGCTGCAAGTCTGTAATGCATCAAGGACAACAATGACAAAGTCCACCATGCATTAGTGATACAGTTGCATACTTGTAATAAATAAAAAACAAACAAACATACAAAAATGTTCCTTATTTCGGTAAAGTTCTTTCTTCAGAGAGGATGGATCGAAGGGCAGAACAACCATGAACCAGTGCCACCCTCTTGCACACAGTACGCAGTTTGAAACGCACAGCAGCCAGCTTCGTACATGGTGATTCAGGACTGTGGTATTCTTCACCTGGTGCCAAGAAAGTAAACCTGCAAACCCCTTTGAGATGTGAGGCAGTGTGTGCCTTCTCTTCCAAATTCCACTGAGGATTGCTCCGCTATTTAGCTCATGCCTCGCATCCAGCTGAGTCAAAGTGTTCCCTGTTGAAGGTATGCTGGAGGCAAATGCTCGTCTGCAGCAACCTGGAGAAGGCAGGGGAAGGGAAGGGCTGGAAGGCAAAACTACTCCGATACTGTCAGAAATGATCCACATCACGGCCCGGCAACCCTTTCAGCCACCTCTGCTCATTACCCTCTTCGTCCGGAAACACCAAGCAAATTCTACTAACGAGTGTTTGATCAACACGGTGCGCTGTGGCAGGAAGAGACAGGCAACCTGTTCATGACTCATTCCCACTCTACCTCTCCCTCTCTTTTCTACTTTTTTTTCTGTCTTTTCTCTCAGTCTCCCTCCCACTCCCTTAAGACAGAAGAGAACAAAGGCAGAGACAGAAGAAAAGCAATATAACCCCTTGGCCCTTATCTGTGGAGCACACCAGAGCATGTCTGGCCTCAGACACAGCTTTGCCTGTCCTTTGAAGGCCCTCATCTCCCTTTGATTTCAGCCAAATGGTTCAGCACAGTGACAGATGCTCAACTTTCCATCTGTCACTCTGACACCCATCTCTTTAGTGTTGTTGAATCTAACCGACTTTGTTTGGACTGCCTGTCTGGCTGTCTGAGTAAGGTTGTGTATGGCGTTTAATTAGTCTCAAAATCAGCGCACATAAAAACCGGGCACATGCGCGTGATACGAGGGCACAGAACAGTATCAGCGGCACAGAAGAAAAGCATCCTCAAGAGGGAGCATTTCTGCTCTGCGCAGAGAACAGTATCCGCAAGCGGAAAAGCATCCTTGCGAGAGAGCATTTCTGCTCCATGTGCACAAATGCGGCAACACATGCTCACTCGTCAAGTTGACTTTTGAGATTTTGGAGGCAGGGATGCTATAGACAGTCTCTTCCTTTGATTGGTAACTTTGAATACTGACCATGACCTTTGATTGGCTGTTTGTTTTGATCACTGACACAGTCGAAGACAGACAGTTGCCTAAGAGAACAAAAGCAAACATAAATAATGACGTTTAGCAGCTGATCCTGTGTTTTTTTTTTACCACTTACACATATGAATAAGTGTAAGACATCGTAGCAAAATCCTTAACGCTGTTTAAACCCACTTTCAGATTTGTGAGAGCTTTATTTTGCTTATGATAAACAGAAAAAGGGCAATTTCACTGATATTTCTCCATCCACACCACATTAGATCAGATCCAGATCAAAAGCCACTATACTTAGATTTGTCAAATCTAGATTACATTACCAAGGGGACTCCAGAGAGTCATTAAAACAGTTTCAGATTTGTGAAACCTTTATTCTATTTGTGAAAACTGAAAAAAGGGCGATTTCACAGCTTTTCCCCCATCTAGACCACATTGGACAGATTAGAAAATTTACTCTATAACCAACAAAATGGAGAGACGTGGAATGGTGCTGTGAATTTCTAGCCGCATGATCAGTGAAATCGGCCTTTTTTGTGTTTTCACAAAACAGGATAAAATTTCACAAATCTGAAACTGTGTTTTAATGACTCTTTGGTAATTTAGTGACATGGATACTGACGTGAGTGCTAATGTAAGAGAATGGGACTAAGACCTTTAGCTGAAACAGATAAAACAAACTCCCTACCACTTTTTTAAGGTCGTCTGTGCTGTCTTGGCTGAATTTTCACATTTACATTTTATACATTTTTTTGATGCTCTGATACTGAGTGATTTAACGAGGAGTGTAAGGGTCATCATCACATTACCTTGACAACATTCCTCTGAGATGGGCCACGAAAAGACATAAATATTCAAGCCAAGGAGAGTCAAAGAAGTCAGCCTTTTTATGAGAGGAAATTAGAGTGATAGGAGGGGGGGGGGGCGGGATATTGGAGAGCGAATATGATTCAGTAGGGAGAGGATGATGCAACACACCTCTTAAGTAGATGAGTTTTCATTTTATGATGGAAGATGAAAGGGATTTTGCTGCTCAGACTGAACTTGGGAAGTCATATTTAACTCTTACCTAAATAAACAGTACTACGCTCTTTTTAATCATTGCTTTGGCACAGCCTGTTTGAGATCTTTTGCATCAACTGTAAGCTATATCATTTGTGTTTGACAACTGGGACACTGCCTGGCTGCTATTGTAGCGCGCTCCTGATTGACTAGCACTCTTTCACACAGCCTTGATTTATGCTCGTCATCAGAGGTATGGGATAGAGGAGGTGGCACAGAAAGACTATTACAGCCTAGACACCTGTTTCACTGTCACAGCATCTGCAACCTGCAATGCAGAGCAAGAGGTGGAGGGGGGGCGATTGGATAGATGAATGGATAGATGAATGGATCGGAGGAGCGGGGATTGATAATACTGAAGTAGACCTGTATGACTTTGCATATATATCCTGCTCTCTGAAGAAATCAGCTCAAAAGCCAGGGGTCGCTGGCACAAAGTGCTTTGGGCATGTCTTTGCTTAAGCTTCTCTCTGTTTGTTTGTTTGTGAGACTGTGTGCAACGTGTATGTGTGTGTGTGTGTGTGCGGGCGCCTTCCTGTAGCTCTGCTAAAAGTGTCGCCTCTCTGTCTGAGAGCTGCTGCAGCACGCAGTGTGAGATTTTAGGCGTCAGAGAACTTGCCTGTTTTTAAGGCATCTGCGAAGCAAAAGTGTTTTTTTTTCTTCTTCTTTGTCTCTCAGGTTAATCCGAAGGGTGGACTATCATTCAGAGCATTATCCTTGCAGGAGGTCTCGATAATAGACCTCTGTTCCATATATAACACTCACTGTTTCCTGTAACAACCTCTACTGGGAGCCCCATTCCCCTCTTAGTGTGTGGTGGTAAACAGGTTTTGGAAGCTTTTTATGTTACATTTAAATAAGTAAAAGAAATAGAGAGAGCAGATAGAGTGTGTGTGTGTTCGTGTGATTGGATGTGTGTGCAGTTAAGTTAGGGGGGCTATGTGTCTTGGGTATCTACTAGCAGAGCGGGGATGTAGCCTTCAGTGTGCTTTCCCCCTGTTTAATTTATGTAAAGGTCAAATTTCAGACCATGCCAGGCTTTGGTCTCTGCATGGTGTCTCTGTAAGCAAACCTCCAGCATCATTTTTAACAGACGGCCTTACAGGCAGCGAGACTGATTTCCAGGAATAGAAAGTCACACTGGGCGTGCGATAAGACCAAGGGCCTGGGGTTCATTTTGCAATACATACTAATCACCTAGATAATGTTCTTCACTGTTAAACAATATTCCCATATCAGAGGTAGAACCTGTATCTCTTGCCATGTGCAGCCTGCTTATCTCCCCATGCCTCCCTCCACTCCTCAGGGATCTGTCAGTGCCAGGCTACCTGTGACACTTGATTATGTGTGTGTGTGGTTGTGCGATGGTGTTGTGTGGCAGACCATCAGACTGACCTGGTCTTGCCTCTCTCATCTCTGGGGTCGTCTGGGGCTCTGTGGCAAAATTGATGGGCCCCCACTGCTCTGGGTGTGTCCCCCTCCTCTTCCTTCCCCTGTAGGTCGGTCGCTGCCAAATCAAACCTTCTACAACTCCTAGTGTTACCTTCTAGCTGAAGCGTGTGGCCAGTGTACATTCACCTGCTTGCCTGCTGTGCAGCTGTGTATCTATTCATCATCTCCATGCCTGGTTCCAGCCTCCTTACCCATCTTGGCATCTCCCTGTCTGGCTGTTGATTTCTACGACTGCCTCCTTATCTGCTTCGCTGCCTCTTTACCACCTGCAAAACAAACTTAGATTTCAACTTTTGGAATGAGTCATGTGGCTATTCTGAGCTGTGTCCAGTACTCCGTTTAAAACACCAAGCGTTGTTACTGACTTCAGGACCATTAATATTCTATGAGGTGATTTTCAGTCGGCTATAAATTAAATGCTGTTATGAGGATGTTTATTGATGAGAAGCTACTTATTTGGTGAATAAAATCCGGGAGACAGTTAAATTCTTCATTCTCAGCAGCAGAAGTGGCAAATGCGGCAAGTCAGGGATGTTTCCTTGTGTGTCTCATTAATTTCATGGCCCAGCGTAGTGCTTTAATACCTTCAGGTGTCGTCATTGGGGCTGTAAAGACAAAGCATTGGATCGGTGTGTCCCCCCACTCTCTACCAGCCAGGACTACAGCGTGTGCCTTATTCTCTTTGACTGCACACATATGTACATGCATCCACATATGTCCCCCTCCATTCAAAAATGTGGACGTTTGAGCTTCATTGTGTATAATGATGTATGCAGTTTTTGAAACTGGGAGGCTGTTTTTACATCCATCTGCTGAAGAGGGAAAGTTTCTCAGTGGTCATTGAAAATCTGAGTTCAAGGATGGGCCTATGAGCATGATTTGTGACATCACAGCTAGTTTGGAGATTAATTGTGGTCCACTATGCAGCTTACACAAGTGTGATGTGGAAACTTGAAGCTTTGGACTTTTCAGTGAAGGAGGAAACATCTTTTGTGTCCAGCAGTTAAACTTTTGAAATGAACATGAACATTGCATATTCATCAATTCTGGATTTTTCAATGAGGGAGAAGGAATAGATGGCATTTTAACATTTTTAATGAGATAATTGTACTTTTTTGGGGGAAACACATTAGACACATGTTACAATACAACACAAGCAGAGTATTTTATATATATATATATATATATACATATATATATTACAACATGTCTAGAGGGCATCTTTAACTGTTTATCATGGCCACGTATTACACATTGTTGTGACAAACAACTGAAAATGATCATGGTAATTCTTTCTAACAGGGCAGCACAACAAATTGTGACAATTCTTACTTAAATTGAAACGAATAGTTTCAATAGTCCATCAGTTCTTTATAGTGAGACCACATAACAGAATGTATGGTATTAACACAGCCTGCACAGCCTGTGTGGTGTTCTATATCTCTGTTTACATGGTTTGTGTCACTGTAGTCCTGACTTATGTGAGTCAAGCAATGTGTATGTTTTTTTTTTTCAAAGTTTAGCCTCATGGGCTCAGTGCATGTGGTTTTCCATTCACTTCACAAGTAGTAATATATTCTGCCTTTGCCATGCAGGCTGATTCACTCTGTGCCATCATCTCAACTGTGGTTTGGTGATATGAATCAGCCAATAGGGCTCTATAAGCACAAGACTGCCCTGCTGCCTTGCTGATAAGTGGGCCACACAGAGAAGATGGAAAATACTTAGGGCGTTCTCACTCTCTCTCTCTCTCTCTCTCTCTCTCTCTATCTTGTTCTCTCTCGCTCTCTCTCGTTTGCTCGCTCACTCCGAGCCTCTTTTGCTTAAACTCCTCCTTTCACACTCCTACCTCAAATTCTTTCTTTCACATCCCGTTAACGTCTCACTGTGTCTGTGCTGTTCTTTTAAGTGATGGGGTTAAACTAGAGGAGACAGAAAACAGTGGGGCGCTCTTCAATGCTTGAAGCTTCTTTTTGAAGTTCCTCTTTAAAGTTATCCCACTTGCGCACAGTTCAATAGTAGGTGGCTGTCACCTGTTTCATCCTCGTGTCTTTGTAGTGACACGAGGTGTGTAGTATTGCCTTTGCCGAGCTGTGTCGTCATTTTTCATTACAAACATCCCTGCCCTTGTGCGTGTGTATGCGCGATACAGTTGATGCAAAAGCCTCTGACACGATGACAATTGTAAAGCACACCTATGGTCCTGTGAGCTGTGAACAAAAGACTCTGTTACCTTTCATCAGTCTGTGGTTTTCCCGTCCAGTGAGAGCTCTTTCCTCATTTGTTCTCACCCGACCTTGTCTCTCACAACAGGGATAATTTCTGCACATAATGAAACTCACTCGCAGACTGATTGCACTTCTTGCTGTTTGGTCATGAGAAATTAATGGATTGCTGCACAAATATTGCAGATTTATTCTACTGAGAAATCAGCCTCCCACCAGACTGTGTTTAGCCCTGCAGAGGAAAATATCCTGTCGAATGATTGTTTGGACATGACCATATAGCAGAGATTCCCTAACAGCCTAAATACCTCCATTAGTTTGTCTGTTTTCTTGTTTCATGAAATGCAGTTTGAGGATAAAGCACACATCTCTAGCCCAGACTGTATCCCTGGTGGCCGGTGGGCAGGCAGCAGGCTGGGCTATGGAGGAAAATGCCCTGTAAATAAAGACAGCTAATTTTGTTGCCTGTGGCAGCGATGTGCAAGCTGACCTTATCAGGAAAGCCTCGGCCTGTCTATTCCATCCTCTGTGACTCACCTACCCTGCTTCCTCCCTCAGGAAAGGCGGCCTTCTGTACGGAGCTAGATTTCAATAACCTCTCAACCGAGAACAGCAGTGAAATGCAGAGAGAGACAGAGAGAGAGAGAGAGAGAGAGAGAGAGAGAGAGAGAGAGAGAGAGGGAGCAAGTGTGCCTACCCCCCTTTGCTGCCTCAGTAAACAGGTGATGCAGTGCACCCCTGTGCAGTGGCACCCTTGTTCCCCTTACAAATGCAATGCAACAAAATGCATTTTCACCCCCGGCAGACACGAGGCAGAAGCACGCGATAGGAGATGGATTGAAATGAAGAGGGAGATTAACGAGGGGCTCATTTGAGGAAGTGCAGTAGTGATGGCGATGCAGGGTTGACAATGAATTGACAGCCCTTCGCCAGACATCTATCAGAGGCATTCAGAGGTGTTTTGGGGTGGTGGTATAGAGAGATGAGAGAGAGAGAGCTGGAGCTGGAGGCCCAGGCACAGTGATGGATCACCTACATGCCGCAGCAGCCCCGCCACGCTGAACTCACCCTCAGAATTGATGAGCCACACCTCTTGTCGCCCTGTCTCTTTCTTCCCCTCATATCCACTATTCCTCCATCACCCTCCCCCATTCTCCATCTCCATTTCTCGTTTTCCTCATTCTTTGTCTCTCGATTCTCTCTCTCGTGCCGTTGCTTCCCATTGTCCTCATGTCTCTGTATCTCTCTGCGACTTTCTGCCTATATCTCACCCCCCTTTTATCCCCCTTTCTCTTCATTTCTTTCTTTCCGTTTTTTTCCTTACACCTTTTGAATACCACACCCTCTCTGTGTGTCAACATCAGGCAGGAGAGCCATGGAAGGGCCATACTAATAAGGTTAGAGGGAGCATCTCTGTTTCCCAGGGTGACACCTTTATAAATGACAGGAGCATGAGGCCCTGCCGGTGTTCAATCACCTCTGCAGGGGATCGCCCATGGGGAGCTCAGCGTGTGAGCTATGTGGTGCGTGCGCGTGCATGAGTGTATGTTTTTGTGTTATTGCCTCTGTGGGCCTTGCAGCAGCCAGGTTTACGGTGGAGCTAGTTGGAGTGGACAACAGCATTAGGGAGGAAACAGATCTGGAGGCAGAGTGAAGGCGAAGGAGAGAAATGACAGCCCGGAGCTCATCTGACCAGTACTGCCTTGTTATGACTCCCTGATGTGTGCACCAGGGGCACACAAAACAGACTCTTCCTCCCTTTATTGCCTCACACCACCTCTATCTCTGTTCTGTAGTCTGTCGCCTCACAGGCTCGCTTTATGGCTTCCACTGAGGGGCGGGATGTTATCTGCTCATATAGGTCTATGTTATAGGCTCCTTTTTTTCCGTCTCTTTCACTATCTGTGTTTGTGTTTATGCCAATGTTTTAGAACTGGGATGAACACAGTATTCTGCCTCGCATGTGGCTGCTTTTTTCAGTGCCCATTTCAATAACAACACAGCCACCTTTTGTGGCCACACACACCAAAGGCGCAGTAACAGAATCAGCAGCAGTTGTTGTCGTCAGCACAGCCAGTCTAAATCGAGTTAACACAGATCCGTGATCACCCATACAAGAATGAATTTAGGGACGTTGTTGCTCATAACGCGAACACTGTGAGCTTCTTATTTGAAATGCTTCTCATGACCTGTCCATAAGTTCACTTGGCTTCTCAGAAAGCTATGAGGAATAAGCTAGTTTTTGTGAATCTGCCGTAAGACAAATTAGGTTAGTGGCTATTTGGGATTCAGTAATAGGGGTTTTTCTCTCGGTATGCAGGAGCTTTAGACCCGAATGTCATCAATGGCAGAACAGGAGCAGGCAGATCACTGGAATCGCAGCTGGCAGGTGATAATCTCCCCATGACGCTATTCCTATTACAGTTCTCCTTAAGCTGCTCGGAACAGCAGCCTTGACTTTTTTAGTGTCCATAGAGACACAGGGAAATATGCCACTGCGCATGCATGTATAGGCAACCGCCTGGCTGTTTGTGTGTTTTCTGCCACTGATGATAATGGGCGAGAAAGCAGGGAAATGGCTGTGAAGCTTGCGACACCTCAGCCATGAACACAGGCCATGGAATTGACTGCAGCGTCATCATTCCTGACCATAAAAGCTGCTCAGCCAGTCAATGCAGTCTGGGTTCATTCTCTCCTTGCTGCCCAGTCTGAGCTATTTTTAGCTTCCCTGTGCAGCGTGGCTCAACTGCCGTCGTAGCTACCTGGATATGAGGGCTTTGTCACTCCTGCAGGCTGGAGCAGCACTGATCTTGCAAGCTTTACAGCTTCCCATTTCCACAGCTCGGGCTGCAAAACAACTCCTGCAGTGAAAGGAATTAACAGAGACAGACAAAGAAAAAGAGGGAAGATGGACAAATAATAGTGATGTGTGTTGCACAGCATTCCTGTTGAAGCCCAGTATTCGTGTTAAATAATGTTTTGACCTGTCATTAGAACCTGCAGTGGTTAAATGAAACCACAAGGCATTGGATTCTTGTATTAAGTTATACCTTGTGCTCGATGTTGACAAGACAAACAGTATTCTAATGAGGCAAGCTGACACTTAACTATACGTGTAATTGCTAAGTTAAAACAATTCAAGCATTTACTGATTAACTGATTAAAACCTAATACGAGGAAAACTGAGCAATTTCTCGTTTTCAGAAGGGTGCTGTTTACAGGGTTATACAAAAAAACAGCTGTTTTGTGACTGTACATGATTAAACACACTTTAAACTAAACACAATAAATGTACACAATCACAATAAAAGTAAGCACAAAATATAAGACAGGAATTAAAAGATGATGGCAGGCGTATTTGTTGTGATGGAATTCTGTTTCGCTAGTGTAGGTGACACTGAAAAAGTACTTTTTTCCAGTGTTTACATGCATTGTTAGACACACACATTTTGTTTTGGTAGTCTTTCTCCTGCAGGTATACCAACCTAGGCCTATTAATTCAGCATAATATTATTCAGTATTCCCTGGCATGGTAAACAAATGCTCCAAACGGATTCATTTGAAATGACTGCGCTGCAATCCCACGGTGCATTAGGGCTGTTTAAATGCAGTGAGTGCTTGGAGACACTCACTCAGGGTCCTTCATAATAGTTTTTCCTCTCTTGTAGTTTCTCTCGAGCCTAGCTATGCTGGCACCAGCTACACCACGTCACACGTGTAACTTAAACTTTGATCCATGTTTCATCATCCCTCTGTGCCAGTTTTATTGAGCTATTTGCAGTTCTAGGCCTTTTTTATATCTATTTTGTTTTTGAATTATGCAACAAGCAGGCAACGCAAGTGAATGATGTAACATAAAAAAACTAAACTTCAATTGAGTAGCATCATAGTAATAGACTCATACCTCTTTAAAATATCTTAAGTTGCACAACAATCTTAAGCAGGCCTGCCAAAGATAACACATCTCTGTCCCAATCTGCTCTCCCTGTGTGCTGCTGTGGCAAAATTCAGTTCCTCAATGGGTGGTAATCTGAGGATTAATGACAGCAACACATCTGCCAGTCATGTGGCAGTGTGTGACACAGATGGCGGGGGATGCACACAAGGGGCGCAGACAGAGAAAAGATTGGCTCTAACATTGTCATTCGTCCACTACAACTTGCTGTTGCTTTGCTTTAATGTTTTCAATCATATAAATCCTAATTCCTCAAGTACATGAGTAGCCCCCACTTGACTTGAACAATCTCACCACTGGGTCTTCAGTGAGATGTTTCGGTTACTTCCTTGATGGAGTGTTTTTTGCAGGTATTTTTGGGTAATAGGAGTCGGTCCTATTACCCAAAAATACCCGCAAAAAACACGATGTTTGTTTACGATAACTTCCGGGTAGAAAACCCCTGCATCACATACAGTGACAACAGAAATAAACTATATGCCGATAAAAAATATTTGGGGGTATTTACAAAATGCATACAGTAATCACCACCTTTTGTAACTACAACCACCTCAGTAAACACCGTCTCATTTGTAATAATTGTCTACATTTTCTAATTACAATAATAAGCACATGAAAAGCAAAACAATGCAAGCCGATACCCTTTCAACAAAGATTTTACTTAGGAAGATCCTTCATTATAAACCACTAGATGGCAGTATAAGATAATGATCATGAGATCGTGACACTATTTTATGGGCTTGATCTAATTAGATTTAGCAAAAGTTCTGGCTGGGGAGATAACATTATATTCAGATCTCATACAAGTCAAAACCAGTCTGACTTTGATGATTTCATCGTTGTAGGTCTGATGCATTGCATGCCACAGCCTCAGGTGTTTCACAAAGACTAGACTAGTAGCTACAAGTACTGTCAAAAGAGCCAATAATAATATATGTAATATACTTTCTTTATTGATGCAGTTCTGGAAATAACTAACAGCTGAAGTTTTTTAGCATGCTTTATTTCATCTCTAAGTTTGCCCTGCCGACGTTTTGAGCATGGATGAAATAACATTATAGACTCGACTATTCAGCACTGCATCATTGGTTAGTAGACTGAAAAATTATGTTCTAGATTTGGGACTAAAAAGCTTACTTCACTTGGTGCATCGAGCTCAGTAACATTAGTCAATGGCACTGATCTCCCCACCAGTCGGCACGCACATGTAGGCTACATGTAGGTTACATTAACGTTATCTAGCCAATTTTCTAACACTAATGTTAGCTAACGCGCTGGCCTAAACACATTTTAAAGTCTCTAGCGTTCACGTTAATGTTACTTACCATAAGCACATCGGTGATGCTTGCTTGTTTGGTGACGATGAGTTGAATACTTTTTAACCTGTTTGCTTCTTTTAACAAAGTCGAGATTAGCTTTTAGCTGTTCAAGGCTATGTTTGGGTAGGTGAGCCCTGCATGCTTTACAGAAGAGGAGTGTCATCTTATTCACCTCTTCAAACACCAAGCCAGTCTATTTTCCATTTTTCACTCATAGAGGTGGCAACACTCCTTGCTGTCTTATTTGCCGGGGGTGGTGTTGGTGGCAGCCCAGGATTGGGGTTGTTTTCTTCGGTAACAGTTGGAGCTTTTTTAATGAAGTACCGATCCATCGCAGCAGCCAACTTCACTGCAGGTGCAGGATTGCCTGGCCTCTGCCAGGTATCGTAACAACAGCGTAGTGTGAACAACAGCCGTTTGTATCAGTGTGTGTTAGTGTGTATTGTATCTCCGCAGTTCAAATCAACCGCCAGTTGTCTACCTGGAAGTGACTGTTGTTGTTAGCACGAGGTCACTTTGATTCAGTCTATTGGTCCTTTCAAAGCTCCTAATATATGTGACATTTTCTAACACACCATCTTGTTATTATCTTTCAACACGTTAACATCATTTTTGTTTTGTCCCCCAGAAGACAATATTAAAATGACACATTCTTTTTTCTAATCTTAAAATCTTCCTCACTCTGTCCTTTCTGCTCCAGTTTCTACTCCAGTTTCTTGAATTGACTTACATCTGTTGTATTGACACCACCATCACCACCAAAGGTCCCCCACAACAATAGCAGCAGACACTGTGGCTGATGTGATAGGAGTCCCATTGGCTTTCAGTGGCAGAGTAATAGCACATATCCAATATGGAGGCAGAGACAAGATGATCCTAACAATGCCTCTGGCAGTGCCTCTGGCTACAGTGCTCACACACACACACACACACACACACACACACACACTCTCTCTCTCTCTCTCTCTCTTTCACACTATCTGTGTTTTGCCTTTCTTAGAGGAGCAGAGGAGCAGGCACATGTGTCTCCCTGAATTACTTGTAAGAAAAGGCAGTGGGAGTGATTCTATTCTTGTAGGAGAAAACACAGTCAATTCTGATTTCATAAAACAACCCTGTCACTTGCTGTGTATGTCTCATTCTGTTTATTTCTCTATTTCGCTCTTTTCTCCTCATTCCCATTTTCTCCCTTGTGTCCGACCAGGTGGTTGGCCCCCCGGCTGCGGGGGCTTTTCGGGAGCGACCTTCCAAACCAACCACCTTTCGCAAATTCTATGAGCGTGGAGAGTTCCCGATGGCACTGGAGCATGACACCAAAGGGAACCGCATTGCATGGAAGGTAGGCGTGCTGCCCTCTGGTAAGGACTTGACTAATGCTTATGGTTTTCACATGGTATTGACAAAAAAGCTAGGGTGCTAAACTTGCCATCAGGAAGTGTCAGACTGGGGGTGGTGGGTAGGGACACTCTAACCCTAAATAAGTTAAGCTATTAAAAGCTTGCACAGAAAAAAAAAAAATTCTGACAGCGAAACTCCCAGGAATTCTTCATTTACAGTTACACACACTTGCAATACATTAATCCTTGTACACAATCTGCTGTTTGAATCCATACTTGTCCAGCAGTTATTGTGGTTGAATCCGAAGACTTGACAGGTGCTACCCAAACACCATTTATCGTCATTATTTATCAACTCGACTGAAGGTGATGAGTTTCTCACACATTCACAGGTCCAATGTGGACTGTTATCCTGTAGGAGGCAGTGTAGAATAGCTCACTTGAGGGCTCCACCTGTCTCACAGCACCAATCACACAATCCATCAATCACAAACTCTATAGGAACTCATGGCAGTCACAGCAAAACGCAGGGAGTAATTGTATACGTATTTGAGTGTGTTCTGCCTGTGTGTGCGCACGTGTGTGTGTGTGTGTTTCAAAGTGCAAGCCTCCGCAGAGCCATTACGCTCCTGAATGTGAGCACTGAATGTACTCCAGTGTGTGTGGGATGGATGCATTCTTCTAATCACCATGTTGCTTTATTTCTGCTTCCACTATGCTGCCAGCTATTCCATAACTTCACAACCGCCGTGCAGCTACCACTCTTAATGACATTCATTCATAGTAAGCAACGATAAATGAATCAAACAAATTATGCCCTTTTCCTCCCTTTTTACTGACTTCAAAGAGAGAAGGAAGGGTGGGTGAGTGAGTGAGCTTTCTCGCTAGTTAGCTGTCTGTCTTCAGGTGAAAACACTGTAAAAGCATCTCCCTTTGTATGAATTATTTATGTAAAATGTTCAAATGATCTTTGCATTTGCGAAAAATAATGGATTTCTTTTGTTCTCTGCCCATGAAAAAGCACTCAGCAAATGGGATGTGGTGTATGAAATTGTTGCTGTCATACCCAATGTGGCTGTTATGCTTATTGATTTAATGCTTATACATATGCTAGTCATTTTTAAAATCCTCCTCAAAAGAAGAGTTTACTGCTCAAGCCCATTGTGACTCTTTGTGTCTGCACTCTGACTGTGAACAAGTGTCTGTGGAATGTTTTTAAGCAGTGTTTGTTTTAGCAGAGGAGATATATTTTGCTCATATAATTAGCCTTTCCTTATAAATAATCCTCATCAGCCTTCTGTTTGTTTAAAGCAGTCCAGGCAGAGATGGTTGACACTCGCTGTGCGCATTTGTTTTGTGTGTATATACTGCATGTGGGTATAGTGTAACAGAAAGTGTAACCATGATTGGAGTGAGTGGAGAGGGGCTGCTGCGTGTTTGCACTGAGCTGCCCTCGGGGCACAGGTTCAAGACGGCAGATCAGGATCAATCCCAGTCTGCGAGCTCAGCCCCCTAGCAAATAAAAGTCTGGGGAAAGTAAGAAAGAGAGAGTCTTTCGGAAAGAAAAATAAATGGTGTTTTGATTTTGTTTACGGACTGAGTACTCAAGCATACAGAGGGTGTGTGCATGTGTGTGCATGTGTTTGTATGTGTATCGGTTTGACTGCGTGTATCAGTTTGACTGTCTGCATTGATGAGTATGTGTATTCAGGTGAGGAGTTCAGCTTCCCTCCTACAAAGATGCTGTGTTAAAATGTCTTAAAACAGCCAATGAGACTCACTTCCTAAATTGACCATAATATTGATGAACAGGCCGCAAATTTAGTCGAACAAGTCTGTCCAATCAATATCAGCATCTCCTCTGTACAGGTGTAGTTCCTTCCACACTCTTTCTACTTATATGGTCATTCCCCCTCCGAGCAGCATGGAGCAGCAGCATGGTTTTTCTGCTTAATGAATCATCTGCTATGTGTCATTAATATTTCTCCTCTTACATTGTAGTAGCTCAGCACCGCTGTAGGCAGTTGGGTGAGTGAATATTCTGGGGGGAAAATAAGTTTTGTCATAGTGTATCAGGAAAACAATTTCTTGTGTTTTGGTGGCAGTGGAAGGTGTCATTCCCAGTCACAGCGTAACATGTAACACCGTGACGGAACAACCAGTGATTTCAGTTTTGCTTTTGTGATCATACATTGTGTCACAAACATTTAAAAATATTTCACATTAACATATTATTTTCACTTTTCACATTTTAGTGGTAGACTTGGGCCATTTTTTTTTTTGGCCAAATTTAAATTAAAATAATGATTTTATTACTTTGTAGTTGGTGCAGTTGCAACCCTGAAGTAAGTTGTTTGCTGTAATTTTATAAAGGGTCTTTATCCGTTCTTAATATATTAGACATGCTTGATATACTTCAAGTCATTTGTAACAAAGTCAAGATTGAATATTTACTGAACACCGAGCTGAAAATCATTGCTTCATTGACTTTTTCTGGTTGAAAGTTTTATGTCTGGCATCACTATAGGATGTGGTCAGAACTGTGCACCCCTAGCCACCAAGAGTGCTAATAGTACTGAACACACCCTATGTACACTAGGAAGTCAAAAAAAAACTGATTTGCAGCTGGTGTGAAGTTATTCCTCAAAGCTTAGAAAGTGACTTGACAGCTAGATGACTGTTAGTATACTTAAGTATGCAGCAACAAGCTTTGATCCATTATCAACTTATCAAATTCTTATGGCAAGCATCAAGCAGAAACAAGGCAAAATGGGTAATCCACTGGAATCCTATTTATGGTTACTGTATCTGTCAAAACCAAGCTTAACATTCAATTGTGTTTTAGTTTTATATTTGACCCACTAACTCCTGAAAAGTATCTGAGTCTCATTTGCTTGCTAAATGGTTTCTTCGAGAACCTCTCAAGAAATAAAGCTCTGTCATTTCACGCTGGGCAGAGAGTGCAGAATTGGCCTGTTTGAGCAGTCTTGCATATATTTTTTGCAAAGTGTGGTGTTGATTCTCAGTGGGATCAGCAGATACCAACACATTCATTTCACAGGGAGTAATTTAAATCAATGTTAATATAAGAAATATTGAATAATGGAGTTTTGACAAAGTACATGATCAACTGTGAAAACATAAAACATCAATTTCTAATTATCTACAAAGTGATTGCACTACATGCAATTCTAACCATGTTTTATGATTTTACGCATCTTGTGTTTGTATAAATTGTATTTGTGGAAGTGTCTTTTATTTGTTTTGATATGGATGGCAATAAGTAGAGAGCTGGAGACCAGTGTTATTGGATGAATATTTCCCTATTGATAGAAGCAATCTCATCTTTTCTTCATAAAACAGATGTAAATAGAGCCTTACCTGTTATTGCCAAGTCTGAAATGCTTTGCAGCATAAAAGAACATGGTCTACTATATATACCTCAAAGGGGGCTTGAGCACCTGCCCGAGAGGAAGTGCCCTTTTTCTGGAGTGTTCTTTTAAAAATAAATGAATAAATTCCTGTTATTCCTGCTATATCCACACAACAATATACACAACAATATACTCAGTACCTCATCTTGTTTGTAAGTGTAGCTGACAGAGAATTTATATTACTATATGTTAGTGTTCATAGTTTACTGCAAGGTAAAGTGACTATAGTTGATGGAGCTCAGTAGCGTGACTACTATCGACATTGCACATCCAATGCAAAGTGGGTATATGGATACTGTCACCAAGTTGTTTAAGTTAGTTATAAAGTTGTGAAAAGGTATGCATCTCTATCCCCCACAAGCTACAAGATAACGACGAAATTAGACAAGCAGCCAATGAGGTGCGTTCAAGTTCATCTGAGTTTCTAGCACCAAATTGATCTGCATTAACTATAGTCAGCAGTGATGTTGTGTTTGTGTTATTAATGTCAGACATTATATTAACGCCCGATGTACAATAATATGTACAGTAAGCATATATATTTACTTTCTTTGTATTTTATGTTATGTTTGCTCAACAGGTGAATATGTGTGCAAAGACAGTAAACGCAGCTACATTTACATAAATGTTAACTGTTTGCTAAATGTCATTATATATTTAGGCAAATAGTTAAGTTCAAGCACTTTTTTTCAGTATTTTTGATGAGATGAAGGAAAAATATATATCTTAAATCAATAAAAAATAAACCAGTGTCTAATACACCTTATGTGTATAAAGCCTATGTTTCTTTTTAGAATTATGACTTAAATGCATGATGTCTCCCAAGCAGTGTAATTATGATATGATATGTGAATTATATTAAACCAATTTGTTGGCACATAGTAATAGTATCTTAGCCATGCAGTATCAGCATCTTCTTATTGCCTGTTATTACTGAAGCAATTATGTCTTCTATGGAGAGGTGGTAAGAGACGGATATGGAGGCGAGAGAGGCAGCCATGCAGCCAGAGGAAGTGCATCTTTGTCAGCAGTATGAAACTGAGCTTCTGCAAGCGAGGATGTCAGTCAGAGGGCAAGGTAAGAGTTGGGCTATGAGGAGAATTTACTGAAAATACACATCATTTCTTTGCATGTGTCATTAATTAACTGTCATGTAGCAGTGTTTGAACTAACCACAGTCAGGGGTTTGCTTTAAAATACGTACATTTTAATATCCCTTTAACAGTGTCACAAAAGTAGTCATTCCAGGCATATATTTATTTTATGAATTTGGGCCCCTGCCCCTGGTGGTTACGGTACGGTCCTGCCTGAGCTGTGTGTTCCATCCCACAGAAATACAGCATTTGTTGAACACAAAAGATACTGTAGGAGGAGAACAAAGTGTAGAAAATGTGTGAGGTCTAAATGACAAAGAATTACGAGCCCGAGGACATGCAACATTATGTTCGTTTGTGCACATGTGAGTCTGTGCGTGCGTGTGTGTGTGTGTGTGTGTGTGTGTGTGTGTGTGTGTGTGTGTTTGAGTCTATATGTACAGGCGAAATGCAAGTGAACTAAGTGTCAAGGGCAAGTTGAAAAAGGGAAGGTTGTATCTGAAAGGTAATTTGGCTCTCCAGAGGTAAAAGCCTCAGCTGTAATGGCGCGCTCAGGTAAAAGCTTTACACGTGTGGGGAACATGTGCGGCAGATAGATAAGAGAGAGACGAGCGAGTTCCTATCCCTGTCTATGTGTATTTGTGTGCTTGTGTGT
Organism: Thunnus maccoyii; assembly: GCF_910596095.1. Lineage (NCBI taxonomy): Eukaryota > Metazoa > Chordata > Actinopteri > Scombriformes > Scombridae > Thunnus > Thunnus maccoyii. The sequence goes on from NC_056548.1 coordinate 13,382,018, forward strand.
TTGTCTGCTTGCGAGTGTTTGTGTTTGTGTGTGTGTGTGTGTCTGTGTGTGCATGTGCGCGTGTATATTTGCGCGTGTATTTGGCCCCTGCCATAACGTAGAAGCCAAAGGCCTGGAACAGCAGTGTAATCTACTGCGATCCCCAGTGCCAAAAAGAGAGATAGGGAGGAGAGAGAAAGGCAGAGGTGTGAGGGAGAGAGAGAAAGAGAGAGTGAGAGGGAGATAGAGAGAGAGAGAGAGAGAGACAGCTCCACAGGGACTCAGCAATCAGGAGACATGGCAGCCGCTTGGCTCTCAGTTATAATGGATGAGTTGAGGTCTTCCTGCGTTCCCTGTGGGGCTAGGTTCGACTCTCCCCTCTCTACCCTCTGCTGTGCTCTGCAGGCTTGCAGCCAAACATCACGGTACACATATGCAAGGCCACACGCTCACCTCACATGTACTGTACACCTCCTAAACAGCCTTGTTTATTTCATTTCATTGATCGCCTATCTGCTTTATCTTTTCCCTTGATCTCCTGTTCTGTGTCTCCTGTACGCTCCGGGTTGTTGTTTTGTCCTCTTTATAAATCCTGCCTGTCTGTTTCTGCAGGCTTCCTCCCTTCCATGTCACCCACTGCCCCCCCCCCCCCTCTCCTGGCTCATGTACTTTATCTATTCCCCTTTGTCCTTTTACGGGGTCTGTCTGGGGGCAGAAGGAAAAAGCCATTTTATAAAAATATCAATGCAAACCTGATTTCTGCACACCCTCCACCACCACACCAGCCTCAGTCGGCAGAAGGGGCGCAGAGATGAGGGGGGGACAATCAATTAATCTGATCAAGCGCTTTAGGAAATGGAGAGCGTAAGCGCTCCTAGGGGACGGATATCCATCTCCTTGGGATGATTGAATTACGCACAGAGTGAGAGTTGGAGAGGAGGGAGGGCTGGAGAAATGAGGTGGTTAGGGTGACCGAGGATGAGGGAGCATGTGCTTGAGAAACGCAGAGGGAGTGTGTGCTTGATACGAAAGAGTGAAAGATAGAGAGAAAGAGAATGAAATAGAGCAAGAGCAAAAGAGTGAGGTGAAAGAGAGATGAGGTCATTGCAGAAACAGCAATGGAGAGGAGCCTTATTTCTCTCCCTCCCTCCTTTTTCCCCCGTCTAACCATTTACATTTTTATGTGTCATACCTTATGGTTGATAACCCCTTCTCTTGACAGCTATATTACATGGCATGGGTACATCATTTTGCTTTGGTGTCAATTCACAGCTGAGTGCTGCTCTGGACAAATTTGTCATCTATTAAACAGTAAATTGTCATACAGTATGGACTGTATGGACGAGCAGTATAGAAGACTTTATGAGATTTCCTCTGGTCTCATATCTAATGTGAATTTGTAATAATATTATAGACTCAAGTGTATGATTGGCATTGGCTTACTGTAACATGTGCTGTAATTATCTTATGAATTAGAAAGATTAACACAACCCATCTAAGAGCGTATACCGCAGCCAGTCAAAAGTACAGCAGCATAGCACTCTCACAACAGCTGTTTCATAGAAATGCCTTAAGTGAGCTCTTCCACTGTTTTGAAAGCTGCACAATATGGTGCAACATACCACTTCGAAATGCACTGCTCCTTTCGAATGCCACACTCTTGCAGAAAATTACCTTCTCTTCTGCCTCCGTTGAATGTATACCATACCTTCACTCCTACGAATTATTTCTTATCTGCTGTGAGCACTAGAGCTTTGTCAGGGAACCTTTGAATAGACAGAATAAAATGGGGTTAACCATGCGTTTTCTCCAGCACCCTGGCTGAAAGCTGGATACTCTGGGGGGATAGTTCTGTGTCATAAGGAAAAAGATGAAACACAATAAGAGGAGAGAATATGAACAAGCCCCCCTGGGCTTTCTCTGAGAGGAGAGAGAAGGGAGAAGGAGGGAGTTTAGATTAGAGAAGTGGAAAAAGCATCAGGCATTTTCACTGGAAAGGAAGAAGGAGGTGGAAGGAAAAGGCCTCCAACAAACAACACTGGCTAACCATCAAGGCCTGTATGGGCTGACTCCCCGGAGGGAGAGAATTGCCGAATGACTGCTGGGAAGAAGCCCGATGAGCTGCGCCACTGCCATGCTGCTGATGTAACTGCAAGAATGGAGGGACTGTCGGAACGAAGGCATCCAGCAGAGAGAGCTTGTCTGTGGATCTTGAACTGCTACACTGCCTGCCGCCCTCGGCCATTATTCATAGCAGACGAACGCCACGTGAAGTTGATGATGGTTGTTTTGCCTGTGGGCCATAAACTCTTGCTGTGTTGTGAGACAATAGCAAAAAATGGATTTTTGGAGAAAATGGAGGATCACTGGAGAAGCTCTTATTTCAAAAGATGACTTACAGTGTGAATCAATATAGAACTATTCTCCTGTCTATTGGTATGGAACAAAGTGACCCAACTCTTATGTGGGGCTCAGGGTTACAGTCAAGTAAATTAAATTTGTTTTCATGATCCAACTTTACAGCAATAGTGATCTTCATGTGTAAAGCTTCCACACACAATGCTGTGACAGGCAACCGATGGCTTCCCAAGATCATCTTTCCTCAAACCAGTAGTCTGCACACATGGAAAATTAGTCTCTGTGTTGTGATGTTTGGAACACTGTGCAGTCTTCCACCATGAGCTGCTCCCTTTCTGTCCCGCTGTGAACTTCCTCCTCTGGTCCCCAAGCTCACATCATCCCTCTGGACAACCTGTTGATCTCAGTCGCCCACCCCAGCCTCTCACACCTCCAACCCCAGCTGCAACCCCACACAGCTGGCACCCCTGTGCAGATGGTGACTAAAACAAATGCACGCATGCTCTCGTAGGGAAACACAGGACTGTGACTCTTTGTAGGCAGATGGGAAAGGCCGTGGATAGCTGGGGGTAAAGAAGGGAAAGCAAAGTGATAGATGACATCACGGTGAAGAGAGAGAAGGAGATTGTGGAAGGGGCAGGGTGGCTACCAAATTAGACAGAGACAGAGGACGGACAGAGAGGGACATGGCTCGTCTGCCAAGGCTACAAATCACGTCCCCGAATGCAGCACCAGTGCTGTCACCCCTCCCTCCCACAAAATAAGCCAGAGATCTATTGATTGGCACTCGTATTTGCTAGCGGGCTCCAGCTCAAAATGGAGCCTTTAATTAACTTAATGGACCGGCTGCAGCTGTGTGTGAGCCAGTGAGAGAGGAGCAGAAATAGATAGACAGGGTGAGAGAGGGTGTGAGAGCCAGCATAAAGAATAAGCGGGGTTAACTGCAGACCCCTTCCACTATCAGTCAGGATGGACAGGACAGACACAAGGAGGGAAAAGGAGGCGAGAGAGGGGACTGATGTCCTCCGTCTTCCTCAGTATTTCCTATCCTCTGCATCCTGGCGCTTATTATCACTTACTTTTTCACTGAAACGACTTTAATAAGGGAAACATGTGATTCATATTTGCTGTAAGCGCATTCAGCTTGTAAAGTCGCAATCAGATCAACCAGCAACACTGGTTTAACTGTGTTGGTCTGAATGGGGTGTCTCTGGGAGCCCAACCAGAGGCCTTAAGGCCATGCACTCAGTCAGTAGTCACCCCCAAAATGCTAAGTCCTGGCCAGTCAGACCTCTGTTTCTGTACACTGCTGCCCGCACTTTCCCTCCCACCTCTCTCTCGCTCCCCTCCCCTATGCACCATTCTCATTCCTGTCCACTCATCCATTCTGTCAAAGGTTAATTGGTTTGGAAATGATTCGATTCATTCTGGACGTTAATGCTGTTATCATGCTTTTGTTCGAAAAAAAGAGAAAGAAAAACTACCCCCCACATGCACTTAAGCCTAATTTAAAATAAAGGGGAAAACGAAAAAAAAAAATCCAATTTAATCTTTTTTTTTCTTACTCTGGCTCAGGCTTGTCCCCACAAGTCCTGTCCTTTAAATTATGGCAGAATTTCATTACCTTGAAAGCTTTTCTGCCCCCTCCCTCTGCTCCACTCCCTGTCTCCAATACTTTGAATGGATCAGGACTAATGTCTTTCTTGTAACCTCAAGGTCGGAATATTTGGATCGGTGGAAGCGCTCAAGGGTCCCTGTGATTAATGCACTGTACAAAGTACCTTGGAATAATGCGGTGGCTGATGGCTGCACTGAGTGATCAGTTGTTCACCCACCCACCCACCCACACACACACACACACACACACACACACACACACACACACACACAAATACGTAGGTGCACAACTACATCCGCTGGAGGTAGATGTAGGTAGAGGTGCCCCTGTCAGTGCCCTTGGTGTGGATCATAGGAGGCATTCATATTCAAATAGGGTTACCCAGAGGCCTTCTCTCAATCCCCCCTAACAGTGCCATACAGTTATCACCTCCCCAAGGACCTTTATGCTTTTCTGTCCTCACAATGTCACGTCTTTACTTACACTGGCTTTATTGGACACAACCAGGCTATCATTTCCCTTAGCCCTTAGAGCTGCTTATAGGATGACGTATTTACATTGGAGCACATCATTCTCTGTGGAATGCATGTATTTAAAAAAAAAAAAAAAAGTCCAAATGCGTGTCAGCACTTGAACAACAGAAATTTCAGTTTTCATTTACCTATTAGTCTGCCATGTCAGAGAATTAATTAGATTACCTCTAAATGTCAGAGAGATCATTTTCCGCACTCTGGTATCTACAATAGAACAGCCACTGCCTGATTACTACTGTGGTCTTGATGTTTTTTTGCTGACACAGCTGCGATGTCTGATAAAAATGTGATTTTCTCTGTTTCTGTGGCCACCTTGCCGAGGTCCCCACTGTGGCTGCTGTGTATGCTGTCCACACCCTATTGATCAGAGACACAGAGGCCTCTGTATTGAAGTTGTTTGCAGAGCTGCAGATGCTATCTCCACTTTTGTTAATTATTTACATTCGGTTCCACAAATCTGATCAATAGTTAATTGAGCCAGCGGGAGCTGTCTGAGAGAAAAACGAAAACTTTGCGGAACTGAGGGACAAAATCTTCAGTGCTGCCATGTAAAGGAGTTTTATTATTCCCCATACTTTGTAGTATAGTAATATAATGTTGGGTTAACTGGGTTAAAGACAAAGAGACAAAGCCTGGAAGATACATTGAATGGCTTCATGCTCTATGCTTTAGTCTTTACCCTCTTACAGCAGCAATAATTCTAAATGGCAACATTTTAAGGGAGTAGAGGACTCATGGCCATTCTCTTGATTGAAGTACCATTTAAAGTGGCAGGTGGCTGACTAGAACACTTCTAGTGTTTGTCTCTGGTGGGCTGTTGGGAAAGAGAGGCCTTATAAGTCCAGATGCTGTATTTATCAAAGCATGCATACAACTCAATCTATGTGTATGAACTGCTCATATGCACAAGTTGATATAAATTAAGCATGTATATACACACACACAGCTGTAAGCAGTGAGCAGCAATAAATCCCACCTGTTCCACATACATCTTGTGCATGAACAGGTTAATTTACATATGTAGGCTAATTTACAAATATATTTAATTTTTAATTTCAAGTGCAGTTTCCATAGTCTGCATTTGGAAATTGATCCATGTGCTCTCTGACTCAGTAAATATTATCCAATGTTCACGTTTTCCTGCATGTCAAAATTACTTGAATAGCTTTTCAGTAATCATCTGAAGGTTTCCGCTCAGAGCACTCCATTCCACTCCACATCTATCTAAATTTGTCTTAGTTTTAAAGACAATTACAGCCCTATCACAGCTGTTACCTTAGTTTTAAAAGATTTAATATTGGCGTAGACAATAAACATAGATTTATCCCAATATTTTGATGGATTTTGTCATTTATTTTTAATAATATTATCCTCTGTTGGCTTTAGCAGTGCTTCAATGATCACAGAAAAGAAATACTGTTCCTTGCAGCATCTGGCTCGATGAGGAATCTTCGTTTGAATACAATATCATATATCAACTTTAAGCTGTAAACTTCAACAAAAGCTGCTCGGCTTGTACAGAAACAGAATTGGCTCCCCTCTTGTAGGATAAGGATCCTATCAGGTGTAGGTTATATGACGTTCTTAGGTTCTATTTACCTTTATAAATGCATACATGTTCGTTTAGCTTCTCTATTTTTGTTATAATTCTTATTATTTTGTCAGTGTTACTGTAATCAGTGAGTGGCCTTGATGTAAAAGACTAGATGCTCAACCAGCCTACCTTAATAAGTAATAATTAAATCATTAATATACACCCCCAAATTGCCATATATGGTAAACAAGATTCTATAAAAGCCTCTAGTGTGCTAAATGTAGGACCACTAAACATGGTGTAAGAAGAAAAAAAAAGACAGACCTCTAAGATATTAAGATTGAGCTACTACAAGAAACAACAACAATAACACAGCATGGGGGCAGTTGACGAACGCGTGTGAACAATGTCCCACCTATAATAAGAACTGTGGCAAAGGTGAAGGAAAAATAGCTTGACCTTAAAAAAAATTGCAGCTCAATGACAGACATTATTGCCACAGAAGGGGTGCAGAGTACTTCAGTGTCATCCATGGATGACAAAATAGCAGCAATTATTGGTCCCTGATGGTGCAACTGAGAGTGCAACTCTGTCAACCACAGAAGAAACACCACTAAAGAAGGGAGAAAATTGTTTTAAGGTCTTGCAATTATCTTACAACATAGTCAATTCAGTTAGAAATTGTGATGCCAAAATGTCAAAGGTCATCATGTGTACTGAATGAATAAAACTTGTGTCATAATGTCAACAGATTCTCCAGTTTTGTGAAGTCAAATTTTGGCTTAGGGATGTGTGGTACAATTGCAGCTGCTTGTGCTCAGTGATACACTAAATGAAAAACAACATTGAGTAATAAAAGGCATTGGGCCCCATTTTTAATTGCACCTGCGCAACAATAAGTACAAAGATAGATCGTGGCTGCATGGGCTGTGTTGGCATCTCCAAGCGCACCTGTAAGTTTGGTTTATATGTGCAGCAGCGCAAAGTGCAAAAAGGCTGGGTGACGAATATAGATTGGAGGGTGTGGTGATTAATAAATACACTCTCAGCCAGTCACAGTGTAGCATTACAAACAGCAATTGAAAGATGGCTCCTCGAGGCAATCGTCTTATTGTCTGGATAGCGCAGGGTGGTACAAAGTGAACACACAGCACCGCAAATCATCAGCTATAGACAGATGGTATGGGTTGTTAATAATTATTTATTACAATGATGATATAAATGAATAGTAAAAAAAAATACGTTGGTGAAGCTGTTTATATGATCACTTTACTTGGACATTATTTCAGTCATAATTCTTCTTTACTGTATCTCACGTCGTAAATGGTGACATCATCTCCTAATTGATGTGACACAACAGCGTTTGCAACATAATGCATTTCAAGAATAAAACATGAAACACACACACACACAGACAAAAAAAAAAAAGTTGGAAAGGAGGCAATGATGTACAGAATTGATGATCCCCGGTAATCTGACGTCTCCCGCATAAACAGGCAACATACCGAGTTATAACCCATCAGTCTGATGTGTGTAGAGGTGTATTTTGTAGCAGCCTGGTGTCATTTACATGTGATTTAATCAAGGTAAACACTGTGAATGTCCGCGTGTAATGGCATTACGTACTGGCGCTACACTTTTCCACTCATAGGCTGCAGATTTATCAACATATCTGTCCTGCTGCCTTCAGATGACTGCAGGGATTCAATAAACTGAAGGAGTTTTTACACACTTGACAACAGATACTGTAAGACTGATTTATTCATTTATTGATAAATGCAGACTGCTTAGAGAACATTCCTGCTTTAAATATATTAAACCTTGAGTTAAATGAAAGTATTTAATTTGAATAGTTTAATTACATTTTAAGAATTATTCCATTATTGCTGCATATTTACTTCAAGTTTTTAGTTTGCTGTTATTGATAGAATCACTAAACAGATATGGTTCTGTGGACATTACTCTCACCCAACTTCCTCCAAAATACCAAAAACTAGCTTTGTGTCATTTGAATGAGCCTCCCACTACTTTGCACTTCTAATCCCACGTGTGCACCATACACCAAAATACTACGCAGACAGCAAAGAGTGTGGGATCACTGCTTGCTCTGGCTATTGTGCCGCCACAAATATATGGCTCATTGTTGACACCAAGGAGGATCTGAAGGAGAACAGTGTATATTTAGAATAACTAAATCACACCCTGAATGTATTCCTGCACAATGTCTTGAACTAAACAGAAATGCATATGACCTTGTGAAAGAACGACAAAGCTGCTACTTCTAAATTAAAATCACCTGAAAATGCTGGATTATCCCACGTCTAAGTTGTGCTGCATCACTAGAGGGCCAAGCACTATAATTGACAATCTGTTATCAATCAATCAATTATGCTGACATGGTTGACAATAGTGGTGACATGTTTGGAAAGAGATCATTCTGATTCCATGTGCAGAAATGAGTACACTCAAGAATTGAGGCCTGCACTGCCCAGGCAGGGATAACAGGGGAGTGATGAAGCAGACCCTGGTGTATTTCAGTTTGTATGTATGTGTGTAAATGTGTGCTTGTGTGTGTGAATGATTGAGTGACAGGAACTGATTAAGGTATGCAGTAGCAGCTCCATGTTAGTAATCTGTCCCGCCACACCTCAGTGGATGAACTGTATGCCCCTGGATCTGGCTGTTAATGCTGCAGGGTCCATAACGCATTATGAGGAGAAATTCGTCTCATTGTTTCTGTTCCCGTTTTCCCGTTTGAGCTGCACGTTTGCCATTGTTAACTGACAAACGTGTCAATGACTAATCTGCCTGGGTGTTCGACCACCACACCTTGTATTGGCTTTGGCGTTTCCTTATCTCGCTTCTGTTTCCAGCCTGTCACTGATAAGAGAGAAGGAAGGGAGGGAGGTGTATGTGTGGATGAGCTAGGGAAATAAGAAAAATGGAAAGAAAAAGAGAATGGTGGTAAAAAGAAAATTATATACTGAGTGTTAGAGAGAAATAGAGAGAGACAGAAATAGAGAAGGAAATAGGGCATGATTAAAGACAGAGGTCTCTGTGGTGACTCTCTCCCCCCCTTTTCTCTGTTTTGTGTAACAAGTCCTCCAAATTAAATGAAATGATTAAAGGAGTGTTTTCTAATCTGATGTCCCTATCAGCAGTAATCGGCAGGACAACATAATTTGTCTGTGCTTTCCAAAACAGTTACAAATAACTGTTTGAAAATAATGATGTTTTATGATGTGACAATGCTGTGGTCAAGGTCCTGTTTGGTTTAGGCACAAAAACCACTTGGTTAGGGTTAGGGAACAATGATAGTTGGGGTTAAAATGATCACTTGAAACGTGTGGGTTTAAGTTACTACTTCCTTAAAGATAGGCAACCTTTGTCGTCATGGCTATAGTAAACACCACGACAATCATAGTTTTTTTTTTTTTAAAAGTGTCCCGATTCGCGGTTGGAAATGTGACACTCGTGGTTGGAAACAGGAAGTGAATAGGACAGGAAGTCTCCTGCAGCAAAGTCCACAATTTGTCAACTTATATAGACGTCATCTGAACTGAGATACTTCTCCAGGTCATAATCACTACGGCCGCTAGATAGCATGTGTCACTCAAATGTAACTATAGGTTGTTTTTGGTGACTGACATTATGACCAATTGTGTCGTTTTTCTTGGGAGGACAATCTTGTTTTGTGCTAGGTACGTAGTTTTGTGTTGTCATTGCCTTATTTCATGGGATCAGATAAACAGCATCTGAGTTTTTGTCGTCATCTTCTTGGGCCACAAGCTTGTATAAAGAGAAAATACAATACATTGGAGCATCCTCCCATCCTGCAGCATTTTTAGGATAGTCACTTTGTTTTGATTTGTGTGTTTGTGTGTAAATAAAGTGCAGGCACACACACTCACACAAGGCACTAGACTATATTTCTCAGCCTAAGGAGGAAGGTTCAGTAATTTGTGTTCAGATGGATGAGCAATAGAAGAGGCGAATAGCGTGGTGCCAGCCGTGACTCCAACTTCAATCTGGGTCTGACCTGACCCAGCAGTATTGCTAAATCTGACTTGTTACATGACGGGTGCTCTGGCTCACCTCGCCTTGCTGAGACAACCTCTGGCCGCAATCTGGGTGTCTTTGTCAGCTCAGAGCAGCCCGGCCCCTGGAATTGCTGAGGTGGTGGATTTTCCTCTCCTCCCTCACTCAATCTCTACCCCCTCCCTTCTTCCTTACCAACATCCACAGATCAGCATTTTTTTCTTTGCTGTCACCCATTCACACTTCCATGGACCAGAAACTTTCTCTACACCAGGGGACTGTAGTCTAGTGCAGGAAACCCCTTAGATCATTTCCTTACCGGCAATTAGCAGCACACAGACACCTCACTGTATCCCACTCAATGACCTGACACAGATAAACGTAAAGGGGAAAAAAAAAAGAAATGAAAGAAAAGTATGACGAAAAAGAGGAGGGGAATGATGAGAAAGAGAGAGAATAAAACATACACACACAAGGGCTTGATTAAGTGGTCTTTTAAATGCGCGAGTGGATAGCAATTCAGCAGCTCTTTAGTCTCGGGAGGACCTGTCTCAATTACCCTAATGAGGCAGAGTGACTCTGGCTTCCTATGAAGGCTACGGGAGGCAGGGAGCCCTGCAAGGCCATACAGGAGAGGCAGGGAGAGCAAGGGTCTTAATGTGTGTGTATGTGTGTATGTGTGTGTGTGTGTCTGTATGACACACTGGGTGAGGATGCCCTGTGAAGTTTAATGGAGCGTGCCGGGTTCCCAATGAGCCAGTGTTAGCTGGCGGTCTGACACACAGTGACCTCCCACTGTGCACATCACTTTCTTATCTGGGCTGTCAGGGAATGGCAGTTAACCCCAGTCTGTCCTAAACCTTGGCCTTCACTAAACCAATACATAGTCTCAATAAAGGCCTAGCATGTAGAATGTATGAGTCACAATATGTAGGCCTACCTCTATTCTTATCCCGGCCAGAAAAAGACAGCAAATGACCCCAGAAAGGATTCAATCTTTTTGAGTTTGTGACTAGGAAAGCCCCAGTGTTGTTTCAGTATAAGCTACATGTCAAAAGTGGTACAAGTTAGTCTGTTGGAAATGTCATAATTTTTCTGGTACAATACAGTTGGCTTGCTGCTTTCTGACACAAGGTAATAGAACCAGCCTCCGTGCTATATATTACCCTTTCCCTCGACAAACGCACAAACATGCCACAAACTACACTATTGTGGAAACTATCAGCACAGCGTCATCATCACCATTACCTTCATGTATCCAGCATTCCCCTTCACTTGACATTTCATTAGCAATTCAACATGTGCCTACTCAGAACCCTGTGGCCTACCAGGAATACATGTCAGTGGTAGAGTACTAGGTTTTACTATTACTGTTTGTTGTTCATACAACCGTTCTCCATATTTACCACCTCACATTAGGCTGACATATAACCACATAAACACAACATTCTGGTCATTCTGTATTATACTGTTACTGATAAATGTATTTTAAATTAAATACTTGATTTCTACATGACTGATTTCTTTGGCGTGCTGTCTACAACCAGCCATTGTTTTTGTCCCACTAAGCAGAAAGGCCAAAGGAGGGCAATGTTGGTCAGTCCAGACGAGAAAGTAATGCCAGCACAATTACATAACCATGCTCCTTTCTCAATGTTTGTCTGTCTGTGGGTCTGTTTGTCCTCCTGTGAGTCTGTTTTTCAAACATGCAAGATGTCTTGGCAACTACCAGCCAGATTCCCTTGCAATTTGGTTTCAGGGGAATCTGTTTCTGGCGTCCCGCTGAACTTCTGTCTAACATCACTATTATTCCCTAAATCCCCTCAGGCCAGACTTTGATCCATGACAAAATATCACAAAGACAAATGGTCACAATTTCCATGAAATATGTTTTGGATATTCAGATCCCTAGAGGATGAATCTTATAAATTGATTATTTTAATACTTTTCCTCTGTTGCCACTCATTCTAAAATCCCCACTTGCACACAACACACCTAATGTAATACATTGACAGGCCAGTTGCATCATAAATACACCCACATTTCATATTGCACCATACATTTTTACAAAATATAATAGGCTAATTGTCATGACCTTTGAATTTTGTGGTTCTATGATCTTTTCTGTATCCCTTCTTCAGGTCAAACCTTACCCATTACTTACATATTGCGTGGGGCAATGAACAGCATCAACAACTTTTAGGCTTGTTTTGTCGCAGCCTTTGTTTTTATCCCGGTATTTTGTGCTACTGGACAAGGTGTTATTTGTGGGGCCAAAGCCCTCACTGATAGCCATGTCACCTTTCACATTCAATTGCTACGAAACAACTGAAATCATTTGTCATTCTTTCTGGGCCACTGAGTGAAATATGACTCACAGGCCTCAGAAATGTTGAAATTGAAAAAGCACATTGGTACACAGTGCCTTCATCTGAAATCTCCTTCCTCTCCTCTTTCTTTCCCCTACACTTTCAGTCATACAGGAGAAATGGCTTCCATTTAGACACTCCTAACGGTCTCTCTTAATGGCTCTTTGTGATAGAAGTTATTTATGGCAGGATTCATTTTAATCTGTCAGTCTGGGGGGGAAAAGTCTGACCAGGAAATGGCTATTCCAAATGGCTGTACGCCGTTGCTTATTACCAGAATGCTCGTCCTCTTATAAAGGATATAAAGAAAAGTTGTACGCCAAGGCCAGGGATGATTTAGCTCATTGCCATTAAGTTGGGATTTGAATTGCAATACAGCTGGCAGAGCTTGGCTTTAGGTGTGAAAATGTCAATAGCCAAGAGTGCTGCGTCTCCCTTGTCAGCCCTGATGGAAGACCAACGACTAGCCAGGCTGCCATTTGTCTTCCTGAGTGAGTTTTCTAATAACCGTAATGGCTGTGGCAATAAATTACCTCCAGCCTGTCACAGAGAACATAGTGCAGCATTTAAATCTAACAAAGAGCCCCCACTCCCCCTCCCTCTTTTATCCACAATTTTATTTTTTAAAACTAAGTAACTCCCTTATTCCCCTAAGGAGCTCTTCAAGCTAATAGTGAATAGCCAAACCCCATTGCATAGCTCAAGTATATCACATCCTAACTGTACAGAAAATCCTTGTCTCTCCTCTTTTCGAGAATAGAATATTTAGCGCCTCCATGGTGCTAAATTACCAGTTAACTGTTTGAATTATACAGCAATGTCCTAACTGCATTGGTCACCTGTCTGACAGACTCCCACTTTAGTGAAATAACAAATTAAGGCTGATGGCTGATTGGAATGAGATGTCATCTTACCCTTGACCCCATCATCATGTGCCCTTACGAGCTAGTGTTTTTCCATCCCCCTCCCACGGAGTTGACTGCAGTCCCTCTGCGAGATGAGCGTGCCCGGTAATTGGAGCAGCGGGAGGCTATTTGTTCCCGTCCGTTCCTTCAGTAGCAGCAGTTTGCCGGTGGGCAGCCCATGGAGCGATGCCATCCTGCCATTTGTCAGACAGGGTGCAATTTCCCGGTCATCTGTTTCCATCCATAACTGAAGGTGAGGGAAAAAAATGGTGAATGATGGAGACTTTAATATGGCTCCTCATACTGTAGGAGCTTACTCCTCGTAGTGACAAGGCATACTCATACACTCTCACCCCTGTGGAAAATACCACAGCACAGTGCTCATAGTCTTCAAATGCTCACTATTTACAAGTGACGCATTTCTCAGTCATGTGGGGCTCTGCTGATTTTTTTTTGGTAGCAGACCTGTGGCGTATAGATGGATGGGGGATACCGTGCCTCTAGGAGGGTGTGTCATGTTGAAATGAAAGCTGCCTTGCATGAAAGATTTGCCCCTTAGCAACAGGCCAGAGATTCCAGTCATTTTTGCCTCATGCCTTAACGTCGTGTTACAATAGCTCCCTCAGGCAACATTTATGTTTAAGCTCCTATGTCCACATCTTCCTGTGAAAGGGGGGGGGGGACGCGGAAAGATGTCACCCAAGTTAGACAAAAAGAATTAACTTTGAAATCACTTTGCTTTGGTGTTGTGTAATTTACAACACCCTATGTATTCAGAGCAGTTTTTAACAGTGGTTTAAAACAAAGTAATCTGCCTCACTAGCAATCAAGGCTCTTCTTAGCGAGGCACCATAAAACAAAGAAACCCTGCAGTGTGCAGCTGTGCAGCATGATAAGCATGCAAACTCTGCTTCCCAAACTTGGCCAATCACACACTCCATCTATCCATTTACCAAAACCAATTATTTTTTCAATCCAAAGGTGCACCTGATACCTCCCCCATCAGACTGATACAGCAGGGACAGAGGACTTCTAAAGAAGAGCAGTGGGGGTTTCGGGCAGTGCTCCTCTGAATGTGGGGGAAGAAGAGTTGTGTTATTTGTAATCACAAATTGATGTTCTTTGTAGCCATGGGTTGGTGCGATCTGTGGGTTGGGAGAGGCGGGCGTCATGTGAGGCGAGGCAGCTGCTCTGTCTTTCTTCCCTCACCGCAGTAAAGGGTTTCCTTTCAAAGGAGCCAAATGTATCTCCTTTCAGTTAGTCAAAATGGAGTCACTATAGTTCATTTAAATCCTCAAATAAAATTGGACAGGTGTTAGGATGTCAGCTGAGCTTTCACATAACTATCTTTTATTCGCCTTTTGTCTGGAATGAGGAACCATAAAAATAAATATGTTTTTGTGTGTTTTTCTTTGTCATTTCTGAGATTTACCTTCTTCCAGGGCTCAATTCAGGAACTACCCCTCTTTTTATAGAAAGAATGGTAGTTCCTGTTTCTCTTGAGGCTTTTTCCTGCTCTAAAAGGGAACTAGATTTGTAGGATTTGAGCAATCTGCCTCAGTAAAAACAATTGCAGATAAAGAAAAAACTCTAATTTAGATGTTTATCATTTTTAATTACCTCCATCAAGAGAATTTGATAGTTGATTTTTCCCTTTGTTTTGTTTTCCTGTTTAGTCTGCATAAAACTTTGTGGAAAGGTTGATGAAAGGGCAAGGGACTGATTGGCCACTGTGTGCCTATCAACAGTGCTGAGTTGATGCAACCCTAATGTACACTGACCAAACATCATGTTCATCTGGTTTTTGGTGTTGAAATATTTGACTGAGATGTTTAAGTGCCTATAATTTGACTTCACAAACTTGCGCTGTAGCTACAAGCCATGGGCAGACAGTGTGTCGTTGGCAATAGTACTGAAGAGTAAGTAGCACACCAGCCTCCTTTTCAGCATGTAAACATTTACATGCTGTTTAATGTGCTACAGCTGAGCGGTTAATCGGCTACAGTATCCAGCCTGCAAACTGATGTTAGCAGTGCACTTTCCCCCCTGTTGAATATTTGTTTGGTCGTTCATTCAGCAATGTGGGTTGTTGCTCAGAGTCTGTAGCTCTGTGTTGTGTAGCTGACATCTATCTGGCTCTTTGTAACCATCTGCTCTGCCTATGATGGAACACTATCGTTATTGCTTGATTGTTTGTATTGAAATAGTTTCCATCGATGAAGACAGACAACTAATGGTATTCCATCAAATTAATTAAATTAAATCAATGTCTCCTTTTTTTCCTCAAAGGAGAACACAGGACAAGTTATTTACAGAGTAGATAAGTATGCTGTAGCAGACAAAAAATCACAGCTGTTTAATTTCAACTGGACTTTAAAAGCTGTATTGCTGTCAGACCAGGCAAGTAGGGTAGAGTGAGCTTCATATTAGAGTACGCTGCCAGAGAGGGTGAGAGAGTGTGCCTGTGGAAGGGCCAGAGTCTGAAAGGACAATATGGGCAGAAATATGTGTCACTAGAAACTGAATTTGAATCATTTATATTTGAATTTGAATTGCTCAACTTGAATAACTGCATTAAAAACTGTATTTGAATCATATAATTTGATTAATTGAATTTATTAGTTTGGAACTGAATTCCAATAAACTTTGAACCGAATGTAATATTATGAATTTGAATTCATTTGATCTTCACAGAAAATTCAACTCTCTATATACTTCAATGAATGGAAGTGAGTGAATGGATCGAGTTCATTTTTGAAATTGTGAGGAAATTCCCTTCACTTCTCTGGACATGATACTCCGAGGTGAATGCATCAGTTTTCAGCATGTTGAATTATGACCAAAGCCTTGATTCACAGGTTTGTATAAACATATATATGAATCAGTGAGGATCAAATACAGTTTTAGAGCAACTTAATTCAATTTCATAACATTACATTCAGTTTCAAGTTTATTGGAATTCAGTTCCAAACTAATACATTTTCAAATTATGCTGTTCAGATTCAGTTTTTTAATGCAATTATTCAAGTTGAGCAATTCAAATTCAAATATAAATGATTCGAATTCAGTTGCTTCTGCCCATAGGATAGGCAGTCCGTGCTACTACTTGAAGCTATAACGATGCACTGTGTGCGACCCCCAGACGAGATTGATCAATAAGTCACTGCAATGAAGTGGCACATCGATTACACCAATGACAGGGCATTTACAGGTTTAATCTGTATAATGAGTGTAACCTTTTTTCTCTCAGCCACCTGCTTTCTGCCTGGCATGGACCTGTCCAAGGCCAGCAGGGACCAGAGAGGGGGGGTGGGAGCAAGATAAGATGAATGTCGGCTTGCATGTGTGTTGTTGGCCAAGAGTGAGGCTAGGAGGCGAGAGGACATGAGATAATGCAGAAAACACAGGTAGAGGAAATGTGAAAAGACAGGAAGTGGGGAGAAGAGAACAGACCGGTGTATGTGACACCTGGGACTGCGTTTGTGTCACAGCTGTAGGTAAGATAGTGGTGCAAGGGGAGGATCATCATCACCACGCATTCGTATGCAGTGAAGAGAGGCCACCAATGATTAATGTGTGTCATGGGTAACTCGAGGCTCTGCAGTCTCTTTAGCATTTGCAGTGTGCCCTCCTCCCCATGCCTTCATGATCCTTCCAGAGCCTGAACAGCTTCTTCTGCTCTTTCCTTATGTCCTTATGTTGCAGTAGAAACAGCTTCCTATATCTTCCATTCTCCTCATGTGCCTTCTTGGCTCCACAGTGATAGATGTTTCTCAGATTAAGTAGTTTGCAGCAGATTCTTCATGCCATAAAGTAACTGAAATGCTGTCCTTTCAGTTCTTTCCTGTTGCTTGCACTTATCCGTGCTATATCTCGCCCATCATCATTTTTTCCCCTCCTTTCTGCGTCTTTGCAGCATGACACAAATACCAATTAATATAAATGACATGAATGCCAATTAGCCAAACTCTCTGGGTCTGAATGCGCTTTTTGGGAAAGGCTTGTTCATTTGCTGGAATGTATCCGCATTACGCCGTCTTTACACAGCTGACTCAGCTGAAAATTAAACACCCCTCTTGTAACTAGTATGATCAACTTTAGGGGGGGAACAACTTGAAGGGGAATCTGCAAGAAAATCTTATTCTTGTGCATCAGTTAACTTGCGGATGTTTTTGTTCTGTGATATAGTATTTAGTGATTCTTTTTTCACAGATTCTAGATATGATCATTAGTATTTTTTGTTTTGCTTTGAAAACTTACTGAATTGAAGTCAAATTATTGTCAAGCTAGCTTTCATTCGTGGCTCTCCCACTGTGCTTTTGTAGGCAAACTTTATATGCACAAGTGAAGAAAACCTTATTGTTGTTAGATGTATTTGTTACAGCATTTGCACTGGCAAATTTAGCCTTTTTATGCTTTTCTTCATTGTTATATATTGTGGTTCAGGGCCAGGTCATTTAACTTATTTATTTGACTTAATTCCTCTGCGTTTTTTTTCTTGAGTGGGCTATGACTGACAGTGTGTGGTTCCTAATGTAACTGAGAATGTTAGAAATTGTTTAAACATTTATTTGTGTGTAGACAAAATAAAAAAATAAATGTGAGAAGCAGAAAACTGGAACAATTGGCTCTTGTCTCGCCAAAGCTCTCACAGTTCCCAAAGTATTAAATAACACAATATAGTGAATCAAACGTGTTTTAAAATGCACACATTGTTAGTAGTGACTGACCAGCTCCAGTGTTCCTTTGATTCACATGTGTGCCTCCTTGGTACAAGCATGTAAATCAAACCTGTCAAATGTAACAAAATGAACACCAAATGGAAGAATATATTTTTTAAAAAAACTGTAAAAAATGAAACGTTAAGTGATTAGGCCTTGAACAAAACTGTCTGCTGAAGAAGTCGCAGCATGGTAAATGTTCTTCCTCGTGGATGGCAACAAAAAATGTCTCAGGGGCACAAAGTGCTTTGAGCATGTTGTCAAGGGAATATTACTGCAGTGTTATGATGTGTTTTCATTCTGTCAGCCTCATCCCCAAGGGCAGAAGCCCCACTCAGAGCTGTGCTGCCTGCTGGTTTACTTCGCCAGAAATACTTCGACATATACGGCGCACAGACGTGCAGACACAAGCAAGCTCAGACACAGATGCGCAGATACACATAGATACCCAGACAGACAAAGGCCATCCCAGGTCCTTTCTGTGTGGAGTTTGCATGTTCTCTCCATGTTTGCGTGGGTTTCCGCCGGGTGCGCCGGTTTCCTCTAACCATCAAAGACATGTATGTTAGGGTTAATACTCCCGTCAGCGCCCCTGACCAAGACACTGGCAAAAGACCTGGAGTTGGTCCCCGAGCGCTAGACTGCGGCTGCCCACCGCTCTTAGTGTGTGTGTATCGGATGGCTCAAATGCAGAGGATCAATTTCCCCACAGGGATCAATAAAGTACTTCTTCTTCTACTACTTCTTCTTCTTCATACACACGCACTGTCACCTTCAGAAAGTTGACTGCTTGCAGCCCGAGCCAAGTTAAATGCTGCTTTGCCAGTCCATCTCTGCGTCCCCTCCCTTCTCTGTTCTCCTCTCCTCCCATCTCCTCATCTCTTTGACTCCCAAGGACAAGGAGACCCACCGTACAATGGGACACCATTTATCACCGTAGGAACAATTACTGGAGACATTTCATTGTCAGAAAATTTCAAGCCAATTCTTTCTCCCATCTCTCTCTCTTTATCTTCCCCCTCCCCGCTCCCCCTCTCTCTGTCTTTCTTTCTTGCCCTCCTGCCATCCCCTCCTTTTTTCTCCTTTCCTCTGCTCTGCCTCTTTGCATGGCTCCCAGTGAGCTCTATTGCAGGTCAGACTCCCATTAGCCCAAACCCATCACTATAGATTACAGCACAGAGGCGGTGGAGCACTGTATTATATATCATCTAAAGGCCCTGACAGACTTTTCTCCCTCTGTTTCTAACAATGGGATCCTCTATTTCCCAAGGAAAGGCATGGAAAATTGCCTCTGATACTGTATCTCCAGCCCTGTGCTTTAATGAAGCCTTTCAACATGGCGCGGTGTGAAGCGAAGGAAGAGAGTCAGTTGTCCAATCTCTCTGTTTGATCACACATGCCAGCCGAGCCTCAGTAAAGCACAGCCGAGCAGAGCAGAGCAGGGAGGGATTTGAATGTCAAATGTGAATGAGATATGTAATGTGTTGCTTTTGCCTGGGCTTTTTTCCTTGCAATTTTGACTTGCTTTTTCAAATGCATGACTCTGTGTCAGCACTACAACAGCCCTTTGAAAGTGGGGTAAAGTAAATGTTATATGCTCATGAGTCACTTGACACTAAAAGCCTCCACCGTAAAAGAGGTTGAATGAACCATACAGCTATTGTGTGTCACCAACTGAAAAGGTCAGTATGATTCTTTGCTCCTGCCACCCTAAACCAGAAAGTCAGAAAAGTCTGCATTCAGCTCTGGACCGATCTACTCCCTGACTGACCTATGCTTTGCCTTGCTATTTTAACCTTTTTACAAATATGTTATAATCAAACTTGGACTGTTTGCCCTGAAACACCCACTGCTGGGTTTAGGTGGCTCTCTTCCTCCATTTATTTTTCATTTGCATGTTGTATTTGTTTCTGAATATTTGGTTTTGACGTGGCAGTGAAATGCGTGCTGCGATAAGCAGATTCAACCAAGTGTGAAGCAGCACCCCTAGCTGCCTCCATGGCGTCCTTGACATCCATCAGTGCAGAATGGGAATTGGCTCTTTGTGTGCTGTGATTTATCTGCAAGTGCCGATATGATCACTATTTAGATCGTTTTTAATGACTTATGACATTTGAAAAGTACTTGGGTCTGTGCTGTGCCATGGAGGGTAAATTAGCTCTCCCCCGTACCATGCTGTGTTCCCCCTGTGGTGATAGCAGCAGGTCTGAACGAGTTATGGAGTCATACATTGAATGTACAGTATGTGTGTGCATTTGTGTCACTGAGCAAGCTGGTAGGGAGGCCTCTAGGCAGTGCCTGAGGGCTACTCGGTGGGTTTTACATGTCCTTGACAATCTCCAAGTGTCTTTCAGTACTGGGCCACAGCTACAGGTTAATCCACAAGTTAAAGTCACACACTAATGCATACATGGACACACAGGTGCACTGGTGCAACTCATAGCTGGAGGTTTGTGTAAACATGCACACTGTCTGGCCTCACTGGGCAGCTTTTGTGTTGAGTTATTTTTATGCCACAGCCATAAAATAATGAGAAATAATGTTGTTTCTGTTTAGGGCCACAGGCAATTTAAGTTTAACTTAAATTTTTATATATTCACCCCTGTAGTGCTGCTATTTTCTTCTTTCATTGACACTTTGATTTAGTCTCAAGTCTCAGTGAAGGTGCTATATCGCTGTCGCTGTTAAGGATGTCAATGGTTAACTGTTAATCAGTTAACCGCCAAGAATATTTTTGACTGGTTCCGCATGTTGGTCTATAGGTTAATTTGCATATTAGGCTTGGGATTTGAACTTGTTAATTCACGTTATTCACGTTAGATCAAATGGTGCCAAATTTCGGTACCTTGTGGGACTGAGAGTGAGGGCAGCCCTGAAATAAGTTTTGAAAAAACACACATTTACCGACCGAAGTGTCTCACACAGAGGCTCCAACACTGACATGAGCACCAACCCACAGATACAAAGAGACATGAAGGATCCATTTTACCAACCTGCATGGCGGCTTGTAGCTAGTTAGCATGGCTAGCATCTTTAACATAGCTGTGCTGTGTTGTGTGTAGCCTATAGACTCTATAAAAATAAGTTTAGCATGCTAATCCTACGGTCTATCTGTAATAACAACGCAGGTGTTACTTTGTTATTAGGCCATCACCCAGTTGGTGTGCCAAATGATTGAGACCGATATGCTGCCAATTAGGGTAGAGTGCGAGGGATTGAAAGAGCTGGTTTGGTACCTCAAGCCTGAGTACGTTATATCATTGAGAACTACTGTGTCTACTAAACGCATTGAAAACACTGCAAGTGAAGAAGGATGAGCTAAAAGTCAAGCTAACCAGGGCAGACAAGCTAGCTCTGACCACTGCTGGACAGCTCTCACAAATGAAAGCAAATAAATGACATCCTTAGTCGCTGTTATTGCTTATTACTTAGTATTTTGAGCAAGGTGCTGATTGGAATATCATTGGCATTCTGTTCTTTTAATGCAAAATACCATGTCCAGCAAAAGGTATAATTAAAACTTGATTCATATAATTATCAGTAATTCACGTGTCACACTCTTTCTCTGTTTGTATTTTACTTGTACTTTGCAATAATTTCTTTAATAGCCTGTTCTTCCCTGTTTGGGTTGGAGATTTTAGTCCAAAAAGATATGTAGTAGAGTGCTCAATGGGTAAATTTTGAGACACACTCTAAACAAAGAGGGTCACAGAGGGTCAGACTCAGCTATTATCTCTTCATTTGAATCCTGATGAAGCCATATAACTAAGAAAGACTTCTTATCAAAACTCCAAAACTCCTGCTCCTCTACGCGTGAGATTTTTCTAAGTTTGCTCTTTTGCACAAGTTTGTAGGTTTCAGAATTTAGACTGGCCTAGTGTAGAGCAAGAACAATCAGTAGATTTATTGAGTATCAAAATTGATCGACTGAAAATTAGTTGGCAACAATGTTGTTAATCCATTAATTTAATAAAAGAAGTACTTTTCAATTTGCTGACTTGTTATCAAACAAAACAGTATGTAGATTAATTAATAATGAAAATAATCATTATATGCGGCCCTAGCCCAAAAGTGAGTGAACTGCCTGAAGCCATCTTTTTGTGGTGGTCCATTCCTCCTCTGAGACAGGAGGAGTTGTTGGCACTGTATATGTGAAGGATGTGTGGGAGAAGGGGAGAGCAGAGCAAGAAGATGCTGAGTAAGCCAGAGGGGGGAAGAGAAGAGGGACAAGGGAATAAGAGGAAGAGGAGGGACATAAATGGTAAGGTGGGGTGGAGACAGAATGAAATATGCGAAACGGTTGACAGCTAGTGAAAGGAATACTCTGCGTCTGCAGCCCTTGACTGTCTGTTAGTTTTTGGAGAGGGCCACTTAGCTCTAGGAGCCACAGCTGGTTCCAGCAGCAGCCAGACACCCTGGGGAACTCTCAGACATTCCTACGGGTCTGTCTGTAATAACTCTGCGCTGACATGGGTTAAAAAGGGCCACAGAGATAGAGGGAGGTATAGATCCGGCGTGCCTATACAAGTGAGGGGAGATGGAACTGTAGAACTGACCGTCTGTCTGGTGTCTACACTTAATACTGAGAAGAAAAATAAAATAAAATTGAGTACAGGCTGTTACATTCAACACTGCCTGTTCTACTTTAAGCATACAGCCCAGAGTATTTTAACTCAAGTGGAAATTTCCAGTACAATTCCATGAAACAACCTTAACCTTTAGGCAGATTTAATATCGAAGTTGCCAGACAGTGGAGACTTTGGGTTTTGTTGCAGCACTGTCTTCCTTGTAGCTCTTTTAATTTCCATCTCAGAAAGTGAATCCAAGAATAGACGCAAACCACAGACAACCCATACTGAGTTTAATATCACTGAGAGGGCTAGAACAATGATTTAGAACTACTAAATAGATGCTCCACATAATCAACTTTGCATATTTGATGCAAGGCGCTCTCCAGAGTGGGTTGGCTTTCAAATGTAAATTTTGCCTGCAAACTTAAACCATTTAGTGCATTTTACTTGAAGCGTATCTTTGACAACAATAAATCACACAGTTGCTGCATCCATTAGCAAATTGGCTCTGCAGTAGATGGAAGAATAAAAGGAGAGAGAGAGAGAGAGAGAGAGAGAGAGACAGAGTTAGAGTGTGCGGCAGCGGTCTTTTATAATCAACAGTAGCAGTTTTCAGAGCTATAGTAGCCAGACACTGCGGCACACGGACACCCATAAACCTCTGGACACATACATCACAACAATAGGCCCATTGATTGGCTGGCCAGAACAGTGGGTGGGAGGCACTGGCTCTAAGTGATGCATGCCACAATCAGCTTTGAAGAGCCTCTGTTCTGTCTGTGGCCCCGTCGCACTCATAGCCCTGTCTGTGTGTCCGTGAGATGCCGGCAATGGATCTTTCAATGGACGTCCTTCATGCCTCACAGTTTGCAGCCAGCACGCTCTCCCTGTGTCACTGTGCTCTCCATTTCATCCCCATTCTGTCAGTCTCTCTCTCTCTCTGTCTCTCTCACACACACACACACATTTGTGTTTCCATCACTTCAGAGGACATTACATTGACTTACATTCAATTCCTGGAGACTTATCCATAACCATCACATGCCTAACCCTAACCCTTACCCTAACCTTAACATAACCCTGAGCTAACCTTAACTTTAAACCAAGTCTTCACCCTTAGATTAATGATTTATGTTAAGGGCTCTTGCTTTTTGTCCTCATAAGGGAGGCGAGTGCCCACAGCATGACTGTGTAAACAGATTTATGTCCCCACAACATGAGGAATACCTGGACCATACACACGCACACACACATACTTTTCAAGACACTGGCCTTGTCTTTTCTCTTTGGTTTCATTTCGAGAGTTTTTATTGTATTTGGATAAGTGCAGGCTACAGTATGTCCACCCTTTTCAGAAGCATGTATTAGACAGAATAGCCAATGCTTTCATGAGCACAAAGAGAGAGACAAGAGGAGGAGAAATGGGGCCAATTAGAGGCCTGGAGCTAGCACTGTCTTCTGACACTGCTGGTCTGGGCGAGAGCACTACATTGTGTGTGTGTGTGTGTGAGTGTGTGTGTGTGTATGTGTCTGTGCCTGTGTCTGTGTCTGTGTCTGTGTCTGTGTCTGTGTCTGTGTCTATGTCTGTGTCTGTGTGCGCACGTGTTGTGTGTTGTCGGCAGGTTCTGAACGGGAGGTGTGAGTGAAAAAGAAAGACCAGGAAATCCATTATTTCTGTTTTGGTGTCTAATATTAGCTGGCTGAAACATGAATTATGAAAATAACTGTAGGGGTTTTCTAGCCCAAAGGCTTCGCCTCAGAATCCTCCTTTCCTCCAGCGATCAGATATGATTCCAAAAGGTGTTTGTCTCCGTGTCTTTGTGCCAAAAGGGAGACTTGAGTTTTATTATTTTGTTCTGTGCTTCATGTCAAAATTGTCAAAGTCACTGAGTGGGTATTGTCTGCTCAGACCAGATGTGCATTAACCTCCTCCAAAAGCAGAAGCATTGCCGTGTCATTTCATCGCTGAAGACACTGTAGTAAAAATAAGAATGCCAAGGAAAAGAAAGAAAACAGTATAGAAAATCATACTGTGGGTGTTTTTTTTCACACTGTGGCATGCAGTCAAATCGGATTGCCCAACTCTACATTCTGTATGATCAAAGTTAGCAGATCAAACAACTCAACTTGCAGACAAGGGAGTTACCTCTCCTACCGCTTCAGGAAATGTGGCTCAAACCCTGCAATTACTTATCCGTGAAGGAAAATTCTTAGCTGCTCACTGGAGAGTTGTTAAAGGGGGTTGACCAACAATATTTGTCATCATTGTTTGAGTAGAGAATTTTGTGTGCTGTTACAGCTCTTTGTTTACTTGTTCCTGCATCCTCCCTGAATTCACAGACTACGTATCTTTACAGCCCTAACCACATCCCTGCTAATTAACAGGACAATAAACATGCTGGCTCCCATTAACTGTGGCGGCCGCTGCATATTTCCCCAGACAGTGTCTGACTAGTAGATAGAGGCTCTCTCTACTGCACAATATGTTAATCAGACTCCTTCATCACAAGCTCTCCATCTTCTCTCTCTGTCTTCAAAGTCAAGTAGGAGACCCTTTCCCCCCCCTGTCCCCAGACCCTGCCCTATCTCCATCTGCAGGTAGCTTAATCTATCTTCTCTGGAGAGCTCCGCCACATTACTTGGGTGCTCACCAACCAATTACTATCCATTTCAAGTGGAGGGCTCATCAGATTGGTGTCACTAAGGAAAAATGCCCACGTCCTCTTGACCTTTTTGATTGTCCTGCAAGTGCTAAGGCAAACAAGAGGAGTGGTGAGTGGGTCTATCGGGCTTAGGGTGAGTTACTCGTCATTATCAACCAAAGAAGTGAACTGTGTAGTCATCCTTAAAATCTGTGCTGAAAGTGCAAGGGAGTGTGGCACAGCTCTGAAAACACTTTGGGCTTTATGTGGCGTGGAACCTCTTTATTTCGGAGGGAAGCGCATGGCAGTAATCCGACCTGCAGATAATAAGACGCAATGTCATAAATCCTCTCAGAAAACTAAGGCAGTTAGGCTCATATTTGCTTATTCCGTCAAGGCACGCACTGTTTGCTGCTCAGAGGGGATTGTCTCCATTCTTCTTCTTTTTTTTTCCGTTATAAGACTGAAACTCATAAAATAGTCAAAGTCTTTAAATATCAACTGGCCTCATATACACAGAGCAGACACCCACCCGGCTTTCAACGGAGCTCAAGTGTGAACTCTGTAAACAGAGACTGTCCCTTAGAGAGCGAGAGTCAGGAGCATTATCATAAGAAACTGTCAAATTTTGTCTGTGCATTGTTAAGTAGAGAGAAAAACAGAGCAGACTATGATTTAATTAAAGCTAGACTGAGGACACAGGAGGGATAAAAGAAAAAACAACAAAAAAAAAGAATAGAAGTTAATAAAGTGAATATATGTGTGTGTGTGTTGTTATTGTCGGGTCAGTTGCAGAATTAATTTTTTACATTTGGGCGGTTAGAACAGTGGTGGGCTATGTGGGTGCCCAGCTGCTGGTCTGAAACAGGCAGTAGTTAGGCATGCCAATCTGGTGGCCTCTTTCAGCCTGCCAGTTTGCCCAGATCTTCAGGGCTTCCCGCTAGCCCCTCCGCTTTGCCGCGCTCTGGCAGAAGAGCTAATTAAAACAGGGCTAAATTAACAACACGTTCACAGGCTAGCCTGCCTCGCCTGTTTGACTCCCTCCTCCCTGGCTTTTTCTCTCTGTATACCTCAGTGCACACACACACACACACATACACACACACATGTACACACACTCACACACGCAAACCACACTTCTCCTCCCTTTCCTCATCACCCTATATCTCGCTGAGGCTGCACTGCGGGAACATGTGTTTACCTTAAGGGGTTTTATGGCAATTACACTCCTGTGCTCTCTCTGCCTGTTTTGTTTTCCATTTATGTGTTTATTTAATTGGCATTCAGTGTGCTGTAATTCTATTAGTTCCTGAAAAGGTCAGGGTCATAGGGGATTGGCTTCTGGCAGACTAGCTTGTGAAACACGTAACACTCAAACCGCTCCATACATACGTAGAGATAATTAAAAAGGGCCATGGTAGAACTTACTTCACGACCTTTGAGGAAGACAATTAAAAAAAGCAAAACCCAGCAGTACTAACAGGAGTTTTAATCAATTTTGTAAAATGTAGTTGGAATATAAATATTAGTTCCCACTGTCTACGCAGCAAAGAAGATCTGAGTTAATTTTTATTCATGATTTCTCTGTGAAACGTTAACATAGCTGAATTAAAGATTATTAAACATCATTACATAACAGAGTGCGTGGGAACTTTCAGAGACAGTTTTCAATTAGTATATTTAGCTTTGAACAACCACTGGCTGTATTTGCAGCTACTTGTCCTTTTTTAAAAAAAAAAAAAAATGTTTAAACCATATTATCCTGAGATAACAATGGATGTACTGGTAATTGTACAGTTATAACTGACATGCAGAGTCTGAGTCAGACCCTTAATGCCACCATGCAGATATTAGGTGTAAATCTCTCTTTATTATATGCAGTTCGGCACCTTTCTCCTGTCAGGTCATCGTCCAAATTACCCAGGAATTTTGAAGTATTTAAATTTTAAACTCCTATAAAGTGGCCTACATGGCCCCAGCTGCATTTGGCAGTTAATAATGAATGAAGACGAGCAGATCAGCATGTGTAATGGGAACTTGGCTTGGGACATGGCGTGAGCTGACTGGGTATATCAGATGATCTGTCGGCATGTCTGCTGACCCCGATGAAAAGTATGACAAAATTATGCGAGATGAGATGCAGACATTTGATGGAGGCCGGACATGACAAGTCTTCAGTGTGTTTGTGCAGTGTAGCTACAGTGGTGGATCATTGACATGCTAGCTTAAGATTAAATTTAGACTTCTCAGCTTTGGATTCACATCACTAAGACTTAGATAATGATATCACTGACATAATCACTGTTTCCATTATTTCCATGGTTAAAGAGTATTCATATGACATATACACTATAGGATGACATAGCGCTGAGACACACAGCATATGCAAACTTACAGCATGGGGAGATAATTAAAAGTGACCATTTATGGACAAATGTGTATAATTTTCAGTGGATTTTTACATCTGAGAAAATGTCGATGCAGGATTTTTTTTATTATACCTCCTCACACCAATATTCAGAAGTTTTTTATATATGACATAAATGTTTATTTTTCTGCAGTTCTGCCACCTTCCGCACATTCTTACCGACAGCCTTTATTTTTTTTCTTCTATCACCCACCTCTCTCTCTCTCTCTCTCTCTCTCTGCGGATGGTGCTGATTATGCTTAATTATGTTGATGAATGGTAGTGCTGAGGGTACTCCATCAGCATTTCATAATCTGTCTTCTCTCTCTGCTCTTTATCAAAACTAGGCTGAGCGAGTGTGGAGAACGGTGCACGTGGCGATGCTACTCGATTACTTGTCTGACTTGAATTTAGGCCCCTTACAACTCGTGTCTCTCTGATGAGCTTTGAAAGAATCTTAAACACTAACAGTCTTGAAAACTGCTGGTGTTCGCAATTGTAGTCAAATGGAAACACATGATGTCTGTAGCTGTGCTCTTCAGTCTGATGTCCAAACACAGACTTGTAAACTTACTTAATTGTGAACTGACTTATTTAAGCACTTATTGACAGTGTTATCAGTTCCTCTTTAATTGGTTTGATGCTGTAGTCATTGGGGATTATTTTTAGAAATGGCACCACATCCTCCCTTGTTTCCACTCCAGTTTGTGCTGTAGTGCAGGCTTCACCATAAAACCTCCCTTTATTTAGAGAGGCTACTTTATTTTTGTTAATGGCACTTGTACTGAACATTTGGTCTCTTTTCTATTTTTGGCTGAATTTGGATAGTATTTAGCATTTTTCCCAGTTTCCCAGTAATAGCATCTTTCTTGTTGTGGTTTAACTTACTGCTGCTAATTACTAACTGACCAATAATACAGGGAGAATATAGTAAACACCACACACACTTACATAAAAGCGTAGATTGACTACTCCTTATTAATGTGGTTAGTAAAGGATATATAGCAATAACTATTAATTCTGATCTGTTCTCAGTTTATAATAGTTTATCCTTTTGTAGTGTTTCTAACGAAACACTTCCAGAAGCCATGTGTTTTTAATGGAAACACATTGGCTGATTAAATTTCAGGTGAGCCATGCTGCTAATTTAGAGTGGACTGGGTCCTCCTCTGACATTGCTCTTGAATGTGCACTCTAACATTCAAGCAAGGATTATGCCCCATCCCCAGCCCACCTCTCACTTAATTGGCTTAGATAAATATCTAAAGAGCTAAAGCTGGGTTTAAGCCATGCAATTAGTAGAGTGCTGTTATTGAATTTACATGAATGCCACACATACTGATTGTATGTCACAAACAACCTTTAAATCATTGTCCACATATGACATACATTTTTACATACTGTAAAATGTTTATTTATAGAAAAGGGTGAGGAAGAAAGAGAGAGTCGGTGTGAGAAAATTGCCCGAAATTCAATATGCTGTGCAATTATCATGTGTAATAGCCTGTAAAATCCTAATATCTATTCAGCCACTTGGAAAGGCACAAGAAATGGCCTGACCACTTAGCCCACTTTCTCTGGCCCCTTCCTGGCCATGACAGACGGCCCTGTCTGGTGTGCAGGAAGAAATAATATAAGCCATATTTCATTCAAAGCCCTCTCCATGTATCCTCATTCTTCCTGGTTAACAGACTTTTCCCTCTTTCCTTATCCTTATGATTTCTCCAGAGCCATATTGGTGATTACCTCTGGTGAATCAGTGGAGGTAATAGGGGCTGCATCCTGGAGGCAAAATGCCCTGTGAAGAGGTTGTTCTCTTGTTTTCTCACTGCCATATACAGTATTACTAGAGTTTAGTATAAAGAACTGGTTATGAACTGGCACCGTCTACATTTTTTTAAGAACTGGGGATTCATCATTTTTTTCCACTTTTCACTTCTTCTTGTCAGTATCTGAAGTTTGGACCTGTTGAGATTCTTGTATTAACACACATATAGTGTAAATTATATAGCACTGAAGCTTTACTAAAGAAAATACAGACAATCACAAAAAATTATTTTATGTAATCAAGGATGTCCTTCTAACTTGACAAAGCACTGCGCCGTGGTACTGTATGACTGAAGTGTTTAAATTAAGGTTGTCACAATACCAGAATTTTAAACTTTGATACAATACTAGTATTAAAAAACGATGCCTGACACATCTTTCAATACCATGGCAAAAAGAAAAACAGTCCTAGGCACACAAAATAGGATCAATTTTTTCCTTTTTTAAATTAAATTTGCCATGTTTGCATGATGTGACCCACCAATCACGTTATGGGTTTGTTGCTGGAGAGAATGCTATAACAGCCACAGGTTGAGGACCAGTTGATTTTCTTCCCTGTTGTTTCATCTGTGCAGCCTTAGGTGAAAATCTGATTGTAGATCTGTTTTTTTTATAGCTTTGGTACTTTTGATATTATCCAATGTATAATTAATGGAGATCATATCATTTTGAACATTTGGTATCGAAAAAGTATCAAAACCTTTGACAACCTTAGTTTAAATACCCCCTCATGTAGTAATAATATCCCTAAGTCAACCAATACTAGCACATCCAATTCAAGTAAAAACAAGTGTTAGACAGCAAAAGTAAAGTATTGATAAAATGTTTTTTGCAGTTTCTTACATATACGATTTGCCAAAAATATGAACCAGACATCATTAAGATCAAGAATTGGAATTTCAGTTGATAAAATCCAAAACTAAAATCGTACTTTCTTTCCTTTCTCTCTCTCCTCTGTTTTTCTCACATGCCACTTTCTCTCCATTTCATCCTGAGGTAGAACAGCTTCTTTCCATCACTTGTCGAGGGAAAACATAAGAGGCAGTGTAATCGTGTGTGTGTGTCCTTGACCGTGCGCATACGGTATGTATGCGTCTTTTGCATTTGCTTGTTTGCATGCGTGCATTTGCAGCAGCAGACACCACTAAGGCCAGACGGTTTGCACGTAGAGCTTTTGCAATAAACCTGTCAGAAACATACCCATCTTCATCTTTTGGCTGTTCATTTTGTCATCTGACAACACCTGTCAAATCTCTCAGCAGGAATTCCTAAAAAACAGAATCTCCCAACATGACTTGTGAACATAAAGAGTGGTAGAGCATTACAAATTGATAGGACAACAGTTTATAGGCTTTTTTACTAAATGATAATAATAATTTAATTCCTTACATAGTGGCTGTGCAACCCTCAGTCATCTGTGGTCAATCTGTCACCTTCACTGTATCATCTAACTAAGCTTCCTGTCAGTGTATGAGATGACGACTGGACTAGTGCTGTTTATCTGCCTCAAATCTCTCTTCCTGGGGCAAACCTTAGATTGCCTGCTACCAGAAATGAAGAAGGGACTATTTCCTCATTTGCTACCCTCTCCACTTAGAGCTCAGCTGCTACCTACAACACCACCACCACCACCACCACCACCATCATCTTCTTCCCAATGTCACATCTGAAAAGAGCAGGGAGCACTTGCCACCTCTGCTGGAAGATTTCTCCCATTCTGTGGCACCCTGATAAGCTCTGACTTACTCCCTCCTTGTGGGTCAGAGAGACTTGGAGACACACGGCTTGTATTGCCTTTTGTAATTACATCTGCTTCACTGCACTGTTTCTGCTCCCTTCACTCTCTCCTTTTTCCAAACGGGAAGTAGATTTGTGGGTGTACGTGTGTGTGTGTGTGTGTGTGTGTGTGTGTGTGTGTGTGTGTGTGTGTGTGTGTGTGTGTGTGTGTGTATGTGTGGGTGAGTGTTCTGGCAAACAAACAAGCATGAACAAGCATAATCCCTGTACACCATCTTTGGGTACCAGCTATTTCTCTTACATCCAGGCAAACAACATTAAATGGAAGAAAGGCTTTTGTCCTCCTAAGTATATATATATATATATATATATATATATATATATATATATATGTTCTATATGTATATTCTTTCCATCCATTGTAATGCCATCCAACACCTGCTGTAATGGATCCCCTACCGTGACTCCACACTTTTCAAGCTGCTGGATTCAGACTGTATTTATTCATTTTGCCATTATAATATGGGCACATAGGAATATTAAATTATCTCTACAAACCGCAGTTGTGTGTGTATGCCTGTAATTGTGTGTGTAAAATCTTTTTGATACATTTTAAGGGGCATCTATTCTGTTTACATTATTGAGGGGAGAAATTATTCATGAAACAATATAAGATCTTTCTTGTATTGCAAGGTCAAGTTATGTTACTCAGTTTTATCTCTCTGGGTTGGCGAGATTATTCGGGCAGGTTAGGAACACTGCCTCTTTGCTTACTGTACTGCAGCAATACTTTGTTATAACTATTCAGTTACACTCAATCGTAGTCCAAACACTGACCTGAGCCATTGATGTCAAGCTTTGTCTTTGTTACCAACAAGCATGATAGCCAGGGCTGACAGCACCAAAACTGTGTCTTAGTCCACATTTGGATGGGATCTGTTTTTCTAGCGAAAGTTGGGTGATTTCAATATCACACACATTTATCAGTAACCTCCTTCCCGTCTTAGTGTTAATCACGGTTTGAAACATCTGTTTTTTACCACACTTGTTGGTCTTCCCATAACTTAAAAAGTAACTTTGCACCTGTTGCACCTGTAACCTTGTGGAGTTTTCCTGTAAACTAACAAAAGTTCTGTTTACATTCACTATTTCTTGCCAAAACACATTTTATGAATGCTTGAGGTCTAATGGGCATGTTAAATGCATTTTCTTCCTCAGAAAACAGTTTTTCAAAGCCGATCTTTTGTCTTAAAGGTAAAAATATCCCGTTTGTGAATTTAACAGCAGAAAATTGATTACTTTTCTTGGACTAACATTACCATTAGGAAAAGTGAATCCCTAATGTCTCGTGGGAGAGCACTACCTTCTCGCAGGGAAGGTAGGGCAGGCTTATAATGTTAAAGATGCTGCACATCAGTAACCCAAATTTCTCTCTTTGTGGAAGTCAAGAGTGAAGCTCTTGCAGCGCATGTGAAAGGTGATCCGTAAGGCTGGATTATCATCCTAGCAAAGCAGGTTACTTTGTGTCAGTTGCTTTTTTATTACAGTGGAAACCCTTTATAGTGATCACTTCCATCCGGGTCAAATTGATTACTATCTGATTTTTTTTTCTTTTCACTTTTTTTCCTTTTACAAATTGACATTTGTATATTTATTACATGAATATAAAGTAATGAAACAGGCAGCTTCACTCTTTACTGAATTTTATTGACTGTTTCAAAATACAGAACAGCTGTTTAAACGCTTGTTTTGCTGCTGCATCTGGCTGGCTCGTTTTTGGCAGTTTCTCATAAGCTTCAAGGAGACTACATTTTTCATTGAGAGAAAATGACTTTTTCCTTTTCTTTTTCCTGTCATGATTTCAATGTGCACGTGTCACAAGCCTCAGGTAACCAGCTGGCAGCGTTGTGTGTTTAGGCTGTGGGGGCGGGGGCCGCAGGGGCAGAATCAACTTTTGGAGAAACGCAACCCGTGATGCTGTACAACCCAGCCATGTGGGAAGACAAAAACATTACTAGGGCTTTCTCTCTTCGTTTAAAGTAAAGTTAGGCTTTGCTGACGACTTCCTGACTCATTTTAACAAAGACGAGAGAGAGAGAAAGAGAGAGAGAGAAAGAGAGAGAGAGAAGCAGTGGTCAAGCGAGCTAGAAAGTGGATGAGGAGAGCGAGCAGTGGTAGCGAGAAAGCTGGTGAATGAGAGGAAGAAAATGTTATTTTCTGTGGTTTGTTGTTGTTTGTTCTGTTGTTTCATGGCGGTTACAAATAAACATGTCCACAACCGCACCAATTTTACTAGTAATTTGTAGCACTAAAGTCCAAAATCAACTGGTTCTGCTTTGTTACAAATTCTTTGGTCCCTGAGGGTTACTGTGTCAAAATCTAGTTCTGACATCTTTATGATTTTACTTTATACTTTTACTATAGCGTGTTGTTATGACCGGATTCAAGGGGAAGTAACGTGAACGAGGAAAACTGAATTAGATAAAACAAATGCCAGTTTATTAATAAACAAACAAAGGAAAGGGATGGAGGAGAGTCTTCTGGCTCAGTGAGAGATGGGGTGAGGAGGTGGAGGCCTTTTTGTAGGTTGCTCAGCTGCTGCTGATTGGATGGGAGCAATGATTGGTCTCAGCTCCCTGAAGCAAAGGGCAGGTACACAGAACACACTGCACAAGACATAACAATGTGCATACTTAAATTTTTCCTAAATAACGTTGTTTCATCAAATGACCGCAAGCCATACAGAGCACCTGAGGCAGGTAGTATTTCAGTATAGGAGTAGTTAGTTTTTGTGTGTCTATGCAAAATATAATGAAGCTGCTATTTGTAGAGTGTTGTGTGCTTGATGGGAACTTGGAGGCAACAACAAGGTTTTGCTCTGGGTCCCCAAACACATTATTCCGGCATTGGTGATCAGGGAACTGAATGTAGTCCTGATCCACCTGAGGCTGCAGACAGGACAGGTAAAAGGATTGATTGAAATTCTGCCCCCGTAAAGAAGCAACAAACACAATGTGCTGCAAGCATGAGAAATAAGTCTATAATGCTCATACAGGTTCTAAATCGAGAAATTACAAATTATTGGCGTTAAAATATGGTTACATTTCCTAAATAATAATAATAATCACATTACATTGCAAAAAATGTATTCCTGTGTTTTTTGTAGTAAAAACAAGTAGTGTACACTGGATAAATCATGAGGTGTCTTTGCACTATCAAGTATAAAAACAGCTATTCCCCAACTTGTTCTTGTGGCAGGTTGTTTCTTCATGCAAAATTGATTTGAGGTTTAAAATTATTTTTTTCTTTATCATCAGGAAGGTTCAATCGTACATTGTTTACATCCATGTTTGCTTGCTAGCAGTATTCTCCTTGCTTGCCATCATTGGCACATACAGCAGCTATGTTTGTTGGTGCGTTAACCCTACCAACTGTCAGTCAGTAAAATACAACTCTACAACTCTACACCTTGTGCCTCTGTATCATTTGGGTCATCTTTCTTGTTCCGACAACTTGAACTGCGACAGATGTTGAATTGTATCACAGGCATAAACTGTGATTTGATTTTTAGTAGTCGTTGCCTTCACCTCCGTCCTGGTTATTTTTTCATTGCAGCCTAGAAGACTGGAAAAGAATTCTGTCTTTTCAGTATGACTTTGCATTACTTTACGTCTGATTATCAAAAGATCATGGCCAGTCTATACTGAAACATGAATGTTGCAGCAGCAGTAGCAATTCTGTGTGTGCTCAGAATCTTGAAGCACTACATTTTCTGTGACATTTCAAAAGCTACCTTTCATCCCACTCATGAGGCCCTGTGTGTAGCGCACATTAGTCAGCTCTCTGAAACAATCCTCTTCTTTAGATCCGGTCCTTTTGTCAAAGGCCTTGAGTGAGAGTGTTGAACCATGGGACTGAAGATGCTATCATTGACGCTAAGAAAAGACATTTTTCTCCTGGATGATGGAGCTCTGCATGTGTGTTTGTGTGTGTATACAGTGTGTTCAGCCCTGTGTATAAGGCTTTATTCTTTGTTGTCCCCCCCCCCCCCCCCCCCCCTTGCTTTTTAGCTCTTGATATTCATCACACCAAGCCATTTTCTTATATCTGGACCATTACCTGCACAGCTGGCTGCCACTCATAACTCAAAAGGTTTTTCACATCACCTGACAAAGAGCTTTGCTCTGACATCACTACTGACCCTTAGCGGAGAGGGCTAACGTGTGTGCTCATTGGCTACCAGCTATGTAGCTTCTGAAGTGAGGATGTCTCAGTTCACCACTTCACCATTTGTTGACCCAACAAGTATCCTCAAAAGTTTAAGAGTTACATTATTTGATTTATTTTGTTATGTCTTTGCTTGATTTATGTTGCCTGCTTTATGTTTGCTTTTTGATCCTATGGCTGCTTGTTTGCTTATTTTTATGGATTATATGACTTTTGTCTTTGCTTATAATGCATATTGCAGTGAGATTCCTTCTATAAGCCTCTAGGGGTTTTATAAATCTTACCTGCACAATTTGCTTCATCTCTTTTGTTGTTGTGTTTCTGCTGCTTTGTTTTACTGTTCCAATAAATAAATAAATACGATTTTGCCTCTTGTCTTTTTACTCTGACAGTCTTTCGCAAAGTAGGAAGAGTCAAATCTCCCAGAGAACCACATCGAAGTGACATCATCTTGTGCCACATTGTGCCACTGCTCACAGCCACATCAATCTCCCAGTTTTCCTGGATTTGGTTTAAAGAAAACAAAACAGTCCCTCTTGACTTTTATAGTCGGCTTTTATCCTTTTTTTTTTTTTACTTCCCTCCCTTTCCCCTCACCTAAATAGAGACAGAAAATAGAAGAATGGGCTATAATCTGCCTGTGAGGGTGAACAGAGGGACACAGTGTATGCTCACTGCAGAAGTCAGTTAGGCTTTATTTTTATTTTTGATTTCTTTCCGTCATTTTGACTTTCCTGCCTTACCTGTTTGCTTGCTTGCTTTCTTGTTTTACCCTTTACTTACCCTTCCCGCTCCACTCTCAGTGTCTGTCCTCTCCATCCATGCAGCCTTGGTAGCTCTGCGGAGTCCAGGCGCTCTTTGATCTGTAGTCCAGAACACAGGATGAGAGTTATCCGCTGGCAACAACAAGAACATCCCATTAGGAGCTGGACAGAGCCTTGACAGACACTCTTTGCCTCTGCTGCTGCTGCTGCTGCTGCTGCTGTTGCTGCTGTTGCTGCTCAGCCCTGAAAGCACACTGCCTATTGCTACTGATGCTGCTGATTCTCTGTGCTACTTCCCAGCTCAGGGTGGGCATTACTGGCTCAGCACACTTGACATGTGGGCTCAGAGTCGGCCTCACTTGTTGAATTTCAAATGTTGAAATGCTCCCTCTGCGATTTATTTTTAGTTAGTAATGGAGCTGTCACCCATCGGCGTGTGTGGAACTGAAATTCTGGTGGGCCGCCCGGTTGATCAAAGCGCCTCAGCGAAATTGGAATTTTTCGATTTGGGCATCTGAAGTAAGAAATAGTTTGTTAAAAAAAAAAACACTCACCGCAAGGTCCATTTAGTAGCTGTTCTGGAGCTTTCTATTGTGTCACACAATCTTCTTCAGCAGTTGGAGTTTGTGGAGTTGTCATTTGATTTGGAATCACATGATATTCTTAAGCCGATATTTTGCCTGTGCACTGCTCTTCATACATAGATACATATGCAATACATAGATAGTGTGTTGCAGTAGGCAGCCTCTGCCTACACACACACACACACACACACACACACACACACACACACCACTGCTTGGGTGGAGTGTAAAAATTTGGAAGTCAATATAATTTTCAAGGAAAGTTTTCAACAATAATAAATCACCTTATCAATCCAATATATTTAAAGAATTTTGAGAATTTTTTTAACAAAGATATTTTTGGTTTTAGTAAAGTCTGTGCACCATTATCTGTGTAAGAATAGAGATAATCAACTTGGGAAAACAGAGAGAGAGGTGACATTCGAATAAACAGTTGAATAGTGGCCACAAATTTGCAATCTAATCGTATCTGTGTTTGTTAACTTAAATCCCGTCTTTTATCCTCTTTATTGTGTCGATCCTGTTTCTTCAAACATGCAGAGAATGTGTGTAAAGCTGCCTTGTTATCTTAAACAGACCTAACATTTGTCTTGGTCTCTATTGTTTTGGCTTCATACACAAAATCAATAGCGCTCATTCATCACATGCTCATTGAAAATGAGCGTATTTGTTTGAACATTTGTGAGGATTTTTCAGTACAGTGTGAGGCAGAGGGAGCGAGATTTATCAAAAGCGTGCAGGCAGTAGATGCCACAGTCATGGTATTTGCTTGCTGAAAAAGCATTATTCTGCCCTCTTATCTTCCCTGTGCATCTGACATGTACAAATCACACACACACACATACGCACACACACATATATATATGCGAGTAATTAATGCAGGCATAGACACATGCATGCTTCAGACACACACACACAAACATACGCACACAAATACTCACTGTGGTTTCTGTTTCCGTCACAAACAACCAGTGATGGATTGGCCCTTTCCATTTTAAACAGGGAGAAAACACATGCCCCCGGGGACCCTTGTGTGTGGAAGTACTTTGAAGTGTCCACATTTAATTCTTCTGTATGATAAATGAGAGGAGAGCTGCAGTTGTAGCCTGTGAGGAAAAGCTCAGCTCGCTCAACGAGGGAAGCGGTAACAAATGTAGCGATAGCTGATAAGCTGACTGTGTCTCTTGCTCTTGCTTGTTGTTCTGCTCCCTGTAGACCCCCACAGCCAGATAACAAATCCATCCTATCAATCAAACCCATCAATGGCTGGCTGCAGATTAGAGACAGTGATTTTGGGGCTGATTGGAGGGGAAATGCTGATTACACCTCCCTCTCTCTGACTTGATTACACTCTGCCTGTGTGTTTTCAAGCTCGGCTGCTGAGCTGTAATCACTGGAAGCTAAGAGCAGAGGCTGTAGCTCCAGAATAGACAAGTCACAGCCGCGATCACACCACTAGCTGGCGAGCTGTGACTTTATGGCCATTGATAGGTCATTTAAAAGGCCTATATCTCACACAGTCAGAGCATCTGTGTGTGCTAACTGCACACAGACCAACACATGTGCAGGCATGCGCACATTACACAGAGATAAGGAAAGCTCCAGCTACAAAACCTTTTGTCTCCAACTCCTGTCATGTTCATTGCCTCTCGTTTCCCTCCTCCCCCTGCTTCTCTCCACTGTTCTGGCCTACTTCCATCTCTGTGGCAGAGGGTCCCGTGCTGGAGCACACACACACACACACACAAACACACACAGTGAGCACAGTGAGCGGAGTCCTAATCTGAGCTTTATTTAGCTGCTTCACCTTTAAAACTGGAGCAGGTTCCAGACCAGTGGCGGCTGGTGACTCCAAAAATTAGGGAGGACGGGAGGAAAACCAACCCACTGCGTCATATTATTTTACACTAGTTGGCTTCTTATCTCTACTTTTTTATGTTCTACTTGTGTTATGGTTTTATGTTTGAATGCAGGGCCATGCAGAGACCTTTAGAGGGGCAGGTGCTCAAAGTTAGAAAGAGGCACTAACATAATTATAGCATAACCTGTTGAATTATAGCAACCCATATTCAAACAGAATGTAACATGGAAGATTACAACAAACCATGTCATACTTATATCATTGTCCCTTACCTGATGAAATCAGATGCCAATAAAACAATTTGCTTTCAAAAACAAAAGCCCCTGAGTGGTGAAAATGCTGCTCCTTTAAAGACATTTATACAAATTGAAGCTAAACAAAGAAGTGCTCATTTTAGCCCTGGAGCGGTTCAGATGTGTCATTTTACCGACAAAGTTAAGCAAAGTCAACTTCAAATTTATAGTTATTGTTCTATTTTGACAACAGATTTATGTTCTCATCAAAAACAAACATGTCACATGATTTACACGTATTTCCTATGTATTTTCTCAGTATACTGAAACATAGAAAGTACCACAAAGCTTATAATCTGATACAGGTACAGATCAGTGCTGAATACTAGAAAGATTGGACATTAAAAACATTAACAGTTCTAAAAGTGTAGGTTCACATCAAAAAGTATTAATCAAGAGGCAACTTCTGGAAAAATGAACTCAATGGGGAAGTGCCAAAAACTGCAGTTCCTCGAATGGCCACTTGAGGCTGGCTCCAAAAGTGAGTCAATCCCCATAGACCTCCATGTTAAAATGCCCAACCTTACAGCAGAAATAAACATGTTTACAGCCTGGTACAAAAAATTGTTTTGGCCTCTGTAGCTAATTTCCCCTTTCATGACAACTGCACAGTGGGTAGCTAGCCGCTAGGTCGCTAGCAGCTAGGTGGCTTGTTTCAGCAACCAGGCTTCATTTGGCCCGCCTTTGCTCCATCTCTGCCCATTTTGGATTAGCCAGGAGTTAGGCGGAATCAGTCACTACCAAGATGGCGATGACCGGAGCCACCCACTTTGAACTTCAAAACTGCTCTTCAGAAACCAATGGGTGACATCACGGTGGTTACGTCCATATGTTTTTTACAGTCTATGGTATTAATGCATGTATCAAATACATGACTTACACACTGTTATCTATATGCAAGACATACAAAAATAGCCTACAAAGCTGACAGTGTTAACACTGTTGTTATTCTAGTTACTTTTAGTATTTAAAAATCTTAATTATAGTTACTTTAAGCTTATTACTCAATATACATCTCAGCTTAAAAACAAACAATGACTGAAGAAATTCTCACAAGCAAGCAGCCAGACCTCCTGCACACTCATTCACAAATCACATAGGTGACTGAACAACCACTCAATTAAAAACTGGATAATTTCCAACTGAATCAGGCTTTCTCCATGTGAGTCCAGACAGCTTGCTGTAACTCTTCAACAGCTTCAGTGTCCAGGAAAACTACTGACAACACATTGTATGATCTCTTTGCTGCATTCTTGTTAATGAGATAAATTCACACAACAGCCACAGAGAGACATTTAACCACCAGAGAAGAAATTAGAGACCAAAGAGACAGTGAGAGAGATGATGTATCTGACTGTGTTATCTGATGTCTTCTTTCTTTTATAAAGATGAAGTAACCATGTCATAACGTCCCACTGCATTTATGGCTGTAGATCATCTTGTTTGTTTGTTAACAGAACTTTGTCGCTGCTGGTAAACCAGTCTGATATCATTAGCAAGAATGACAAACATTCTCCCGACTGTTTCATTTAAATTATGTTGTTAACTTTCTATTGTTGATGAGAGGAATTCACCTCAGAGCAGCAGTATGTTGGGCTACCGCAAGCCACTGTGGTCCTGCAGGCTGCTACAACAAGCGTAGGAATGTAAATCTGAAAAAAGGAAATTTGGACTGTGTTGAAAAGGCCTAAATAAAATGTCATTTTTAGTGATTTGTTGAGAAGTAGTTCATAATTTGCATGTTATAATTTCTTTTCTAATACACTACTGTATGAAATATGAATCTATGTATTGCTTTACCGCCACTTTGTCACACTCACGTACAATACAGTGGTAGAGGAAATTATTAATATAAAATATATTATATATATTATTAACGCGATGTCAATATTGCATTCTGGTTATTGATTGGTTAGGGAGGACGTCTTCCATTGGAGCATCATTTTATGTGTTTTGGCCAATAACAGATTAGTATGAGAAACAAATGAATTACATTAAATTGATATAAGAGGAGGACAGCAGGGGGCCCGTCTTCCTCTGCTCTCCTCTCACAGCTTCACACACACACACACAATGCCCTCTCCTCTCTTGCCTGCCCTGCAGGTATCACTGTTGAAGCATTTTAATCAGAATTTCAATAATGGATATTTTCCAAAGAAGAGAGAAAAATATATTTTATAAATGATGCTTAGATTTGGTAAAGATTTATTTCAACCGATTATTCATTTTTATATTCTGGTCTCCCTATTGCCTCTCAAAAATAGAGGAAGAGCAACCTCCTCCGCCTCTATGGAAGAGCCTCCTCTATTCCAGATATTCTCTTCCTCATCCACCTCAGCTTCTTCTAACATTACATGCCTTTGCGTCTCCACTCCTTCATCAGTCTGCTCGGCCCTCCATCACTCCGTTTACCCTTTTTTCAATCACCGCAGCCGTCCAGACCTTCTCAGGACTCCAGTTGTGCTGTGTCACCTTGAGCACACTGCGCTGTGTAAAACACAGTTATACAGTTCATTCTGTGCGCAATTAAAACTGCATGATTTACTAGAAGAAAGTAAACAAACCCAGTTATTGCCAGATATTGCCAACATTGTCCTGGCAAATTTGAAAATGCGGGTGGGAAATTAATTGGTTTTACTTGCTTTCTTGTTTACAGAAAAATAATTGTGATGGGTTCTCAGTGGGAGCACGAGAACAAACTGAATGTCTTCTTTGTTCCTTATGTAAACAAGGAAACTGCGGAAACACAAACTTAGTGATTTTGATGATGACAGTTTGGGTAAATAGACTACTTGTCTGCATAAAAAAGCCTGCAGCAAAGCCAGAACTCTTTAATATTTGTTGCTAAACATTCAAGTGACATTCTGACTTTTATTATACATCCTGGAACAGTGTTTTCTTCCACTGTGAAATAAAGACTTTATTGAGAAAATGATGTTTTTTGCGCTGCCATGTGTACTTCCTAACAGGAACATCTAACAGGGTTTTTCCTCATCTCTAACAATGATGTTAACTGAAGCACAATCTCAACAGGAACACTGTCTTACAGGGTCACTGTTTCAATTACTGTGGCTAATGTTTGTTACTTTAATAACACCCTCA
Organism: Thunnus maccoyii; assembly: GCF_910596095.1. NCBI lineage: Eukaryota > Metazoa > Chordata > Actinopteri > Scombriformes > Scombridae > Thunnus > Thunnus maccoyii. Next base: position 13,424,088 of record NC_056548.1, read on the forward strand.
TGCTTTCAATCCTCAACACACCATTTGGGACTGCTGGCATGACTGTTTGCCTAAATAAAATTCTTTTCATCTCTGTGTTTGAGGTAGGTTCACATAAAATTCATAACTCTCTGTGTCCCGGTTTTGAACCATCTTTGAAGCCCCAAAATTGTCTCATCCAGCATGTGTTAGGTATCATTTCAATTGACACCATGCACTCTACTACTAGTGCTTTGAATTGAGCATACTTGCATGCTTGTTAGATGGAAACAGCTGTCAGGGGAGATAGTGAGAGTGACTCACTCCTCTTCCCCTCACTTATCATTTCCCTATTCCAGTCTTGCTCTTCTCATTGTGACCTCCAAGAAAGTCAAAATATTCTGTTCTTTGTCTCTTTTTTCTCTTATTATTTATTTATTTATTTTTCTTTCTCGTATTGGCAGCGTAAGTGCGCACAGCATGGTGACTGCTTTGGGGATTTTTTTTTTTTTGGCCAGAGGTGTGCCGTGCACCTGTGGCACAGCTGGAAACAAGTTGAATTAGGATGAATAAATTATTAGCAGGCTATGTGTTGTGTGTTGTGTGTTCAACAATTTCTGAAAATATGTTCTGCCATAAAAGCTTCCCTCAAAAATCTGCAAGAAATGCAATGTCAGTACAACATCAGAGGCTGCTTTTCAGTTTAGCTTTGTTTATTTGACAGCAGAAAGAGCCATTTACATGCCAGCCTGCGTGTCATGGATAACACAATAAAGTCTAGTGCTTATTTTCCTGCAATGATGTTAAAATTGTTTATGAGGAGATGACTCATTGTGTTAACGTCTTCCAGAAGAAAAAAACATTGAATGTACAGTAGAAAAGGCTGTAGTGATTATTAAAGAGCCAAAGTTAGCAACACGCTACAGTGAGGCACGCTACTATAGCAGTCATTTGTTGAGAGTGTGGCCAACACCACAAACCCCACAGAAAATATGGAAGGTTTCCTTCACATATCAGTCCTTAAAATCATTACAGTAGCCCTTTGCACTGTCCTGGTTGTCCTCTACAAAAAACGGCTGCTGTGCAATCATAACAAAAAACAACTCCTCTTGCAGCTGGAAGATCTGGAATTGGATAACTGGCCTGTGTGGCTGTCTGTCCTATTTGCATGTTTGACTTCACTGACTTCATATCATTATTTGTCAACGTGGTCGATTCTCTGGGCAAGTTGTGACAGAGGCCAAATTGTGATGTCTGCAGCTGTGCAGAGTGGAAATGGAGGCTAGCTTTATGGACTCAGTGCAGTTTGTGCATCCAAAAGATAAATTTTATGGTGGTGCATATTCATTCTAACAAGTCATATGAGAGATTAATAAGAGGGATGTTGCTATCCACAAAGTCAAAGTCCTGTTCATGGTAGTTTGAGCTGCTACTTTTTGAATTGCTTTATGGAGTGCTTCCTTTACAGTACCTTCATTCTAACAGCACAATTGTCCACGCATCATCATATAGCAAAAATATTTAGATAAGAACACATTCTCAAACTGCAGCACCTCCTGCCAAAACCCTACAATACAGTTACAGAAACTCCACAACAGAAAAACTAACAAAATCAGTGTGTAGTGTCAAGTCTTTATAATTCTCACTCTGGGAGAGAACTTCCGTGCACAAATCTACAATACACTGACCGCAGATGGGGTTTCAAAAACTCACATACCTTCTCAAGATAACACTGATGACTGATGGGAATTCTGTTGTAGTATGTATTGTTATTTCTAGTGCTTGTTGATTCATGTGTGCCTTCTGAATCTCAGTAATGCATGGCCCTTTCAAAGCATATCTCTTTCCTCGGTGTAAATATCTTGTGTACGTGCTATCAAGGGTATGTGACTGCTGCATTCCAGTTTGGTCTGTTATAATACATTCTCAGTAGAACAAATGGATGCTTTTTTGGCTAGAGTGTGAATGACTCATAGTGTGAGTGGCAGCAATAGGAAGCCTGCTCTCCTCTCAAAGCTGAATTAACTGACAGTAGCTCATCTGCCAACTCATCTAAATACAGAAACCTGTAACAGAGAGCTGAATCCAGGTCAAATCATTTATAGCATCATCATTTGACTGTTAAATTATTATGTGTGTTTCTTGAATGATCTAATTGACATACATACCATAAATATTTAGCTTTTGTCAGCAGCTGAAATTGGCTGAAAGTCAAAGGAGAAGATTGGCAAATCAGGATTAGCTTCACTTTTTTTGAACACACTTCTTTTTATCATTCTTTAAGTTGTATAGCAATTACCTCAGGAGCAGAAACACACACAAACACACATGCACATGTAGTCTTTTTCTAATTTTTATTCTCACTGTCTTTTTCACATTGGATCCTATCCTGCTGTAAAACCTCTGCGTGATTTCGCCCGTAGCTTTGTAACATAAGTGACTCACACCACCCTGGCAAAGTAGCCCCATAGCTTATCGCATCTGAGCGCACACAGTCTATACATGGAGTCATATGTAAGCGCTCATATACTCACACATCCATCCACCCACACATGTATTCACCACATGCCCACATACACAATCACGTCCAGCCGTTGTATATTTAGAGTGGCAACCTGCTGTTTTCATTCCTCCTGGCCTCTTGTGCCTGTCAGGGGCCTCTGATACTGTTGTTTAATGAGCAGAGACTCTCTGCTCAGACTAGCTTCAAGTCTAGTCTGCTTCTGTTGCTGTGTGTCTGCTGTTGCAATGCTGACCAGAGGAGACATGCAGGTCTGTGTCCCAGGGCTAATTGCTGCTACTTGCCTGATAGTCTTTCTGTGCTCCACTCTCATTGACTCCCCGGACTCCGGGGGGGATTCCCACAGGCACCCAAAGACAAACAAACCTGGGCGGACAATCGATAACGGATGCAAGAGTTACCGCTCAGCGCAGCCGCTGATTAAGATTCTCCGGGAAAGTGTGTGTGTGTGTGTGTGTGTGTATGTGTGTGTACGATATGTAAGAGTGTGAGTGTTTGCTGATTGTCCCCACTCCTTCAGTGCTAACTGGAATCTCCAGCCAGTCCCTAAGTGCTTGTTTATGTGATTTTGATTAAGAGTATCACAGACATCAGAGGCGTCTGTACAACAACACCACATTAATGCTCCCAGGTAAATATTCCCACAACATCTCAGGTTCATGGTAGGTGTCATGTATCACATCAGCACATCACACAACCAAATAAAAAGTAAAAATACTTACTTTAGTTATTAAAAAGCTATTTAAACCTCTCTACATTTGCCTGACAAAGAAAAAAAACATAGACAGCCAGTGATAACATAATGCATACACACACAGAGAGATGCAATACATAAACACATAGACTACCAAAAGAAGACAACCAAAACATTTCATCATAAAATTAAACTATGTCTTGTGGAATTGTTCCTTTCCTTTTAACGCCTTAACAATTTTAGCTTAATATCTGTCTGTTATTCCAAGTTTAATTCTTCTTAATATGCTTTACTTTTTTACTTTTAGTACTAAAAGGGCAGCATTTTCATACTTTTCATACTTCACCAAAGTGAAGTATTTACATGATTGCAATCCTGCTGTTTAAAGGTATGAACATTTAAGAATATTAAACTGCTCTTACAAGTCAAAATCTATTGGTTTAGATGTTGTGGGATTGTGTTTCAGTATTGTTTCAGCGTCCAAAGAAATTCAAAAAAACAGCTTATGGCGTGACGTGTCCCTGTGTGTCAGTGACTGCCACTGGCTCGCAAGCAAAGCTTTGCTGTGGTGTCATCTCGCCTCTCCTCAGCCTCTACATCCCTCCATTCGCTCACCTCCCTTTCTCTGTGGGCTCATGTTTGCTTTTGTTCTCGTCTCCAGCCCGCCTGACTCACAATGATGATCTTGACCAAGTGCAGGGAAAGGTCAAGGTTGGCCGGCAAATTGCCTCAAAGCAATCAGCCTTGTCTCTCTGCACTAAAAGTGTGAGCTCTCTGTCTCTGTCGCCATCTTGCCATCTCTCCATCTTTTTTCTCTCATTCTCTGTCTCTGTGTTTACCCTGGGGGGAGACGAGTGTCGGGGAGGATTGGCAGCAGAGGGGGGATGGAGGGAGGTGGGGGGAAGGTTGGGTCTGCCCTGCTTTGAAGTCTCAGCTCTGACCGGCGTCTGGGCGAGGGCTGTGGACTTGAAAGCGCAGAGCGTCACTGCCTGGGTGACATTTCAGCACAGACCAGCATGACCCAGCACGGTGCATATATATATATATATATATATATATATATATATATATGTAAGTCTGTGTGTCTGTGGACAAGAGAGTGTTTCCTCATGGCCTCAGCTGTCCTCAAGGACCGCCAGCTGCTGGGGGCTATTTGCCTCTGCACCCAAGGGATTACCTTTCATGACATGAAAAAGAGAATCACCCCTTCAACCTCTAACCTCTCGCTCAACAATAGTGCCACTGGGACGCAGTGCTAGAGCTGATACCCCTGTTACAAATACACACTCAGTAACTACATCCAGTACACACAGATACTAAATGAGCCACATCTAAGATTTTATATGATGTTCTGAACACACACAAACATACACACACACACACACACACAAACACAGACTAGGCTCAAGGACAGCCTCCTCTGGGTCAGCTGTTCGTTCCAGTTCAGTGTGCCTGAGTGGCTGCCCTCTGATGGCTTCACACACATGAAAGACTTCACTTTAATGTGTCACACAGTACCAACACACTCAGCCAAACAACATCAAAGCCTGCCTGTGGCCTGTAGCTGGACAAATGTCTTCATCTACCGCCCGATTGTGTGTGTGTGTGTGGTGTGTGTGTGTGTGTGTGTGTGTGTGTGTGTGTGCGTGCGCCTTTCTGTCTGTCCTGTAAATGGTGTAAACAGGTGTTAACATGTCAGCCCACAGGATGCCACATGCCGCTGTGTCATGATCTCCTGAACAGCTGTCCCCGCAATTATGTGTGTGTGTGTGTGTGTGTGTGAGAGAGAGAGAGAGAGAGAGTATGTGAATGTATGTATTTACTATAAGGGTTATAAATGGCTGCAAGAGGAGCTTTAGCCCTATATATTGTGCCAAGGACAAACAAAAAGAAAGGGCAAACAATGAGAGAGAACTTTGTGGCAATAACTGATTTCCTTGAAAAAACACACCGGCTATACCTCTCACTATGTGCAGGTAAAGCTGTGAATCTGACTGAGCCTTAAGGTGATGTATTGTTTGAGGAGAGAAACTGTCTAGAAAACAAAAAAGTTCATCCCTGCAGTTGGCCAGTGTCTCCATCAACAGTTCCAGCAAATGCCCTTGAACACTGGCGCCAGAATAGGGGGGCAATGAGACTTTGTGTCCCCCCCCTTTCAGGTGTTATGGTAATAAAGTGGTAATATCTAAGCCAGGTATTACGGTAAGCCTAGTCTATTATATTGGACCTGATGACTTGGACGTGAACAAAGTGTTAAATAGCTTTTGCTTTGGGAGTGATAGGCAAACTCAATACTTTGGAAAATAAACCTAGGGGACTAAACCTCGCTCTGCTGCAGTGCTGTCTATTTGTACTGTATGTTAGTAGGCATATTGAATGTAAAGCCTCTGAATAGGGCATGAATTTTGATTCTCTTTCAAACCTTATTAAAAAAACATACTGACTAGTTGGTGGGCTGATTGGTTAGAGTGTAACAGTTCTCAGAGTGAAAAAGGAGCCGAGACGCTCCTTTTGAGGTGAACCTTTTAGCCGCTCGTTGGCAGACTACTGTGCTAAGAAATAAAAGCTGCTACCATTTTGATCTGGAAGTACTCTGATGAGAAGAGGGAATGCATTTCTTACCATATTTTAGTTGTACAAAAACAGTAGGCTAGGCTGCAATTGAAAGGAAGTTGACATGAAAAAAGTTCACTAGCCTTTTACATCATCCAAAGCTGGATGTCCCCCACTTTAAAACTCATTCTGGCGCCACTGCCCTTGAGCGAAGGACAGAAACCACCACATCTCTCTTTTTTCGGCCTCTGTGGATTAAAGAGGCATCTAATCATGCCCATAATGTGAATTCAAATTTCTCTCCTCAGGTGGAGATTGATAAACTGGACTACCACCACTACCTGCCTTTGTTCTTTGATGGCTTATGTGAGACCGTTCATCCGTACGAGTTCTTCGCCCGCCAGGGAGTCCATGACATGCTGGAGCACGGAGGCCCCAAGATCCAGCCTGTCATTCCCCAGCTCATCATCCCCATCAAGAGTAAGTCTTGGAGGGAGTCTACACTCACGATTTGCCAATCACACACCACATGGCTCCTGTCCCAAGTGACCCTGTGCATGTTGATGGCATTTTACCTTCACAGTATGTTACCCCTCGGCTCTGCCACTGATGGGAAAATGTGTGCTTGATCTCAAGATGAAAAAAAAAAACCTTACAAATGCTGTTATAGTGTTATTTTTAAATAAGATTATTGTTAAAACGTTTTTCCATTAAGCTACAAAAGACTGTGAAGAATATGGCTATAAAACTACCAAGTGAAAAGAAAGAGAAAGCAAAGAAGAATTTGAGAATTAAAATAAGTGATATTATATTTCAGTACAAAAATATGTTGTATAATCACACAGGGCCATTATCACAGCAATTATAGATGATTAAAATACAGCAACTATCCAATTAACTTAAGCAACAAATTGGCCCTATTATCTTTTATTCATTTCCATTAGTTTAGTAAATATTATTTATTTTTAATGAGTGACTGACAGTCAAGTAATCTTCTTAAGTCAGTTTAATTGCAGCCTTAATAAATATATTTTTGCATGTCACTGTTTCATTATTAACTGTTTCGATATCGGCATCATTACATGTTCATTCCTGTTTGCTGATCTTAGACATTATATATATCCTGAATCTAAAGAAATACCTGGTGTCTGATAGTGTGATTATCTTTTGCCTTAAATAAATCAGAAGCTAATAACACGTACAGGTTGAAAGCACCAGTTAGCATCAGTTTTAATATAATATAGTTGGTATAGAATACATATGTTTTTCACACCAAAGATCTGTGGTTCCAAAGTTGAATGAAAAAGCATTAACATTATAAAATTAAATAATTAAATCAATATTATTATGCGTCTAAGTCTATGTCTAAAATGTATTAACATATATTTTGAATAATTGCTTATAACGGCGCTCTAACACCCCTTTTAGACAATATTGCAGAGGCAATTGAGTGCAACCAAAATAGAACAACATACTTTACCAGGAATAGACTCACCTGTCTTACACACTCACACCACAACGGATTCTAACATTACCATACAACAGGTCCTGTGACAAGTCCTAATTTGGTTTCGCAGTCATACTGTTCCTATTATTACATTAACCCTCAGGGCGAAGCGTCCTTGTTTTTGCATTTGCTGGAAGGAGTTGGCTCTGAAAGCATGCCTGATAATCTGCCATGAATGCAGTGACATGCTACATTTAACTGTGTCATCGTGTTGTGCCTCTTTACCTTTCCACACTGACGCGTCTACACGCGCACACACACATACAAGCTCAAGTTGGCTGATAGAGGTGGGCGGAAAGGTCACGTCTCAGGGTTGGAAGGGTGTATGACTTCAAAAATAGACATCAGAATTTATAGGGAGGTGGATAGCAGAGGTTTCTTGTGTGGTGAACACGAGGAGGATCGAGATACAGAGAAGTTAGAATAATGCAGAGTTTGTCTTTTGTTGGAATTGAAATTGAATTTCAGTCACACACGCATACACACACACACACACACACACACACACACACACACACACACACACACACTTTCTTTTGTTTGGTGCTGCTGCCAAGTGGAGTGTCAGTTTCAAAGTGGGAGTCTTTAAGTGGCGCCCAGTGAGCCTGGGATAGTGTTCATGTCCTGGACAGTTGGCTGGTGGTGTGTATGTGAATGTGAAGTGTGTGTGTGTGTGTGTGTGTGTGTGTGTGTGTGTGTGTGTGTGTGTTCTTTGTTTGTGTGTGGGTGTTGGACGTCTGTGGAGGCAGAGGGGCGTAACGGCCAACACTAGGCAGGGCTGTTGGAGACACAGAGACACAGTGACAGACTGACCCTGGCACAAAGTCTGTTATCACACTACATACTTTACTGAACACAAACCACAAGGTCTTAACCATTAAACATATTACAGACTGACACATCTACAGTCTTATGTTTGTGTTCTGCATTTTTAACTACATTTATTTTTACTTTCCCACTTTATTTCCTTAACAGGGATGTGACGTGCACATTTCCAGGTCTATGTTTATATTCTGGGAATATCTTTGTATGATTTACAGTTCAAAAACATTTATCTTATTCTGGTCCTTTATGCAGCTCGTCAGTTCAGCCTCTATCTGAAACAGGCCGTTTTAGCTCCTGTCTCCTTAAGGCCCCCCTCTCGATGAGCCCACTTTGCTCTGGTTGGTTACCTTCTGGAAGTTACGTCTTAGCTGAGTTCCAGTGGCTCCAGAAGCTATGTGAAAAACGATTAGGATATCACTTCTTTTTCACACTTTTTCTAATTCTTTATTCAAAATGGAAATTTCTCAAATATATCCTTACATGGTGCAGCAGGAATCTGATTCAAAATATGCGAGTGGTCAACGCGAACAACCCCTAGAACAAGCTTAGCAACAAAGACTACGGAACAGACGGCTGTTTGTAGGCATGCGTGAACAATCTGTTATCACAAGGAAAAAGTAGAGGTAATATTGCAAATGAAACATTTGGAGCATGTGAGTGGAGCGCAAGCGAGTGGGGAGCGTGAGGATTTTGGATGGAGTGATGAGCACATTTTTTAAAAAGTTGGAGCTTTGCCTTATCTCCCGCTCCAATTTCGCTCCGGTACCGCTCACACAATGAGTTTGAAACATGCCTGACCCAGAATACATCTGCTCACCCACACTATTTTCTGTCAAAAATCAGCTGCTGCAAACTCGACAATGGAGTTCACCAAGTACTTTCAAAAGGAAGCTGAGAAGTCATACAGGTGTACTATTGTAACACTAACAGATGACGATAATGACGATATTGTTGCAGTTGGTAAAAATTCATTTTGGAATCTAAAAAGACACATTTCTCAGAAACATGACAGTGTGCTACATGAACATGTTGGGAAGAAATCCAAAGGTGAGCTAGTTGCTAGTTAAATAGGCCCTATATATAGCTTAATACAATATTTAAATAAATTAGTTTTGTCATTAAAGTATTAATGCTTGTTTAATTTCATTCGGACCGTCTGTGAATTGAATTGAATGAAAAATTGGATTGTGCAACGATGTGTGATTCGGGTAGTGACTGACAGTACCAGCAACATGATCAAGGCATTTAAACTCCTCCCTGACCCTGGCATTGAAGAGGAGGCCGAGGATAATGACTGCAGGTGCCAGCAGCAGCATATGAGGAAGAGGAAGATGAGGCATTACCTGCACTATCACAGGTCCAAGTGAAAGAAATAACCACCAATGTACAAAATGTAATAAACCAGTATTTTACCGTGTCAAATTTACATCTGAAAATTTACATTCACATGCTTCAGCTGGCTATCAAAGACACCGTTAACGTGCACGACAATCTTAATCACTCACTGAAAGTCGGACAGCTGGTGAAAAGTGTATGCAAGAGCACCCTGAACACCAAGAAAACCTACCGATTGGGAATACGCCCCATGACCCAAAAAGACCTGTTATGGCAAAGCGAAATCAAGTCTACTACTGACAAAATCACAGAAAATGAACTATGTCAGCTGACGCACCTTGTCCATTTATTGGCACTGCTAGCGGACCTCACAGACAAAATGCAGAAGGAGTTGAGGAACCTATAAGGTTGATCCTCCCTACTGTCATGGAAATCAAATCCCTGCTTGCCAACGCTGCACTTCCAATGGGCTTTGCTGTCTTTGCATAAACGGTGGCCAACTCGCTATGGATGGTACTGTACTGATGGACATCTCACTTTAGCGTTAGTTTCAAGACAGATGAGTCGGTATGTAACAAACTCGGAGAGATCCACGACCTCCTCATCGTAGAAACTGAGGTATTAACACTCCCGTCGTGACACCAACTGAGATCGACACCTCGCCCACCTCAAGCCTCAGAAGAAACCTCAGACTTTGGCAAAACTTGTATTCTTGAAGGTGACCTCGAAAGAACTGTAGACAGCCTACAAGCAAGCAAATCTTCTTTTTATTTCATTTTAAATTGCATTTGACAGTGAATATAGGCTAATTTATTTTTATGTAACCCATATGTGCATTACACAAGCAATTTTATTTATTTAAGGCAAATCAATTTTATTTAATACAAGTCAAAGTTATAGGCTTGGCCTAATAGTTCATTCAGTTTTAAAACTTGGTTGATTTGCAGTTTGTAGCCTATATATTTTTATTTGATTAGGCCTTTGATTAGGATTGACTGTATTATTTTCCTGACAACATAGGCCTAAGTCTGAAAGAAATCATTTCTAGATATTTGAAAAATGTGGTTTTGGCTGCTCAGTTCTTTTGTAAGATTGATAACAATAGTTCTGCTCTGATATTCAAGTTGGAGTTTGCTGTAAAATGTATTTATATGTCAGGAATCAAGTCCTTTTGTAGAGTTGTTTTCTACTCAGAAATTTGAGTTGGGTGGTAAAATAGTCTACTGTAGAGAAGAAGGCATCCAACCAGCTGTCTTTCGGACATTTTCTTCTGTTTTGTGAAACTGCAGCAATAAAAGCCTCTCTGACTTTTGATGCTACTGCTGCGGCTGCTGTCACTGTGTTACCGAAAACTCTTTGATCGTGTTTCCCATGTGAGCAGTTTGTTTTCCAACTGGACCTATGTGGGTTATAGGATAATATTTTATTGATTCATTTATTGTTCAGTTTGTGGGAGGATCTGAGACTGAGAGGAGAAGTCTGAAGAGACACAGACGAGAAGAGACGAGAGAGAACTCATCATAACGGACTCGGAGAGAGACAATTTCATTGTTTGAACTTTTTGGTTTAATAAAAAAAACATTTTCAATGAATAACCTATGGTCTGACTGTTTTTTTTTAGCTTAAAAAAGAAACATTCACCTTAAGTTTGAGTTGAGTTGGGTTGTGGTTTTTTTTAAAGAAATGAAATTATGTATTTAAGTAGCCTGGGAAGGAAGGAACCAGACAAATCTGCTGAACTCATGTGTTATTTGTGAATTAGTCTGGCGATGCTAGGCAAAAAGCATGATATGTCCCCTTTAATAATGGAAAAACAATTATGCAGTAAAGTAAAATTCGTTTGATACATTTAAATCATTTCCTGCCATACCCAATGCAGTGTGTTGTTTCACAGAACAGCATATAGTATATTAATAAAACAGGTACATGATGTGCCAGCATCTTTTCACAGATAGTTTAAATATTTGGACGTCTATTTTGCCCTTCATCAAGAAGCACCCATTTTACCCACAACTTGACGTTGACTGGCTTACTCTCGAACAGCAGTTTATAAATTCAAACCCCTCAGCAGTTTTGGCCATTTGGCTTTGGGGGGGGGCAGACCAAAGGTGATGGTTATGCTCCTTATGAAAACACACACTTCGCACTGATAATGGAATTTTAAATGGCCTGCTCCTTATTAACTTCTTGGTTTATTAAAAATCAGGCCTGTTTCGCCATCCACAAGGCAAAGCCACCAGTCCGTGTCTCTGTTGCAGATTAATTACTTTTCTAAGGATCAGGAATGAAGAAGGGATAGCAGAAAGAGGAAGAAAGTAAAAAGCCGTCTGCAGTCTAAAATGGCAAGATATATATTTTTCTCCTCTGACGTTAATACATCTTCAATGTGGCTGGCAGGCTCTTATCTGCAGAGCGACTGAGTCACGTCAGACCCTGGTGAATTTTGATGATGACTGCAGGTCACCCAATGAGAATACACAATGAAGAAGGCTCTGGCTGACATTATACTCTAAGGCCCTGTCCTCAGTGACTTAAAGACTGAACTTTTTCCTACTGTTCCCTGTTCCCTTCACCCCACGTTAGAGAGAGTGTGCCTTAGAGGTGACAAGTTATACATTTAAATGTATACATGCAGTTTTGGTAATTGTCAGTGTTATGTTTTTGAAAATAGCCACTGGTAAAATATTCAAAAAGCTAAATATGCAGAAAGAAACTGTGGCAATTGATTTTATATGTAACACTGATATTTTGGATACTGTAAGAACAAAGCCGAGCAGTACCATGACGACTTAAAGAGAAAGGGTAAAACGTGAAATGCTGCGGTTTTGAATTTTTCTGGCTTCCTTAAATAGGAAGGAGGATTCAGAGCCATGCCTCCATTGAGCCTCGGTTGATTGGCATAACATTTGTTCAGCTTTGAACCAAAATGAGACTTTCATTACAAGGAGATCCTCAGTTACGCCTCTGCACGAGAACATCGTCTTCTGATCTGAAAAGTATATTTATATACCGAGTGATGAACAATTCGCAGCTAAACTCTCCGATGTGTCACCCTACCTCTGACATTTCACAAGAAACGGAATACAAGGTCACCATTGTGTTATTTTCACAGTGAATATGAGACAGGTTTTAGCATGAATAGATGATTACGTTATTCAGATATTAGTTTATATATAATAAATCAGGCCCTCAGCTGCCTTCTCCCCTGCTCTTTTAATTTTTTTTTTTTCCTTTCTTTTTTTTTTTTTTTAGGCAAGGCGAGAGTGCCGATGAATAATTGAACAGTCCTGCTGTGGTCCAAATGTCAAAGCAGGGAAAATTGTTTGCGCTGGCTGGTAATTAGAATTTCATTGTTTGTTATGTAGGTTTGAAATTCCTGTCATTCCACATTCCACCTTATCTCGGTGATGGCAGATATCTCCGCGCTTGTCTATCTGGGCAGAAACTAAGGCTTAGATGGAGAGATGGAGTGAAGCACAATTCGCTCATTCAGCATCATCTCCACCACTGGTCCACTGTTTAGGCCTCCACACACACACACACACACACACACAGTCACTGACACAGACAAAGACTTGCTGAGGTAAACTCGTCATACGCTCAAATAGACACAAAATAATGTTCATTTTCTTACATGTACTGTACATAAGCTTAATTGGATTGTACCATTAACTCAATATGGATAGAGATGAGTCCTACTGTATCAGCCTCCTGTGGTTCATATGACTCTTTCACATTGTATAATTTCTTTCATTGTTTTGTTGCTTCATGCTCAGTACTCTCTGTGCTCATGACTGAGGCTGACATTTTGCCTCATTGGGTTTAATGTGTGCGTGTGTGTGTGCTGTAATGTGTGTGCATGCCCACGTGTCTCTGTGTGACTACTGTGTGTGAGTATGTCTATGCTTGTGACAGCTTTGTATTTGCATATGAGCTGTTTTAACGCAGGCAGTGGGTGATGCAGTATGCTGTTCCCTGAGTGCTCTAACTGTCACACACACAGTATTTTAGGGTTGTTGCTCATTTTCTGCCTGTGTCTGTCTTCTCTGTTTACTTCAATATGGTTAATGAAACGACTGCTTGTATTGACACTTCTTTTTGGTTTGATTTTCTTCTTTTTGGCTTCAGCTATATTTTTCTTGGTTCTATTGATTGATTTGTATGAAATGAATTCATTATGAATAGAATCAACAGTGTTTTATCAGGGATCCTTTTTAATGACGATGATCAACGCTATGTCCGGGGCAAACACCAAATTTATATTTTCCTGACCTTGAAAAAAATTGTCTGTCTGACAGGTGGTTTTGCGCCCAGCTAGGCTCACACAGTGCACACGTGGGAGGAGAATTTCATTCAAATGAAACAGCACACATTGAGTTGTTTTTTTTGGTATCATTTTGGTGGAAATTTGGTCTTACGGCTTATCATACAGGAGGCGTCTCATGTGTGTCTGACAGAATAGATACGCCTCTATTTTAATCAATATAGCTGTCAAAATAACCCACACTTGACCCATTTAACAAAAACCCGAAGAGTATTTTTATGTTTCATATCTATTTTCTTCCGTTTTACATGCATAACTACATGGATTGTGCATTGGGCTCTGAGCGCTGCCAAAATACAGGTGACCTACACTCAGTACTGTGCCTGAACGCATCCTGTGTAGACACTGACAGAGGACTGAAGCCACTGCCACTAATGTGCTAATATGCTGGTTTCCCTATAAAGCCTTTGTAGAAAACAATGGACTGATAATAGATGTCTTGGAATCATGTCTATTTCTGGTGGAAAATCATCTGCTGACAATCTAGTGACTCTGTCATAAAGGATAAACTAAATACTGTAGAATATTGTCCAACTACTAAATCTCATCGAAATCATAAAAATGAAAGTGTAATGTGATTACAGCAGGAACATCTGTAGATCATTCTGCATTGATCTATAAATCAATATGGGTGGTTATTACAGTAATTGTTGCCACAGCTGAAATATATTGTATGAAATCCTTCTCTTTACATTAGTCTTCACTATAATACATCGGTTGCTGTGCTTGCATCATTAAAATAGGTCCCTTATTCTGTATAACAAAAAATATCCTCAATAGCAATAATTTATTAGCATACTGTACACTATAACTGCAACTATGGTATGGTGCAACATGACCTGCAGTGGATGAGGAGGAAGATACCTGTGGAAGGTGCAGGAGTACGACACAGCAGTTGAAGACAGGGATTTTCTGTGAATATATGCTGAATATATCCTAGTTACTTGTAAAGCAAACACTATTGCACTTGTCATCATCGACACATCTGAAGTTAAACACATTTCATCAGTTTTGTTTTCCCAGTTTCGTCTAATGTGTCTGTTGGCAGCCACTTGTTATGTGAGAGTTCATGTGAGCACAGCTCCACCCCTCACACAAAGGCTTTATTCAGCTTTTTTGCTGTCTTTTCTCAGCAAGTACCGTGTCTCTCACTCATTCTGACGTTCTTTTGTCAGTTTCTCTCTCTTTATTTATCCCTCTCACCTGCTCCTCTCTCTCAGCCACAAGCCTGTGGTGTCTCTGCTCACACTGTAGCTGTTTTCTTTGTTTTGACTCTTTATTTTCACGTTTTTTTCAAGCCTTTCATTTTTACCGCTGTAAGTGCTTACTGGCAAAATAGGAGCTGTGATGCCATTACCATCCGCTCTTTCTGGAAGTGTGCATTAAATCACAATTCAGTGTTTCACAAAGAGAAATAGCTCAGGTCTGTTTTTCTAACTTAGGGTATGCTGTTTTAGACTGACAGTCGGCACAAAGGGAATTACCAGCACTCATGCAGAAGCTCACATAAAAAAAAAATTTAATACAGCACAAATAAAACGAGCTTAAAGAACTAGCAAAATATGTCAGTCTTTGCTGCTAATCACAGTTATTTTCTAACCCTTTGCCCCCTGCCTGTCACAACTCTTTATCTCTTTGACATTTTGTCTTTTGTTGTTTTCCCCCTTTCCCTCTTTCTCTCTCTGTGTTTGTCTCTCTTGATCTTCCCAGCCCTCCATCTCTCCCACCATCATTCCCTTTTGTTCTCTTTATCAGTGGGAGATGGAGTTAAGTGCAGCTGTAGGCCAAATAGCCCAGTGATTGGCTCTCACTTACTCCTGCCTCCCCAGTGCATTTGAAATCACTGATTGCAGAGAAGCCAGTCTATATCAAAGCCCAGCTATAAAGGAAATGCTTTCAAGGGAAAGTGAGTGAGTGAGTGTGGGGGTTAAGATTTTGTGTATTTTGGCCATGTGTATCTGCACAGCCTACTCTTATGTACTATGTATAGTACCAGTCAAAAATTTGGACACACCTTCCCATTCACTTGAATGAGAAAGTGTGTCCAAATTTTTGACTAGTACTGTAGTTCCAAGTGTCAGAATCACTCTACATTTATTGTACCTCCACCTGCTTTAACAAATGACCCATATATCTAGTTCATATCCTTCAAGCTGAATTAAAAACAGCTTGTCCTTGCAGTTCTGTCTCTTGACCTTCCAGACATAGCTGAGCCTTGATTCCTGACCGATGCCGTTTTCGTCCTGCCCTCCAGATGCCCTGAACACGAGGAACCGTCAGGTGATCTGCACCACCCTGAAAGTCCTGCAGCATCTGGTGATGTCTGGAGACATGGTGGGAGAGGCTCTGGTGCCCTACTACAGACAGATCCTCCCCATTCTCAACATCTTCAAGAACATGAACAGTGAGTCCCAGCCAAATAAACTGTTGATTGTTAATTTATGGACAGATGGTGTATCAGCATGACGTGTCTCTGCTCTTTTGTGGAGCAGTCATTGTGTAAGCTTGTCCCTTTGTGTTATGAATATATATATATATTTTTTATGTGCCAGTACTGCTACTACATCAGTGAATTGGTGATCAGCAAACATTTGCCAGTCTGTGAAAGGTACTGATAGGTGATTATGCCTAGCTTGTAGCCTGTGTTAACGCTGTGGTTAAACCAGTTACCAGTGGCTAAACCAGTGTTCAGGTGATTTCACAGTGCTCAAATTCGACGCAGATGTTAAGCGTTGCTTTTTGTTTCACTGTGAGTCAAAATATAACATCCTGTTTTCTACCTATTCTTTTCTCTGTGGATCCATTGTATGCGCCTGGCCCTGAATCCTTTTTCCTCTTCTTCCTCCCACTTAAACATCCACTTGACAGAGAAGCTCCATTTTTGTCCTTTCTGCTGTCAGTCAGGCTGCATTGTGCGGCGCTGTTGAGGAGGAGACTTTGTCCTTGCTCTCTCTGAAAGCCTCCACCTGGATGACACCAGGACCCAGGGAGATTGGCATCAGATAGGCAGGGCTCTTTGTGTGCTAGTGTCAAAGCACTTAGCATGGTGTGACATGATGTGGGCCCATTGAAGGCTTAGAGGCACAACCAATCCCAAACACAGCTCACCAGACAGTCAGTAGGATGTGAAGAGTGACATTGTGAATCAATCATTTAAACACAGGCTTTAATGGGAAAAAACACAGGGCTTTAGTCTGTTAATCAATATCCAATTTGAATCTCTTGTCTCTTTAATTCGCTTACATAATCTGTTACTATTTGCTGAGGTCTAAAAAAGGAAGGAGAGAGCCCAAAAGAGATAGTGGGGAAAGACAAAGGATGGAAAAGAAAAGCCTGCCTTATTAACGCGTGACCTTATGCAAATCTCCTCTGTAAATTAGCTGTCAAATCAATCCCCTAAACCATTTTGAAGTGTGAGTTTCTCCACCACGGCGCAGGCTCAGCAGTTGGCCGGCGAACCCCACCAGGAATAGTTTATCTCTACCTGGTAGTTACCGTGCCGCCCTGTCTACCTGCCTGCCCGCTTGTCTGTCCTCCTCTGGCAAACATTGATTAAACCTAAGCCAACCTCTCACCTGGCAGACGTTCCCAATATTGACCTCTCCCAGTGAGATCAGTCTGGACCAGAGAGGGGGTCCATATAGCTGCCAAAGCACAGGACGCAATCTGCTAAACAAGGACAGTGCTCCCTGTTTAGCAACTAATAGGTATCCAGTGGAGTTTCTCTCTTTTTAAAGTTTGGTTAGGAGTTGAGGCTGAAACAAAATTACCACACCAGTCAATAGAATAGATAGGAAGAGAGTAAATTAATCTTTTATAGTTGTATTATTTTTTCCCCCATCTCCATCTGGAGCTTTATTGTTAGATGAGCTGTCAATTCATGCCCTGCACCACCCACTCCCTGCTAACACAGAAAGATACGACTTCAAATACAGAGAATAGATGCTTCTCTTTTGGGGACCAAACACTGTGTGAAGCAGAACTCTGTGTTCTTTCTCTCTAATACGCAAATAGTTTAGGGTTGTTGTTCTCTCACACTCTTCCTCTCTCTCTGTGTCTTCCCCCCCCTTTTTATGTGGCTTGTTTGTAGTGATATCAAAGCTTTCATTGAAGCCCATCTATTATCTAATATCGCTTATATACACCTCCAGCTCCATCCCACACTCAGTTGGCTGTCTAAACCAGAGCCAGCGTGCTGCCTCCAGCAGACAGGTACGATCATTGTTTAATACACTCGAAGACACAGAGCAGTGTCTTGTAGTGTGTGGTAACATCTCCCTTCAGCTCTCCCACACTGTAACTCACAGAGCTTGCATGGCATCCCTCTCATCTCCTGAGCCACAATGGGGCCACTGTCTCGTATGTGCCAAGTGTGTGTGTGTATGTGTGTGTGCGTGTCTACATTCGTGTACATCTGTCATGAATAGATCTGTTGTGTCCCATATGCAGCTGTTGGCTCCAGTGTGGATGAAGGCCCCAGCTTTCTGTATCTGTCCCTTTCTGTTCACTGATGTTCTTGTCTGCTAGCCTCGGGCACATAATGCTCAGCGTCTACTAGACGCACACATATACTGTACAGACTGACACACACATACAGTATACTGTACAATCTCACACTGTCCCAGTTATGGTTACACACCGTCCCTGTCTCCCCAGTTGTTGGAGTAGTGAATCAATAGGCTGACAGCCACTGCTGTAGGGTCAGGGCTACAGTTAGATATCACCAGCATCTCATCATGGGACAGATCCCCTAGGCTGTGTTCACACACTCCCACTGTGTCGCTCCCTCTCTGAGACAAGGTTATGACCTGTTAAATTGGTCTGTACACAGCCCTTATCTGTGCCATTTTTTCCAGGGTCAGAGCTGGACCTTAACAGCCATCTCCAAAATGGACCCTCGGGTGTCCTTTCACTCAGACAGAGCACTGGACCTCTGACCAGGAGAACAGACTCATGACCCACAAGCTCAGCCTCTCTGGGGTCCAGGCCTCTAAAGAAAGAACTGCTCTATTGTTGTATGAGAAAAAAATATGCCTGTTTAACTCCAGGCGGGCAGCTGCCATTCTCACCACTAACACAGTAATGTGTCATTTTGAAGTGCACAATAATGAGCAATCACATAGTATCACCGTCCTTGATGTACCCCTTTGTCTCCCAAATCATCTCTCTCTCTTTTGTTTGCTATGTGCCTTTTGCATATCAGCTGTGTTTGTGTATGTTTGTGTGTGTGTGTGTGTGTGTGTGTAGGTGTGAGACAATGTTGAGGATAGTGTAGGAATTCCTCCAATGCGATTTGCACGGTTCTCTTGTTTGCTTGCTGTGATGAATCTTATCCCTAATGAAATGCAACAACGTTCCTTATGAAGGAGAGATGTGCTCCCTCATCCAGAAAATTCTTCCTCTGAGCTCGGAGGAAGGAGGGAAGTCATCTACTGTACGTCATTCGAGTGAGAGAGAAAGTGAGTTTGTGGAGTTTTGTAAAGCGGCAGAGGAAGCTACACACGGGGAGAGAAAATATTCTGCGGCCGTGGATACGGATCGGATCGGTGCCGACACCGACCTTGTTAAGGAGATCGGGTAACGGACAGACATGACCGATCCACATTAAACACAATTTCTTTGTCATTGTTATTATAAAATGCAGTGTTTCTAATACCAATCACATTCATTCAGTCACGACTCACTGCTCGCCTTTTGCTTCCATGTTTGCTTGCATTAATACAGCATGTTACCAATGAGTTCCACGCAGTGAGGTATACAGATTTAAAACACTGGTATCGGATCAGCACTTGGTATCTTGGTATCAGAGCTTAAATTGAAGTATTGGAATTAGTATCAGGGGACAAAAAGCCTGACAGATGCATCTCTAGTCATGTTAGAGGCCAATACTGATCAATACGTGAGAATGATAAAAGTCTGATGACAATATATCAGCTGATAATTTTTTTCTTTTACCGATCTTAAACAAACATTAGATAAATATGTCTTAGTAAAGATATTTTACAGTTGAATAATAAATTGTTATTAAAGATGACAGTAATAAAAGTACATTTTGAACCATAAATATCATTGAAATTTAAATTATTTTGAATAAAAATACAGAAACAAAGTTATATTAAGCTTGAAAAAACATAAGTCAAATATACACCAAATAAAACCAATAAAACATGTATTGCTGCACTTTACTGCTGCCAACATACAATATACTGTGTGTGTTCTAACCTCATGTGGGCCGATAACTTCAGCCTTTCAGTGTGTTGGTCGGATTCTAGTATTCTAAAGTAAATCTTGATCAAGGCAACATTTTTGCCCGCCTATGTGTATCTTACTGTCAGTATACTGTATAAAGACACTTCTCCCTGACCACTCCCTCCACCACACATTTAACCAATACAAGATGAGAATAGCTTGAATCACACAGTGCTACATCGCTGTGTATTGTGTTTACTGGTATGTATTTGCACCTGCATTGTAGCATTGTTGTTGTCCTGATGATTTTCTCCGCTTATCTGTAAGGTGTAGGTCCTTAAACTCCTATTCATCACTGACAAACACTCTCTCACACACGCACACACTAAAGCACACGCGCACATTCGCACACTCATACATACATTGCTCACACACACTGCAGTGATCTGGTTCATTTAGCCTCTTTTATCTTCCTGCTAGGAATGTGGCCAGCTATGATAAGGTCTCACCCACATGCATTACTGGGCCTTGACACACATACACACACACACACACACACACACACACACACACACACACATACATATATATAGAGAGAGAGGTTGTGATAGTGGCTCTCTGTCTTCTTTGCCCAGGCGACTGGTGAGGTTTTTGTGTTGGTGACAGATGCAGTGCTGTGGCTGGCCACTCCGTCTTCCCCTGTAGTGCTTTATCTGTGTATCACATGACACACACATGCACATACACACACACACTCACTGCTCATGTTTGGACGTCTTTATGAAAACGACGGATCAGTTACAGCTCACGCAGGTCGCTGGAACCGAAATAAACAGGAAGAGCTGGCTGACCTCATAACCCCCACCCTGACAGAAGGATGGCGATGGACAGAAACAAAGTGGATGAGGAGATGAGGACATTCCATCATCTGTGGATGGAGATCATGTAACATGTCACACTCATGAACACACACACACACACACACACACACACACACATAGGCAAATCAAATCCAAAGCATTTTTTCACTGACTCATTTTAATCTGACAGAAGGCCAAGCGTATGCCAGCGCTCTCAGCCACCTGTGCTCTTGTCCACAATGCAATGTAATGCTCCAGTTTACTGCCAGAACACAGCACTGTTGCGTATATGGTGTTGAAGTTAATTCCTGGGGATTCCCATTCACAAACATTTGCTTTATTTAATGACCTTTTCCAGCTGCTGTTGTGAAAAATTAATTCACTACCATGCTTTCTCTGTGTACATACCAGCACAACAGAGGGGGCCACACACACACACACACACACACACACACACACATAAACCCGTGGCCCCCATGTAATCCATCATCCCCCACAGACACACAGAGCTCCTTGTCCCTGTAGACAACAGAACACACTCCTCATCCTCAGCCCCCATCTCCTCTTCCACCTAGCCCTCTCCAACAGGAGATATCTATCTATCAAGCAATCACAGCCTGCCAAGACCCCTCCACCATTAAAATACAAGAAGAATGGGAGAAACAGAGAGAGAAAAAGAGAGAGATGGAGGGAAAGATAGCGGGAGTGAGCGAGAGATGAAATCCAGGTAATACCGAGCTCGTCTGTTCTGACCTGCTCCTCTGTTAGCATGCTTCACAGCACATAATGACTTTTTCCTTCTCTCCTGAAGCTCAAGAAAAGACAGTTGAGGAAAATAGTGGAAATATATTTTTATATTAATGCAGTCCCCTCCCCTCCCCCCCCTCCGCCCCACCTCTCCCTATCTCCCACCACTCTATACCCCTTCTGCCTGCGGATATGCACACCTGGCTCTGTTAATTTCTATTGTCAGCAGGTCTGAGGCGGAGCAGCCAATCAGGCGTGAGCGTCAGCCCTTGGGCCTGCAGTCACTCTGCGGCTCCAATTTAAAGGTCAGCTGATAAGCAGCCAGATTCACGCATAATCTGGGCTGCTCTGCAGGCAGACAGCTCAATGAAGGCGCACACACATTCAACAAATACACACATCATACTCTTGGTCTACAATTGACCCTCTTAAACTTTTTACTTTGCAAACTGTGATGGACATTTCTCACTTTTTCTCTTCCAGCTGAACAAAAACATGTTTGTGCCACTAATTTTTCCATCAGGTTAGATAATGTACTTTTGCTAATTGCTTGAGAGTTCAGTAAGAACTTGACTTTGTGTTTGTTGATTTGTTCATTAATTTGTACATAGTGCCTTTTGCAATGCGGAGCACTTAGGGGAATTATGGGATCCACTCTTTAAATGGCACAGAGCCCTGAGGCTGGCACTATTTAAATAGAATTTGGCGTCTTTGCACTGGCAGTTTGCAACTCTAACAAAACATCACTTCGATTGCTGCAGTGTGCGGAGGCTGGCCAGCAGAAATTAAATGGCCTTGATCACGTCCCCCCCCAAGTCCCTACTACTGGTCAACAGTGCTGTCTGACTGCTTTATTTATGGTTATGTTGTTTCCTTAATATGGCATTTTAATTTCACACGCAGACTTTTGCAAATCTGTCAAATTTAATTTTGTGAGGAGTATACTGGAACCTTAGGCAGTAATTTGTGTCTATGAGATCAGACAGGTCCAGGTGCTTAGTTACAAATATACTAGTCTTTCCTTCAGTATTCTTGTTGACAATTCAGTTGGGATGGTCTGCCCCTCTGCTCTCCTGATTGGACTTGAGAGAAAGCTGCTACGACTTAGATTGCTTATCGGCTCAGAGTTGAACTCTTTATCCACCTGACGCTCAGTGCGTGGCAGGTGGATAATAGTGTAAGATGAATGCAAAATGCCTCAAACCAATTGAAAACCACTAAGGAGGACTGTGGGATGCTGTTGAATGCTCCAGAAATAGGTAGTGACTGGACCTGGAGTGAAGAACTTTTGGTCAAATTGGAATTAATTGTAAAAAAATCCATCCAGTGTATTCACTCCCTTAAGTTCCCTGCACAAGAGAAGAATAGAGAAACCCAACATGGGGTCAAACAGCTGATGAGTAGAAGACAAACAAATCCAAACATTCACATGTGCACATCAAAAGTTTTCTTAAACGCTTGATCATCTACGAAAGGCTACTTCAAGAGTCCTCATGTAGTTTACTCAATTCCAAGACCTAAACCTTAGAAATTAATGGGAAACTAAGGTTTTATATTTTAGTGAATGTTGAGCTTTTAGATGTATAGGATCAACTGTAGCACAGAGTTACTTGTAATCTGGAGATCACTATGTATGTATTCTTAGTATGGACCCAGATGTCCTCAATCTCGGCGGGACTCCTCCTTTCATTCCCTCTAATCCAAGAAGCACTCAATTACCTAATTGGATGAGTTATGAGGGTCCTTTCCTACTCTCCATTCCCTCCCATCTCAATGAGATTAACATACTCTGTAATTAATGAATTTGGGGCACTTTGAAACGATTCGCAGGATTGTCCAGACTCCGGGGGCCTGACATGTGTAACACAATTATCGAGTTGTTGAAATTAGACAATAGAGTGAGATGAATAGAGTGAAAATTAGCTGTGTTTGCTAAAGACAGGTGATCATTCCAGCCTGAACATGGATCAGGTTGATGGGGCCGTTATGTTGTTATGCCCCTTCATTGTATGTGTGTATGTGTGTGTGTGTGTGTGTGTTGATGGTAGTGGGGTTGGGGGGTAGTCAGCCATGTGATCACCAATGTGTGTGATGTTTTTTCAGCGTAGCTTTGTGTGCATGCTTGTCTTTGAGTCTGTGTCCTTCTGTGTGTCTTTGTGTGTGTCATGACTTACTAATAGCGAGCGGGTAGTTCTCCTGCAGCCTCTCACCACATCATTGTGTTTGACATCTCCGCGGGCAGCCAGCAACAGAACGCTGGTGAGTGTGCAGACATTTGTCCAGCCCGCTTTGGATCAGCATTCGCACCCTGCGCCAGGTTCCCTGTCAGCTCTCATAAACAGCCACACCTTCACAAACTGGCCCGCCGCTTGAAAGTGAAAAAAGGCACAATTTTGCAAAACAAGTAACAAATAGAATTTCAACAGTGTCCCCGACTTATTGTTCTAGACAAGGACACAAATAGTAAACAATAAGACTAAAATAGATTTTTATCACCAGTGTCAGGATACAGTCCTACATACACTGCATGACACATGTGGGCTTTTGAGTACTTTACAGAAAAGTAAAATAATGCCTTAGCATAATGTAATCTTTTGAGGATGACACTTTCATAAACTACTGAACTACTTATTATAAAAATGTATGTATTTTAGTATGCTGTGTGGTGCTTTAATGAGAATAGGGAGTTCTCCAGACACGATTTTGGACTCAAAAATGCATTTATTACAAAAGAGAAGTGGCCAGTTTTCTATATTCTTGGTCATTGTTTAGGAATTACTAACATTAAGACTGTGTAAATATTTATGTGAACATTTCAGTTGTGGATAATGGATAGGATACTAAAATCATTATCAAGAAAGTCAGGGTAAGGCTTAGGTGTGGAAGTGACAGCAATGTCAGTCTGCATGCCTCCACAACCTGCCATCTTTGGGGTCTGTCTCCTGTCTGTCTGTGCCTTTAGAGACCACTCCACTTCACATTACTGCCCCTGTCCCAGCACTCCTTCTCAGCACGTTTCCCCCCGACAGAGGTAACCTTATCTCCTCCATTCTCATACTGGCATGTCAGCATGCGCCAGTCACAGTTAGAGATAGTTCTCACTATCTCTAATGGATGTAATTGAAGCCGATTCTAACATTCTAATGCACAGTGTTTCTCAAGACCCCCCCCAAACCCCCTCACAACATTCCCCCCCTAACATACACAGATCCCCATAAGGTTGTCCCTGCCAACTCTTGTCCCCAGTCCAGACAATAGTTTTTTGCTGGCTCACAACTCTGATGTTTCCATCTGGCTCCATGGCTCATATTCCCCTAGCCATCACAAAATATGAGTATATAGTATTGTATATGCAAAGTTTAGCACAAAATGTGATATCCATTATTTAAATCAAAATGATTGCTGCCATTAGACTAAAATTAATTAGTGGCTGCTGTTTAAGTTACAGTTTCCCCATCATTCATTGAGTCCAAAGACAAAAATAATCGCTCTTTTCAATTAAGGGACCTTTTTTTCATAAACGAGTCACAATATTGCCCATTGTTGTGTTCAACAGGCAAACGATAAAAAGAAAAACTATACCACTATACTACTAGTTGTATTTATAGGTACTTATTTATTCGTCACATTCATACTTATTCATCCCTATAATGTTTTACATGCATTAACAATTTGCGGGGCCTCTGTTAGACATATAGGCTAATGATACATCTAATATCCAGGTCAGCAACATGGATCAGCAGTTACTGTTTTCGAAGCAGGACCGCAGAGCAAAATAATTATGGGAAAAGAAGGGTCAGACAAAATTGCTGAAATGCATGTGTGGGCACATTCAACCGCAAGAGTATTACAGAGAATTACAGAGAATTCTTTTTGTTATTGCTATTATTATCCCTTCTCTTTTAAAACTTAATTAACCAATAAAATAATACCACTTGGCTTATTTGACTTTGGCTCTTTTTTCACCTAGGATAGTACCTGAGGAGTGTAACACCCACTGCATCTTGTCATAAAGTAACAGGCTGGTGTTATTGTGCATATGTGCGTGTGTGTGTCTTATTTGGTGCATTAACACTATGAAAGTCAATCTACTGAAGCAGATGTTAGCTTATTATGTTCGACCACCCAGGACCCTGTTAGGAGAAGGACTAGGGTCATAGGTAATAAAGGATTGCATGTCAGTCAACCAATCAGACAGTCAGTCAGAGGTCCACAGGGTCCTTCAGGAAGAGCTTTTATCCAAAGCGATTTACAATTTAGCCTCTCATTCACCCCCTTACACAGCAACGGCAGTGAGCTACCATGCCGTGCAAGGCACTGGCCCAAACATTGGGAGAAATTTGGGGGTTCAGTGTCTTGCCCAAGGACACTTAAACGTGTGGACAGGAGGAGCCAGGGATTCGACAGCCAACCCTGCTCTATCTCTTGAGCTACAGCTGCCCACAGGTCAGCAGTATTTACCTCCAGATAAACATCCCCAATTTTCTCTGTCTCCTATTCACTACAATAAAACAACATATTGTTCCCCCTCTCTTCTCCTCACATGATGACATGAAGCATATTTTACAGTCAATTGTGCCCTACGGCTTTGGCTCCCTATCACAAAAAATGTCAGCACTGCATAGAAATTTGTTTCTATATTTAAAGTTGTCATCCTTCTGATTTTTATATTAAAATTGCCATACTTGACACTTTTTTTCACTGGCAACTTTTGTAGCAATACCTATTCAATGAATAACTATGGCTGAAAGCACATTGGGTGTTTTTATACTGTGGACATGAAACATGAATCCCTATTTTTCCATTAACCACCTGCTCCTAAAGGTATGTCTCTTGGCCACTTAATGGCCACTTTGAGTGTTATTCTCTATAAAAACTCCATTCAACTAAACTGCAATTGCAACTGAAGCCAGAACCTTCAAGCTTTACATATATATATTGACACATTAAAAAAAAAAAACTCAATAAGAGACAAGTCATCTGTAAAGGACAGTTGAGACACAAACTTCAAACTTCCACATCAGAGCCAAACTCTCCACTCAAAACCATGTAACCTTACATCTAAAACGAACTTTGCATTCAGACATCACAGAAAAGCCATCAAATACAATACAAAACATGTATATATTTTCAGAATGATTAATTCCTCAATGTACTGTAGTAATATGAACTGAAACTGAGTGAAAAAGTAAATGCACTGTAAAAATATGCAACTGATAAAGAAAGTAGAATACAGTAAAGTAATTTCTATGTATTTACAATATAAACCAATGAAAAAAAAACACTTTGTACATAAAGAAAGAAATCACACTTATCCTGCCTCAGGTCTTTGTGGATCCATTGTTCCAAAACAAGTGAACTGACCCATGGCTCATTCATATTTCTATCCTGAGGTTCTGATTGGTGTGTGAACAACTTTGACTCTTAGTGTTTCCACCTGGAGAATTGTGTGTTAATTGGGTTCCAGCTGTGATAACTTGAGTTAATGATATTGAATGCCAGTGCTCTCTAAATGAGCACATGAGTAAAAACAGGGGAATAGTGTTTATAGTTTTGGAAAATGGGTCTGTCTTTTGGTAGATGGCGTCATGGTTTGGGATGTTAAGTTAATAGGCCCAGTTATAGTGTGTAAGCAACTGAGAAAAACTTTAAGACCAAAACAAATGCAGCTTGCGAATGTGTTTGCATGCAAGCTGCCAGCTAACAGTGTGCTCAGAAATTAATGGAGTCACTTGCAATTTTTATCTGCAAAGAATGTGCTTCAAGCATTTACGCTTTTCAGCACTGCAACATTGCTAACGGTTAAAATTCATTTAATAAAGAAAATATTAATATTTAAATAGGCTTCGGGCAATGCACAGTATTATAATTTAGAATGCACATTGTACATTGTTTGCATAATTAATTCATTGCAGCTTCATCTGTAAATAATATTGGTACCAAACCATTTGCCCAGGCACAGAAGACCACTATCAGTACCTACAATATGTGTGTGTGTGTGCGTGTGTGTATGTGTGTGTGTGTGTGTGTGTGTGTGTGTGTGTGCGTGTGTGTGTGTGTGTGTCTCTGTTGCAGGCCTCACAGTCACTACTGCTCAAACACTGAGAAAATTTCCACAGTACTGTCTTATTTACTCTCTGGATCGGTTCTGTCACACAGGCATGCAGACAGGGGTACACATACACACACACACACACACACACACATGCCATCCATGCCCTTCAAAGTCAGTAGAGAGGATATAAACATCAATATGTCCGCTTCACACAACCATGTAGAATGTTGAGTATGCCTGCTATGATCTCCCTCAGATCATATTCTATAGGTTGTTTTCTTGGTGTCTCTCGAAAGGCTCTCGTTTTGCTCATGACCTCAAAACTTAGAGCATAACATGCTATGGTGCATTAGGACTGCAGCTGAACTGTGATAAATGCCAGTTTGTGTCAAGATAGCGTATTTGAAGATATTTGTCAGTAATTCTTAAATGTGGAAAGAAGGAAATCAAAGCAGTCCTTTTTGAAATCTGTTGCAAACATTCTAACTGTAACAGGAATGTCTAAATCACAAGCTGCAATATGGCATGAAAGTCAGCACTCTTACTGGATAAATACCACTGTCAACAATGATTGTTAAACATGAAATGTTCCTTTTCATTTAATTGT
Source organism: Thunnus maccoyii (assembly GCF_910596095.1). NCBI lineage: Eukaryota > Metazoa > Chordata > Actinopteri > Scombriformes > Scombridae > Thunnus > Thunnus maccoyii. Next base: position 13,452,263 of record NC_056548.1, read on the forward strand.
GTGTGTCTGTTTCCAACAGAGGATGGTGTTGATATCACAGATCACAAATACAAGAAAACAAATGTTTTATGATAGGATAAACAAACCATTGTAGGGTCAAGGATGTTGAGAGCCGTCTGTGGTGGTTTATACATATCCACAGTTTCCAATTCTTCCTTGTTATTTCTGTGTTTTTGATAACAGCACAAGGCAGACCCCTCATGCTACATCCTGCTATAATTAACTCTATCCAACCTCTAATACCAACCAAGGTTTTTACATTATCTTTTCCTTCCTGTTTGCTTCCACTCTTCCTACTTTTTCTCTTTCCCTCGCTGCCCCTCTTTTATTCTCTCTCAAATAACTGGAGCCATGCCTGGTTTTCACTTTTTGTTCAGTGTAGCCTATGTGCTAAAAGCCTTGCCCTTTTTGTTCTCCACTGCGGGCCACCCATAATGCTGTTCTAGTCTCGACCTCAGCTACATGAATAATTTACCTGGCTCACTGTGGCAACTCTTGTAACATCCCAACCTCCCATCCCCACTGGACACCTGGGACACTTTACACACCCCTGAAGGAGACGCACCCATGATTTTCCCCCTTCTCACCTCAGCTCAGCTCCTCTCCACCACCTTCTCCCATCAAATATTTAGTCAGTGTAGATGGAGAAGGCACACATCCCTGGCTCCCCCATGGCTTCCACTCACTGTCTCATCTCATCTTTTTCCCTCATACGCTACATGTCCTGCTGTTCTTCTCAACTCTCTTTACGCACAGAGGCAACAGGGAGACTGAATGAGGCGATGAGCGCCTGAAACATTTAGGTTTCTGCCCCTTCTGAGTGGCCTTGTCAAACATGATGAAATCTCAGCTCTGTGCTGGGGAGAGAGCTGCAATCTTGGCCTGCCACTGTCTAGCGTAAAATCTGTCCTAGATAGATGCTTTGTGGATCAGAATGCTTAGATACCAGTCTTACCTTTTTCCTTTTATTGTTTGTAACAGTACATGGCCAGCAGTCACATCTTCCCTCAGGTGGTGGACCAACACAAGCCACATATTTTCCCTGCCTTTTCTCTCTGAAAGAAACACAAAGCCTGAAATATGAGACACTCTTTCTTTGAGTGTTTTGTGTGTATCAGAGTTCTGTTGGCGGTCGATATGCTTGTCACTCAAGATGATGTGTAGGGTGATCGCGAGTGTGTGTCTGTGTGTGTATGTTGTCCAGTAAGATTGGTATATCCATGTTCACACCTTGAAGGCCCTGAAAACCTATTTTCTTGACCAGCTTCTTACTGTGAGAGACGGGATCCTATATGAACACACTATTTTCTGCCGAGCACAGTTTTGATTTGTGCTCTTTTGTATTTGTTCCTCCAACTGGTTTGAAGTGGCTCAGTGGGAAAAGGTGATGTCACATACTTCTTTGCACCAATCCAGATTTCGAAATATTTAAATCAAAACAGTCCGATGAAGCAGATAATCTGAGTATTTTTGTGTTTTTTTCCAGATTTTAATTTTTTATTGTGGCATATGTATTTGTGAATATTTAATGTTATAGAAATACTTAAGACTTGAAACCACATGTTCAGTGGTTTTACGTATGTGTCTGTGGTGGCGTGTGCAGGTATACAAGCTCAGAATTCAAGCTCGAGTTCGGAGTATTTGTGTTGCTTCCCTGCGGGGTCACAGTCTCCCTTGTGTCTTTGTCATCACAGCTTTTGTTCCCGACAGGCCTGCTATTCTGGGCAGAGAAAGGTCATTCTCCCCTGAGATACTGGCACCTTAAGGATGCTTAGATCATAACCACACGCGGTCCCCCTGTAGCGTGAGGCAAAATGTGCTGTTGTTAATTTGTAGCAGTCTGTTTATATGCTTATGTAAGTGTTTAAAGAGAGATCCAGATTCCTGTATCCATTTAGGATCAGCTCCAATGCATGTTAGGCTACATCTTAGCAATGTCTCTTATATGAATTTTTATATAATAACATATATATTGGTTTGTGGACTCCCGTTTTGAAGCCTTGAATTTGGCATTTTGACCTTCACCATCTTGGATTTTTGGAGCCAGAAATGACCATATTTGGACAAAAGGGTAGAGCTGACCCTAACGCTAATTGCTAGCTGCTAGCTGCTAGATTGGTTAGCATGGTGCATTTACAGTCTATGGTTAACTGTGATAATGCTAAAGCTAATGATAATTTTGGCTAGTGAAAAACAGGCTTAAAACAAAATGGAAATATAAAAAAACAGAACAGCTGACTCCTTAGAGGGTCTTTTAGTACAACCGACGTATGTAACCAATGTTGTCGCCATGGTAGCGACTTGTCAATCGCAGGGTAGCCACACCCTAAAGCTTTCCCTGGTTTATTGTCTATTTTATTCTAAATGGGACCATAATTATAAAATGAACATCATGCTGTATTGAAGCAGACTTGAAACTAGTGATTGAGTCCATAAGTGCATTGGGAAAGTGTTTACTGAGGTAATAAATCAAGTTAGTAGTAGGGTCATTTTCAACTTCTATACAATCAGACTACTTTTTGTAACCAGTGGAGTGGCCCCCTGCTGGCCATTAGAGAGAATGCAGGTTTAAGGTACTTCCGCATTGGCTTCACCTTTCAGACCCAGAGCCTGCTGCTTGGTACTGAGGTATGTGACAGTTGAAGTAGGGTCACTTGCTCCCCTCTCTATTTTTGTCTCTGTGTTCTATGACATATGACGACAAGCTGGTGGGCAGTTCATGGAAAATTGACCCGTGCGTCATAACATCCCTGCCCTTAAACCTTCACATATGATGAAGTGACCCTGTATTCTTGCGTGAGGCCGCCCCCTCACTGGAAAAGACAGAAAAGGGGGCTTTTGTCACCTGTTTCCATATGTGTGGAGAGACGGAGCGAACAGCTGCTTTGGAGAGATTGGGAAACAGCTACAAGGATACACACCTACAGCTTGAGGAGCGAATTAGAGAGGAAACCATATGTTGCTGAAGGTTATGTGAGACCATGCAACTTGGAGTTCAACTCTCTTGACTCCAAGAAAGACGCTTTCAACTTGAGAATGGTAGTTTAGCCGCTGATAAAAGCAAGCTGCAGAGCATTGATTGGAGCATTTAAGAGTGTGTGTCACCTTTACTTGAGAGTCTCCTGATGTTTTCAAACCAGCACCCCATCAAAAAGCTGATGCGCATATTGATTAGGCCCTACCCAGAAATACTTCAAAAGTCCTCACCAACAGGACATCTATGAATGGTTGTAGGGGTATAAATGAGTAATGGTGTTGCAAAAGCTATAAATGATTGGCATTGAGCTGCCCGCTAGCAAATTATGCTATTCTCTCTCTATGTTTGTGAGTTTTTGTTTTTTCGTGTGTGCAAACAGAGATTTGGTTTCCCATATGGGTGTGTGTGTGTGTTTATACTACCCAGAGCAGCAGTCACCGCAGGGTGGGCTTTTATTAAAGAGTTGTAATGAGTGAGAGCCATCATGAGCCAGCTCGCCTATTGATTACCTATAAAGAGCACTCAGTGGAGACGAGCTGTGATCCATAGATAATGCTTTGCACAGGGAGGCTCAGCTTAGCCTGGTTCCAAACCTCTGAATCGCCACCCACATCTCAAATTTTGTCGAGCAATTCAAATAGATCTGGTGTCGCTTTGGCAAATGGCTGTATTCCAGGATGGAGAGACATCTGAGCCAGTCATTGCCTTTGAGGATGGGTCTAAACAGTGATGCAGTGGTGACTTTACCAAGCTGTGTCAGATCGGGACTTAAACATAGCTATGATCAGCAGATTAATATTTTTAAGACAGGCCAAACACTTAAACAGGGGAATCTTCAGTATTGCTTAAGTAATAAAGGCTAACTGTACACTGGCTAACACAGTCTCAGTTCTGAATGAAAGGGACGTCAAAGCAGCCAGACATGTCTTTCACTAGTGTCGATTCAGAGCAAAATCAAATCCACCCACAGAAAACGGCTAACAAGAAGGCAATCAGACAGAATAATGGAAGGGTAACGAAATGGCCTTTCAATCTGAACATCAGCCTGAGCTCACCTGCCACACCAATGAGACCTCAGCAGTGCAGCACCAAAGGTATCTGCACACTTCTGCATAGCAACAACAATGCAACACACAAAAAGCGTGTTGAGATCCATACACACACAGGTCTGAGAACAACACACAGAATACATACAGTATATCACTTGTGTAAATGAAAAGGTTACGTGATACTTTAAAGCTACTGTACTAATGCATTATGAGACCTACCTGTAACAAACAGATGTCTAGTTTGTCACCCTGTGGCATTTAACTGCTCTGTTCATAATATTGCTCTAAGCTTCGTCTTTCAGTAGCATTTTGTTTTTCCGTATTTGTGGAAAGTTAATTGAAAGTGTAACCAAGCCAAGAAGGACATGATCAATCTGGGGATGATTATTAAGAAAGCCACCTCGTTATCTTTCTGCACAATAAGAGAGCCGTTGCAAACGTTCACAGCATTTCAGACCATTCGTGTTATATCATACTAACTGAGTCCATTTTAGAATTAAATTCTTACAGTACTGTACCTCACAAAATGTCTATAACCAGTAGAGGTAAAAGTGTTCTTTTGTTAATGAAATCCTGCCTGACCTGGCTGTCTTCCTTGTGGAAGCACTGATGTTTGTTTGTACTGCTTTCTATTGTAGGTCTGTTTTCCCTTTTTGATTTCTAATGATTTCTGCTAAAGGAATAGTTTGATATGTTGGGATTTACTGTACACTCATTCGCTTACTTGCCACAAATTAGATGAAAAGATTGATATCACTCTCATGTCTGTACGGTAAATATGATGCTACTGCCAGCAGCTGGTTAGCTAAGCTTAGAATAAAGACAGGGGGAAACAGTTAGCTTGGCTCTGTCCAGAAGTAACAAAATCTACCTACTAGCACCTACAAAGCTCACTTATTAGCATGTTATTTCTTGTTTAATTAATCCGTGAAAAAAATGTGTAAAAGTGACAAATTGTGGCTTTACACAGAGTTATTTGCTGGCCTGTTTTTTGGACGGATAGTCCAAAAAGTCACTGCAGCTCACCAAGAAATAGTCTGGAAAACACACTTCAGATTTTGTACAGATTAAACAAACAACATTTAACGTGTTAATTAATGAGCTTCAGTAATGCTGATAGACGGATGTTGTTACCTGAGTGTGGTACCAATCTTCTCAACAAACTCTTGGTAAGCAAACAAGGATATTTCCCAAAATATTGAACTATTCTTTTAAAAGGTGTAATAGTATTATTACTGTTACTTGGAGTATAATGAGTTGATATACTGTATATTTGGTACTGTAATACATGTGTGGTCCAGCATACTAATTTCACAAAGCTAATCCACAAATTTCTCAACTCAAATTTTTCACTCAGGTTGTATACAAGCTCAGTGATACACTGATAGCGCCTAACATGTATCATTCCCTTTTTGCTACCAACTGCACTATATTTTTGCAATTTTTATTTAAATGTTAAAACTCCAAGTGTAAATTGTATATACTTTAGTACCTACTTGAAAAATGTGGTGTCTATAGCATGTTAATGTTACTAGTTTATTCTAAAATCATACAATGCAATGCTTTGCCTTTGATAAATGGATAAATTGCAGTTATGCAACAATAGACCTGTAAGGTATGGTTCAACATAATAATTATTCCTTCAAATCTCAAATCACTATGCACTATAGAGTAAACTTTTGAGTGTTTATAATATAACAATAAATGAGTAAACAAGGGAATGATATTGGACACAGCCCTAATCTAAACTGGCAAGGCTCAATAGACATCATCTTGGAATGACTGCAGCTTCAGCTGAAATCTAAACATACTTTGTCTTGTGGATATTATCTAAACCACGCCTCACAGCTGACTGGCTGCCAGTCTCCATCAGCTGTTGACCAATATAATCCAAATTATTATTGTAGCAAAACCTTATCTTACAAGACTAATAAATTACAATAAGATTGCAATGTTGCATCAAGGCCAGTTTAGCTAGACCTCAAAATGGTTCTGGTTATTGAACTAGACTTTCTAGCAAGATTAAAGCTAATGGTCTATAAAAAAATCAGATGGAGGTTAAAAGTCTAATCAGAAAATGTCATCATGTAAAAATGAGACAGTGTTTGTGTTGCTTTATTGGTTTCCATATACTGTATGTCACTTAAACAAGGGCGTGAAACATGACATGAGATTTGAAGCACCAGACATTTTGCCTACCTAATATGCAGTAACATGGCTAACATGAATTTTGCACACTAAATTACCTCTTACAGAGTGAATTCTATGAACGACGTCACGTTGATTTACAGTGGTATTGAATCTACTACGCTAGCCCGTAGATCATGCAGGGGTTGGAAAAGCACTGCAGCAGCACTAGGAATGGACAGAAAACATATGCTATGTTTAAGTACATCCAGATACACAGGTCCCCCTGAGGCTGGGGAGCGGGTGGTGAGATTGAGGACTCACCCCATCACTAGTGATCTGTGCAGTTTGACACACAAGTCAACGCCCCCTTGACAAAACACACAAGTGCACAGTATCGTAACAACACACACACACATACACGCCTCAGACAGTTCATTTCAATGCAAATAAGTGTTCGCCCCTCTTCTGGGAGGAGAGCTTGGCAGACTGCATTTTCTCTTCTCTATCATGTGGAGGATCTAGATTGTATAGTGAGCTCTCGGGCAGAACCAAGCCGCCTTGAGTACATACATTGCATTGCTTGCTTGAACTGATTTATTGAGTTTTATGTTAAGTACCAGGCAGTTTTTATTCTGGCTTGTTGCACTGTATTCATGCAGGAAGATGCAGTCATGCTCATAGTGAATGATGTGTATTTACATTGTCTTAAATATATTGTGTGGTTTAATTGTTTAGCGTCACAGACTTGCGTTATTGTTGTGCTGATATATGGTCCACTCTATACTGTATGCCTGCAGCATTACAGATGAGACTAGCTTCTTCCGCCCTCCCAACGGGCTTTTGTCCTCCAAAGAATGGAGGCTCCTCACTTCATCGGATAGATTACAGCCAATTAAATGTGTCCGTTATCACCCATTAATTACCGCCACCCCTTCTGCTAGAAATAGGCCTGACCAAGCAACGGCCGTGGACGTGAAATTGACCCAAATACATCAAGATGAGTTTCCATTTTTTACCTCTTTAATCAGCTCTCATCAACAGAGGCCTGTCATTGAACCGAGTCATCTTTCACCATGATTCCCAAGGATATGTGTGTTGCTGGGTTAGCATGCATGAGTACAGTATGTTGTGTTTGTATAAATAGACGTATATATGTGTAAGTAACTGCACATGGATGCATATACGTGTTTGTATGTGAAAGTATGGGTGTGCGTGTGCATTCGTGTGTCTATACCTACGTGTACTTGTAGTTTTTTTGCGTGTGCTGCTGCATGTGGATGTGCTGTGTGCATGTGCTGGGTTATTTGAGGTCAGAGCTGATGGAGTGGGCTCCCTGAGAGACAGGCAGCAGCCCTGAAGGATTGACACTCTGTGACACCTCTCTCCACCAGCCTGATTAGTCACCTCTTTGATGTAGCAGCCTATATTAAGGCTCTTATGTGGAAGACGGCTTGACACTTGCCGGCTGAATAGGGCTGATTGAGACAAATACAAAATCTCAAGCTGTATGAACAACATAATACTGAAACACATTCTCACATCAGTGGGCCAAGTTGTGCTTTCTTCCAACTACTTTGCTTTTTGGACGTTGTGCAGATGTGCGTGCACATGTGTGAGCACCTGTCTTGCAGTTCAGTGTCCTGCTTTCTCAGTCTGCATTTTGGGAGTGCTGCACACTGGGCAGTGTTGCAGAATGAGAGGAATTTCAGGAAATGTTAGCCAGATCAGATTTCCTCCCTGTCTACCTCTTTCTCTACCTCTCTCTTTCTTTTGCTTTTGTACTTTCTTCTTCTTTACTAGCTCAAGGGAGTCGACAGCTGCCCCTTAACACAGAAATCAGGCATTAGAGGAACAGCCTGACAATTAGTCTGCTATAGCCTCACTGGGACAGGATCAGAGTAACACGATGGACAGAGAGCAAGAAAGAGAAGGAGTGAGAGATTCAAAATGTATTCCTGCCCAGGGTAATTTTGAAGAAACACATTTAGGGTTTCACATTTTTCACTCAGAGGTGCGTTTTCAAGATCTTGGAATTGCCTGGTCAAATCTGAAAGTGGCACAGTGAAAGGGAATGTATTAGTAGTTCCACTCCTGTTTAATGACCTTACTGCAAACCATGCCACGTCTCCTTTTTTGGAGCAGTATGCATTCCAGAAGAGTAGAGGGTTATATAAAATTGGATGATGCGACACAGCAAATATAATAACTTCCTTCATTTTTGATTCTTTGGTCCCTCAAAATTCAAGGTGTATTGTTATGAAATTTGGTTTGGCTATGCAAGATTCACGGAGGATGATTCCTTATGATTTTTAGTGACCACTGATCTTTGGTCTGATGCCACTATCAGACATTTCATGTTTTAAAAATGTCAAGACATATCAAAAGGCACAGGGTAGATACTCAAGAAACTTTCTTATTCCATTAATGGTGTAAAGAGGATAAACTAATTTGATTTTATTGACTCCATGGCCTTTCCTTTAGTACCATCCTTAGGACAAAGTTTTTGCACAATTGTAGGTAAGGTTCCAAGAATAGCAAAAGCATAATTTCTGCCAAAGACTCTCACCCATTGCAACGACAATACATGTGAGCACATGTATATTAAATAAGTAAATACAGCAATATAGAGTATTTTAGGCAAAGTAGGCAATTAAAACAACAAATAAGGTATTGTATGAAATATTTGTATAGATATTGTATCCATATGTAGGAAAAATTGTAATTCTATCTATGTGGGGCTGGTTAACACATAGTTGAAGAACGCAGGCATACAGTGAGCTCTTTTCTTTACACACTGAAAAAGATGCACCTCACTATGAAAGATGTATTTGTTGACATATAGAGTTTAAGAGGAGAGAAGAGGGAGAGATAAGGTAAGTGATAAAGTGAAAAAGAGGAAAAAAGTTTTAACCTGCTGCGTTAGTTAGGAAAAAAAACAAAACTTCTGTCTGTGTGTGTGTGTGTGTGTGTCTGTGTGCCTGTGTGTGGGTGCATGCGCATGCTTCCAAACTTCCTTGCAGCTCTTTTAGTTCCACGCTTGTAGAAAACATTTTACCAGATCAAAGCGTTTAACACTCTCAAGGCCTGGGCACCAGCCAGCTTCCTCCCTACCCGTTCCTCCGCACAGCCATACGAGCATGCACACTAGTTTATCCATCCTTTACCCGCCACATCTTCAGGGATTTCACAACACTGAAGTCACCCCAAACATTCCACCTGGTGTGGACTGCCATCAGGTTCTGAGATAAGCCGAACGTAGTCGAAGCCCCTCAGCTCTCGTCTCCTGAGCGGCAGCCACAGTGGCAGAGTGGTATCAGCTCGACCACACAGCAGCCACGCTCCCTCCCTATCTCTCTTACCCTCCCCCCCAGGTGCTCTTTGACAGAAATAATTGAGGTAGGGAGGTGGTGGGAGGTTAATGAAGCACTCCCAACACACGTCTGACCTTTCCCCAGCCCCTGCGCAAATCATCGCAGCACAGTTTTTTGGACATTTTTAAATGAAAGCCTTTAAATAATTTATCTAACTATAGTTCCCGGAAGGCCCTTCATTAGAGATTGGCCGTGACATTTCCCTCCTCCCCCCAGCCTCTCATACTTACCGCCTCACATCCAGTCCAAGAATATCACTGTCGATTTCTCTCGCCTTTGTCTCTCTTCTGCTGTCATGTCTGTCTTGGTTTCTCTGTCTCTGTCTCACTGTCTCTCTCTCTCTACTTCCACTCTCTCTCTCTCTCTCTCTCTCCCTGCCATTAGATTGAGATCTGTGGTGTGTTCCACACATGGCTGTGAAATGACAGACGGGCGTCAGGACAGGAGATGTGATTTTGCCGAGGCGGAATGGAAATCGAGCTTATTTAATCTTTAAACGTGTTGCAGGCTAAATGACAGTCAAATGGATTGCAGTGGGGAAGCAGCAGGAAACACAAAAACTGATTAATCATCTGCTCGGTTACTAAACTGTACATTGGCAACGAGCAAATCAACAAGTTCTCTCCTGTTTCATTACCTCTGTGTCATTTGAGTCCTAATCAGAATGAAAAATGGTACCATGTTGTGGTGGTAAGACTGAGAAGCTAGCTTTCTGTTAGCATCAAGACAGACTCAACCTTTATGCCTCTCTGTTACTTTACTTTATCTCCACAGGAGCCAGGATGCAAAATATTGACTTCTGTTTCATGCCTGCTTGATTGTGAATGATGAATAATGAAGACAGATTTGTACAGTATTAGACAAGCTTGTATGGGGATGGGTGACAAGACAGGTTCAATTACCAGTTCACTAACACAGGGAGGAAATCAAAGCTTTTCTTTGACAAAAATCAGTGCTAACAGATGGACATATGAGTGTGCATGTGCAGACATCAATCAAACACAACACAACAAAATCACCCCGTCAGTCTGGTGCATAGGTGTGAAAGACAGAACAAACTAGATCACGTATATAAAGGGAAGAGTGCTGTCATTTCATCCAAAATGCAATTCATCAGGCTGATGAAATCAAGAAAAATGAGACGAGACAACCGTCCCAGTTATACAATATTGATATTAGCCTTAAAGTTATCAGATACAATGTGTGAGGCACTACAGAAACACAGCCTTCCCAGGGGAAGAGCAGCAGTAAGGCAATATTCACTTGTCTCCAACACTCATAACTTGTACAGCTTCTGTGCAGCTGTAGGGAGTCTCCAAAAATTCTGGCAAGTCAGTTTAGCAGACTTCAAATGTGATTTAACCTCTTCTGTACGGTGGCTGGGAGAACTCAGTGCACTACAACTTGAGAAAAGAACAAGCGAATGGGTGAAATATATTCAACAATCCGACAACCAAAACACTGCAGAAAAAAAAGCATATTGAAAAACACATTTATCAGTTTGACAACAACATATGGAAATGCAAACACTGAATCATTTCATCCTCCCCAGTTTAAGAGATGTATTCATCCGACAAGAACAGGTAGAAAGATTAGTTTGGCATTATTATTTATTATTTCAAATTAAAACAGTATAATAAAAAAATATACAATTTTACATGCGAATTCCTGTTGAGAGGGGGCATTAGTTAGGATTGTTTTGTCCTAACCAAGCTGTAGTGAGTGATGTGTTCATAAAAGTCATTTTCAGTCAACATGAAGCTGCGGTAGTGGTTGCTAGGAGCAGTTTGAGTAACAATTTTAAGGAAGATTGAAGAAATACGTTGAATTATTTCTGTAAATCGACTTACAACAACCTGTACAGCTGTGTCGATGTCATTCACACAATTTTTCCGTCGCTATTTTTCACAGAGGTAACTAGCTAGCTATGAACAAAGATGACATCAACGTTCTTGATCCTGCTTACAAAGCTCTGATTGGTCGATTGTTTTTCATACACAGCTGTTTCCTCTGGAATAAATCAATGGCGCCTATATGAACCACTGCTGAACTGGTCTGGAACTAGGCTGGCACATACCAGTCATACCAGTCAAAAGTTTTGGTGTGTATATTATATACTGTATATTAAACTAAACGGCATCCTCAAGAGTTATATTCGATTAGAGATACTTTCTCAAAAGAAATACATACATATATGGTTTTCATTTGATTTTGGCCAGAAGAGGTAACTTTTTCCTGTTGGTTATCTTGACTGACAAGTGAATTTTCATTGGAGTGGCACTCTGACCTGTGGTTCTGTCAGCCAATATACTTTTGAAAGAACTCTTCTTGGCGCTTCATTTCAGGTCTGTAAAACTGTCATCAGAACTCTTCTTGAATCACACAACAAAGCGATAAAATTAATTTGCCGACTTTTCTGCTAGCTCATACCTGCCACTAACTCTGACTTCAAATGTTTTACGTTATCTTGCAATTATATCAGATTTTTGTATGCAATTTGCTCATCATGACCATTATACCATATGGCATCAGCATCATGAATCTTTTATTCACTTCATTAGTCAGGAAGTTCTTTCACTCCTTAATAAATCTGTTTCTCTGCTGCTGCAGTTCATACAAAGCACCTCACCGCCACCCCTCTCTTTCACACTCTTTTTTTCTCTGTTTCTCTCTTGTGCTATCAGAAGTTCTTTATTACCTGGAAACAAGGGTAGATTTATGCCTTTGTCCGGGACAGAGGCAGGTGCGGTTTACAGTGTGCGTTGTGAGGGATGAGTTGTGCGCAGGATTAGTTTTCAGGGTAACGGATAGAGCTGAGTTGTGAGGAGAGGAGAGAAGGAGTGAGGAAAAGAGGGTAGAGAAAAGGAGAGGAGAGCAGGATCATCTGGTCGTCTGTTACCTTGTGCTGTAGTGGATGCAGGCAGAAACAATAGGGAAGGACTGCTTCATTAACTCTCAGGGTCCACAGCCAGGGTCTGTCTGTGGCTGTCTGCGTCGCTCACCTTGGAAGACTGCTGCCCTCGCTCTCTTTCTCTTTCTCCGGCTCTTGTTTTATGTCTGGTCCTTTCTGCTTCTCTCTTTGCTTGGTAATGCGGGGATTTGTGTTAATACCAGGAGAAGCCATGGGAGATGCACTAGACTGATGTGTAAATTTCACTTACGTAAAGACAGATGGTCTAATTATCTACCACAATGAAGGCCTGCAGAAGAAATACTTGCTTGTGTTTTTACTTTAAAATCTTCATATGTCTCAAATGATGAAATAAAGTTTAGATACAGTACATCTGCATTACTGAATGCAGGCAGGTTGAATGGCCCATTTGGACTCCTCTAATGAGCAGTGAATTGAAACCCAGTCATAACAATTAAAAAGTGTAGTGTATTTGCACTGTTATTCTAGTAAGTAACAATGCCTTGGTGTTCATATTGTTTTAACAGCACTGAGTTCAGGGTTTCATCTCACAGATTTTAATATTTCCTGTGGCCGCATGATTCTACTTTGATTATTTCTTGTGTGGTGTGCCTGGTGATATGCTTCTCTTGTTTCAGTAGGTAATGCTGTATTTCAGACAGAACAAAGGGCGGAATGCACTATTAGCTGCTGCCTCAAACACATTGCTTCACAGTTCTGTTTTCGAGATCTAAACATTTTGGGCGTAGGAGTTTCTGCATTCCATTTTTCTCCTAGTAGGGAAACACACACACACACACACATAAGCATACACACACACCCAGAAGTATCACAGTAAGTGATTGGATGTTAACCAGCCTGGAATAAAACAGATGGAAGGCTGCGCTACAGCACCGAACACAGGAAATGGATTTATCCCACCCACCTCCTTCTATTTTCCCATCATCCTTTACTGTCCTCAGTTCTCTCACCATAACACACTAACACAATCTTAACCATTAGTTTCATTTCTGTCCACAAAGTGCATTTAGCTATCTACATTTTTTTTGGAAAAAGACTGGCATCTTATCATATTTGAAGATGGCTGACAAGTACGATTAAAATTCTTGAGTATAATCCTGTTGGTACAGCTGTTGCACTGCTTAATCAATGTACCTCGCCTTTCCCTCTGCTTTCTGCGTATCATTGCAACTTTCCCAGAACTAATTGTGGAGATATTTAATGGAGATAGGTGCCGTCTGGCTGCCTCAGCCCATCCACTGCAGCACGCTGCCCGACCAGGAAAAAAAGAGATGAGAGGAAAGTGTGATGTTTTCAGCTTTTAATAAGCCAGAAACTCCTTTCCGTGCCACGTCAGGGAAAGCAAGGAGTTACTTCATTTTGCTTAACATGTTTAGGCTCTGTATGTCACGTATGTTCACATGCTTGTTTATTTGCTTCTGTCTGCCATCCCTCTTCCCAAATAACTTATTCCCCGCCTCCAGCTACATTTTCATTTAGCACAATAACAGCCTTACATGTTACTGCTGTTGCCTTTTTTGTTGTTGTTGCCACTCACATTAATAATTTGCCTTTTTGTTAACTGACTGATGTAAAGTGGGCTAATCCTTTTATGAGAGGAGAGGGTGAGGCGGAATTTGTCAGCGAGTGTTTGTTAATGAATCAAGCTTGTATCATCGGTATGCACAATGTGTTAATGTGTAATGTGCATGCTGGTGTGTGTGTTGTGTCTGGGAGGGAGCGGGGCTAATTTCCACCCTGCTAGGGTCCTAGAGGACTAAGCTGCTTTTGACCTGATAAGCTCATTAGAATTCCACACTAATTACAACAGGCCCTGTTTGGCTGTCACCAGATGAGAACAACAGGTCCCGACCACATCAGCCTACCAAAGAGGGAGAGTAAAGTAAGGGAATAGAGGATGGGATACATAGATGCTTGTGAGGAAGAAAGAAGAAAGAGTGAAATGAGAAGACTAAAGTAAGAGAAGAGAAGAAGAAGAAGGAGGGGGTGAATTGTTCAATGTAGGGACATATGTAGGGATGACTAAGAAAATGCAAAGCTAGCAGTACAATGAAAAGTCAAAATTACAAATAGAGAATCCTACAACTTTGATACAGAGAAAGGAAGACAACGGCGTGAGAAAGAGGGAGAGACAGAGGCGGGAGGGAACGAGAGGGAGAGATTGTAAATTAGCTGGGCCGCCGCAGAGCGTTTTCTCTGACTTGTCGAGGCTAAACTGAGGGCAGCAGGGAGTGGGGCCCGATATGTCAGAATCTCCCTGGCAACCAATCCTTCAGCCGCCCACACACACACATGCATTAACACACGCTCACATACACACACACACACACACACACACACACACACACACTCCACATGCAGCACCCTGTTGAGGCTGGGTGTTGTTTGCATCCCAGCCCAGATTAAATCTGAGGCAGGCCCAGAAAAATTTATAGCAGGGTCTTTACGCCTTTTTTGTTGAAAACCAAACCGGCTCTCTTTTCACACTCTTACCTTCTTCTATCGTCCTCCATTTCCATCCATCCCCCTCCGCTCTTTCTGTCTGTGTCACTCTGCCTGTCATATGTCGTTTTCTCTCTGTGTTTTTTCTGTCTCAGGCTCAGGCTGCAGTGCACACCGTCAAAAGGATCACTTGTTTCCATTCAGTGCGTGTGTGTTGTGCCTATCCGTGCGTACGCCATGCACTTGTATGTCTACAAAATGTGTGCATTAATGTGTTTGTGTGTGCGCAAGCGTGGGCTGTGCTGTCTGGGGGGTAAAAGCACTCACAGGGGACCGTCAGCCTCGACCTCTATTATTCCCTTCCATTTGCTATTTCCACTCACACTGCCGCAGAATGTGAAAGGGAATTATTAGAGTATGTCGATTTGTTCTCTATGTCAATATGAAGCATCCCTCTAATCCCACTGTAGTGCCATACTCTGTCATTCAGTCACTCGGCTCTGTTATAGTCCAAAGCCACTAGAGCCAGAGGCCTCACTCATTAACCAGGCTTTTCTAAGAGACATGGAGTCACCCCCAATGCCACAGCCTGTGTGTGTGAGACATGGGCTAGGTTGTCTGTATGTTTTTGTGTGCATGTGTACTGTATTTTCTTGTGTATATGCGTCGGTGGATGTGTCTTCTTTCGTGCAGAGGCATGACACGTGTGTGTGTGTGTGCGTTTGTATTTGATGTCTAGCTCACTCCAGGCTAGTGTGTGTGCAGCCCCTGGGTAGCAGCTGGTGGGTGGGCAGAGCAGAGCAGAGATGAGTGGGTTAGCCCCTGGCACACATCTGCACCTTGGGACCAGTAGCTGCTGGCGCCAGCCATCTTTGGCACCGCTTCGTCCCTGGGTCCTCCAAAGGCTGAGCCCCTCAGGAGATGTGTACGACTGCAGATATGTGCGCGCTAGTATCTGTTTGTGTGGCGAGTCTGTTAAGGTGTTATGTGTGTGTTTTAGAGCTCTGGTGAAATTGTGCAACCATGTATGTGCTAGTGCCTGTACTGAATGTGTGATGAGGTTTGTGTGTGTGTGTGTGCGTGTTGCGCCACGTGACGAGAAGTGTGTCCTTGGAAGCTGAGGCTGTGTAGCCCTGGCAGGAGAGGATGGGGACGGTTGCCTCCACTGGGATGACACATAATTGGACTTCTGTCAGCATTTGGCCGTCTTTCACTCTACTCACTTCCTTCACTCTCTACTACAGTATCTACATCTCACTCAACCTCTGTATTTCTTCCTCTTTCTCTCTATCTCTGTGTACATCTGTGGCTCTTCTGCCTCCACCTCTTCCGAACCGAAATGCTCTGTGCCGCCACTGACTTCGACACCTCCCGTCTCTCTGTCTCCCTCTCCCTGTTCGTCCCTCACACTCATCCCTCCCTCTTAATTTGAGAAACAGCAGAGGGATCGATTGGTGGTTGCAGCCTCTCATCTCCCCGCCCTCCTTGAATTTATTACTCTCTCAGACACTCACACACTGATGGTCCCCAGGAGGGCCGGGCTGTGTAGCCACCAACACACACACACACACGCATATGACACAGATGTCAAATGTTGATGCATTATCGCATCACTGCACAATCACACACAAACTGGGACACGCATACACACGATAACGTGCACACACTGTAAAAACAGTTGAGAAAACTCAAAATTTCAAGGCAAATTACTTCAATAGATTTTTGAGTTTTGAGCCCAACTCACACTTATAAGTTTTGAAAGAGTTTTGCCAACTAATAATCTTTTATTAGGATAATTTACTTGCTTACTTTACTTTCTATACAGCATGTTGTTTTTTTAAGAAATATGGACATATCAATATTTATTTTTATATATATATATATTTTTTTTTAATTTTATATATATTTTTATTTTATTTTTCTTTCAAAAATATCTATAGATAAATGTGATGTAATCGATCCAAAAACAATGAAAATTTAACATTGTTATCATTTATTTAACAAAAAATGAACAAAGATGCCAATTCCTACTGAGGAAAAAGTTATGACACCCTGTGCCCTAATGCTTGGTATTGCCTCCTTAAGCTGAAATAACCTCAATTAGACATTTTCTATAACTGTCTACCAGTCTTACATCAACTGGGAGAAAGTTTTTGCCACTCCTCCATGCAGAATTATTTCAGCTGTGTGATGTTTTAGGGGATTCTTGCATGCACTGCCCATTTCAAATCACCCCACAGCATCTCAATAGGATTAAGATCCGGGTTTTTTGGCCATTCAAGAACTCTCCATTTCTTTCTTTTGAGCCAATCCTTGGTGGATTTACTGGAATATTTTGGGTCATCTTCATGTTGCATGGTTTACATCCGCTTCAGGTTGAACTTCAACTTCAACTTCAACTTTTGGTCTCACATTTTCCTCAAGCACCCTCTGATACACAGTTGGTTCTATAATGGTGAGCTGGCCAGCTGCTCATACCAACTGCTTTACAGTTGGTATGAGGTTCTTGTGCTCACATGCTGTCTTCGGTTTGTGCCAAACATGTCTTCTGTTACTGTGCCCAAATAAGTCAACTTTGGATTCATCTGCCTAAAGCATGTTCGAGAAGTCCTGGTCTTTGTCTAGGTGTTCTCTGGCAAACTTTAGGCTTGCCCTGATGTTTTTTTTGACAGCAAGGGTTTCCTCCTTGCACACCTCCCATGAAAATCAAACTTGTGCAGTCTCTCTCTGATGGTGGATGCATGTACTTTGACAAGAGCTACCTGTAGGTCCTGTGATGACATTTTAGGATTGTTGGAGACTTCTTGAAGGATCTTGCGGTCTGCTCTTGGGCTGAACTTGTTGGGATGGGCTCACCAGGCCATGTTGGCAGTTGTTTTAAATGTTCTCTACTTGTAAATTATTTTCTGGACAGTGGAATGGCTGATTTTTATCTTTTTAAATCCCTTCCCAGACTCATACACATCTACAACCTTCTTTTTGAAGGCCTCAGAGAGCTCTTTTGATCTCACCATGATGATACTACTCACTTGAACAATCAAGAACAAACCGAACTAAATGTCTGAGGTTTAAATAAGACAGGCTGCAATCCTCGCAATCCACACAATCCTCTCTAATGGTGATTAGAACACCATTAGAGAGGACCTGATGTGGTGCACTTGATTGTAATTTTAGCCATTTGAAGTAGTAATAAATGTGGGGGTTTCCTAACTTTTTCCTCACAAGAAAATTGCATTTATATTAATTACATTTTACAAAACATTTTTAAAAGACATTTCTCCAGTTTTATTTGTTTAGTTATATTACCTACATCTCTCAATACTGTTAAAATGAAGATCAAATGTACAAATATTGAAATATCTTGAAAAAGACAAATGTTTTCATTGGGTGTCCGGTCTTTTTCACATGACTGTATACACTTTATACTAACTAAAAATCCTGCATGTTCAAAATTGTTGAGTAAACTCATAAAAGTAAATTAGGGTTATTAACTTATATTCTAAATTGCAGCTCAAAGAATGACAGCACCAGTTTACAGCTCACTTTATACTTTATTATAACACTTAACAGAAACACACAAGTCAGTTTTTACATTTCCAGACAGTATGAATGTGATATATTACCAGAAAGTACTCAACCTTTACTGTTTTTAACTATGAATACATACAACACTGTTATCTGTTAAAGTTTTAAAACTGTTCCTCTGAAAACCTTTGAGAAGTGTATGTTTAGTGTTTAGATGTGTTTAGTGTACATCAGATGATCACGCACAGAATAATTTGCAATTATGTAGGCTACTCAAAATTGACTTGTATGATTCTTCATCTCAACACTGGCAAACAGCCAGGTGCAGCAGCATAACATGTAAAAACCAGTCATTTGTTATACCATCAAAAAACTTAGTTCAAATACAGTGCAAGTTTCATAACTCTAAGGCCAAACCCATTCAAAACCGATTTCATAATTTCAAGAATACATCTGACATTTGGAAAAAATCCTTTTCTTAAATTTTGGATACTTTGAATACTGACCATGACCTTCGATTGGCTGTTTGGTTTGATCAGTGACATAGTTGAAGACAGTTAGTTGCCTAACAGAACAAAGGGAAACATAAATAATGATATTTACACATTAAACCAGATCCAGATCAAAAAGCCACTATACTTACACTTGTCAAATCTGGACTAGATTACCAAGAAGACTCCAGAGAGTCATTAAAACACAGTTTCAGATTTGTGAAACCTTTATTCCATTTGTGAAAACTGAAAGAGGCAATGATGATGAGTGAAAACCCCTGCAAATTCTGTTTGGAAACCCCATTGTAACCAAGGTGTTGAAATGAGCATACGCAAAGTAGTTGGCCCCAGTTGGAGTCTGTCTGAAATATGAATATCTTCCCAACAGTAATGTTGAAGTGAGCCCAACTTTTCACAAAAACTCAATACAGTTAGTCGGAGCAAATAATTTGAATCAGTTGAAAACGGCAAATTAATATTTTTTGTTCAGCTTACTCAAAAATCACATTAAGGCCTGCAATTTCAAGTTTTCGTTTTTACAGTGCAGTGTCAACTCATACATTATGGATATGCACAGACCAGAGCGAGATGTATTCACACATGCACATTAATTTAAGCAAACACAGACACTCTCTGACACAGGCATCAGAATGAACTGGGGGACCCTGACTCAGCGTTTCACATGTACTGGTAACATTTCAGTTTCATCTAGATCAGCGGTGATGGCACGGGGTTAGATCATATCCACACTAAGAGATACAGAGCTGCTGTCACTCGGAAAATTTGTGTGTCTGTCCAAACAGCTAATTTTCAGGAATTTGTTAATTTTGGTTATAGGACAGTCGTGAACGTGTATTCAGACTGAATACAAAGTAAATTTAAGAGGCAGTGTGATTGCATGCAACGTCAGTGGAAAGGCATGAGTGGATATGGATTTACTCTAGGTGGTGAGGTAGTGAAAAATTCACATTTATTCCAAGCTGCATGACTCCACTTCATTAATGTACAGAGACAGAATTAAAAAAAAAAGTTTTGAAGCCATTCTGAGCTGTAGTACAAACAAAGGTGTCTCAATTATAGGGGCACTGACTATTTGTTGCAGGAAAACATGACTGCAAAAACACTGCAATGCTAAAATGGTTGCAAATAGAGTCACAGTCATTCAAGCTGAATTCTCAATTCCCCATGAACTTATTGTTTGGGAACTTTTAGGTTATTGTACCGTGGTGCTTACTGCAAGTCATCTTACTAAATGCTGTCTCACAAATGCTCAAAAAAATGGAGGTTTGCACATAAACAATTCCATGACAACTGAGCAAACTCCATCTGTGGATGATGATCATGTGTTATGATTGAAAAGCTCCAGAGCAGGCAGATGAGAATGAGTTTTCAACTGTTGTTTCCAAGATCGAGAATGAACTTTGAAACTCAGCCACGCCAAATGACTGTGACAGTGATAGGCAGCATGTCCAGCCACTCACCGCAGGACTAATCCGCATTCACATCTTCACCTGTCTGCCTCACGTTCTTATTTTACACTTTGGCTTGGGGGAGAGGGCCGAGTGATGTGTTTGACAAGATAGTTATTAAGAATACGTTTCTCATCTACGTGTGGCTGCTGGACTCCATCAATTCCACCCCCCTGAATCTGGCAGAGGGCTGCCGTCCTCTCCTCCTCCTTCTCCTATTTATGACTCTGCTTTGACTCAGACTGCAACTTCCAATTTACACAAGACCACAAATCTCCCCCACTGAGTTTGGGAAGCTGAGTTGTCCATGTTGTAAGAAGGTTTGATGGTGCGAGTTGGGCTAATAGGCTGGAAGTAAAAGATGCAGGGAGAGTGCAGGTAGGTTTGCTTGATACATAGTACTGACTAACTCAGAGGTTGGCTGATGATACTGGAAGCTAAATCCAGACGGGTGGGAGGACACAGATACATATATATCTTTCATTTCCCTGATGTATTTCACTATTGATGCAGAGAAGAGACTAGTCTTTGTCATATTATGCCACTAAGTCTCCTCTATATATTTGTCCATCTGCGGTGGAAAGCGTTCAGGGCCATCCTCTCCCCTGGAAAAAAAAAATCAAATCAGAAAATTGCTGCTTTATGAAAGACTAAAAATGTTTCATTAGCTGTTTAAATTGCTTCAGCCAAGTAATTTACCTCACATTTAACATTCACCGTCTTGACTTTACTTAAAGTCTAGATTCTGATAGCGACCTTTCATCAGCTTAAGTCTTTCTCAGATGTCGACTGCTCAGATGTTCTGAGCTGAGGTGAATTGAAGATGATAGAGAAATTTGCTGCCTGTGTTGCATTTGGGTTCTGCAATTTAACACATGCAAGTTTTGTTTTTGTTTTTTGTTTTTTTTATTTCTACCATGCTGTAGTGTCTGTTCATTTAGGGTGACTATTGAAGTGAAACCTGTTCATGTGTGCTAAACTATCCTGATGTTCTGCTTACAGAGCAACGAGGCAACATTAGTAACTATGTGAATTTATCCAAACCAATGTTTTTCAAAATGCTAGGCCCCACCAAGAATTACTGCCTACTGCCTTACTATAGTTTATAACATAATCATAAATGTTATAATCTCATTTTTGCACAAACATCTTATCATAAAACCACAGCAAACATAAAACATCATTAGACAACAGAACATAAAAGCAACATAAAAGAAGAAACATAAAATAATAATTAGGAGAGTTCTAAAGCTCATGCATATAAATAAGCCTGTAAAAGAGTTTTTTGAAACGATTATGTTTGCTTGCCAGTTTGCACAAATTCAAGTCCATGGACCTGCATGACTAAGACCCGGCTACATCTGGTCGTCTAAACTCTTAGCTGCGTCTTGCTTGTGAATAGCAAAATCTGCATCTTGTGAACAAAGAAAGGCGGAGATTTTATTTCTAATCTTTTCATTTTTCAGATACGCAGTTCTCAAAAAGTGAGGACAAGCCTTTGTTTATTCAAAGCCGTCTTCGGAACGTAGCATGAGAAAGAAGATGACAAGAGGTGATTTGTTTGATGACACACTCACAGACACGCAACCCTGCACAACACAAGCCAGTATCACACAGTGCCCAAGGATGGCAGGCTTTCACTTTTAAAAGACTGTTATGGAAAACCCCATTACAGTGCAGAAGGTTTCAACCTCAATTAAAATATATAGTAGTCAGATCGCTAATGAAAATGGAGGAGAGTGTCTACTCTAGCAAACAGCTTTCCGTGAAAGATGGGGAAGTAATCTATTCTCTTTACGAGGAGCAGTACTTTTCCCCCTCTGATTGCCACAGCTTTAATGAAGAGCTTACATACCTGAGGGGAAAGATTCAGCAGCAAAGTATCAGGCAACATATTGGATGTGGCTTTAAAATGGAAGTCAGGAAAGCTGGTCTGTGTGTGTGTGTGTGTGTGTGTGTGTGTGTGTGTGTGTGTGTGTGTGTGTGTGTGTGTGTGTGTGTGTGTGTGTGTATGTGTGTGTGTGTGTATGAGTCAATGAGTGTGTGTTTGTTAAAATCTATTGTTAATGCTTCCTATGTGCTCTCTGTGCAGTGTGCAGGTGTGTTTTCATGTCAACAGGCTCACCTGAACACTGACGCCCAAACATACAGATGCTCTCTTGAATTTAATAGGGGAAAGACTGACACACACACACACACACACACACACACACACACACACACACACACACTAGATATGCAAAAAACTCCAAACACGTGATAGAATACTGGAAGGTGAAAGCGTACAGTACATTCACACATGAATGCCTGTGTATCTTGACACCCCTTTGTATGTATGTGTGTGTGTGTGTGTGTGTGTGTGTGTGCATGTGTGTAGAGTCAGCCAAGTGAAACCAAAGACACACGTCATGAACACATACTTGTCAACTTGTTGAAGTCTTCTATGTCATCCCGCCACAGTGAAAACTCCCAAACTGTCTTGGCCTGTAGAAAATTAAAGAAATGATTCACCATTTTTTTAAGCAACAGCAAGTTATTTCTTGTACAATCCTACTTCGCATTGTAGCTTTGCACCACTTTTTGGCCTAGAAAGCATTTTCATTGTACAGTATGTATTCCATGGAAGAAAATCAGTGTTTGAAAATAATACTCAGATTTATGGTAAATTGAAATATTGGATATTGGATAAATCAGGGTCATCTGCTCTTTTGTAATTTGTACTGTAGTTGTGCATCATGATGTATTGTAAACTTGGCACACAAAACGAGTAAGTACTGTAAGATGAGTTCATTGATTCTGTACAATAAAATGAGTTTAAGAATCGGCAGGGTGACAAATCTACATGAAAAATATGTAACCATCTAAGTCAGTAGAACTCACTCTTGGCAGCTGGTGGCTTTATTTATTTCATTTCCTGATTTTTTATTGTTTACAAGCCATTGGAGGCTGAAACGAACCCCTAATCTTGGACATTATAAGAGTTCCCGATGACAATGTGCAATCAGTGTTGTTTACACTACAGCTATCCTGCAATCGAATCCAATCAGGGCAACAAGGCCTGCATGCCTGTTTTACCTGTGGTCAAAATAACAGCGTGTATTGTTAATCATTTGTCATAAATATCAGTGTTGGTAATACTGAATAAAACACAAAAGAATTCTGTCTAGACTAATGTCAGCTGTTAAACAAAACTCAAGCACTGCTCAGAATAAAGAGAGCCCCAGTAACTCAGGTCTGAACTGCGAAAGATCACGCCTGGGTTAATACACCAAGCCAGAGGGAGATAAAGACAAAGAGAGAGACAGGAAGCGAGAGGGGGAGAAATAAGATTTCATTTAAGAGAGCGTGCCGCTGCCTCACAGACAGTGTAGTGATGTGAGGCTGACCTCTGGAAGGAAAGCAGCAGCAGGGGTCACAGAGGTTGATCCAATTCTGGGCAGTCAGTGCCAACACTCTGATTAAGAGGTGATGAAGAGGGCAGGCCGACCATCATCTCTGCAGGCAGATTCACTCTGGGCTGCGTGTGGGGCGGGAGAGACGGGGGCCAGAGAAAGTTCAAGCACCACAGCCGGAGAGATAATCAGTAAAGGCGCTAAAATTACTCTAAAGTTGTTGTCTGGTCATGGTGTTTTGCATATTTTTTGTCAGATTTAAAACTTTATTTTATCGTCACCGTATATTTAACATCATATATATCAGTATGATCTCTTTTGCACTGACAGATGATAATTGCTCGTTATCTTACTGATTAAAGGATGACTATATCTATATAAGGGAAATTAAAAGGATCATTCTCTCACAAGTGAAAAATTGTATTCATAAGAGATAAAGAACACACTTGCTCATTTCAAGTCACTTGTTCTGGTATGAACGTTAGTTAATGGTGGCTAATATTAGCTTCGTTAGCAAATCCTTGATAAACATTGCTATGTAACTGATTTACTTGAGTCAGTTTGCAGACTTTATGACTCTTCCCTATAATATACTGTATTCACATACTTTATGAGTATGTCACAGATAAACTTTTCAGTTGTTTTATCACCAATATAAAACAATATGTAAACACACCGTACCTTACCAGGAAACATTTTTATTGTGTCCTGCTTGTGCTCCTATTCAACTCGTTCTCAGTCAAGTCGCTTGATGGTGTATTTGAAAAGCAACTGACTCAAGAGAATCTTGGCAAATATAGGGAAGTAAGGGAACTATAGGGAAGTGCATTGCGATCACCACAGAAAACAAATCCCATGATTACAAAGATCATAACGGCATCCGAATCTTGAAATGACTGGATCCTTCTGTCTGAACAATCCCAAGGACTTTAGATGACTATGCAATGTTGACACACGAATACTTAAACCATGGACATTACTCGGTTAATATCTACCGATGTCTTATCCTGTAATTACCACTTGTGGCAACAGTGGCCGCTGTTAAGAAAAAAGTTGAATAGTCAGGCTCCAAGGCATGCAGTACAGCCTGGTGCATGTGAGGTTTTCTCAAGTGTTAAACAGACAATGAAGCACCTCAGCTTTAATTTAACGTAATAACCTACATATTTGTTACTAAAAAATGCAGAATTAGGGGTTTTGGTGGCTAAGAGGCATATGTTAGGAGTATGTTTTTGTATACTACTGCTATCAATAAAAGCTAAAATGCCAGAAAATAACCTTGAAAGACATAATTAAAATTGACTCAAATGGAATTCAAGAATGTAAACCAAGAGGAGAGACACAGTTAGAGGGTGATGATAAGAAAAAAAAAACAGAAATTACATTAGTTTCACTCTGCTCAGAAACAGGGAAAACACTGAGGTCAGAGGAAGTGCATTCAATGTCTTCTCCCAACCAACGAGCCAGTCAGTGTATCAGTGAGCATGTGTGTGTTTGTGTGTGTGAGGGGGGGGGGTTGTGGAAGTGGGGAGTTCCCCTGCTGGGCCAAAGCTGGGCGACTGCTCAACTCTAATTAGGCCCTTCTCAGCAGCCTTCTCCCACCCAGGGTTCCCATACTTCTCTCCCTACCTGTGTGTGTGCCAGCCACAAGCTGGGCCAGGACAGCTCGACACACACACACACACACACACACACACACACACACACACACACATAGGGGAAGTTTTACTATGTTTTTGAGTCAGACCTTTGTTGTTGAACATGTAGACACAGGTAGGAGACCGACATGAAACCTGACTGAAGCACAAACAGGCAGAGTGACAGCCGTAACACACAAAGATGGAGGCGAGGCCTGCGGAGAGATGTGAGACAGCGCGTTAATCCACACGGCGTAGCATTTCCTCTGTGGATCTGTGTGCGTTTGAACTTTTCAAGGAGAGGATGGCAAGGAGCGATCGGCCACTCTGTAAATGTCAGTGGATCTGAGCAGTCGGAGCCTAGACAGCCTCGCTCCGTCGCCTGCCACTCACACTCTTCTCTTCTTTTTTGTCTCTGTCTGGCTGCTGTTTATTTTCTCCTCTCCTCTCCTTCCCCCATCCTCCTCCATCTCCTGCCCTCTCCCACACTTTTATTATTGTCTTTTACCTCAGCCTCACCATTGCCTGAGGAAAATAGCACATCCTGTAATAGACAAGGCTGTTTCCGTGTTTCTCACTCTTTCTCTCCTTTCTTCGAATCTCCATTGGACTCCAAATCCACTTCACTAACAATCTTTCAGTCTCACATTACTCAGTTTCATAGACTTTATAGGATTCTGGCTGCCCAGCTTTATTTCTTCCTAATTTATTAGCCTACCTTTATTTTGCTCTGCTGGTAATTAGATTTTTTTTTTTCTTTGTCGAAGGAGTTGTTGTTTAATTTCATTCCTTAAAACCATCTTCAATTTCCCAGAGAATTATCAAGGGAATGTTCCTTCATTTAATTTGTACGGAAATTAATTTGTCAATGTGAGAAATAGGATACTTGCTAATCTGGTTAGGCCAGCGTTTGTCCTCCTCTCCACATTAGGCCTACTCTAACTCTCTCCATAGTGCTCATGAATACAAGTGGAAAAAAAAAAAAATCATAGACAGAAGATGGGCAGAGTGTCTGGGAGACAGAGTAAGAATTCAAAGACAAAGGAAAGAAAATACAAAGCCAATTGTGACAAAAGAAAAGAAGTGGAAAGAGGAAGAGTATTAAAATCAAAATGCCAAGAGGCGGGGTCTGAAAATGACCGCCTTTATTGAGCAGGGCACAGTGGGCCAGTTACTGCCTGCGGGCCTTTTCATGTCTATCTACTACTAATACTGCACTGCATCTCTCTTTGTCTTGCTCTCATCGCAGTTCAGCCCAGTTAAGTTTTATTGTCATAATGTTTCAATACAAATCATTTTGCCAAAACGTATACATAAACAGAGTAACAGAATACTTTTTTTGTGTACTTTTCATGATTTGGGCTTCACTCTTTAGTTCTAATTAATTTAGTTTCTAATTAATTAATTTTAATGATATTTTAGACAATAGTGTGTCCCTTTTGACCTTGTCGGTTACATAGAATGAAACAAGTAGTTATGGATAACAAATGTATGAAGTTGGAAGTACTCACTGATTCAAAAAATATGGAAATTTATGTGCATTGCAATGTCTATCAAAACTAAGAAAGAATGAAAGAAAGAAAAGAAGAAAACTAAAAAGCTGTGTGTGTGTGTGTGTGTGTGTGTGTGTGTGTGTGTGTGTGTGTGTGTGTGTGTGTGTGTGTGTGTGTGTGTCTGTGTGTGTGTGTCCCTCTCCCCAGTCCCATCCCTCCTGGCCATCTTTCTCTTGACTCAGGCGTGCCGTTGTGTGTTTGTCTGAGATATGGACTTGGATGCACACTGAGCGACCGCCTACTCCACATATTCCTCTGTAGTCCGCACGCTCCTCTTGGACATTGAACAAATTGATTTGGGTGTTGATTATTCAAGGGGCATGTTTCATAACTTTTGACTGGCTTCTCTCCACCTTCTACTCTTTACTTTTTCTCTTTGCATCTGCTCTCTCACTCCCTCTCTAGTTCACACCCATATCCAGCTGCCTTTCTGCAAGATACAGCTGAAGGAGGCCCATGGGTTGTGTAGTTCAAGGCTCTGTCTCAAGTCTGATTGCACTGTAGCAGATCAGCGGTGTAACCTTTCTCCTTAGGGTACTGCACACATTGCCCGGGCACAGCTGAGAGTCAGAGATAGAGAATGAGGGAGGAATCATAAGTAACAGAATCACTATCTTTGTTTGAAATAAAGATAAATATTCATACTGGGCTGTAAGCTTTTCAAATTACAGCGATGCAGTCGGGAGAAAGTTTATGTGTTTAAGTTTTGTCTGTTGCTGTTTTTCAGTACAGTGTGTTATGATCTAAGTCGCACATGAGAGCCAAATTCCTGTAGCCACATATTACACTCATGTGTAACTTCACAGAAATATGTCACATTTTCTATGCATTTAATTATTTTTGTACCACTCCCATGTAGATAAAAAGGAATTGCTATAGGGAATGAAACCCATGACTGCTTAAAATCTATATGTATACTAATAATGAATATTCAAGAGAGACTGGACACCAACCAATAAAGCATTCATCACAGGGACATGAGCTGAGGCACAGCTGCAGGCCTGCTTGTTATTAAAGGGGACCTATTATGCTTTTCCTTATTTTCTGTCGTATATATAATGTTACAGTGTTGGGTGTTAATATTAAAAGTGGCTTTCTTTCTTTATATTTATTTCTTTATATGGTCATCTGCTCTGGCTCCACTAACATTATGGCATTTTTCCATTGTTTTGGGGATATTCACGCCAGGCCATGACTCGAGTTGAGCTGGCAGACTGTGAGTGTTTTTCCATTACATAGCAGGGCAAAGTAAAATAAGTAGTTTATTTGTTGGAGGTGTGCTGGTCGTCTGCAGCTCTTCATCAAAAATCATCATCATTGTGGCTGTTTCTGCTGGTACTATTCCTCCCTGCATTATTTCTAACCGATCTGCTGAATAAATAGCTCCAAATATGTCCATATGTTGTTTTGTAGAACTGTTTTTTATTGTAGAACAGCAGCCGCTAATGAAGTTCTGCTAATTCAGTGATAAACACATTTAATTTCTTATAAATTCTTCACAATAAAAGTCTCCTGTTATTTAGTCATTTAAAAGTGTTTGAAGCAGCAAAAGCAAGAAATGTTGGGTTTTCATCAGCAGTAACTTAACACGATTCTGATATCGTGGGGGGGGGGGGGGGGGGGGGGGGGGGGGGGGGGGGTGAGGGAGTGCAGAAAGGGCCAGTCAAAGCTAAATAAGGAGTATTTTGAACTGTGAATCATGCAAAGCTACTCTAGTGGAGTCCCCTAATAAAAATATAGAGCTGGAAATGAGCATAATAGGTCCCCTTTAATATAAATGATCTTCCCCATAAATGAGTAATCGACTCTACTCTGTTCCCTTCTCTCAAGCAAGGAAGTCAAATTTTTTTCTCCCTGAAGATTAGTATGCTTTTTAAGATGTTGATCATCTTAATAAAGAACTAAATCCTGAGATCATAACAAGCGACTGACTTACAGTGTATGATGATTTATATTTATAGATTAGTTCAAGAGGGATAGCTGCAACAACAATTATTTTCATTATCAATTTATTTGCCAAATATTTTTTCAATTAATTGATTGATTCATTCATTGTTTAGTCTATGAAATGTCAGAAAATAGTAAAAAAAAAAACATCACCCAACATTTCCTAGAGCCTAAGGTGCAGTCTTTCAAATTACTTGTTTCATCCAACCAACACTACCAAACCCAATAATATTTCATTTGCAATCACATAAAACAGAGAAAAATAGAAAATTCTCACATTTAAAAAGCTGGAATCACAGAATGTTTAGAGTTTTTGCTTTAAAAAAAATAAGGGTTAATTGATTATCAAAATAGTTGCTAATTCATTTTCTATCTGCTCAAACTTGTAGTCTGCACTGAAAGATAAACAACAGTTTTGACACAACAATTCAAATTTAGCTCAAACTTTCAAATCAATACTTAAGCCACAGAGTGCAGTTTGAAGATCAAACATAAAACCACATTCTTCAAGTTGACAAAATATCCACTCTCAAATTGACTAACCATCCAGCTGAGACGCTATTCGCAGGCTAAGATCCACAATTTGCTGCATAAAGTTTGTCAGTTCGTTCAGCGTAGAATGAGGCTGATGTGCACTTGTATGAGTCAACAAAATATGTGTTCTAACTCTAAAACGATTTGAAACCAGCAACAATCACTGCTACTGTCATTGAGTCCCTTAGAGCTAGATAGATAAGCAAAGGGAAAAGACGGCAAGGGAAGAGTGACACACAAAAATGAGCCACAGAGTAAATGAGAGTGTTATAAAGAGAAAATGAGACACTCGTGATTAATTAACTACTCTCTCCTTGTCCTCGTAAGGCCAGGATAATTTTGTAACTTTATATGGCTGCTGCAGTGCTGTGCGCTCCGGCTCAGTCTTATACACCCCAGTCAAGACATGAAACATAGATCAAGAGGAAAGTTTGAGCAAGGAGAGAGTATGTATTATATGAGCGTATGGTTGATTGCTGTGAAACCGGAGGAGAGTGAGGGGGAGGAATAGCTTTGGTGAACTCACTAATACATCTGATGTATTTCTTCCTCTTGAATGTAATACGCTAACACCTTATGTAATACAAAAAGCACTTGTAGGCATAAACAGTCCACCCAGAAAAGCAAGTTACAGCTGCTGGTTCCTGTTGGACCCTCAGGCCCTCACTGTGTGCACAGTGCGTGTGTGTGTGTGTGTGTGTGTGTGCATGCCAATCCATATGCGTATGTCTTTTCATTGTCCTCCAGTGCTGTGCTGTAATCAGGTAAGCCCAAAGGCAGAGTAATCTCAGTCAGATACTATGAGCTAGAAGCTAACTCCTCCACCACTCTCCTTACGTGTTTCATCTCTTTTCCCCCTTTTCTTCCTCCTTCTCTCCACAAGAGCCTCTGGGTGCTCTAATCTGCCTCCCCCCCTCTGGCTCCCCCTCCTCTCCTTCCCCTCTAGCTTTCCTCTGGCACACACCGGCACCAGGCCTGGGTCTGTTTCTCTCTTCATCTGGTTTCTTGGGAGGAGAAGACCTGGGTTTTGTTTTATGTGAGTGTGTGCGTTGAGGGGTTGGGTGAAGTAGCATGTCTGCTGGATTTGAGTGCAACTGTAGCTCGCCCTGTGGTTTATGTGGTAATCTGTGTGTTAGATAAATGCGGTCATGTGGACAGTGGACACACACACACGTACTCACAGTGCAGGAGCCAGTTGCACCAGTTCTCTGTAACTTCAAGTTATACTGGAAGTGTTTAGCAAGTGGAGATTTATGCATCACAAGGTTCAAAACACCATTTTTTTTCTTACACAGAGATTAGTTGTTACTAAATATTTACACCTTCTAACTGCAAGGCTAGCATTAGTTTGCTGATATATTATCCATTTAGAGTGAACATCTGTCATGACACTTGATTAAAATGTTTAATAGCAATGTAAACTCCAATTATAAAAAAATTAAATTACCTTTTACAAAAACAGCGCAATGCAATTACAAAACGACTAACTCTGAAACGCACATATTTATGAAAATAACAAAGTCAGGTAAGTTGAATATATCGTTTGGCCCCTGAAACTGTTATTTTTGCCATTTATGTTACAGTTTGTGATGCTACAATGACTTCCTGTTTAGGTGATTGCTTTTGATTAGACAGCATTATTTATGTTTCCTAGCAACTGATATACACATTCTTAAAGTCCTTTTCCACTCAAAAATATGTTTTTGAATGATGTCTGTGCAGAGTTTGACACTAGAGGGCTGTTTTCACATACATCTGCTGAAAGTGGAAATTTTCTCTGTGCTCATCATCAGGCTGTATATAACGATGAAGTCAGACACCCATTATTTCCAAGCAGAATATTTTTATATGTTTTAATACATGTCTAGAGGGGACCTTTAAGTCTTTACAAGCTAAGACATTTCTTAAAGAGGGCATAACATACTTTTAGTGATTTTCTATCATTTATATACTGTTAAAATGTCAGATGTCTATGTTAAACATAGTCAAAGATCCAAAACTTGAGGTGAATGTATGTAAAAATGGTGCCTTCAAGTCAAAAGCCCAGGCGTAGAATTGCTCTAACGCTCTGTTTGCAACATCTACTTCCTCATCAAAATGACATCAGATTGTTTGTGCATGCCCACAAACGGCCATCCGTTCCGTAGCCTTTTGTAGCTAAGGTTGTTGTTAAGGTTGTTCCACGAGCTGCTGCAAAATCCGTCAACTATTGTTTGTTTACGTAGCCTCTGGAGCCAGCAGATGTCTGCAGAGGGGCAGCTTCAGGGAGCTAACCAATCAGAACAGAGAGGACTCATCAGATGGGAGTCCTTAAAGAGACAGGAGCTAAAACGGCCCTGTTCAGACAGAGGCTGAACTGAGGGGCTGCATACAGGGCCAGTAGATAAATAAGGAGTTTTTGGAAACATAAATCATGCAAATACCAGAAGAGCCCCAGAATAATAAAATAGACTTGGAAATGTGCACAATATGCCCCCTTCAAGTTCAAATGTTCTTTCATTTAATTTAAACGAATTTAGTAAATCACAAATTTGAAACCATCCATAGTTACTGAAAACATTCACACACAAACTTAGTAATGGATTTAGTGCAACCCAATCCCAATCCCAAGTCTGCACATACACCTTCCTGTAATTAATCAAAAATACAAGCAAATCCATTGTTGCTCATATGCACAAACAAAAGAGGAATTTTGCTTTTCTTGTTGACTCTTTACCTGAAGACACATATGTGCATGCGCACCCACTCTCTGTCCTGTGTGTGTTTAGATTGAAAACGAAAGCTCCCAGTAAGAGTGTTTGCCAAGGTGTCTGTTTGGTGGATAGATGATTTAGTGGGTGATTCTATGAGGAGATTCCTCTGTGGTCTCAGCTGGGATGGAGCAAAAGAGATAGTGAGGACAGAGTGGAGGAGACTGGTCTGGTCATTTGATGGAGAGGTGGAGTGGGACACGAGCCTGGGTAATAAGGCTTTGCTTGCGTTCTTGTGCACTCGCACACACACACACACACATGCACACGAACCTGAACATA
Organism: Thunnus maccoyii; assembly: GCF_910596095.1. Classification (NCBI taxonomy): domain Eukaryota; kingdom Metazoa; phylum Chordata; class Actinopteri; order Scombriformes; family Scombridae; genus Thunnus; species Thunnus maccoyii. The sequence continues at coordinate 13,484,744 of NC_056548.1, forward strand.
CACACAGAATCGTCTGGCAGATTAAATGTGCTGCAGGTTGTATGAGACCAGAGAGCGAAAGAGAGAGACGGGGGAGAGGGTGTTGAGTCAGTGTGTAAGCCGCAGGGCAGCAAAGTCTTCCTCTACCACTAAGTCAGCTACTGATCTCATTTCTCCACAGATGGACTTCTAACACACTCCCATCAGGGGACAAATATATATTCCCTCCGTCTCTTTTCCTCACACATTCCTGCACCAATGACCTTTTCTCTTTATTCATCCCCTTCTATTTTTTTTCTCTTGGTTACTCTCTCTTTTTGTTTCCTCACACCTCCTCTCCTCTTCACTCTTTCTTTATTATCCTCCTCAACCCCAATATCCCTCTTGTTCTCTCACACACTCCATTTTTCTCTGGTTGTCTGGTTTTAACCCTCTCCACCATCCCATCACTCCATCCAGTGTCAGACCACACACACCATTACCCTCTCTTCTTTTCGTTTGATCAATCACAGCCAACAGGTGCTGTAAATTGTGTCCTCTGGCGAGCGGCTACCGCAGTGTCTCCCCGTATGTGTTCATTCCCTGCCCTGCCTCCACCCCTGCTCTTTCTCTTTGCTCCTCTCGCCACATCCCTCCAGCTCTTGCCCCAGTTTGTCAGCGAAGCAAAACTGGCCGTGTCTTCGAGCCCATCATTCATCTCCCCCCTCCTGTCACAACGGCGGCTCGGCTGGTCTCAGACAAATAGCATCACGGCAGATAATACAGCCACAGCCAGAAAAGAGCCAAATAAATGGTCCCTCTCTGCCGACCTAATGGTCCTTCTTTCCACTTGGCCAGGGGACAGTGCTCAGCTCAGGGACTACATGGACACAAACATCAGCGTCTAATGAGGAAAACATATAAGCTTCAACAAGCCATGGCATGCACGCTTCACACATATACACATCTTATGAATAAAGCCCGTCAACATATCCCCGGACAAACACTATATTTGTCTGGGGATCATGTTTATTGTGTAGAGATTGCATGGTGATATATGACTGTGACATGCAGGCCTCTGTTGCAGGAGGACCTAACAGTGAAATAATTCAAATCTCAAAGACCCAGTCAAGTACCCCACACAATAATGTAAACAACTACACAGACACTCATACATATGTGTGCAGTGCTCTATATATAAGGGGTATGTTTCAACTGGAGGACATCACAAACTGATGATGGTCCTGCAAATTTCCAAAAAGTTGGCAAAAGGAAATGCTAATCAATCTGTATTTCGATCGTTTAGTGCTACAGTATGGGAATATTCTCAACAGGGTGTAAGAAGATTACATAATTAAATGAACATAAGTATCTCCTCTGTACATCAAGGTATTTCATTTTTGCTTCCCACCTGAGATGGCATTTGCTATGGCATATGTTCTGTATCTGTCTCCTCTGTCAACACACCAGGTGGTGATTTTTTTTTTTTTCCAACCCACCTTGATTGTTTGGGCTTTCTGATAGAGTAGAGGCATGTTGCAGATGGTAGGATAAATATGCCATTGACGCACCAGAAAATGAAGTGGAAGCAGGTCTGGTCAGTTTATGTCGGTCTTTATTGCAATTCTTTTTATTTTTCAATGCACCAACTCTTCCACCCCGGCCGAGTGGAAAAATATTTTTGAAAATGTTTTCCTTTTTTGCAGTTATGGCATGTTTGTTCAGATTTTTAATGCACATACTTAAAATGTACATTCAAAGTAGGCGGATTGTTTATAGTACTGTATAGTTCATGCCAGGAGATTGTAGGCATATATAATTTTGTTTATGGATCTGAGGAGCAGCACTAGACTTTGATTGGCTGCCAACAGCAGCCAGTTAGCTAACAGCTAAAAAAAGCACAGTGTGTCAATTCAGGCTTTACAGTTAGCCGGACTAAAAACATTTCAGTCAGATTTCACCGCTCACAATAAACATTTATTCCTACTAGCATGTTGGTGAGAATGTCTGACATCTTTGCCTTGTACTAATTCTTAACATGGCATATTCGCTAATTTTAGCTAATTTCTTTATAATAATATATAACAATCATAATAATAAAATAATAAAGGTTCATTTTCCCACCATGTTGTAAAGATACACAAGTGAATTTAGCCAAACTAAACAAGTCCTCAAAATTAAATGACAAAATACATTGTTTATAAGTGTTTTCTGATCTGACACCCTGACTGGCAGAAAAACATCATTTAAGTGCCCTCCTAAAGTGTTACGAATCATTGTTGCAAAAATACAACCATTGTCTGATCTGATAAGGCTAGGGTGAAGGTTCGATTAGCTTTGGGTGCAAAAATATGACATGACATGGTTATGGTCAGGAAAAGATTATGGTTTTGGGTTAAAAGAAACCACAGTTGAGACAGAAATCCCCTGTGTTAAAGTCGGATGTTTTCTTGGCCCTTCTATCCATCCCGACCACCTCCGGTGTTTCCTGACGGGTAAGAGCCATAATTCCTACGGCTGCAAGACAGCTTGAACATACGTGTATGCTGTTTTTGAGGCATTTGCTGAAACTACTGATCCTGTTGTTTTTCTTGGGAGGACAGTCTCCAACTAAAATGTGTAAGATATGGATAAATTCGAACAACAATCACTTAAGAAGAAAAAGGAATGGAGGGCTCTGCTGTGGGTGTATTTGTAAGGACTTAGAGAAGTGCCACTGCCATAACTGCTGACGCTAACTGCGTCCTCTCTGTCTGTCTCTCACTGATGTGCCTCTTCCATTCTCCTTGATCATGGCTACTATTGTCATATCCTCTCCTCCAGTGTAATGAGTCAGTGTGTGATGTTGGATGGCTGCTGACAGTGTCTCCTATGACTCACATCAGGGTGGTACTGCTGTCCCAGCACATCTAAATACCCCCCTCTCCCTCTATTCTCCCTCCTCTCCTCTCCTCTCCTCTCCCTCTATTCTCCTTCCTCTCCTCTCCTCTCCTCTCCTCTCCTCTCCTCTCCTCTCCCTCTATTCTCCCTCCTCTCCTCTCCTCTCCTCTCCTCTCCTCTCCTCTCTCCCTCTGCTTCTGTTTGGATTGCACCTTATAGGGACATCTGCAAATAATAAGCAAACATAACATAAAAGTGACAAACATTAACCCACACACACACACACACACACACACACACACACACACACACACACACACACACACCGTACATGCACTCTCCAGTTGTGCACCCGAGCCTGTTTTCCAAAGATTTTATTGTGTTTTCATCAGTTTTTTCTGCCTTTCTCTCTGTGGAGTGAGGAAAGCAAAAAATGAATAAAAGCTGCATGGAGAAAAAGGGACAGAGCTGGCAGAAGCCACAAAGTGTTGGCCAGCAGAAAGTCCAGTTATGATTGAAGCCAAATGGACATCGGAACTGAGTGAGGAAGTGTTGGTTTAATGGCATGGGCAACAAAGATCTGTGGTATCATAGTTTATACTTTGTGAGCTATAGGCTTTTGAGATACACTATGCACGCCCTTGTTATTTTGGCATTATTTCAGTCTTCAGATCACAAAAGTGTTTTTCAAACAGGATTTCTTTATAATTTAGATCCACAAATACAGGAACATATCATTAGTCCTGGTCTGTCATTGTCATTCAGCAACATTCCCTTGCTGATGACAGGCCTGTCCCAGCTCATCAGCCACTAACATTTCTGGTGTGAGGTCTGCTTAAGACAGACACCTTGGCCTGTTTTATGTAAATACCACACTTAAACACTTCTGCTTTAAAGGGTCTGGGATCTCGTAAACCTTGACAGGCCTTCGGGCCGTGCCGCTGCCTGTAAAACACCGACTGTTTACGGATGCCTGTACCTGCATCCCTCTACCCATAAACACTTTTCTTTGTCCTTGTAGGAGGTAGTGGGTGAGGGGTGTGCATTATAGCTCCTCTCCGAGGGTGCTTCATATGTCATGTCCACAATGTGATTTTTGACATTTTGTCCACGTACTAAAAGTTTTCTGTCCGCAGTGGTGACATCAGACATTTTCAAAACGTTGTTTGGTACCAGAGCAAGTATTAAGAACAGAGTGCACCAGGTTTATCACATGACAGTGAAACACCTGAGATCAAATGACAGTCATACTGTTTGTCAGCATATTTAACACTGTAATGTAAGACTTTTCAAATGTGTCCACTTATCCACATTCACTGACTGGCTTCTCTCATTGGATGAAAGACAGGATTTTGTGTGCATGGAAGCCTAGAATGGAGAAGAAAGAGATGCATTTTCAAATGTGTTTGCTTATGTGTGGACTCTACTTGTCTATATCTACCATGCCCTCTGGCTTCCCGTAGCCTCTCCCTGCTCGTCCCTGCTCTAAATGCAGACAGACTGCGTGCAGTTCACTCGGTGCCATTGTCATTGTTGAACCAAAGTTCTTTTAATCACACTGCAGACCCAGCCCACTGTGATTTACTAGCTCTCTGCATCCATAGGCATCCACTTCAGCCAATTGCATTAAAGAGATAAATAACCAGACCAATAAAAGTGTTGCGAGGGGGCCGAATGGGCCCTGGAATGCTCATCGTCCATTTGGTGCAGTAACCAATTGTGGGGCTGGGGGTGGGGGTGAGGGGGAGAGTCGGGGGAGGGATGAGGCTTTTAGTGGAAGGTTTTTTAGGGGTGATATTGTGATTGGTGTTGGAGGTGATGTCATGTCATCCATCTTAGGGAGCCACTTCATTAGGCTAATGGAAGGGCTGGACCACTCACCGTTCATTCGCGTGTGTGTGTTTGTCCTTCCACCGATGGCAGCTTCCAAGGCTAAAGTGGTTATGAAGACTAAAATGATTTTATTAGCCAGGCCCATCATTGTGTATGGACATAACTGTGTATGTATGTGTGTGTGTGTGCGTGCGTGTGAGTTCCCATGTTCCCATGTGTGTAGGATGGTGTGTGTGTGCCAGTATTTTCACGCAGTGCAGTAATGACACTGTTTTCAGTGAGGGGAGATAATACAGTACGACTGAGGTGCTAAAGCACACCTTATTCCTTTGATGTTTAAACTACAATCACACTCTTTCAATGACTTGCAAAAAAAGTGAAGTGCAGAGAGGATACTCACTGCACTTTAGGGTAATATCAGTGATAGACTTTGATTTGTCACTGACTTAAATTAGTATGTCACTTCAAATATTCCTCGTCTGACGAGTGAAGAGGACAAATGGATTTGCTCTTTGAATTTGCTACGCCGCTCGACCTCCTCTCTCTCTGTCACTCTTCCTTTTCTCCTTCCCTCCTTCCGTCTCTCCGTCTTTGTCAGTTTTTCCACCTGAAACGCACATGATATTCCGTCTGGACATATGCTGTCTTTACGAGAGTGGATCCTCTAATTCCATTCCTCCCTTTGCTGTCGTAGTCATCCCACTGTTGTTTTATCCATTTCTTGATATATTTCAGATGTCATCTGAGGCCTGCCTCTAATTTGCTTTGTAATCATCTGAACTCTTCTTTCCATATCTCTCTCTATTGTCAAATAGGAAACTCTTTGTCCTATCTTTTTGTTTGTAGTAGAGTTAAATGGGTGACATTTGAGCAACAGATCTTTCACTCACAACCTGAAAAAGCTTATGGCCTCAACACAGTGGCAGCCCTTATCTTTAATTGTCAATCATTCAAATTGAATTACAGTCACACCTCAGTTTGATTTTTCCACTTTGTTTTGATTTTGTGCATGAGAGATCATAAAGTCAACCAGAGACAAAGCGGTCTTTTTACACAAAAAACATCATGGCGAGCAGTTTCAGTTCATTCTATTTCAACTCACCGAAAGCAACACCAGGAAAGTCCCTCCGTTAGCAAACTCTTTAATTCTCCTTCTCTTCTTTTGTGACACTCATAAGATGCCTCCACAGGACATTAACCTCATATTACATTAATCTTGTTATTCACAGTATTTGTATTTTAGTGTGAGTATACATGTAGGATTTGCACACCCAAAATGTGTAATGTGTAGGTGTTAATGAAACAAAATAGCTATGGTGTGTCCAAGCTGTGCTGTAATGTTTTATTCAAAAGTCCTCAAGGAAAGTATATCTTTAAAAAAAAAAAACCCATATAAACAGTGTCTGAAATTAACTTTTGACTCACCTGCCAAGGGGACTGATAGATGAAAAAATCCACCGGCCAAGCATATTTTTACCGACCAAAATAATAAATTGCATTTTTTGGTCACACATACATTTGTTTCAGAACATTGCATTGAGATATTAAAGTATTGTCAAGCGCCAAATGCCAGTAGATTTTCAAACAGACCTACCCACATTTGGTTCTTGGTGTTAATCTAGGACCCTGTATATAAACAAACAAACCAAAAAAATAGAGTAGTTTCCTTGTAGCAACTTAAACACATGCTCTCATTGCCCATTAGAATGTGTAAATGAGAAAGTAGCCTTAGCAAGGTGCCAGTAACCTCCACGTATGGACACCTGCTACCAGAGCAAAGGTACACCAACCAAGCTGTTTCCTATGAATATTAATTCATTCACCATTAGCTCCTGTAACTGTAGGTCGCAAACCACCCAGAATAGGAATAAAAATATTCCCTGCTTTTTTTAATTATTTGTGACAGCCATTAATTTGACATCTTTATGTTCTCAGATCTGAGAAAAGAATGGTGTTGTGTCTGATAACTTTGAGGGTCTGATAAATGGATTGAAGGGTGAAAAAAAAACATCATTGGGTATTGGATTCCTGTCAAACATGTTACATATTATAAGAGTCGTTCTGCTGTCAGCTCTGAGTAAACATTCATTTGCTTTATATGACAGGAGACATCATGAGAGGACTGTGCTGTTGGGGAGGGTATTGTAATACCCTACAGTAATGTAAACTGTGGGACATGTCACGTGCTAGGTGTTGATTAAATATGTATGAAGTGATACATTTGTACAGGTTTTTACCCTGGGGCCGCATTTTAAGTGACAGAACTGAATAGTTGTTTTTTTGTATTTTGTGATGATGATAAGAGTTCTTCCATGATCTGTATGAATAAAGCAAAAAAAAAAGCTTTTCTACTAAATATGAAACACAGTATGTCCACTAAAATGTTTGCCAACTTCTTGCATTGAGGGGAAGGTAATTCCCTGCAATATGTTAATAATAATAATCTGCTCCCATTTCACATGGCATCAGACTCTATCACAGTGTGCTTCCAGATCTTTGTGTATATATGTTACGTGCCTATGCTTGTATTAGTGGGCCTTTGCATTTCAAAGCGCAGTGTTTGTTTGGTTTGTGTCCGGGTGTGCGCACAGCACACCGCAGTGGCCTTTAGCGCCTGTCCCTGGTGCAGATCGATTTTGTGCCTAGCCAGCAGCCCACTGCTAACCTTGAGGTAAGCTGGCGTAATGAGATCGCATCTGACGGCATTGACTCACACCTGACAGCACTGACACTGCTTCCAGCCAGGGAGAGACATGGACAGGCAGAGTGGGAAAGGCGAGGTCCTCTGTGGCGTGGTGTGCTGTACTGTTAAAAGCTTTGGTTTGTTTTCTTTTAATTTCACCTTTTTGGGGGGTCTACATGTCTAAATGAGTGACAAAATAACAAAGAACACTTTTTTTTTAATCATATCAGTATTTAATCTTGCATTTAACTTGCAAGTGACAGAACCAGTGTGTATTTTGCACCACTGCAGTCATCTCCATGATTTTGTCTTTTGTTAACCCACAACCCCACATTTATCTAAAACCTGCCTTGGAAGAAAATAGTATGTTGGGCATGTTTTTTTCATTCAAAATTATGTATTTCTGGTTGAATCTTCATCTTTTCCAGCTGCAGTTTCTTGGTGTGCAGCGCAGTCAAATGCAGTGTGCAGACTTTGCCGGTGGACTGTGGTCCAGGCTGAGTGGTGCTGGGTTATGCACGGCCATAGCTGTGATAAGACTGACTTTGTATTTTCTGGCCTGGATGAAAGTAGGCCTCTGGGATCATTTATCACTAACAGCAACACACACATACTGTGCACCCTGAAAAATGTAGAATCTAATTTGAAAATAATTAAAACTTGCTGCTCATCCATGCCATCAGTGTGATATACTTGCAAACACAACATGACTCTTTCCCTCAGACTAGTGACAAGCATACTGAAACTGATTCGCAGATGCATGTATCAGACTGCAATTGGATGAGATGGGAGTGGGATAACCATTATCTGAATGGTGGTAATTGAAACAATAATGGACATGGTAACAGCTTGGAAAATAGCATTGATCCATCATCTAAGATGAGCCCTCTTTGTGCATTAATACCATGACTAAATGGTGCAAACTGATATTGCTCTCAGTCATGGCTAGGTCTTGTTGGCTAATTGAAAAAGAAATGAGCAAGAGGACGGTTTTGTGAGGTGTGGAAGACTGATTCTCCCACCTTGCCTCAGCAGGGCTTTGAATCCCTCCTACAGCCTGGGATTTCTAAGGGAAGATTAGCCAAAGACACGGCACGATTTTGGCGGAAGTGTGGAATTGGAATTCAATTCCTGTATACCTATGTACAGATGTAGACTAGTAAGCCAGTGGGAGCGGGATCGATAGGAATCTAACGGCTTTAGCTCCTGTGCAGCTCAGGAGCATCCTCAGCAGGTCTTTGTCTCAACTTTGTCTACACATTCCTCCAGTCTTACTTCCTGCTCTGAAATCTGACCTTGACACATTTTCCTCCGCCTGGCATACTGCTTTGCTGTCCAACTTTCACTGGGTTGAAATGGCACTGAGTTGCGGCTAGCCTATAGACTGAACACTGCTGGGCTGGATGAACACATGGAAAATGAGATCACTGACCTACAGCAAAGGTTAGACTTCAGTAAGCATGAGCAGTCGGATGATGGCTGGTGTAGGGGTTGGGGGTTTAATAAACTACTGCTGACCATAAGCCTATTGTTTTACTTCTCTGCTCGCAACCTCATGTGGATATGCATGCATGTGTGTGTGTGTGTGTGCGTGTGTGTGTGGCTGAAGCTGCAGCCTTCATTGTGGCTAGCTGTGTTAAGCTGAAATGCTGTTATTGATTAAACACAAAGGTTGAGATGGAAAAGCAACAGAGTGGGTATGGGCCCAGCTCCAGGTGTATGTGTGTGTGTGTGTGTGTGTGTGTGTGTGTGCGTGTGTGTGTGCGTGCGTGCGCGATTGTGTATGTGAGCCACAGCTGTGCTGTCCGTCAGCCTCTGGCTTATCCATTAGGGGAAAAGGGGGCTGGAGACTTTGGCAGAGGGACATGGCGAGGACGAGGTGGAAAGAAACAAAGGAATTGTACTGTGCTTAAGTGTCATTTTGAAGTACTTTAAGTATTTGCATCTTTTTTAGACTTAATGCTTTTATTTTATGACATTTCATTACAGGTAGAACTAAAAACATCTGTACCATTTACAACATTAAATCATGTTTTTTTGCATCATGGATAATGGAACACTGAAATGTACTAATAGTATGAATGACTGCACTTTTGGCTTTGCACATTTTTTTGATTTTTTTTTTTTTAACTCGAGGCTGAATAAAAGATTAGGATACTTCTTTCTCTAAACTTAGTCCATGTGCAGCTGTCCCTCTCTCTTTTTCCACACACTCTTTCTGCCCTTGTGACGTTATTATACAAGCACACTTATACTCTTTTCACGTGTGTGTGCGACTCCACGTGTACGTGTCTGTACGTATACACAGAATACCCTCAAAAATATAATTACTTCAGTATGCACATACACACTGTTAGGATACTCTCTCGCTCTGTCTACAACCTTTCTTTCACAGACACCTGTGGTTAGGCACACACACAAACACTCTCTCTCTCTCTCTCTTTCTCTCTCTCTCTCTCTCTCCCTCTCTCTCTCACACACACACACAAACACACACATACACACACCTGGTCTCTCTCACCTCTCTGCCGGAGTGTGAGTCTCTTTATGAGAGGCCTGCCTGGTGCCCAACTGTGAGGCCCTTTTAATTAGAGCCCTGCTGTTAAGCACAGACCTCCTCCAGTGGTCCCCACCACCTCCTCACACCTGTCACACATGCAGCACCACTCCGCTCCTCTCCCTCTCCTTGTCCTCATGGCCTGACTTACACATAGTATCCACATATATCCGCTGTATTTGCTGTACATTTGGTCGGAATGTACAGAACCAGTCAAAGGTTTGAACACACTTTCACATTCCCATGAATGGGAAAGTATGTCCAAACGTTTGACTGGTACTGTAACTCATATCTTCAATCTCAAGTATGTGGCCAAGGGATCACTTGTGGTCACATTCGCCCCCTAGTTCAAGTTGATTTAGAGAAACTACAGCCACTGTTAAAAATAGAGACATTTTGAGAAAATTCCACACAAAAAGTCTAAATGAGAGAGAACATGGCCTGCAGGGTTTCTGCTTGTTTCTTCCTGTAGTTTCTTTTTATTTTTGCATTTAAGCCTGAATAAAAAAAAATCGAATCTTGAGGGAAAACATTTGAGAACCATGCTTCTATTACCTCAGCAGACACAGAAGAAAAAGCATCTACATAGACTTTTATGATAAAGAATAATGTTAATAATAACTTAAATAGCGCTTCTTTCACAGGACAAAAAACAAGAAAAAAAAACAGAATTCACCAAAGGGCTCATAAATAAATGAAAGCAATCAGGATCCGTCTGGCAATATGTGCGTCTACTATCAGTGGAAACATGATAAATATAAACCTGGTTATGCTAGACTTAGAGCTAGTTTGTGTAACTTAGGTTTATGACTGAAACTAACAATTATTTTCATTATTGGTTAATCTGTCAAAAAAGAAGAAAAAAAGAAAATACAAGAAAAATGTATTCCCCACACTAAACTGCCAGTTCAATATAGTAACCAATGCACAGCAGTTGTTACGTTATCGGTCAAATAAAGCACACAGCATTGGCGAGCTTGTTCGGAAACCCAACTGTTGCTTCACATGTTATTGTTTGACTAGGGGGTTTCCTTGTCTGACTCCTCTGTTTGTCACTTTCTTTGCTGACTTCCTGCCGATCATACTCTTTTCTTCTTACTTGTATTGCTCCGGTCAATGGGGGCTGTTGCATTCCCTCCAATATATTTGTTGCAGTTGCTTTGCTTCTTGTTATTTTTATGTCTTATGATGGCTGACAAACAAAGTGATGCACTAACTCCACCCCCCACTGTTATGAAGGGTGTGCTTGGTGTCTTTGCTTTTTCCCTCTGAACTTTTGTTTACACCTTGCTGCTTGGGATCACAAATATGACGGTACATCCCTTCCCGCCCGCTTTAGAAAAATAGGCGGCAGCGTCCAAAACAGATGTTAGGGTGGGTGTAGTAAATCACTTTGTTTCATAGGAATCAAGCTTGTTTTTTTATGAGACTTTTTGTACATTTAAAAGTAACATAGTTTTGCTTTAAAGATGATTTTTACATATTTCCCAATGATTTACAAGGGGAAATAGGGGGATTGCATCATAAACATGTAATAAAAATATGATAATGCAAAGGATAATGTATATTCCATATGCCCTGAAAAAACTCAGGATAGGGAGGTTTATCTCTGTTATAAGAAAGAATGACAACACATGCGCTCATAAAACCCTCAGCTGTGCAGCCACGATCAACTGCACAAAATATTCCTGGAACTCGGGTTAGTCCATCACACTCATAACCTACATTCCTCCATTTCCCTTTTCAAGCAAGGCCAAACCCCTTGAAAAAACGACCAGGTTTCTCGCATGCATCGATTCTGTTCTGCATCTGGCTGCTATGATCAAAGAGCTATTGTGTTGGGGGGCCTCTTCTGTAAGCTGCTTTCATAAGGAACTTCCACAATCAGGACTAAGTTGATTAGAAACAATGGCAGGTTGGTTGATATTATGTTGAAACAGCCCTGGAATTTCGAGCTAAACTTGCAAAAGCCGCTGCGGTGTGTGTGTCACAGGAGCGCGCCAGGCATAGCACATGAGAGGGGATTATAACAACACAACATACCAACAATGCAAGCTAAGTTCAATAACAGTAAATCTTTAAAGAAGTCTAATAATCATAAATTACACCCAATTTGTCCACAGTACATAGACCCTCAAAATTTATATATTTGGAAGCAGTTAGGAGGAAACCACAAGCTCTGCCTGCATCTGTGACTGCTTGTCTTCAGCTTGATGTGAGAAGACAGGTTGTTTAGGACCGTGGGGAATGAGGGATGGAGAAAGAGCAGGGCGGAGGAGGAGGAGGAGGAGGAGGAAGGCTGCAGCTGTTGTTGTGTGTAGAGTTGGTCTGGTGGAGTTTGGCAGAGATCACCACAGAGCCCAAGAGAGAGAGAGAGATACAACCCCTCGTGTCTTACTATAAACGAGTACTCCACAGATTTAGCATTGCACTCCCAAAACATTGTCAGACTTATAATGGAGGTTTTTTACCCACAGCACAACTCTACCACAGACGGTTCAGTCTGCGTTTCTGGTGTGTTATGCTATTAGTGGCTAATGTAGCATTGAGCCTCTGGAGCAGGCTACAGAGGTCTCACTTCTTCCTAACTTCCACACCCACAGGTTTTTTTTTTTCATTTTCAAAGTTGTAGTCCTCAGCTCCAACCGACGATGACCCAAATGACATCACTTGAGGCAATTTATCAGACTTTGTGCAGCTCCCTCTGGAGCCACAAAAAGATAGATAGACAGATAGATAGATAGATAGATAGATAGATAGATAGATAGATAGATAGATAGATAGATAGATAGATAGATAGATAGATAAATAGATAGATAGATAGATTGATGCTTTCCTTTTATCTCCCTTATCTTTCACCTATTCCTTCTCTCCTCCACACTTCTGTTGTCTGTGTGCTAAAGACCTTTCCAATCCCAGGGATTTTATCATGAAAGGCAGACACAAAGCACCTTTTTCTGTGCCACCTTCCCTTTCTTCCTCCACCTTCTGTGTAGCAAATGTCGCTGCGCCAAGAATCCTCCCCTGCCTGTGCCTTCATCGACCCTACCCCTTCCTCAGAGGAACAGACAGCCAACTCCTGCTAGGGCTTCCTTCTGTTCACAGAGCGGGAGTTTTTATTATGATTGTTTTTAAAGATTTTTTTTTTTCCCTCTCTACACAGAGGATATTGCCGAAAGCAGAGAGAGAGAGAGAGAGAGAGGAGAAAAAAAGACAGGGAGGGGAGAGAAGAAGAAGAAGAAGAAGAAGAAGAAGAAGAAGAGCAAGAGAGAGAAGTTATATTGCTGAAGGACATTTGCAGAGGCAGCTTTTAACACCCTCACCCCTCCCCTCCTTCCTTTCTCTCCATCCCTCCTTAAACACACTTCTCTCTTTTCTGCTCTTTAAATATTGAGAATCCTTGCGTATTCCTCTGGCCTCTTCCTTTTGATGCTAACAGCTCAGCGATAGAAATGCAGTTGGAAAGGGCTGAAACGCTCAGTATAGCAACAGCAACAATTCCCCCCTTGCAGGACCTCCTTGCTCCCCCCTCCAGGCCCCAGTAAACGGGTCTGAGCTGAGTCTGAAGGCCAAGCTCTCCCTCTGGGCTGGCTTTGGCTGCTCATTTCCACACTAACAGGGGGTGGCTCTACATGGGCTTGGCTTTTTTAACCCGCACTAAAAATGCATGCACGCACAGTAACACACATACAACGCGCAGCTGAAACAGACCGTACGTAAGTGACCCGGCTGACTCCGGTCACTTTATTCTTTACTTTTCACCACTCTCCCGCCCAGCCAGCTACACACATCACAGTATACTGTCGTCCTCATTCTTCACTGATTGCTTTGCCTTCCACTTTTTTTTGCCTTTATTGCTCGGATGCCTGCATTTTAGATGCCATTTAAGATTTTTCTAACTACTAGGGTCCAGATGCCTGTGTTGTGGGTAGCTCCAGAATAAAACACAGTTTAAGTTTAGATATGAACAGCTTTTCTTTAAGGCTGCATTCCTGAGCTTATTGTATGCATTTTTTTCTTTCTGTTGTAGTGCGTCCGGGCTGACTGACGGTCAGAGCACGGCTGGTGAATTCTTCCCCGTCACTTTCATGTAAAACAGGAGAGCGGATCCTGAGCGGAAAGCAAGTGCAGTAGACTGAGATCATAGACGTGTTACTGCTTAACAGCCCGCTTTATGGGACTGGCTCTCTTTGTGTTTTAATGAGGAGGCCATGGATGGGTGGAAAGGCGAAGAGAGAGAGAGAGAGAGAGGGAGAGAGGAGGAAGGTTGAGTCTGTCAGGGAAGATGAGAGATTAGAAAAGATTGAGAGAGAATAAAGGACAGAGTGTTAGAAAGAAGTGGGAGAGACGTTTAATGTCCCCCCCTCTCCCCAGGTCTTAATTAGGAGTGAGAGAAGGGGCTGAGGGGTCTGCCTTAAAGTCCTGCTGTTAATTTTCTCTTCTCTTCTCTTCTCTTCTCTTCTCTTCTCTTCTCTTCTCTTCTCTTCTCTTCTCTTCTCTTCTCTTCTCTTCTCTTCTCTTCTCTTCTCTTCTCTTCTCACTCATATAACAAATGAATCAAATAAATCCACAGTTTCTTTCTGGGATATTTTAGTTCAACAGGACATCTCCTGCAAAAAAAACAAACTTTGTGTGTGTGTGTGTGTGTGTGTGTGTGTGTGTGTGTGTGTGTGTGTGTGTGTGTGTGTGCCTCATCTCTCTCTATATTTACCTGCCTCTGAAAACTGTTTTGAGCCCCCAGTGCAGTGGCAAGAGATTGGCAGTTTGCTGTGCCCTGATAAAGTCACGAACTGTGTGCGCGTGTGTGTGTGTGTGTTAAAGTGTGTTAAAGTGTGCCTGCTGGTGAAAAGGAGGAAAGAGTGGAGGCTGGACACCTCAGGAATGTTTTTTCGATAACAAGTTCCCCGAGCACTAGAGTTCTGTTGTACAATTTTGTGTGTTTTATTGCACTCTGTGTGTGTGTGTGTGTGTGTGTGTGTGTGTGTCTTGGGGAGGAGATTTCTGCTGCTTTCTTGTTGTATCATGATTGGCCACAAGTGTATTATGTTCTCTCTTTGCCATTTACCACATATACACACCTGGGAAATGCAAAAAAAAAAAACAAACCCAAAAACAACTCACACACACAACAGGCTCTTTTCTTTGATCGTGTTGAATTTGTTCTCAGATTTTTATTTTAGAGCATCATACATCAACATCACACACATCCCTACCTGTGGAGCACGACTCCAGGTCATCGCTCGTGCCTCTGCGACAGCAAAGCCGTCGCTAGCTTGCGTGTCCTTTACGCTGCTCTGCTCTCCGCAGGCTGCCTCATTAAACTTTCAGCCAAACAGTTAAAAACTCTTCTGCCGTCGAGTCCCAACTGGTCACAGCATAAGAGGAGTAAATTAAATTCAGTCTGTCCATTGGGTTTGAAGTCAGATGGAAGGATGGCATTAGCCGACTCAGTCTGCAGCAAAACAGCGCGGCGTGGCCACAGGTGGTGCTTTGTGAGCCCTGACATCAACCTCAAAGCCTGCAGCCACCCGGACTGAGCTGAAATACAACTCGTTTTTGTGTTTGTTTTTTCACATTCTGTCTGTCTCTCTCTCTATCACTTTGTCCTCAGTTAACTCTGGAGATGGCATCGACTACAGCCAGCAGAAGAGAGAGAACGTCGGTGACCTGATCCAGGAGACTCTGGAGGTGTTTGAGCGCTACGGAGGGGAGGACGCCTTCATAAACATCAAATACATGGTGCCCACCTATGAGTCCTGCATGATCAGCTGAGAAGGGGGGGGGCGCTGTCACCTCCAACGTAGCGCAGACTTTTGACTTCAACCTTTTTATCAGTCACTTCTTATCTACCCTCCGACCCCCCTTCTTAAACCCAAATCCTTCTCTTATCTGTGTCTTTATCCTTTTTCTCCCCTACTCCCCATCTCCTCTCACTCAATTTGTCCTCTTTTTGTTTCTGAACCATCCGTTACCCCTCCAAGAGTCAGCACTCATTTCCACTCCGCTCTGCCACCCTATCTTTTTTAAACCCCCATTAAATTCATAAATGCAAGTCATGAAGTATTTTCTCTCTGTATCTGTGTTTTTATCACCATAGTTTGTTATTGTCAACCCAGACTTGACAGAATAAATTTCCTCTCATGTACTTTTGATATGTTTTCCATGTTTTGTTGATTTTTTTATAAATATGATTTATTTAGCTAGCTGGTAACGAATCCTTCATGCATGATGACTTTTATTTCAAACAGATATGCATTTGATCAAAAACATGACACCCACTCTTACAAAATGTATGAAAGCACAAAATTGCCCTTTTTAAAAAGGCTGTTTGAGATGCAA
Organism: Thunnus maccoyii; assembly: GCF_910596095.1. NCBI lineage: Eukaryota > Metazoa > Chordata > Actinopteri > Scombriformes > Scombridae > Thunnus > Thunnus maccoyii. Next base: position 13,500,994 of record NC_056548.1, read on the forward strand.
AGTTGATTCCCTATCGATTCATCAAAATCACATATCTGATCCTCTGACTTTTAAGTGATACTTCACCCGAAATCTGTCTTTTGACTATCAAACGCTCACCCCTATAGGCTTGATCGGTGACTTCACAGAGAACAGCAACTACGGTCAACTTGAAACCACCACTTCAAACCACTCCTGCAGCATTTTTCTCTAGTTTTTACAGCCACCTTTCAAACCTACAGGGTGTGAACAGACAGAGTGTCACTTAGATCATATATAATGTTTTGGAATAGAAATATACTGTGTATGTGCTGAAGCAGTAAACATCTGAAAGCTTTTACCTTTTCAGTGCGAAGCTTTTAATTAAAAAGGTGCTAATGCAGTTTGAGATTGAATGTGATTTCAGTGATTGAGTTTTGCAGTCTAAGTCCTGTTGTACATCTGCGCTGTGTTCTGTAGTGTTTTACACTTGCTTCTGTTCAAAACTATGGTATGGTGCTGTGCTGTTTTGTATTGTATCGTACCACTGTACCCATTCTGTCACAAAACCCAGCTGGAGACTGAGCCTGTCTAAACACGCAGGCAAAGATGCATAGGAATGACGGCCGACAGCATTCCTCCAGACAAATACGCATTCATACGTACACACGTTTGGTTAACATCCTTTGAACTCAACTACCCCACAGTGATCTCAGTGAATACTTGGAGTGCATGTGGGCTTATTTGTGAGGGTTTGTGCATGACAGCATACGTGCGTTCTTTGTTTATCAAGACCGATCGGTAACTCGGCAGGCGTTTTTTAACCAACTTTGTTTTCTCACACTGTGCAGATTGAAGGTGCTCTCTCTCCCTCTATTCTCTGCTGCATTAAAGTCACAGTGGAAACTTCTTCTCAGACACAATGGAAGCTTTAGCAAACGTACTTCCCAACGCACACACATATACACACACACACACACACATATACACACTTGTGCATATACATATACAACCCTGCGACCCACAGGGGAAACATAGCGTAATTGATTTCTGACACTCACAAGGACACTCGCGCTGTCTCTTATTGTAAGTCATGTCTCCAGCAAATGCAACTTTACAAGCCTGCGGAGGAATCTATTCTCAACCAGAAGACAGGTTCATAATGCTCATATTTCACCCTCAGCACATCCTGAAAAGAATGTTACTGAATAGGTGTTCCACACGGCTGAACTCAGCCGAGCTGCTCTCTGCCTGCTGCTTGATCTGTGCAGTGAAAGACGAAAAGGAGTGCAGAGCAGCCCCCTTTCAACACAAAACACATATTTCACCTTAATAACTGCCACTGCGTAACACAACAGATACAGCAGCGGCACAGGCACAAAAACTGCTTTTTAAAATGTACAATGGTACAATTTCACCTCTCTTCTCAATTGATGAGTGGATCGAACTCTGAATAGCCTGCGGTTCTGTCGAACTGTATCAGTGACGCCCTGCTGTCCCGCATCACCTGTCCAATTTTACTGAGCCACAGGCTAGCAGCTGGCCAGCAAAGGCAGGAGAGCTTAGAGATAGAGAGAGCAACTAGAAAAAAAAAGGACAAAGTGAAACATGGTGAGCATTTTTGTTAAGGGTTTTAGAACAGAACAAATGTTACTAACAGCCCTCCATCTGTAGCCCTTTGCTTCAAGCTAGCATATAATGTCATATAAGCCATAATAAACAGAAACTGCCTGGAGTTTACTTCACTTCTTTGCTCTTAAAGGGCCAGGTAATCGGATTGTTTTGGCTCACATCACAGGCACTAATGGCCATTAAATGCTAAATGGTGTCCGTTTCGACCTCTTCAGGAACCCACTGAAGCTCATTAAGAAAGGTGACAGTCTGGAAAGGAGCATTGGAGAATATGGTCTCCTGCATCAAGAGCCACACAGAAACACACATGCACAGGCCTAAGCACACATGTCTGCAAACAGACAGACACACACAATAATGGCAAACAACACCTAACAAAAACATCAAGATGTAATTGCTCATGCAAGTAATAGAGTAAATTGTGAAATGAACAGGAATGGAGGCAGCCAATGAGGTTATTTGGCCTATGAAAGGCATCAACGCATGACTGGTCCAGACCTACAGGCTGGAAAGACCAAGCATGACTTTACTTGAATTTCCCCCTTATCTCACCCTGTTTTCGGACATGAAAACAAAAGCCTCAAAAACGAATTTAGCATAGAGAAGAAATTGCCCTGATCATAATATTCTGACCCTTTTCGCTTTAGTCATAATGAGCAATTGATCATTTTCTGACTGCGGGTGTACCAACATACACAAGGAAATAAATTGCTTCCCATTCAGTGCATTTCCTCCAGTCATAGAGCGCAGGTTATAACACCATGCTCTACTTCCCTGCAGCAGATAATATCTGTTGCAGATAAAGCCACATTATTATTTTCAGTTGAGAGGATTTCCGAGTTTTTTTTATTCCTTGTCTATTGTGAAAGATCTGCCTGATGGCATGTGGGGGCGATGGTATTGATCTAGCATGTTATTCAGCCATTTTGCAACATCTCTTTGCTTGTTCCTTTTTTTATTTTTTATTTTCCTCAGACAGATAGGTATTGAAAAGAAATTCTGGCTTGAAAAAAAAAATGCTCCAAGTTCAAGGTAGTTCAAGAACTTGTTGATCCTGTTTCCTGTGATGTTTCAATGTGTCTTTGTGTGCGTATTCCAACACTCACTGCTAACTGGCTTTGGGGGAAAAAACACGTTCTGTATCACATGGTCACTGCGAATGTTTTCCAAGTGCTTCCAATGTGGTGCGTTCAGAGTGTTGCGACCTCAACGTTAACCACTGTAGCATTCCTGCACACTTATTAGTCCTTACAGAGGTGAAATAGCATTCTCTAATCCACAACCTGGCCTAATCCTCACTCTCCATTGCAACTGGACTCCGGGGGTCAACCCTAGACGATGTGGAGGCCGCGGGCACTCGCTCAGCTCCAGGGTTATTATTAGCCTAGCTAGCTCAGCCCCTACAACAGCTGCCACTGCCCTGCAGCCAGCAATAACTCCCACTGAGGAACACATGCAAGCCATTTCACTGATGGAAACGCTAAGAATTGCACCGACATGGGATGATTTATACACAGAATTCATACAACCACACAGATCAACACAGTCATAGACAAGTGTTTACATGTGTGTCTGGCTTGCACGCCACCAGCTACTCCAGCCTTCAGGTTGAGCTCTTATCTCCGAATGAACGGTGCCTCTCTGAAAGCTGGCTCCACAAGTTTGTCCTTGTGCATCTCCGTCTCACCACATCACAGTGGTGGCAGGCCAACAAAGGCTTTTGTGCTGCAGTGAGCTGTGCAACAAAAGCTACACAAACACGCCGATAGCGTTCTGTTGACGGAGGGGAAAAATGAGATTGAGAAAAAGTGGAGAAAAGGCTCAGACTGAGGAAGAAAGAAAAAGACAATTATGGAGGAGGGAAGGCAGTGTGAAAATATTTGTGGTGTGTGTTCAAGTGAGAGAGCATGTTGAGTAAAGAGGAAGACGGGGGAAATACGTTGCGCGCAAGTTTGGAGACAGACGGGCAAACTGAGATGAATCCACCACGGAGAGAAATGAAGGGAAGGAGAGACTGTGTGGGCCGCGTCAAGAGGGATGGATGGAGGGAAGTGGGATGTTGTGTCACCTGGTAGAGAGAGCTGTCTAGCCAGACCTGAGATTTAGGAGCAGTCAGCTGCAGAGAGGAATAAGAGACCAAAGAAGGAGGAGGAGGAGGAGGAGGTGGAGAGGATCTACAAACGCCACCACTTGTTTATCTGTTTTTCTTCAGAAAAACAGAAGAGAATTGAGGCGACAACTGGCACTTAACGACATCACCATGCTCCCTTATCTGAACAAACAAGCTGAAAGTGAATGCCCCGCTTTTGTGTATACGACGTCTCCCCATGTTGAAAATCAAATAATTCATCCATGTGGGTCACACTTAATATGATCAAAGTTTGTCGTGACGTAACCCCTGTGTACAGTGGAGGATTTATTAAGCATTCAGGAAGTCTTCTGTCAGCATCAGTCTTCCCCTTTATCACTTCCTTCCCTTTTTTCTCATGTCCCTTCTTCTGCTGTGCCGTCTCTCTTATTCCGGTGTTATCGTCTCAAAAGGCAGATTGTTAGGACCGGCAATGAGGGGATTGTGCCTGTGCAACAGAAATAAATGTCCCCCTGGGATTGATTCAGCTTGTTCACGTCTGCCTGGTGGAGTCCACACTCATCCAAGGGAGCTACTGAGCATGTGCAAGACAGGACAGCACAATGGAGATTTATCTATCTGCCTCTCCATATGCCAGGTGTCTGATACTCAGGCTTAATTCAAGAGTGAAGGAACAATGTAAACACTTCTGAAAGAAGAGCTAATATTCTGTTTACCTCTGTGAAGTCCTCTGAAACACTACCCTTAAATATGAAAAAAAAAGTCTGCTAAACTCTCACATCCAGATTTAATTTAGTTTTGTGAACAGCTCTTTTATCTGCAACTATGCTGTACTTTGTGTGTGTGTGTGTGTGTGTGTGTGTGTTTGTGTGTGTGTGTGTGTGTGTATGTGTTTAGATCTCAGTAGACATGTTCATCTAGAGCTGAGGTTTAACTTTTTCTGTATATCTATTAGAAATCTATTCAAAATAATATTTTTGAATATACTTAACCATAAAATTTTGATTGGCTGAAGGCCACCCTAATGGTGAAACATGACTGTCTAACCACCATCAGATGTGCTACAAGGGTGTGACCTACATAATATAGCGGTGCCTGTGTCCTGCTATTGTTGTTGATCTTGAAGAAGGTCTTAGGGCTGAAACGTCATGTAAATTAAAAAGAAAGGCATATGGAGCCAGAGTGCACTAACCTGACGCGCTAGATGGTTTGTTACGCAGAACCATCTGCAAAGACGTCCTTGGAAATTGTTTGGAAAAGGGCAGAAGCTTTCAAAAAGTACTTGGCAGGTGATTGGATGAATCATCTGTCTATCAACATCTACCATTGGCTTTGCTTCTCGCTGTCATCACACCTAAACCACACCAGTAGCTGCCAGTAGTTCCCAGGACGCTGATCAGTCCGAACTGCTGGTGGTTCGTACACAAGCACATAACCTGAAGATAGATTCTCGTGTGATCTCATAATCTCACGTGATCTCGCCAATCCAGCTGCCTCACAAGGTAAACAGTGTGCAACATTTTTTTCCTACTCTTATATCCCACAGTAGACCACACTGCAGCATTAATCCTTCTCTGAAGAGATGTGATCAATGAGGATTCTATCTGTCCCTCTCTCCTCTCACTCTCTGTTCTTGTGAGCTCTTCTTCATCCTCCTCTTCCTCTCCTACAGGTCTTATCACTCACAAACACTCATTTCTTCCCCCCGCTACGGGCTGGCAGGCGTGCACAAACAGGCGAACGAGCAAGTAAACAAATACAAGCATCTTCAGTAGGGGCAGGGATGGATCCACACTGTTAACAATTGGCTGGACTTCTTTAAGCCGTATTGACACTAGTGTGTTCTCCTCAAGGGGCAGAATGAGGAAGGAGGAGCGGGTAAAACTTGTTTTTGCTGTTTATGCTCCGCCTGTTAAAGTGCCCCTCACTGCAAAGTGTGATTTGTGTGTCATTTCCCCCCGTTGATTTTGACGATTAGCAGGTTCGAGGTGGGAGTTTGGAGGTGATGTTTTCCCATCGGAGCCTTCTATCAAAAGTGGCTCCAGCTGTCACCCCATTTCTCCCTCCCGTCTGTGTGACAACAGGCAGGCCAACAGGCATTTCCATCACCAGATTGCCAAACCACTGGAGCATCTAGACTACAACACCCAAGGTGACCTTTAACAAAATAGAGAATGGTGAATAGCGGTGGTGGCGAGAGTGGGTTATTGGAAACGCAGAAGAGCTGGAATGTCGCAGCTTCAGATTGAATTGTGATAGATTTTTTTTCTCACGTCGCCCCACATTATAACACTACACCAGCTGACGCTGTGTACATTCTTTCTCATCCAACTTGGGGTAGATAAAAAAATGAAGCAAGCCCCTCGCTGTTACATTCCCTTCACTTTCATTACTTATCTTCATCCACTTAGTATCCCTTCCTGTCCCTAGATAATTCTACAATCACATACAGGTTAAAAGCATCTGAAGAAATACGTGTGTAGCTCATGCTCGGGCCAAACTCAACTGGCTAAACTTGAAAACACATCTTTTTGTATCCATTTTGGCCTTCCTTAACCCTGTAATCCAGTCAGCGGGTAGGTGTCAAATATGATGGATAGAGGGCTCCGTGCAACCCACAGTGGACCAGCCCCACACTCACAGCTGTAATGGAACTCAGGACAACATTGATGTTTTGAGTCCTAGAGAATCACTTATAGCCACATCAAGTCTGAGTCTACTTCAGACTACCACAGTCGTTTTTAGGTAGTTCGAGTAAAGATTTCCATTCACTCTAAAACGCCTGAACAATAGGAAAACTGCTAAATTTATTTAAGGGAAAAATAATGCCTGACATCTTTGTCCATTTGGACTCTGATTAAGACACTGTCCAGACTGTAGGGTCTAAAAGTTGATTTGTTTGCACTATTAAAGGTCCTGTTTTGGTTGGCAAACAACACAGTCATGCATCACAATCAATATTTGGTAAGAGGCGAGACAGACGCGGCCTCTGCTGAGTGTCAGCCAGTTAAAACTCAGTTCTGCCTCTTCCTGCTCTCCACGATAATCTAAAAATGTGTCTTAGCACAGCTGCACTCACAATTTACTCATTCTCATCAGGATATGTGTGTGTTTTGTGCTGTCAGACAAGTGAATGAGCATAAAACAGTGATTTGATTTTCTCTGCATGCAAATGCTACTTGTTAACCACTGTGAACAGTGTGCAGCTGCACTGGGACACTGATCAATCGTTTAATTTTATGATGGCAAAGTCATATGACAGAGTAAACATAGATGTAGTTAAACGGCAACACCTGTATCGTGTGATTGGCTGTTGACATTTGCAATGCGTGCTCACAAAGTGGTTTAGAGGCCCTAAACTTTACTGATTTTTACAGATTTAATCTACAACACCAATAAAGTAAAACTACATGAGAAAGTGGTTGATTTGTAGCCCGTCATCTCAACATGTCCCACCGTCCGCTCTCATTTACATGTCCTTCCTCTTCATCCTTATTGTCTACAATTCTTACCTCGGGTGATTGTAAGGGAAATAAATAATGTTCAGTCACTGACAATAACAAATGCACACACTGTTCAAAACGAGCCCCTCGCAAACAAGTGTGAGTGCAACAGTGCATGAACACATGCACACAAGCATGAATGGGGTATTTGTCATGTCATGCTTATGATACGAGTTGAAATGAATAATAGGCACATTATGTATTTCTCTGTGTAGTCTCTGTGTATGCTGTGGTTGCTAGAAGGACATTTATTTCTGTTGCACTGTGCTCATACCTTCCTCAAAATGTAAATGACCCAGATTCTGCCAGCACTTTTTCCCCCACAGTCCCCAAACTAGTAAGTCAAAAGAAAAAGGGAAAGATGTTGTTCTCGTTTGTATGTTTGCATGTTATCAGAGCCTGTGGGCCTCTGTTCACCTCCTCCAGAGCCACAGCCGTTATCGCAGACAGCCTTGCCTCGACAGAGTCACCAGTTCCCGCTCACTTTCCTGCGGCTGCGGCCCCCGACACAGGCTGCAGCTAGCTACAGGGCCCCTACCGAGGCCCCCATTGTCTCCATCAGCATACTTTCAGTTGAAAACCCAAGGCGCTCTCCAAGCTCATTGTGAGTGAGCTAACAGCCTCTCTTCAAAAGGGGCTAAATGCATGTTCATTAATTATCTGGATCCTTGTTAATTGGATTAATTGTTGAATAGAAACCGTGTTATTAAAAATGACGAAAACACAAGGGCAGGGGGAGCAAAAGGGGGGATTAATATCGTTTCTGTTTACTCCCAGGCTGTCACACACACACACACACTCACACACATTTAGGTATGCTCTGCCTGTCTGTCGCTGTGTCTCTCTCTCTCCCTCTAACTCTGTGTTACTATTTCGCACACATATCAAGACACACACAGAAGCCGTATGTGACCCAACTCAGAAGAATGAGCACTAGGCAAGGTGCAAATTACCATGCGCAACGTTAGAGATAAGAACTAAACCCATTTTCAAAGCTCAGAATAAATGCCAGATCCTTTTTGATGCAAGAAGTCTGTGACTTTTTCCATCGCTTATATATTCAAAGAATAAGGGAGGGAGAAAAAAAAAGAGAAACATAAAGTCAACACCATGAACAATTTAGCTATCTCCAAGTCACATGAAAAATTGGGTTTCTCATTCCGTTTGCCTATCTACTTACTCTTATCCATCAAAATCACTTATCAGTGTTTGACTTCAAGGGATGTTTTATCATCCTGGCTTGAAGATAGCACACTGATATTGCAGACCATTTGGACGACAGGACTAATATTACATGTCCTGTGTAATTGGTGGTGGTGCAAATGACAAGCCATTATGTGAGAACCTATCTTTTCCTACGGTCACTGCTCGTTAAAATAATGACAATCAAGTGATAAATGCCAAACAGAAAAACCTTCCAGGGGCCAATGGATGTGTTGGCAAGGTACTTTAGGTATCAGGCTGTAAAAACCTACTAAGGAAAGTAATTTAAATAATTTCTAATCGTTAACGAATAACCACCTCTGAAATATTTCAATTGTCTCACTTGAATCAGGCCTGAGATTCAACTAAAGCTCAGCAATAATTATAGCAATAACATACTGTGGCTATATGTAGATGCTGGCTGAAGGGCAGAGAGGCAGGATCCAGTAAACGTGTTGCACCCGTTGTTAAGGCAACAGTATCTGTCTTCCTGCTTTGATGTGGTGGCTCCTGTCGCCTGCTGCATTCCCAAATGCTGTTATCTGGGCTGGAGGATTGATTGCACATGTATTTTTCAGAGAATATGTATGATTTTGTGCATATATGAAGGTTTACAGCTTGTATGTATGTTGTAAGTTTGTCATTAAACTTTTCCAAAGACATTGTTTGATCAATTTACTGGACTTGCTGCTCTAATTCTAAGAGCTCTGACTTATTGTTCTATCCTATGATACCAACACGGTGGTGACAAACTGAAGCCAGAAGGTCATAGTGCAGCTGTTTGAGTACTCATGCACCTAGCGTGGAGACTATTTTACAAAGACATGAGTGGGTGAGCAGTAAGCGGACAAATTTGTACGAGGGACAAGGTCAGGGCTCAGATTTAGCCGGGGCCCCTCTCAGTCAACAGCTGTTAAAATCAAAACGGACCAGTTGTGGTTTATTTTCACACTAAGCAGGATGTGAGAAACCGGAGGTAGCTGAGTTGTGTATGTCCCATTGATCAGGGATGTTAATCTTCGGAGGATATGTGGAAAGGTCCTCCCAAGGACAGGACAATGAAAAGGCTCTATTGATTACTGGAGGGTTGATCAATCGGTCCCAAGACAGATAACAAGATGTACAAGTCTTGAGTAACAATGGGCATCTTGTAGGATATGGACTGCACACACTTTTTCATAATTCAGCACCCTAAAGTGAAGCATAACCATGAAATCCACAATTGTAGGCTGGTCTTGGGACATGTATTACCACTGTCACACACAAACCCTGTACGTGAGGCGGGACACTGAACACAACCCACATATGACTCTTCAAACCGGATCACTAGTCTAGTCTGTACCAGATTAGCAGACTCATACGTGTCATTGCTAAACCATACAATTACACCAGACCTCATAAAATCAAAATGTCAAATGGGTCTGCAGTGCTTTCAAGTAGTCACTGGAATGTTGTTTTGGTATCGGCAACATGGAAGACAGTGCTGATGATCTCCTGTAACTGTACGGAATTCCTGTATTCTTTCTACTTGAAAAACATGAAGAGGTTCATGCTGTGCAATCATGTTAATGTATCTTTACAATCGAGGAGAGCAGACTCTATGGCTGCAGGGGCTACACATCCCCAATGCTCTTTGAATCGGGTTTCGTCAGACTCTGCTTGTTAATCAGGATGACAAATCAGGAATTAATCAAAACATGTGATCAGAAGTTCCACATATATTATTGTATAGCGAAAAAACTAAATAATAATCGCATTACATGCCCGGTCTAAAACTGAAGCAAATGCAGAAGTTCAAGAATAGATCAAAGTAGGGGACCTCATAGAAATTCCAAAAATTATATCTTTTATTTATTTTTATATATCTTGCATTTTAATTATTTATTTGTTTTATAGCTTTTTTGGGGGGAAGGTGGGTTTCCACTTTTGACTCATAGTTGTACACAAGTATATTTTTTTGAGCTTCCCCTGAGTGTTTACCCATGCAAATTAAAGCTGAGGAATGCAGACAAATAACCCAGGTTTAAGCAGTCTCCATTCATACCAGTGGAAAACACAGTGTTGTCTGTCTTTGGTGTTGAAGTCAGGAGCGTGTTAAGTGAGTTAAGGAACTAAAAGACAGTTTAAATCTTGAAAACAATATATTCTGCTTTTAGTGAGGAAAGGGAGAAGTAGTCTGTGTTGACAACACTTCAAGAGCATATTGTGCATTCCTGCGCACTGCACGCCATTGGCCTGAATTCCTGTCAGTCATTCCTCCTAGCGGCCCCGACCCCGCCCTGCTGCCTCGAATCTGAGCGCTCATTGGTTGTCCTATTAGTCCCCATGAACGCACCCACTGGCCAATAGCCGGTGAGGAGGACGGACCTTTTCGGGTGGAACAGTCTCTCGCGCCTACAGTGTTGGAATCGAACGTCCCCGAGCGCACACGGCGTAGAGGAGCGTACGGCGCACGAGTCTCTGGAAGGGAGATAACGGTTTCTTTTTTTGCCCCCCTCTCCACTCAAACAACAAGAACAAACCAAACCTGATTTTTTTTAGGGGGGGTTTACAGAGTCTTCTGATCACAAGGAGGAGGGAAAGCGAGGGATTGGAGCCGCAAGTTTTTTTTTTCTTTTTTCGTTTTTTTTTCTTCTCTCCTTTTTCCTAAAAGAGGATTCTGTGTTTTCGCGGTGGTTTGTTCTCCCCTCTCGCCGCAAAGATGATGGTCGGAGAGGTCGAAGTGAAGGAGCGACCGAGGCCGAGTCCCGACTATTTGATGCAATTGTTAAACGAGAAGAAGCTCATGACCAGTTTGCCAAATCTCTGCGGCATCTTCACACACCTTGAGAGGCTTCTCGATGAAGGTAAGTGGCAGTCTGGAGAGGAGAGTGGAGGGGGGGTGTTAAGGGGGGGGTGGGGGGGGCAGCGTGACCACGGCACAGTCCGGTGTCGGTACGGCTTCGCTGGGCGTCCCTGCTGCATTAAACGTTAGCGAGACCCAGACGCACACTAGCATCGGGTACCCCAATATTGCGGACCGTGGCAGGCATATTAACACTTTAAACCTCTGCTGAGCAATAGCTTACATCCAAAGTAAACAAAAAAAAACATGAACAATTCAGAGTGAGTTTGTTTCCCTCTCCCCCAGAAAAGAGAGATGTTATTTGAGAGTTGTGGCTGACGGAGTTTGTTGCTGCACTCTTGACTTTGTGGCAACAAGAAGGAAAACTTTCTCTCACTCACTTAGAAAAACCACAACCACCTAACACTGTTGACCTGCCCTTTGGAAATCTTCTCCGATTAGTTTAGAAGCATACTTTTGGGTTAATTAAAGACGAGTCTCTTAATTTAATTTTAGACGGGGCCTGATTCCACATGTTCTCCCCAGCAGTTTAGCTTGGGTTAGCCACGTTTTAAGCTAGCGAGCCTGGGTGTCCGCGAACTCTTCAGGAACCTAGAAAGGCAGCTTTAACTTAGCTTCATTTTTTAAAAATAAAGACTCAAAACAGTAAAAAACAGCGTTTCAGGCAAATGACAAGAAGTGTTACAATGGCTGACTTTCGCTTTCCTTGTTTTTGGTTCGAGGGTTGTGTTAGTCGTTGCCCAGCGGCCGAGCTTAAAACCACGGAGGAATGTGTCTGCTTGTTGTCCAAACAATGGCCAGTGAGTTGCTGCTGGGAGGGGGAGTGCACGAAGATTATTTCAACCGTCTAACTTTTTCATTAAAAGGGGCACCGTTTTGTTTTTGCCCGTTTGCCAGGCTACTACAGTATATGTCTTACACCGAGATTGTGTCTCTCTCTCGGTTATATTTCCTTCCTTGCTGCAGCAATCGTCGTGGGGTTTTTTTTGCCAGTGAAGCTTGCCCTACCAAAAAAAAAAACTGCGTCGCCTTTTGTCGGCGGCGCCGTCCAGACGGGATTTGTCTGCCTACGTTTATTTTCTACGCTTTGCCAATGAATGTGGCACCAACAGCAGCGCCGATAAACGCGGCTTATTTGCCGTTTATGTTGATTGTATCAATATCATAAGCTGGTCTAAGCGAGAGCTTGGTCCCATGGTTTATGTAACTGAGCTGGGGACACTAGAGAGCGCCACAGCCCCCTTAGCAGACTGTCCCCATGCTGTCCCCATGACACTGAGGTGAATAAAAGTAATAAGCACTCTGACTACTCAACAGTATAAATCAGTGTTTCCTAACCTGGAGGTCAGGACCCCCACAAGGGGTCGCTGGATTAAACAAAGGGGTCGTCAGATAACAGGACAGGATAGGATACAGAAAAAAACATGTTTTGGACACATAAAATTGTGATTTTTTTTTCTCCCTTTGTCAAGCTTTCTTCTAATTTTCTATTTTTTTTTATTTCAAGTGGGTTATTGTGTTTTACCTCCACAAACCTCTAAAAGTTGTTAAAATAAAATAGAATAAGAGCTCTTTCTAGAGCTGCAAGGTTAGTCAATTGACAGATTAATCAGCAAGTGTTTTGGTGATTGAATAACTGTTTTAGTCTTTTTTTAAGCAAAAATGAAAACAAAGCTGATTTCAGCTTATTAAATGTGATTTATTGCTTTTCTTTGTCGAACGTGATGATAAACTGAATATCTTTGGGTTTTGGGCTGTTAATCAGACAAAACTAGACATTTGAAGATGTAACCTTGGACTGTGGGGAATTTTAACAGATATTTTTCACTATTTTCTGACATTTTGTCCACAAAATGACAGATGAATCAGGACAATAATCGGCAACTTAACTGGTAGACAATGCAACATGTGATGAAGGGTCGCAGGTAGACTTTGCTTTATTTTAGGGGGATCCCAAGCCAAAAAGATTGAGAACAAGCGGTAGAAATGAAGGATTTCCTTGTAGACAACTGAGGATGGAAGGAGCAGCACATATTTATTAGTTTCGGTTGCATGTCTGGATGAGTAAGACACTGTAGTATGTAGTTGCTAAACCAGATTTTCTTGCTTTCTGCACGGCTGATAAACAAGTCATTTAGGCGTAAAGTAGGCTATTGTCTCACTAACCCAGCTGGAAAACTTGAACAATGCTTCAACACATTTGTTCAAAACACAAAAAATATTTCTACTCAAAGTGAGTTTAAACATAAATGTTGTTTTGGTGCATTAGGTGGACGTCTCTATAATCTTTCTAGTACATGCCATACACACTGTATAGATCATAGAGCTTAATAGCAGTTTTATTTACTCTTCACACCCCAGAAATGCTCTCAAAAGAGGCATTCTTAACTTTGATTTGAGAAGAGTTGGTTGATTTATTGTAGTCAACTGGGATGATGGGTGTGTTGGTGTTTTCACTGAGGCGAGAGTCAGGAAGCGGGCATGTTTTCCTTTTCATCCCCGCTCCCCTTTGCAGTTTCCCAGCCCCCATAGTTGTAGACCCTGCCAATCCTCTGAACAGAAAAGAAAAGGGGCCGTGCACAGTTTGTATACCTCAGCTCAGCCAAGTTGCTGTTAGAAGACAGTATGAGCGAACCCACCAAGAGCAAGAAACTAATTTCTAGCTTGTGGCCAACAGTGAGTTTTCTGTCTAATACGTTCCCTTTTCACTTAGTTCAGTTGTGATTGGCTGTGCTGTCGGACAAAAAACACCAAATTTTACGCAGTGTAGCATTGTATATTTAGATTTTTTCATTTCTGCAGCACCGTAATATAGAAAACTCAAATCTTTGAATAGCTTATGAATTGTCTCATATTTTATTCTCAGCCTTCAGTCGCTTTTCTTAGTGTTTTGTTTTTGTTACTTGCTAATATTAACCAACCAAACCTGCGTGGTAACTGCCGGACGTAAGAGTAGGAGAGGAAAGACGTTGCACTCTGCAGAGGTGTGCACTAAATGTGGCACAAGTAGTAAGCGCTTGTGAGCAATGCTGAACACATTCAAATCCTACAGATTTTCAATTCTGTAAATCATTTGACACATATCAGCACATTTTAGTACTGTCTTTGGATATTGTAAATACCGTTTTTAAATCTGACCTGTGAGATTTTTTTGTTTTTAAATCTTTGGACAGTGTACAATATTAAACATAAATGTTACCGTTTGATACTTTTATTCATTTAAAAAAAAAAAATTAAGTCATTGAACTATAGTCAGAAATAAAATGGTGTAGCTCAATAGTTTGTCAGTCTTTAAAAGAGAGAGTTTTTGTACCGTGTAGTGTGCTGTCTTGCAACACATGGTTTCAAGAAATCAATCCTGCAACGCTGGAATGGTACGACGCTTCTGTGCAGCGCTGCACAGATAGAAAGGGGATAACATGTTTCCTCCTCTTGGCTTAAGAAATAATGATTGGGACATTCACAACTCTTCAGCCCCAGTTTCACTCCTCCAAAGCCACACAAGTCTAAGGTTTACTGGGGTATCCACGGCACCAGCCCAAACACTACCCTGTCGCCAAAAATTGCGTGTGTGTGTGATGAAAGCCACCCCAGTGCAGAGGAGGCCTGTCTGACTGTCTGGTTCCTGTTAGTGGCTGTTTGGTTTGCTCGCCCCTTTTTGACGGGGCTAAAGCTCCAATGCGATATTCAGGACGTACCTCCGCCCACTCCCTGTCCTGCACTGGTGTAAACTGGCCCCACCCAGCCTAAAACCATCAGCGTAATCACATTGGTGCAGTTTTTTATGAATCTGAAAAAGAGAAAAGAAAAAAAACATCTGTGTTCTAATTAACCTTTCCGTTTCGCCTAGTACTCCTGAAATAGTTGTCAGGTGTGTTCATATGTTTAATATGTATAGGCTACGGTGGCCTGTGCCGTCAGATTGCTGCAATTTCAAAAGCTCGGAAAAGTAGTTTTAATAGTTTTTTAATTGTTGTTTATGGTTGATATTTGTATAATTAAATTTTTTTATGATGATGAACGAAGCGTGTTTTATGACAGTGGTCTTTGCCAGCAGTAAAGATAAACATCACACTCCATTGTGACTTCCAGTCAGACAGGACAGACTCCAGCTGGAAATCTTTAACTTGCGGTGTGAATTACGTTTGATCTAACAAGTTTTTTTGTTCAGTTTGTGTATGTGTGTGTGTGTAGTTTTCTCCTCAGTGTGCAGTCAGTTCTGTCTCATTGAAAGCGAGTGCCTTGTCAAGGTGACAAAGAGAGAGCAGATGCTACTTGAAAAAGCTAGTGATGCTGAAGCAGAGGTAGAAACATAGTCTAGTCAGTGTAGCGTTAGCAAAAACTGAAAAGAAAGAACAAAAAATAGAAATACTCAAGGACAGTTTGAGTCTGTCAACAAGATATCAGCTGTCTTGTCTCCTAAGGGATGGGCTTTTTTTCTATATTGTTATTAAGCATTTCTCTTCTGAGTAAGTAAGTACAGTTTTGTAGTCTTAAGTGTGTTTGAACACTTGAAATGCCTTCCTTTGTCAGACTTTAGAGCACCTAATAACAGCAAAAATCTAACCAGTAACAGCTGAATGCTTTAAACTCCCCTAAATTGTCGATCACTCGAGAGTACGCCCCGCCGACAGCTGCATGTACCTCCCCCCCCGCACCCACCCAACATTTTGTGCATGTCTACACAGCTGTTTCCATGGCGGAAGAAAGCCGACACCACCCTTGTGTGTGTGTGTGTGTGTGTGTGTGTGTGTGTGTGTGTGTGTGGAGACTGCACCCACCCTGCTTCAGTGGCGTGTGTGTGCCTGGACGTCCCCGTGACGTTCCCAATATGTATGTAGTCCCTTAAGGTCACTCTGGCCGATTGACAGGCCCCCTTTTGAAATCCCCTTGCATTGCAGTTGTTCATCTCCCTGAGGTGACACCTGCTATGGGGGTTTTTTTTTTATTTCTCTTTACGATCTGCCAGCCAACAAGCAGCTTCAAATTGCTATATTTTCTCTTGGCAGGAGAAGACAGTCCATATAACACGTAGAGATGTCATCTAGTAGTGAGGTGCAGGCGCTGTTGCAAGTTAGCTGAGCATGGGAGGAAGGGAGGGATTTTATTTTTTATTTTTTTTGTTGTTGTTGTGACGTGTGTCCTCTGGCAAGTTTTTCTGTGGGGAGCAGAATAGTCAGATTGATTGAAAGCATTTATTCCAGGCTCCCGTTAACCTTTCCTAACAGGCTCGATTCGGAGCTTTGTTTGTGTAATAGATTAAATGGCCCGTTGTTCCATTGCACGCTGTGTGGTGGAGCCACGTGGTGCATCGTACCACTTGTTCCTGGCTACAGCATTCCCCTTTGCATATACAGTTTTGTGTCTGCTTGTTTGTCTCTGTGTGCCGTGATTTAACAGGACATTCCCGGGAGAGCTGTCAGTGTTTGGAGGACAGACTGTCTGCTGTCCGCCGTGGAGCCTTTGTATGAAACTGGCCCTTTGGGAACAACTGTTTAGAGAACAGATTTTGATAAATGAGGGCAGTGCTACAAGTCTGCATTTGGTTTTCTACCTGCTGTCTCATATTTCTGTCATCTGTCTATATGATTCTCCCTCTTTTTTTTTTTTCCTCCTCTGTCTGTCTGGCTGTGGCAGCACTGCACTCTCCCACTGTAGGTTGACCCTTGGTGTTACTCGGCACAGGGTGAGACCTGCACTAACCTCTCACATGCAATCAATTTAGCAACTAACAAGATTGAGCACCGCTTGCAAAATAACATACTGCTTAGAGCCGTGAGAGAGCGCAGATAGAGACTGACAGAATGAATGAATCGGGGGTGTTTTGCCAGGTCTGTTGTTGCAAGCTGAAACCTGTTTTACCCCCCACCCCAACCCTTTCTCTTCTCCCCACATTCTCTCCCAAAGCACCACTTATAAGCTGGAATTTAATTAACTGAGAGCCATTCTGTGAGCTGGTTTACTGAGCCGTCACCATCAGCGAGAAAGCAGAATTGGAGGCTTTGGGCTGTCTTTCCCTGTCTGCCTCTCTCTTGCCCTCATGCAGTCCCCGTTTTTCCAGTCTCTCCTCCTTGGTAATAAATTAGGTGGAGGAATAAGTCTGACAGGGTGAGGTGTAGGGGTTGTGGCAGGACCCAGCGTTACCTTGCCTGTCTTCCTTCTGTCATGCCTCTGCCTAGCAGCCTTTCCCTCCAGTAGCCCCACCGCAGTGTCTGGGGTGAGCTTTAGTCTCTGTTCTAACTCTAAATGCAGTCCCATCTTGCTCCCCTGGCCCCGCTCCAGCCCCAGCAATGCCACCCCCCAGTGGGTGCTGCATGATAAAGTCATCCAACATCAGCTCCGGGCTCTTATCTCAGGCCTCAATCCCGTGAGTACTGGGGCCTCCTTATCACTGCTGCCTCTGCTTGGCCTCCTGTCTCCGTGCCCTACTCTGACTGCCTGGCTGACTATCTGGCTTGCTGTCGCCAAAACTAAGTGGCTTCCCTTCTTTTACTGTCAGCTGTTAGACAACACATTTACTTGAGGCTTTTCGCCCCTCAAATCATAAAGCAGAGCAATCCCGTTAAAATTAACAGTGAATAAGGTAACAGATGCAGAGTGTGCATTTTCCCTGAGGGGAAATTTACTGTGTGATTTCCGTCAAAGTGAAAGTCATTTGTGTGTATGTTTAGTATAAAATCACATGCAGTGTTAAAGAGGAAGATGTATTACGGGATGTTGTAATAACTATGTCACAACGGCTCCCTGACACAGACTTGTACATTAAATTGGGTTATTTATTCCGTCTTTTGAAAGCACAGATCCTCCTATTGCCCTCGACCCAAGTTTTGTCAGCTTTTGCCCATTTTTTTTTCCTTCACTTTTTTTGTTTCTCAGGCAAAAACATCTACGGGAAGTAACGCCCTTTTCAGACAGGAAAGGACTATGGAGAAGGCGAGTCAGTGGTTTGTTTTTCCCTCAGACAGACAGGGAAAAGGAGGGGGGAGCTGTTTTCTTGCTGTGGTGACAAGAGAAGCCTGCTCCTCTTTTGCCCTCTCCCACAGAGGTGGATCAGTCTCTCAGCTTTCTTTTGACTAATTTAGATTACATCATGAATCATCTCTCGTCCCGTCCCTCCTCCACAGGTTTGTGCGGCTACACAGCACACATTATTATTTCTCGGTTCTTAGGAGTACGGGCCCCACCCTGTTACATTCTTTGAGTGCTTCAAATAGCTCTCCCACCCCCTCGCTCATAGTAGTTCACTTATTCCCCCCACTTTCTCTTTCTGTCTTCGTCTTTCAAGACTCTGAATAAATCACGTCTAACAATTAGGTTTCTCAGGAATCATACCAGCAACATTTGTCACCATTTCCTGTCTCCTTAACCATTTTTATCACAGAAAGGAGGTGAAAAACTGAGCTGAATGCTCACTCTGTTTCCCTCTCAACTTGCCCACCCTTCTGCATTCATTTTCTCTCTCCTTTCAGAGGAGGAATGGCAAGCGAGCGTTGGCAGCCAGCTCAGGAATTTTACCGGGAGCACAGTCAGAGCACTTAACCTCCAGCCTGGTGTTTGTTTTCCCCACACACACTCTCTCATAGTGTGTTTTAGCTCAGTTTAATGTGAATGCCATCCACAGCGAGGCACGAAAAAGTCTACTTTGCTTTAAATATCTAGAAATGGTGAGTGCATAATTTGGCTGTAATTCGATAGAGTTTTTACTTCACGGCTGGCAATGGCAAGCCTCGTTCTACTTGTATGAAAATATCAAAGTGCAATAATGTTTTCCTAAACCCTCTAATTTCACAACACACCTCTATTTCACAGGCTGTTTATTTAACATTCCCCCCCCATATCCTGCTCCAAACCCTCTAGTCCAAGATGTTCACATATCCCATCCTCCCTTTAAGGAGTAGATCAGTCTGCCTGTGGTTTGCAGCCTTTGCCTTGGTTTCTCACTAGTCGCAGGCTGGCCGATAAATCAAAAGATGAATAATTTACCTGTCCCTCAGCAGCCGGTGTTGTTTCTGTGAGGTTTGGCAAGAACAGGCGGTGCTGCCATAACCTTCCCTGAGGGCCACCGAAAGTGAGGTGGCAAGAGGTAGTTAGATTCCTCTGTAGTCTTCTGCCATCAAATATGAAGCTCTGGCAACTCCAAGCTTAATAATGCCTCTCTGAGTCTGTAAAGCTGCAACACATTTGATGTCCAATTTCATGTTGTGCTGTTCACAGCATTCACTGTTGCTCATTTTTGCTCTTTGCATAGTTCAAAACACAGTGGGTCCATTGCCATTCTCCAGTTTCACCATTGATCAAAAACTAATACATATTTTTGTCAAATGATATTTCTCAGCCTGTATTTTGTACTGTATTTTTCTGCACCATTTGCTTTAATCAGAACTTGTACTCTGGCATTTCCTCCACCATATTTGGCTGTAGGTCTCTTGCTTTAACCTCCCATGTGGCCGTCTACTCACGTGGACTCTCCAGCGGCAGCTGTAAAATCGTCTTTGATACATCCGCAAACAAGCATTTCATTGTCCAGTTGTCACAGATGAAATAGGGACATTGTTTGTTCTATGCTTAACGTTTAGACTTGCTTTATTGTTGAAGAAATGGTTTGGAAACTGCTTCTCTTAAAATAACACTGCTGCTTGCCAATCAGTTTTTTTTTTTATTACCTAGGGCGGTCGTCGTTCAACAGGCTTTGTATCTTGAATGCAGATGATGTGTTGTAAAAATGTTTTCTACACTGTTTTTGGGTGGTGTTGTCCCTTTAGATTTGCCCGGTGTTGCTTTGAATGAAATTGACATAGTGTGTGAAAATCTTTCTAGCATGTGTTGGACTGCCACCTTGGGATAGCTTTTCAGCACTGAGGAGAACAGACTGGTGCCAAAAGAGGTATTGTCAACATTGTTACGAACAACAGTAAATATTTTTTTGACGTCTACTGTTCCAGGTTAAGGCACTCGAAGCAGTGATAAATTGCCCTATAAAAGACTATATTATTTTAGGACAACCTCAGAAAACCACGTCAATGTTCTGAAAACAGTATTCAGATACATTTTAGTTTAATACAAGCTTTCCACTGAGTGCACACAATATATTTTATATTGATAAACTGACAAACAGTTGATAGTAACACAGACTTTTCAACTCCACTTTATACTGGTATATCAAAATATGAACTTTTTAAAATTTTTGAGTTGCTTTGGTGCATGGAGCTTTTACTAATTGTGAAGTCTATTTTAAAGATGGTGAAACAGGTTCGATCACATGTCAAGTGTGTTAAGGTGTAAAGCAGGAGCATGGCAGCGGGGGGAAGGATCATACTGCAAGGCTTTCTGTGCTCTCTTTGTGTTGCTGTGAAAGTTTGAGATGTTGGTAAAAAGTCATTCAAGTTCATGGCATTTCTACCACCTGCGCCAGCCCACCCCAACTCACCAGCAGTCTCTCGACAGTCTGCACAGGATTGCGATTGCATACCATTGCTCGGCTAGTTTTTGTGCTCCCTGCTTGTAGTGATGTAATTTTATGCTGAAATCTAGGAGGAAGTTTGCGCAGATTTCTTGAAAGGAATGTCACTTTTTAAACAGATTAATAATCCAGTGTCCCCTCTACCTATTCAGCAATGTTTCAGTTGATTGAACAGGGTCTTATCTGTCTCGGTGACGCAGTCACACGTAGTGACAGAGACTAACTAGAATTACATGTGTTGCGCTGTTGTATTTTACAGTGGCTGTCTGCCCTGCGGTCTTGCGCTGTAATGTAAAACATGATGTGCTTAGCATAATTTATGCCCATGTGCAATGTGTGCAACCCAAAGTAATGGTGATGGCACATGAATGAAGTCACTGCAAGGGAAACAATTTTGTGTCTGTGCTGTTTGTTGAGTGTTTGTCGCTGGTTGCCTGTTTGTGGCGAGGCTTAAGTCTGTCTGTCTGTCCTTATCAGTGCAGTGGCTGGGAGGAGATTACAGAGCAGAAACAATGGGTGGTTTTGTATGATTAGGCTTTAATTGGTGAAACAAAGAGCCCATTTAGCACCATGTGTAACATAGAAAAGAGTGGCATAAAAAAAAAAACCCACAGATAACTGGCAGGAAAGAATGTGCCGTCTATACGAAAGGGTTAGTGAGCATGAGCCTCGTCCCTGCTCAGTTGATTGATTGTGTTCGCTGAAAGGAAAAAGGCGAGCCGGGCTGCCGAGAGCGAGGGGAGGATAGCGAGTGTGATAAAGAACAGTGGGGGGAGACAGAGAATTCCTATGTGCTGTGAATGAGGTCATCTGGTTGGTTATGAGGAAGGTCACTGACCCCTCCCTCAGCTCCACACGCCACCCCTCTGTCTCTGCCTTCTTCCCCCCCAGCTAATGATACACAATGGCTTTTTGTGCTTTAATGGGCCAGACACACACACTGGGTCATTCCTACTACCAGTTCACACAGGAGCTTGCACACAAGTGCTGTCTGTCAAACAGGCCCAATACATTGGAATGCATTGCATTTCTCACTTGGTTCATTATATTGGATGTGCGTCGCTGGATGTAACATGATCTTGGAGCAGCTGTTTGATAACGTCAATAAAGTCCAGTTGCTCTCATTTATGGTGCTGTAACCATCAGTGAAGTACATTGTACAACACTAGACTATATATATATCAATTCCTATAATGGAGATTAATTTAATTGACTTCATTTTTTGTTTTCATTTTTACTAATTCAAGCAGCAAAGCTAGGCAGTGGCAAGTATTGGTATCTTTAATGTAGCTTAAACCCCATTTGGACTGGAGAAACATTAAAGGCGGAGGAAGGGAATGAAATGTTCTTCCCGGTAATTTAACTCATCTTTCTGGAGGATGTTTTAACGATTGTGAAATTATAGAAGCTGGTCAGTAAAAGACATGAACGTTCAGCAGGACAAAGCCAAAAGAGATCACTGATACTTACCTACCTGTAATTGACATTACAACAGCTTATTTGATGATCTTACATGGTCTTGCTCTCATGATGGCTTTTGTTTTTTCCGTCCTATTGGTTCCTAAATAATACTCTAGTAATAACATGTCAAATTTCACACTGGGCTGATAAAATGCAGTTGAAGGAAAAACAGCTCTTCCTGTGGGGAAAAAAAACACAACAACTCAGAGATGCATGTTAAAACACAAGGACATTGCTCCAGAGCAGGTTCAAATTAAAGGACCAACAAGTTATTCATGTGTGCAGAAAAATTCCTGCTGCCATGTTTGATTGGCCACACAAATCATAACTGAGATTGCAAAACAAAAATTAACTATAGAGTAGCATAATGTCTAAAAAAAACCAAAACAAACATTTGGCATAATTAGACTGCTGCTCTCTACCTTGAATATTCTTTGGCATTAACCTCCACTGTCTCAGCTCAGTGTCATTGCAGAGGAATGTTAATAAATAAAAGACTTGCATCATGTTGCTTTATTGTTGACATCAACAAGATTACAGCTACTCCTGTCTGTCTGGTGTATATATTTGTGATTTGACTCAAATTGCTATAGAGACAGAGTGCAATTAAGTCCTGCCCACCCCAGAGGGGAAAATAATTCATTGCTCTCCATTGACTTTGTATTGAGTGAAGGTGCCTCCTTGTCAACTTCTGTCTGCATGCAAACAACAGAAAAATGCCTAAAAACTGCTGTGTGTTGGGATGCACGACCAACAGGGTAAAGAACCCAGAACTAAGTTTTTATAAGCTGCCGAACCGAAAAACTGAGCCTTTTAAGAAGACAAAAGTGTTACAGCGCTGTGTTCCTGAGCTGCACGGACAGACTGCAGCTCAAAAACCTCCGTAAAAATGACACACATACCTGGGCACGCTGCTAGTCACAGAACACGCAGGTATGCGGTGTTTGTAATAGACGTTCAGCTAACCTGCATTCAGCTGCAATGCTAACTGTAAAAAGAGCCTGAATGGGGAAATGATTGCATGTCTGTACATGTAATTTCCCTGCCCATGTTTACAAATTGTAGTTGCCATTATCAGCTGTGAAAAGTGTCATGCCAGCCTGTTATGTAGTGGAATTTGCTATATAGTTGTGGTATTTCTACTGCGGATGTGATGTCAGCCCTTATGTTCATGTATTGCATCTTAGCATATGTAATGCAACAGGTTTCAGCATATCCTATAAACTACCTTTCCTCTCTGGTAGACATGGGGTGCTAAAATAATCCTTTGACATGCTGAAATCTAATGTTTTTATCTTGCATTTTGTTAGCATTTCAGCCCTTGGTTGCATATCATGGCACTGATTGTTTTCCCCTCCGGTGGGCATGGTTTTCAGAGTATGACGCGTTGCGCTCTGTCTCTATAAGTTACATTTCGAGTTGGATACATGTTTATGATCACCTGCACTGAGTGAGCAAATTAAATAATTTGTTGTAAAAGTTAGTGGTCCTGCGGGGAAGGGTAAAGACAGCTGGGGGATGGACGATGTGTGAGACACAACAGGGGAGACAGATGTGGGCCTGAGAAAGGTGTCAAGGTGCCAGCTGTTGTTGACACCTAAGGTGAAGAATAGTCTTCCAGGAGATGGACTTGTCTCTCTCCTCTCCCTCTCTCTCTCCCCTCTAATCCCCCCCCTATCCAAAAACACACACACACTTCCTCTCCTCTCACCTACTCTGCTTTTCTTGAGAGTATTTGCCTGACATCAGTTTAGGCTGTTTGTGATGGGAGCTCTTCCCGCAACCTTATTTTTATTGAGCGTCTGACACATTCGATGAACTAGACCCCGGCTCTATCTCCGCTCCTCCTCCCTCATCACTGTGTAGTTTGCTTCACTTACTCCCTCTTATCTCCCCCTTTCTGTCTTAAAACACGCACATGCATCCCTCTCATCTGTTTGTCATGTTGCCTTCCATTTTGTAGTGATAGATACTGTACTGCTCTGCTCGGCATTAGGAGTGTTCTATCGTTGCCATAGTGTTTTCCAAAGTAGAAAATCGGTATCTGTCCTCCCAAGGGAATGACTCATTTTTCCTGGCTTTGTCTTTTTTTCCCCCATTTATTAGAACAGCGTGACTCTACAAGTCCCATCACCCCCTCTTCCTCTCTATCTGTTCAGTGTTTCCTCTGTTGACTGCTTTGGGGTGGCAGGATGGGCCGGGGGGGGTGATGGTGCTAACCCAATTAATTACAATATAACAGAACATTTGGACTTGATCAAACAAACAGTTTAAGGAGTCATATTTTACAAGTCTTACCATATTTTATTTCCCAGTGATCCACTTGATGACAGAGGTTGACTCACATTTTGGAACAGCGCCACACAGAGGCTCCCACATGCAAATGATTGTTTCCAAATGAATGGATATTTGGTATTAAAAAATATATTATTTTGGCCTGGCGGGGGTTTTCGTTGGCCTGGCAGTCCACCAGGCCCACACAATTATAGGGGAAATACTGCTGTTCATTCTCTTATCTCCTATTTCTCAATTTTTTTCCTTCACCAGCCTACGTTTTGCTCTCCACTTCGATTTGTTTTCTCTTTGCAGCTTCCCTCTCTACTTGTATGCGAGTATGTGTGGCAAATATCCGGCCTTGGGGCTACATTGCCTCTTTCATGTGAGGACCAGTGGTGACATTAAAGGCCTGCAACGTGGTCTGTCGGTTTGCATCAGCCCAGCTCTCACTGTCTGCGCTCAGGACCGTAGTATGCACTTGGCTCTCCACACACTTGCTCCTAGGCTCAAAAACAACATGCCTGCGCACGCTGGCTATAATCGTGTGCACATATAAATGAAGGCTAAAGTGAAGTGGAAGCTTGGTTAATGATAGATGAGTCAGCAAGAACAGCTTCTCTTTCTTTTTCTCTTATCCCCCCTCTTCCCTTTGTGACATTGTGACCCAGTACTTACAGACCCTCCGACATCGTTGTTTTTTAAATGTTCTAAATGGTACATTCAACATGACTTGGCAGACAAAACAGATCAACCGGATGATCTCCAGGAGCAGACAAGCAGACCAAACAAATGCACAGCCAAAGAGCAGCTCCTCTGATGATCTGTAGACAAGAAAGAGTAGGTCAGGGAAGCTTTTTTTTCTCTTTTCTTTCTGTCCTTCAAAACAAACAACCACCTAATCTGAAAGTGCATCACATATCAAGAGGGTTTATTAGCGTCTCTTAACAGTGCCAGGGCTGTTTGTTCTTCATAGAGAATCAGTGTGCACTTCTTTGACTTTCAACTAGCTTTCAACTATCAACACTTCGACAATCCGTCCTCGGATACTTGGCCCAGAACAATCGAGACAAGCTCTGGCACAGGACCATGCATATCCATCCAGATACGTAACACATTTCTTGTGCGTTTAATTTGTATTTTACGAAGTAGGTGTTTGAAGTGGTAAAAGATTCAGATCCTGGAAAATAGTTTGTCAGGCTGTGAGGACACTAAAGAGCCGACACAAAGACTGAACAACAGATGTGAGTTTGTGTGTTGTTACACCCTGGGACAGCGACTAAGTGGCTGTTGGACTGGAACTTAAAATGGAAGCTAAGAGCCCCCAGCAGGCCCTGTGCCTGGGGATGAAAGGACAGCTTGACACACACATACGTAAACTTTGTGAAGTAACCTGTTTGTCTTCCTGTGCTCATAACTCATTTCCTTCCAGGGTTTTTCTGCATAGAGAATTTAAGTGCTTTGCTCAAATTCTGTGTTACATCAAATGTATCACTGTCAATTGTAAGTACAACTGCAAAATCACTTCAGAGGTGATAAGTGGTAAACTAACATAGCAGGATGGTACACTTGGTAATTAGCACTAGCCATTAAAAGTAAACTTATTTCAGTTTCTCATTACTAAGAAAATACAGAATGAAAGACTTGAATTAACTTTATAGCCATCATAAAGGCTTTAGTTTGTGGTATCATTGAGTTGTTTGGTCTAATATTTTGAGGTGTTAAACATATGTTGCCGAACTAATTTATATGAATGAGGGAAGATTGCATTAGCTTTAGCTTGTTGTACCAAATAAACTGGCAACCAAGTGTATATTGGAAACAGGGAGATGATATTGAGCTCTCTTCATTATTGCTTTGTTGTTGTTTTTTGCATTAAAATGCAATCTAATACAACAAGAAGACAAACTACAGCATATGAAACAACAGTAGAGTTTAATCAGTGCCTCTCTGACACATACTTATCAGAAGCTGAATATGATAAGATTCATAAAGGTAGGATTTATTGCAGGGCTGTTGTATTTGATTGCATCACATTGTAATATACCTGGCAAGATAGGCAAATGGGGCCTTCCACATCTGCTGTGACATGCTTACATTTATTGTCTTTTAGAATAAATCACATTTCAATAGGTTGAGATAACACTACTTCTTTTGGTATAGGCCGGTATTCAGGTTTAATTTTGCTCTAAAGGGCGGATGAAGAGACTATGGATGTCTGCCACGCAGACAGGATTGAAGATTAATTGCAAACAAAACGTACTTGCGGACAGTTGTCACTCTGTTTGCTTCTGTCTCTGTTTTGTGGCATCAAAGCTTCCTTGTTTTAATCGAGTGACCTCATTCCCCGATAATGAGGGAAAGGAATGTGGTTGTTCCTCATTCTGTCAGTCCCCTGCCTACCAAACACACATTAAATAAAGAGATTTTTTTTTTTTTTATGTGTGTGTTGACATTCTCAATAATGTACTTCTGGCATGTTCAACCTGCTCCCATCTGCTCCTCACTAAAAAATCACTAGAGTTACTGTTGATGTAAGGATTTGCCAAAGGTTTACAGTTAAAATGCAGATCTTGTCTTTTCTGTTGCCATTGCCACAGTGTTTAACTGTAATGGAAACGATCACCCAAATTATCTCTGCTTTAACCTGATGTAACAATCTCTCATTTTATACCCTTCATTTGACTATTATACCCTTTTTTTGTCAGTCGACTTTACAATCCCATGGAAAGCGCTGCTGTCCTGTGGAGCCAGATTATTTTGGAAGCATGGGTAAATTGTCCCTTTGGATCAGAAGATAGATTAAATCACAAAGAGACATAAAGTCAGATATCTTTTTTGAACTGATGGTGGGGAGTATGATAAATTATCCTCCCTCCCTCCCTCCCTCCCATCTTTCCCATTGGTTGTGCGCCCTGTGGTCTCCTTAGTTACAGGGATGGGGAACAGGAAGCACAGTGCATGTTATCTTCACCAGTCACATTGACAGTCAGAGCCTTTCCTTCCCCTCTTGTTTCCTCTTCTGACAGCTGGACCTTTCCTGCCATTGTTGCATGACAAAGGGAGCAGCTGTGTGTAGGGGTAGACACAGTTTTGATGCATTTAATAGTTAAATAGTGGTCAGCATTTTTAGACCCTGAGTCGTGGTCTACATCTCAAGTTTTGCTTACACAACTACTCTGCCTAACTTTGTGTCACCCCTTGGAGGCATAGTCTTTCCTTAAATCCTAACACAACGAGCCAGTTTGCTTACTGACAGGAAATGTCAATAATGTAGGGCCCCTCCTGGTAGCGTGTAAAGGAAAGGCATACCCCCTTTGTCACAGGCCAGAGGACATGGTCCCAGGGCCACACAAAACGGGGCCATGGACTGCTCTTCCAACCCACACACACCTCATCAGCATGCATCCTGACTCTTCATCCTGTTATTCTTCACATTTCTTATCACATGCTCTCACATCTTGGTGAGCTCACAGCATGCGTCCTGTGCTTCCTTCTACAAACCATCCCCTGCATTGTTGTGGGGGGTGTGTGTGTGTGTGTGGGTGTGTGTCTGGCCAAGTGCAAATGCATGTTTTATAAGAGTATGCCTGGAGCCTCAGCGGATAAAATACTTGTTTCTAAATGCCTGTATAGCCTGTGTACATCGACCGAAACTCTGAAAGTAGAGCTAAATGTGTTAAAGCGAAACAAGAGTGGGATTGTTGAGTAGCACCTAGCAGCACGGTTTCAGTCTAGCTTTTGTTTGTCTGCCTGATTTCACTGGCAGGTAAAGTCTGTGAAATGAGTTCCCATGAGATGCAGAAGAACCAGCACAATCTGTTTGGCTGTTTGCATGCATGCTTCGTTCATGCTTTCAGTGTATGTTTGTGCTCATGTTAATTAATCCACTGGTTTTGACTGCTCCTGTCATAACTTAGCAATCCTTTTTAGTATGCATGGAACCACACACTGAGGTTATATCTCATGGAAGTAGACGCTTCCTCCCGGTATTGTAGCTTAGTTGAGGCAACTAAAGCATTTCCTTTTCCCATCCAAGTATATCCTCTCAAATTTGTGAAACCATTTTCAGCTTATGAGGCCTCTCTCTTAAAGCCAGTCTGTTAAATGACTATTGCTGTGGCTTCCAATTTAACGCTACATATCGCTCTCCCTTTAGATGGCAAAAGCAGCAGTAAAATAGCCTATCTTTGCTTGGTATTTGAGAGGGAGCCTGAGTCTGCATTTGTGTGCATTAGGTTGGCTGTTTCAGCTGAGCTAGGGTATTGGGCTACTTTAAAAGGTGAACCGAGGGGAGAGGAAGTATTAGCACAGAACTCTAGCTTCTGCTGCACTGGATTATATATTTTTTTTTCCTGCAATTGCTGTATAATTAGCAACATTACGAAACTACTCTGAGAAGGAGCTCTTAGCATTCTGTTAACTACTACACTTTCTTCCTCAGTACTTTGTGTGAGGGGGAACTGTATCTGTGTGTGAGTGTGTGAAGGAAAGAAAACTGTTTCTGCAGCTTTCCACCTTGCTCACTTGCCCTGGGGTGTCTCTTTCAAGTGTAAGTGTGTGTGTGTGTGTGTGAGTGTGCGTGCACTTGCAAGTTTCACCCCAGGATCCTGTCGAAAGTACCCCCACGCAGAGAGTAATGAACGCTGGCCCCTTGCGGCAGCCATTAAGAGTAAGCCATTATGGTTCAGCATTGAGCCAGCCCTCCCTGCCAGTTTCACCTCACTCTATGGTAGACCCCACTGAGTGCACAAAACTGGCACTCCTATGGCTCATTGAACTGCCAGCGTGCCCCCACCAGCACACAGCCCCATAAAGCAGTTCCACATCATCAAAAGTGATGATCCCTTGTTCTAATTTTAGTCTGAGGTCTTAATAGCTCTGCAGATACTGTCTAAAACACTCATTTCACGATAAGCTTTGGCTTGGATATCATGGTTGTGTGAGTGAGGAGGAAAAGATGGATTTTTGTTGCAATGTTTTTTAGTAATTATGTAAATGATTTGCCTCAGTAGTTGAGCAAAATGTGAGGCTGTCAAAATACCAACAATCTGATTGTAGTGAATAATTGGTATAGGGTCAGCCCAGAAACCTTAAATTTAATTTGCACCTTTCTCAGTTCCTCAGTATCTTTAGTCCCTTTCAATACATTTCTCTCATTTTTTGCCTCTCCTCAGCTCTGCCTATCCTCTGGTCCCCCTCTCCTTGTCTGCCCTGTCTGTTTGCTTTGTTTAATCACCAGACTAACGTGCTATGACACGTTCCTATAGCACAAAGTCACCGTTGCTGCCAGCAGCCACCGAAAGCCACATTCAGCTTGGCACTTCTTCCCCTTCCTGCATGCAGTTACAATGACAGCCCCCTAGAAAAAACTGCATTTGCCACCGGTTATGATTAATGGCTTTGCTGATTGCTGTTCTTGGCCATCACCACACCTACACATTCTGCTTTTAGCATACACATTCTCAGGGGTTCAGTCAGAAGTAGTGGGTGAGGTAAAGTATGACTCCCAACTTCTCAGTGTTTCTGATGTAATCAAGAATGTACGAATATGTTCAACACACATTTCAATTCGATAGATGTCTGACTTCAGTTTTATATGTTGTCAGTATTTCATTTCATTTCATTTAAACACTTGTGAACCAAGATCATAAAGGGTTGCTAAAAACTAGCCTTGCTCTTTGTGTTTTAGAATGCTGTACAATTACATTTTTCTATCAAAATATCATTAATGTGTAAACATCATTAGTTGTAATAATTGTGATGTGAATTTAGTATATTAATCAGTCTCATGCCATCATAACCCAGTCCCAGATAAGCGGCAGAAAATGGATTGATGGTTTCTGTTTTGAAAGGCAGAATAGGGGGTACTCCCTTTTTGCATACTACAACTTTGCAGCAGTGTTTTTCTCAGCTGACAGTCATCACGGTTGAATAATTCAACCAGTAAAAGAAAATCTGCTAACAATATATCAGCCCATTGTAATTTCGTTTTCTACATAAACAAACAGTCTTGATACAGATCCCTTAGATTTTTATTTTTGTGGACAAGATGCATGCTGAGTGCAACAATTTTGTTGAAAAATCAACTTGTCAGTGTTCTCCGCTGGACAGACTATGTGTAGGAAATGCTAGAGTAAAGGAAGAGTGTGGTGTTGATTCATAATAAAGATTAGGCTAGCTGGCTGTTTCTGTCATCTTGTGTTTTGCCTCTTTGTCACTAGACTAAATATGAGGCAGTGGCTAGTAAGGCAAGCTAGAAGATAGGTGTAGCACTATTTCCTGCTTGTTTCCTGCAGTATTTGTTTAGCAGATTTTTCTCTTAGGCAGTTTTCCTCCTCCTTCCGTTTGGAGTGTTATTTCTGTGGGTTCACACTCTCGGGGGAGCGTTTCCTACAAACACACAAAAGCTCATTAGCTCATGCGTGTGTGTGTGGGTGTTTTTAATGTTTAGTTGGGTGTTTGTTTTTATATATATTATATGTAGTTAAGTTAGTGTCAGGACACACGCCTGTGTGTTGCTGGAAGCTGAGCATTCTGTGAGTTATCTACATGTGTGTTTACAGGCTGCTTCAGTTTCATTATTGATTGTCAGAGAGCAAAACGTGCTGCTTTCAGAGGGTAGTTGACTGGGATATAAACATGCATGTGTACACTCGCACAACCAGTTTGTGTATTCTTGATGCAATTTCTGCACCATAGTATGTCCCTCAGAGATTGTGCTACTGTAAGTTTGAGTAAGCATTTTTTCGTTGTAGAGTGCAAAAACTGTCCATTCCCAATTTGAATGAAAGAGTGGTTCCTCTGTGTCTTGGTTTGCTGTTTACCCATGAGATGGTTGTGTGTGTGTGTGTGTGTGTGTGTATTTTCTGTCTTTTATTACTTTTTTTTTTTTTTACCTTGCTCAGAGAAGAGAGAATCCAGAAACCTTGTTACGCCAGTCGTTTATTTAGTGGCCTATCTACTTAAAGGCCTGATGCTGGAGCTTTTTACCCAGACTGCCTTAGGAGAATCCCTGACACACAACATAAATCTCTCCCTGTGGCTGCCAGCAAACTGCACCGTCATTTCTGTCTAGAGCTATTTAGACCCCTCAGCCTGTGGGGGCAAGTGCTGATATCTAGATCATGTCAGAGTTCAGGAACTCTGTGGATCAGTCACTGCGAAACAAAGCCAAGATATATTTTGAATTTTACAGTTGAGGAATGCATGCAATAAAACTCAGAAGAAAGAGCTGGTGGCACAAATTAAAAATTTAATAGATGCGTTAATATTTTTCAAATGTGTCTTAAAATAATACTCACATGCTCATATCTACCCTGACAGAAAAAATGGTCGCTGCAATTATTCCTCCTGTCTATACTGGCCGTGAAGTGATCTCTTATTAGTGTGACACCTTTTATAAGAGGATGGGGAACAAAATCCTCAGCCTGCGTTCTTTGCCAAACGTTCAACCAAAGTTAATATGATGCTTCAGCAATCTGGATTAGTCAAATCAAGTGTGTATTTTCCAAATTTACTGTCCTTTTTAGTACAAAATGATCTCTTTGTGTTAATATTCCTCTGCTACAACTCAACCAGGAAACCCTTCAAGGGCAAACAGGAAATATTGTGCTAAAATGATTAATAACTGGAATATACCAAATAAGTATTTTAATGGAAAAACTAAAGTCAATGTGTCTGTATTGTTCCAGTTTAATTACAAAACTATTTGGATGCGGTGGAGGGCTCCAGCACTTTTTATTTTCTATGACTGAGTATAGTGCCATATCCACAGCAAGAAACACCTCTATGCCATTTATTATTGCCTTTTCTGTCTCTCCGAATATGTGGAAAGAGGCTGCTTGGATGCCACGGGGAGAACGGCTTGCACCCCAGTGTATTTCAGACTACTGCAAGTAATAGACACACTTGGGTAATACTGTCGCAAATGAGTTGGAATATTTGATGTAGCCATTTCCAGAGAAATAACATTGCCTTAATTGGGTTGAACAATGTTAATCCACAGTTCTTGTTTGATCCACTCCTGCTTGTCCAGTGTTGCAGTTATTTATTGGGAACCATAATCCTCCATGTCCCATCATTTTTTTTTTTTGTTCATAGGGTGAAACCAAGTCATATCTTGTACAGAACTTGTTCAGAACATTGTGTGATTATGTGCACTATCATTAAATTTTGAATCTGGTAAATTGTAAACAATGATAAGGGAAGTACTGACCCTCAGGAGTCAGTAACACAAATGTTATCCTATCCAAACTTATGGGGCAGAATATTTCAAGTCTAAACCTGGTATTTTCCTTGTAAGAACTGAAATACATGTGCTGTTCTTAACTATGCCGATACTACACCATACTCATTAACAGCACAGGAATAGTTTGTGCATGAACATCAAAGGAATGTGCAGTGTAGGCCTACTGTTAAATCAAAGATTAGGAAGTAAAAATAAGAAAGAAGCGTAAGGAAAGTTTTTTTTTTTTTCCCCTTTCATAAAGAGGGAGGGGGAGTGAGAGGCAGCTGTGAGTTGACGATAAGACCCAGAAATGCATACGTTTTCATGGCTCAGTCACCCCCACCAATGCACACTATACTTCTGCTCTCTGCTTTAAAAGGAACCTCCGTCTTTCATATGCTTGGCCTGCCAAACCCCTAAACTGTTGAAGTGGAGTGTCGTCTTGGATAAAGTCGTTTGTGCCATGAATATAGGGCAGGAATGCATTAAACGCCCAAATCCTTTCGCTTGCAACGGGTACCCAGACTTTGTGATTGCTAAAGTGCACAGCTTTAAAGTGAAAAGGCTTGTTCCTCGCCTGAGTCTTGTTTCACTCAGCACCGGCACATTAAAGCATATCTGTGATTGCTGTAGTTTTTTGGACACAACCGCCAGATTTTTTTTTTTATATATCTATATTTACCTCCACTTCCTAAGTGTTTTTTTTCCCTCCCCACCTGTTTAAATCATTAATTGAGCATGCATGTATGTGCAAGAGGAAAAGATGGAATGATTTCGAACACTACAGGTTTTTGATCTTATATCACACTAAACAGGGAGGACTCATTCAGTCTCTCTGCAGAGTTGAACATTTGATCATTTTGGCTTTAAGATTAATTGGTGTTAGACTCAATCTGTTTCAGGTGCCAGATATTATCAGCCTAATACCAGCATCACAAGGCATCTAAAGCTGCTTTCCCCAGGCAAAGCTGATCACACTGATTACTCACCCATTGCATTTCTTTTGCTCTCTTTCTCTGTCTTTTTCTCTCTCGCACACACAAACACGTATATGAACAGATGTGCACTGCATGGTCAGAGGACGTTTTGCTGTGAGCTGCAGGGTGAGGACAAAGAAGTTACGGAGGACGTCTATTTTTGGGCCTTTAATGGTTCCCATTCTAGCAGGTCTAGCTGAACGGTCCTCAGCAGTCTTACACCAGCTGATTACAGTATCATCCTCTGGACTTCTCCATTGTATTAAATTTTACTCCCTTTGCCCTCCCTGTCTCTGTCTCTCTCTCATATCTCGTTGCTCTGTCTTTGATCTCCCCTCCCCTCCACTCCATTCCCCAAGTTTGCCCTCACACTGTGTTTACATTCATTAGATCATGTTAGATCAGAGGGGCTGATGCATTAGAAAATATTCCTACCTCATTTGGCTATTCTTTCGTCTCATGCCTTTTCCGTCCTCATTTCAACCTCTCCTGAACTGTTTCCCTTGATGCTGCCAGTGTTGCTTCTATGTGATCATGTTTTTGGTGTCAGGCTGGATAAATAAATGAAAACCCTCCGTATTTCATGGTGCTAAGTTCACAATAGCTGACTCAAATATCAAATATCAAAGTGTCAAATATCACTCGTTCAGATGAGTAGATACATTTAATGCACTTGTTTTTCCCTTTTTCCTTTTTATGTTTTCCTTTTATCCTCTCCTCTCTTTTGCACATGCTCACACTTTTTGGACTATTTTTGCAGCCTTACTCTCCAGGCTGGCTTTAGGTTTACTGAGCCCTAACAAGGTGTCATGGTCTCTGTGTGGGTGAAAATGTGATGTTACGCCACTGTTTCCAATGGTGACTTTTGGTATGGCTGGGATAGTAAGCCTGCTAAAGAACCAATCATGGCACACATTTCATATTGCTTATATGAATGAAATGCAATTGTAACAAAAAAACAAAAGCGCCATGCTAGAGACTTGAAATTTTTGAAAGCTAGAGTCATTTATGATGTCTTAGTCCTATTATTTAGCCTTTAATATCCACTTGGTCATATTTACACCATTATAATACCCCATATTCAGGCGTCCTCTGAAGATTGTCCAAAAAAACCCCAAAAAACACAAGGTCTATGTTTTTTTGTTTGTTTTTTTTTAATAATAAATATTAAAACTACTTTTTTTTTTCTTTTTTTTAAAGTCACGAATGAACCACACTCATCATCCATCCAACAAACCACTCTTTGATTCTTGGTTCTCAACTCAAAATTTCATCATTCAGTCCACTGCCTCTTAAACCCCTGTACCTGCCTTTCTCCTGGTCCCCACAATCTTTTCTTCGAGTACTCGTCTCTCCCCTATTGCCAAGATCACCGAGAAGATGAGCAGAAATCTTCTTTTTACTTGAGCTTAAAAAGGGGAAGATGGATCTGCAGCCACAGACTGACATTTTCTTTTTACACTGCACATTTGAGAAGGCAGACATTTAGAGAAACAAAAGAAAAGGATAAAATGAAATGTGTTTTTAACTTGTATCGAGGTAGAAAAGAGCAGTGTGAGTCGAGATGAATACATCTGCACTCTACCCTCCAACCACTCCCAAGGTCGATTTTTGTTTCTTCCTGACAGATGTCTGGGTTAAAAACAAAAACTAAACAGAGATATTATAATCTCTTCCTGTGCGTCTGTTGTTTGTTTGAATGTGTATGTGTGTGTATGTGCAGCCCCCCGCAGGTAAATAGATAACTCTGACAGGAAAGTGCTCTGTGTGTGTGTGTGTGTGTGTCTGGTTTGCTGAGTCAGGTTGTGGATGACACACTGGCACTGAGCTGAGATGGCTGGAGGGGAATAACAGGGGATCTGTCACTGCCCAGACATTTCTGTTAGAGCTGTTAAACACACATATACTCCAAATCTTTGCTATCTAATGCTAAAGTTCTCACTTGATGGCCTACCCTTCTTACTTCAACTGATTGTCTTCTTTTATTCTCTCTTGTCTGTTCTCTCCAAGATAGTAATTCTCAGTCCTCCCTCCTTTGTGTCTTTCTTACAAAATCAGCCTTTTCTGCCGGGGTGGACAGCTAAACAAATGATTTTGTCGGTCGCGCAAGGCAGGTGGTAATTTTTAGGTGAGCGCAGCGCTTCAGAAAAGAGTTGCTGCGCTGAAATTAGAGGTTGTCAAATGCAGCACGTCTCCACTGATGGCCCAGCACGGCCCCCTTATGTTAATGTGGCATTTCAGCAAGGGGAATTAGAAGGAGGAGGGGTTCTGCTGGTGGTTGTTGGGTAGCATTGTCGCATGTGCACACTTCTTTTTTTTGTATTCTCTTGTTTTCTGAAGGACAAATGTTCTCGGATGCATTGGACTTTGTATATAGTATAAAGTATATTTGCTTAAGCTATGTGCAGAGAGCTAATTTTCTAACCTACAGAACATTGACTCCTCTTGCCTGTCATTGATGGCTCCTACACACATGCGTTAAACATACATTAAATAGCTCTTGTTTGTTTATTAATGTTATCTTTAAAGAGACAGACAAAGCTAGTAATGTACTAAGATTCACAGCAAGTAGTGCATTGCATTTTATAGTATGTAATTTGGTTCTTTCAAGAAAGACTAGCAATGAGGGATCAGGCTGCGGATGGATTTTCTTATTGGCAGTTACAGAGATTAAACTTATGACCCTGTGGATACAATACTGACTCTTTAACCAGTAAGCCATCCTTTTCAGGTTTTTATGGACTTGAGGGTTCATTTGGACACACAACACATTTGGTTGTTATTAACTGTCCTGTTCTCCAGTATTCCCATACTCCCTGCCTCATGCTGTCCTGATCTCCTCCCTGTATGAGGTGTCACTGCCAAGCCCTTCTATTCATACACAAAGCCTGGATGTGGCCTGAAGCTGCTGCTGTTGGTTAAGGCTGATGTAATCTGTGTTCTGGGCTAGATACCGTGAGGATGAATTCATCTTTAGGGAGGACTTTAGGGAGTATCTGTGTGGACGTCAGAGTGGTGAGCTCATGTGGTTTGGAGAGGAATCGCTCTGGGCCGAGCCTTCTGCCTTGTTTGTAGGATTCCAACGTGTCCACAGGTGTTGTCCACACAGCTGCAGGCCAGATGTTTGTGTGTATGCTCGTCTTTGTCCGTGAGCCCATCAATCACACATCTGTCACTCTGCCATCAGTGGTATCCAGAGAAAACAACTCAGCTCAACAGGACGTCTTCTTAAACTGATTCCACAGCTAAATTCACGGGTTCTTCTGATAGTCTTCTGTAATTTGTAAAAGTGTATAAATATTTTATGACAAATACAAGGCCTATGCTAAAGCCTAATTATGAGTCCAAATTTGTTTCCGTGTAAGGGTACGGCTTGGAGGTCAGGCATGCTTTACTAAGGGCATCTATAGTTGAGTGTCATGTTCCTCTGCTGGAGTTTAATATAGAGCTCCCAACTGCTCGAAAACCTCAAGAGAGATTGAAATAGTGCCTAACTCCCACCCCCACTCCATACACATCATTCCTCTAGGCCTCTCCAGCCTTACGATTTTCTTTCAGCAGTTGTATGATTAAAATAATAATTCAGTGTTTGTAGATACCTCTTTTTGGATCATGTTTTTCTTACCCTTTACCACTGATAAGCTTTTCGGTTCAGAGATGACTGTTTTTATATAGGGATCGCAAACGTAGGAAGTTAGAAAGTGTGACCAAAGTGTCTGTCCTCTGTTAATTGGTGTTACAACTGCAGCCGTTGATCCTCATCCAACTATGACACACTTCACACGTATACACACACAGACACACCGGATGGGCAGGATAAATTAATACTTTTTTTTTTCAACCCCCGTACCACGGCATTTCCCTGGTGTGTGAATTTGTGTGAGCTACAGAAGCAGTCAAAGTGAGATTGCGTGTGATTTGGAGGTGACCAGGTGTATGTGAGAGCTGGAGCGGAAGCCTCCGTTGGCCGCGTGTGTCTGTGAGTGAGAGAGAAGTCCATTAGTTTTATCTGACAGAGGGATCAGATCTGAAGGCATATACCTGAGCCGGAGCAATTCTCCACGTCTCATCTCCCCACCTGCCCAGCGGCTCGTACAGGCTGCTCTATTAGAGAATTGCCACTGGGGAGTACCAGGCAGAAAGGAAAGACGGTGGCCTTAACCCCTCACTAATGCAGCGCTTAACTTTTGTCTCTAACGTGTAGAAAAACTAACACACATTCACAGTTTGTAGTGAGAGTAGTTAATTCTGAAAAATTGCGAGCTGTCACACGTTTTTACACTTAGAGGATAGGGGGTTTTTTTTGTGTTTGTTTTTGAGAAGTAATCACCAAAGTTATCTCATTGTCTTTCCATGAAAACAAACAATACTCAAGGCAGTTGGCAAATTTCTGTTGTTGTTTTTTTTTCTTTTTTTACAACAAAGATTTATATGCTACATTAAGCCTTTGCCCAGAAGTCAAAACATCCATATAACAGTGATATATCAAATACAAAGTAAAAAATATAACATCGTACACTTGTTTTTCAGTTACTCACCACAGTGTGCATATTTTGTGTGTTTTCAGAGATCAACAGAGTGCGTAAAGACATGTACAGCGACACAGTGAATGGCCTTGTGGACAGACACCCACTGGAGCTGCCTGACGCAATGGGACCCATCGTCCACCTGCAGGAAAAACTGTTTGTGCCTGTCAAAGAGTACCCCGACGTAAGTAGACGTTTACACATCTCACACTATGGGAGCTATCCATTAACCAGCAACTAGCTGGTTAATTTTTAAGAAAAGTTGTGATGTAGCTTTCGTTTGTGAGAGTTGTCCAGCAGTCAGTCAGAGCTTGCTTGATTTTTGCTCATCCTTCTTCTCCTCAAAGTGTTTTTCAATGTGTTTAGTCACTGTAGCTCTCGATGGCAAAGCATACTTGGGCTTGAGGTATGAATATAAATAATACTACGAATATTAGGCGACCCTGATTATAAGATGACCCCCCCTTTTGCAACAGCTGTTTTTGGAAAAATAACGTTACTTTTTGGATATAACTTACATCATAGTATAGTTACATATTTGCAAACTCTCCTGCCAGGCTCTTGGAAGTGGTCAGAAATTTTCTCCAGCAGTTAGCAATTATAAGCCTGCCTGTTTGTCTTTTTGAGCTCCTTCTCATCTGTGACAGTGGTATTTGGCAGCTTGACATATTCCGTTTCTGCAGTACAGACAAATGCTTTGGACTCATTTTCACTCATCATGAATTTATTTCCTCCATGGCAAGGAATACACGTTATATGAGCCTTCAGAAGCTTCTGCAGGTTAAACTGGACTAACGCAACACTTTTAGTGCGGACTGGCTCTAACACACTCACTATAAACAGACTTAAAGACATATTTAAGACACTCGCTAGCCTAGCAACATTAAGGCTACAAACAACCCATAATCCAACACTCCGTGTAGGAGTCGGTTTTACTCCGCTACTTTATCCATTCAAGAAGAATATCTGATGTTGTGAACACATAATTGTCTAGCTGTTAGCAGAGTTTGTATGTAAATTACCCTATAGGCTGACATGCGTATCTGGTCAAAAATATTCTCTGTGGTTAACCGTTGACATCCTTAATAGGATCAAGATATTGTTGGTTCGACAGCTTTATCAGCAGCTGTAATAGATTCAAAATTCTTATAGCTGTGGACAAGTAGTCAGTCCTCTTGCCTTAGGCCATATGTCTTTGTAATGTGTCATCACTGGAATGACATCTGCCAATACTTCAGCAATCTGTCAGCGCTGAGGACATACCCATTGTTTCTTTATCATTCTTCCTTTTCTACATCTGTACCCCCTGTTTATTGCTTTCCTCATGCAGTCCATTTGTAGTTGATTTCTTTCTTTCACTTTTTGCTCCATTTTTCCCTTCTTCTTTTTTATGGTTGGTAAATGCAGAGCTCTTAACTTTACTGTAACTATCCTGAATGTTTTGCAGGTTTCTTTAGTAATAGCTGCTCAACTTATAGCACGTGCACCGAGTTTTTCATGTGCTACCGCTAAAGCTATATCAGATGGCAGTCTAAATTGGTCCTGGTCTCAGAAAAACGGCATGCTGGGGTGTTTATGGGCTAACTCAGCGGTAGATCTCTGCTGAGAGGGAGAGGAGGAGGGGATCGAGAGGAGGAGCAAAATGAAAAAGTAACTTGCCGTTCCATAAATATTCTGATGAAGGCAATGGAAATATTTTGGACTTACCACTTACATTGGTTAGAGTGGTCATGAAGACAGCACTTCTTGGATGCACAGTCATAGCTGGGAGACAGTAATGCATGGTGGAACTCTTACGGTGGTTGTAGAGATGAGGAAGGTGAACGATGAAGAGGCAAGAGTGTGTGTGTGAGGTTTTGACTACAGTTGATGTCACCTCCCTGTCCTCATGGTAATCTTTGGCACACACATGAAGCACACACGAATGGTTGCATCACGTCTTGAGGGACAACGTTTCTCTTCGTAATCCCAGCAGCTTGCACTGAGAAAATGAATGGAGGGAGGTGACGAAGGATAAGAAACACCGAAGAGCAGGGCGCGACCCAGCCAGGCGTGGATTGCATTTTCCCCCTGACAGAATTGATAAAGAGCACCGGGGAATGGTTTGGATCAGCTTAGCTCTAGCTGACCCTCAGACCCTTCAGTCCTAGCCTCAGACAGCAAGCTAAATCAACCAACCCTATCCTAGTCTTTTACCTGTCATCTCTAGCGCTTGGACCTCAGGTCCTTGGACTGTCCCCAATTAGCTGTGAGAGCATTTATGTAATTTATGAGAAACAAATGCCAGTGTGACCTTTACAAATATACCTTTGTCACAGTTTAGGTCAAAATATGATTAGTTCATACATACATTACATTACACCTGCAGTGCGGAACTTTTGTCTCCCCCTTCTGGCAGTGAGATTAATAACACAAACACTGTTGATGCGTGTTTATGACGTATGCCTACAGGTGAGCTCGCCATAGGCTCTGCCATACTCCTAGCTGCTGTAGCCTCACTACTGTTGCTCCCCCCTTCAGCTCTGGCAAACCAATTATTGCTGGTTGACATAAAACACATCACTACTAGTGTGCCAGCATGGGAAAGTTGCCACAGACACCAGATTTAAAAACTCTGATATACTGCGAAATACAGAGATATTTACCTGGTGGTGATGGGTTTAATCAGCTTTGTGTGAACTTGTTTGGCAAGGGCTTGAATGTAACGGATGTTAATTTATATGTAAAAGTCCCACACTCCAGCTTTAACATATTGTACATAATAAGAATAATAATCACTAATATCCTATTAAGAAAGTATGTATATGTGGTAGGACTGACCCAGCCTGGTTGATGGAGCAGTTTGTTGATATGCAGTTGTATGGTCTGGATTTTAATCGGTCAGCAAATTACTTAAATTTAAGGACATGTCTGATACTGTGTTGTTCTTACTAGAATCCTCTTTTCTCTGTAGACCATCAATATTTAAAGATAAACGGCCAAAACATCTTATCTGTTATGTTGTGGGATCCCCTGTAGTCATGTTTTTCCTCACTACTGACATCACTGTATAGTGTGTGAGTGAGTGTTCGTGGGTGGGTTTTGTGCAAACGCTGTAAATGGCCATGTACATTTTAGAGAAGAGTGAGGGAGGTCTGTGAAAATGTGGAGCAGAGCGTGCCACCTGTGGCTTTGAGGAAGCCAGTTGAATGACTCTCACACACAGACACACAGAGACAGACACACAGAGACACACACAAACTATTAAAAGTGTGGCATCCTCGGATGACCCTCTCGTTCCCTTTGCTGGTTGTGCTATGCTGCTCAGCCCAGAGCAGGGCTGTAACTCAGCATTGTGTTTACGAGCTGCCGGGAAAGCTACTAAATTAATTAGGCTTCCCCCTGGTGGCCGAGATGACTCACTGATGACCTTAGCAAACACATTAATACACACACTAACAAGCACACAAACATATGTTAGCACAGACAAACACAGAAACATAGTGATGCAGAAATGACACGTATTTCACTTGGACATTTTTTCACTCTATTTTGGTACACACATGCACACTCCTTCCACCAAGTGTGGTCATTAAGTCTGCTGGAAAAGAGAAAAATGTCAGATAGCTTTGTTATATATAGATGTGATGATTGGAACCAGGGGAAATCAGCAGCAGGTCTAAATGGAATTATTTTCTCCATCCCTACCTCCTCTATTCTTAGAAAATATACCTGCTGGAAAAGGGGTTTGTGTGCAAAAAATGGCTGAACTGGTCACACTAAAAACCTTTTTTGCAGGTGTCTACTAATGTCTAGCTGTCAAAGATGGAGCACAGTAATACTGGGCATTACATCCATCATAATGCACACATACAGAGCTGTTGATACTTTAGGCGTAAAATCATATTTTTCCTTTAAAAAGTATGTGAATGCCCATCTTGGGGTTTTATATGATTTGTAAACAGAAGCTGATAAAGTGTGACCTTGTGTTAAACTAAATTCCACCTAGGGCCGGGCAATATGGCCAAAAATGTTATCTATGTTATATATTTAATAATAATAATAATAATAATAGAACCCTAAAGAAACCAGAGAGTAATTATGGTTTATAATATACAGTTATTTATTATATGAACAAATAGGTGACAAACATTTAAACACTGAATAAATAAAATCAAATAATTAATATGATGACAACTGCTGTGATTCCTATCACATCAAATTTTGATCCCCTATCAATATCATTTTATTGTCCAGCCATAATTCCACCTAAACTGGTCTTGGTACTCTGGGTACACAGGATGAGCTACACTATCCCTAGATCCAGCTTGTTTTTTTTTTCAGCAAAGATAAAGTGTGGGTTAGGGGGGTAAGAGGGGAGATGATATAGTATCAGGATGAAAATAGAGAGAGGAAAGAAATGAAGTAAGAGAAGACAAATGTCAATTCCTTTCTGCACTGCCCACTTAAAAATGAGAGGAAACTGTAATGATGATTTTTAGACCGGGGAATATTACCACCCCCCCACCCCTCACATTTCCATTTGATTTCCCAGATTCCTCCCATCAAAAAGGCATATGTGTGTGTGTGTGTGTATCTGGCTTGCTGATGCAATTCTAGGTTCTCCCAAGAAAGCAGGGAATGATGGTCCAATTCTGTGTTTTGTGTTCTTGGCATCAACTCACCTGCCATGGAAGATTTTTCATCGTTCTTACTATTTCTCCATCTTAAACCTCCTTTCCACACTTGTCATTTCGGGACATCCGCCATCTACTTACCTTCCTCTCAGTTTTAACTTTCATTTAAAGCACGACTCCCACTTACCTACCATATCCTTCGACTTAGGTCACACTCGCTCGATGGGCTTTCTCTGTCTCACCTACATGTCCCCTACTCTGGTTTCACCAGTAGATAATTGGATTGTCCTGGTGCCTGGATGCAGTGCAGCATGTCAATTCTACCAAAATAACTTGCCTTGCCAGCACGCTTCTACTCTAATTCCCTTAAGTGTGTCCCTCTTCTGGCCTGTGTGTACTTGCCTGTGTGCTCCACATCTGTCCGTAAATGTGTTTGTGTCTAGGCCTGTGTCTCTATCATTCTGTCTAACTGCGTGTTTGTCTGCCCACTCCCTCCCCGTTCTTCAAAGTCAGCCATTTCCCGATGTCGTCAGTGGTGCAGAGCGCTGTGAAGCATCACCGTGGTGACTGCATCTTGACTGACAGCTGAGTCGCAGGCTATCTGATAACTTCAACCTTCAATTAAATGCTATCTGTGGCTCCGCTTCTCTCCCCAGCGCACGCTCACACACACATTGATAGGCAGCTGACTGACAGCTCAGCATGTCATTTCCGTTGACCTTCAGGCATCTGATAGGATGTGTGACATGTCTTTTAAGTGTGTCTCTGTCTCCACTTTATTCCCTGTGTATTTGTATTTGCCAACCGTTAAATGCCCAAGTGGTTTGCGGGCAGGTCACTGGGTGGTGAGAATGCATAGGAGTGAATACACACACACACACACACGTGCACATGGACACTACTTTTGCTGTGCTGACTCTGTGAAATAGGACCCTCGGTTAGACGTAAGCTGTTGAGCAACTGGTAAAGGACTGTCTGAACTTCTCGCGCCAGCTTGAAGAGGTCTGAGAGAAGAGAATGATCACTTATATAAATAGCTCTGCAAAAACTGCAGTGCAATACAGATCTGTTGTTGTTACTGTGTTCCGTTAGTGTTTGTCTTGGGGTTGTCATGGCACTTTAGGTTGTTTACCTCAATAATGGAATCCTTTCAAATCCCCCCTACCACCCAATTTACCCCCTTCCACTCCACCCATTGTCTCCAAACTAAATAATCTCAGAGGAACAGATGTTTGATCCCCCATCTAGTATAAATGTTTTGTTTATTAGTCTTTGTTTTGAAGCCTTTTTTTCCCAATTGAACACTGCAAATGACTTTCCTGCTTTTTAAAAAAAAAAAAAAAAAAAGCCAAGGAGTAGTTGATCAATATTGCTTCTATGCACTCAAAGTAGTTGTCTGAGACAGGAGATTGGTTTCTTTTGTTGTTGTTCATCAGTGTATTAAAGGTAGAAAAAAAGGCTCTCACAAGCCTTGCCTTCTCTGTCAAATTTTTTAAACTTAAATTATCTTTATGGAATAAAGAAATAAGCAAAACAGGAAATGAAAATCACAAACACACAAAATGCAGTGCAAACAGAATAATCTGGTTTGCCTTTCAGTGATTTATA
Source organism: Thunnus maccoyii (assembly GCF_910596095.1). Lineage (NCBI taxonomy): Eukaryota > Metazoa > Chordata > Actinopteri > Scombriformes > Scombridae > Thunnus > Thunnus maccoyii. The sequence continues at coordinate 13,545,376 of NC_056548.1, forward strand.
CATTGATCATATAAAGAAATTTAGGTATTATACTCAACTGTCTACAATAATTGTCAAACAGGTTTTTTCCATGCGTCCTAGCTTTGTCAGGTTTTGGAGAGGGTGGAAAAATTGCCCCATGATGCTTCACTTCCACTGCAAGGCACACAGATATGAGGATACAAAAAAAAATACTCCATGGTGGTTTGGGCAGACAGGATGTCCTGGACCTTTCTGTTTCACTGCAGTAAAATTGCTCGGCCAAATCAGCCGGTTCCCTGCACAGGGAAAGTCATTAAGCTTGTTCCCATGAGGGTGTCATCGCTTATCATGCCAGCTCCTGATATCCTTCTGACCCCCTTAAGTCATTACCAGTCCTGGAAAATGTACCGCCCAACACCTCACCTCACTCTTCTCACTGTGAGAGCAGCGGAGTGGAGGATTTTGATATCTCTAGCTATTCAGCCATGCGTGATGATGATAATTTGATGAACGGATGGTTTTCTAGTTAGCTATTTGATGAGAAGAGTAATTACAATGATAATTTAAACAGAGAGGACTCTATTTGTTGTAGTCAGTTAACACGACGAAGGGCAACAGTGTAAGCTGTTAGATGTGTATTTATAACTACACTAATGCCAATGATTGCTCGAATATTACCAAGTTGCGCTTATATACTGTAAGTGAATGGTCTAGCGCTTCCTTGTCCTGTCCGTCTCTGCAGTAATTACGCTGAGAAGCAGAGGGAGGTGAAAACTGAAGGACAAAGGAAGCAGGTTAACCACACAGGGATCAAAGGCTGCACCACGGACCTCGTGCATGCTGATATAGTAGGCTATATGCCGGCACAAACTAGATCCCACTAATGTCGTTTTTCTTTTCTTTTCCTTTTTTTTGAGACGAACATCAACATTGATGTCTGAGAGTTTAAAAAAAATCAGATAATGATTTTCAGTTTCAGCCAATATTGCTTTTTTTTACACAAGTACTTAAATGTTTTTGGCAATTATCTTTTACATTAAGTGATTAAAAAATATGACAAAGATATGCATGGAGACCCAGTTCAATATTAAATTAATAAATAGGAATTAACTGATCATATTATAAAGTTACAGACAAAATATGTAATATAACCAAAAAGTTTTGAAATACTAAACTCATCTTGCTTCTTTTCAGTTTATTGCATGTTTTTTTTGTTTGATTTTCCAAAGTCTGTTTTTATTTCAGTGTCATTTTTCTGAATGACATCGTATTTCATAATATCACCTCTCCTTTCTATTTGGCCGTTCATCAAGACAAACATAGGCAGTCATGTCAAAAAGATGACAAAGCATAAGGGAAAAAGCTGATGGCCGCTCAGCCTACGCAAGTGCGACCTCAGTGTTCTGCCTGAACTAACACTATGCTCTATTAAAAGCATTGGGTGTCGGCCAGATGTGACCAATCTAAATTAGATACTGTTTCCCCCACTGTCCATGAAAAGGTTGCGGATAAGTTAGCACAGCATGGCTAGCATTGTGCCACAGTTTTGTGAAAGGGCAGTCTTCTGTCGACTTATGCTGATTAACTAACGCTCAAATGAGCACTGCAGGAGAGACTGAATGTTATTTAGCATCTTCCTACCGATTATGCTTTTCTCCTTCTGCTTCTTGCTTATCTAAAAGTTCACGAACATTGCTCTGCACTTCCTTCACTCACATCTTCCAAACTTTCAGCTGACATCAATCTTTATGCTTTCCATCTCTCCGTCTTCCCTCTTTATTTCCACCCTGCCTGCAACCCCGAAATAAACCCAAACAGAATTATCTAAGGAGCCATGGATTAGGCGCTAAATGCTCAATGTGCTGAGAAGAGAACTTTGAAGTCTATAGGGCTTTCAGGCAAAAATGTCACCATCAGAATCTAACTTAAATTTTCAGTCTTCCTTCACCTCACCTCTTCTGCCCCTCCTTTAGATCAAGCATGCAAACTTTTGTAGGTTTTTGCACCAGTCTGCTCTTTATCTCCACATTCCTTCTGTCCAGTTTGGAAATGGTGTGGAGTTGCTGTGTGTGTGTGTGTGTGTGTGTGTGTGTGTGTATATATATGTGTTGGCTGTAGGTATCGGGCCACAAAGCAAAAGTAAGTAAGATGGATTAATTGAATGATGGGACATTTCTGCCCAAAGTTGAATGAGTGATGAGAGGTAGGCAGCCAGCTGGTGGCTTGGGAGGTTGTGTGTAGTCAGAGAGAAACATTGATTTGTGCTGTGGAACACCCATGCACTACGGTGGAATGACGGATATGCAAAAAGAGGAAGGGCAAGATCCTGTGTACTAAGACAAAGCGGAAAGGGAAGCCTGCTCAATTTCCACAAGCTATGAATGGATACGGAAAGGAGGGGAGCAGTAAGAAGGTGTGGAAGGAGAAGGGAGGTGATTTTTGGCAATCAAGAGCAGTGTTCAACTCTGCGCCCTCTGTGAAGCCTCCATTTTTTTTGAAGTAAAATGAGACAGAAGGTATCTGAGGTATGAGGAAAGGGGGAGTTTTTCTGTGATAAATGGTTAGCTATCACTGTTTGGTGTGAGCGGTTTCACAAGGACACTTTGTAACATCAGGGGAGGGTTCAAGTGAGTGAGAGGAGGAGTGAAAAGATAGAAAGCAGGAGAGAGATGGCAGTGCCTGGTGTGACCGTAGATTCCACCTCGCTTTGATACATTACACGGAATGAACCGTTCCTCATTTCCATAAGCCCAGCGAGGCCGCCTAATAAGTGATTGGTATTCTCCTCCCGGCCTGGCCCTGCTCTTCGATAAGCCCTGCGTGCGCACAGCCAGAGCCCTCAGCATGATCTCATTTCCTGTCTCCCCACCACCACAAACAAACACCGTCAAAGGAACAATTGTTCTGCTTCTTTGAGCATTGTTGGTGGAACCGCTGTTGTTTCATAGCCGTTCCAACAAAAACAAACCGCAAAACACGCGCACACAAACCCATGTGACGATCAGCTCCGAGTACCTTGGGTGTCTGCAAGAGTTCATACTGTACATTGTGGTTTCACACAAACCCACTCATAAACACACAGTGGTAGAGACGTAGATATGTACACATCATAACCCGCCTGTGGAGTAGCGATAACTGGGGCTAAACAAAGGCCCTTTAATGTCAGTATAAGCCCTTGTCCTGAAGGGGGCTTTGTGTGCATTTGTAAGTGTGTGTGTCTGTCTGTCTGTCATTCTGTATTTGCTCTGAAACTATGTTTGTATACATACTGTATGTGTCTCTCTGTATTTTTGTGTTTGAACTCGGAGAAAACCGAGATAAAATGAGACTGAAACGGGAGAGAGTTGTCCACCAAAGGTCCCAGTGCTTCTAATCTTGTAATGCTGTAAACGAGCAGATGAAATAGGAGAGTGCAACAAAGATACAAAAAGAAAAAGACACTGCTGGGAGTTTCCAAGTCAGCAAAATGCATGGTTTATGCATATATTCTGTTCAGCAGATGGATGTTGACAGGGGTGCTTGATTAAACAGAGCTGGAAGATATACATAGTTTTTTTGCAGTTGTTTTGTTCAACCCAGAATGGAATATCGCTTTCTGTGTGTCTCATGGAAGGATCAGGCAGCAACAGAGAAAATTTAATGATTGATTATAATCATCACAATTTTACTTGGACACCTTTTTTGTAATTGTGTTCAAATTTCCAGACTTTTGACAATACATAATCAGTACATTTCCCTGTCAATAGCGACTGCTTCTAGGGTTCATGAAGAGTGCAAAGCTTTGGCAATCAGCCAAAAAGCTATGGCAGGTCACAGACATTATATTTTTTAAGTCTGCAAATGAGTTTTTTTTTTTTAGTAGATGCAGAGGAGGCTAGATAGTGTAGCAAGAGGTGAAGAGCAGATGGTGTATTTGGCAGCGAGGACACTGTATCCATCCTACTCCTCTGGCTGTACTGAGTGGAGTTCCTGGCAGGCTCAATGGCCCTGTACCCTTCTGATAACTTACCCGCTTGGCTCTCCATTGTCTCTACATTCCAGTGGCTTAAAATGGAGGTCGCCTTTTCTAACGGCATATCAACATCCACGAGAAGAATGTCAAACCCTCAAAGCACAGCGGGAAGCCAGGGGAACAGAGACAGGCATCCACAACAGTTAAAACATTTTGCTTTATTCCAACACAGAGATGATTTGGGCTTTTATTCACAGTGGAGTTACACTTCGCAAGGTTGTAATGGAACGAGGCAGTTTTTACTTTGTTACAGCTCCAGATTGTGGTCACATGCTTTAAACGAGTGATCTGATTGTGTTTTTTTTGTGTATTTGCCTTTTTAAATTTTCCATGAGTGATGTGTCTGTGTGAATGAAACTTGCGGTGACTGCTTGGCAAGACAAGACGCCTGTTCTGTGCCGTGCCCTGCCCTCCGTGTGTGTGTGTGTGTTTGTGCCTGTCATCGTTAGAAACAGACTTGACACCAGCCACCACCCACAAGTTCTTACTCCATAGGGTAGAGGGGGGGGGTCGCCATAAAATCTGAGCCACACACACGGTCTCATATATAACCGCCTGCTCTATCCCTTTATCCCTGTGCGCCCTTTCAGATGGAATTTAGTAGTTAGTTGGTCTACATCTGGAGTGGGAAAGCTGCGAGGAAGTGGTGGCAGTGGTCTTGCTCATAATGACTCTCCCACTACTGGAAAAAAACAAGACATTTGTGACTTTTCCCCTCCTCTGCTCTCGTGTCATCATTTCTTTAACCTTTTCTCTCTTTATTTCTCTCCGCTTTCCTCCATCAGGCCCCCTGCTCTCTGTCAAGTGCAATTGTCATCAACATATTCATGTCCACAGAGAACACCTTCGACTGTCAGAAAGAGAGAGAGAGTGCGCGGTATTAGCAACAAAGTGAGAGAAGGGCAGAGAATGAAATATTAAAGCGCTCTTTCTGTATCATTTTGGGAATTTCCGTGAAGCGACCACCTCTGGTTTTGAATGAGATATACCTTTTTCCCTTCTTTAATCTTGACATCTAGGACTTGCTCTGCAATTCATATATGTATTTAATATATTCATGGTCTGTAAATCTGATGGGAGTTAAGACTGATGGAGGATGGTATAGAACTGTCTCATGCCCTATCTACACTAAAACCTACATATAAATTCAGAAACCCTTTTTTAAACCTTGTAGGTGTATCTTGTGTAAATTTTGTGTTTTAGCATTTTTTTTATGGTGCTGCAATTACTGGCAGGGTCAGCCATATAACTCCTCTCTGAATGTTGTCACTGTAGCTTTGGTATAAAGGGTTAGAGGGGGAGTGTGTGTGTGCGCGCGCATGTGTAGCATCAGACCACCATAATGCCCAAAGCTCGGGGTTCACCCTTGTCTGTAGCGTGTACCGTGATGCAGATAGACAGCTCTCTCCTGTGTTCCTTGAGGCTTTGTGTGTTTTCGTGTCTGTGTTCGTACGAGTCAAAAGCAGGCCAGTGTGCATCGTTGGTGGCTGACCTCTGAGGACAGGTGCCCCCTACATCCTTCAGCGGGTGCGCACACTCTCACAAATAGCCCCTGCACCGGTTTCCTTGATTAGAGTTAACCAAACAGACAGTCCCCTTGTGACAAAAGAAACACACCCGTAAAGGCTGTGTAGCTGCATGCTATGATCATCCGCAGGGACTCCAGCATCTCTACAGCCACAGGGTGTGTCTTTCCTGCTAGAGACGGGCTTCGGATGCAGGCGAGCCCAGTGACAGGGACAAGGAAAACAACAGCCTGGAGTTATTGACTGTCTTCACCAGTGTTTGTTCACGTAGTTTAGGGGAACTACACTAACATCGCATTAAATTTGTAATCCCTCTGTAATTAAATGTGACTTCTCTGATGGCCTTTTGGATTTTTCAGAGGCACTTGTGCAGTGGAGTGCGTAAGCAGATGTGACTGCGTTTTAAGAATTTTATGCAGCGTTGTCATGGCTCATTGTAATAACTCAAGAGATGAACAGTTGTGCCTGTGATTGTTAAGGAAGGTTTACACTATGCCAGTGAGTATTTGAATATTTCAGGTTTGGGAATTTTGCCCGAGTAAATATAGTGTCAATAGTGTCAGAGATCACGTACCCATCATGCTCTCCACCAGTCGCTGTTTGAACACGGGTGGTTTGTTTCCCTCTTTATGCGTCACTGTGCTCCCCCTCTCCCCAATTCTCCTCCTTCCCTTCTGTTTTTATTTTGGCTGGAAATTGTGTTGGATTATTTCAACACATTTTCCCTTTATCCCGTTGGAAGCCAGTTTCAAGTGGAGAGGATTACGTTGGTAAATACGTTTCCTTTTGGTACAAAGCTACAAAGCCACTCACAAGTGAAAGGGGGCCTTGATAAGAAAATTGTGTCAAGCACACAACCTCACCTCTCAACACCCTTCATACTCATATTTTCCCCTTGATATACTCTTTTTTTTTTTTTCTTGATATTTTTTTCTAACACACTATGCTCTCCCGCAGTTTTTCCACCATGGTGAGGAGAAGAAAAAAAACCTATGTAGCTAATTAGCAATGCTGCAGGTTACATGTCTGAAAAGTGGCATAGGGGAAAGACCATGGCAGGCGGGGGGTCACCATTTCTTTGTCCTGGAAAGATGGAAAGTGATGCGGAGATGTAGTAGATCTGTTATGGTGTGTGTGTGTGTGGTTGTGGAGGTAGAGACGTGATATTTAGCAAAGCTAATGTCATGTTTCCTAGAACCTCTTGGACAATAGTCTGTATAGTGTTTGTGGACAATCTATAAATTCAGACCTTGTTGTTGCTCATTCATCATTTTCCAGTGTGGTCTTAAGATGTGAAACATTCGTCTCTGTTAAGGAGATTTAAACGTATTCACCTTTTAAACTCACAGTTTTCCTTCTCTCTCTGTATCTGCAGTATAACTTTGTGGGGAGAATCCTTGGCCCTCGGGGACTCACAGCCAAACAGTTGGAAGCAGAGACGGGATGCAAAATCATGGTGCGAGGCAAGAGCTCCATGAGAGACAAAAAGAAGGTAAGCTCATCAGTTCAGCAGTGTACTCGGTGTGTTTTATGCATTTCATTTTTTGATGACAGTATCACTCAGTAGATTCTATTCACTCAAATAGAAACAAAAACCAAACCAGGACACACCCTAAAGTTCACCTCTCGCCCACTTGGTTCTCCAATAGAATTTGGCTTCTGTCTTTGAGATATTACACAATAATGTGATCTTCCTGGAACCGCTGTCGCACAAAACATCCCACTAGCTCTTTAGAAACATGAGGCGGAAACACGCGCATTCCGACATCCGATCTGTTTGCAAAACGCTGCGCAGTGGAAAGTACAGAAGGCAGTAGTAAAGCAGACTGCCAAGGCCAGGGGCAGCCTCTATTTCTGGACCCACTGAGCTGAGATTGGAGACATAAAAGGCTAATATTGTGTGTGTATGTATCCTGAGATCCTAGAGGTGAACTTTTTGCGTTATTTTATTGCAAATTCTGTATTTACGCGGAGCATTTTGGAAATCCAGACTGACTGACCACAAAATAATAATGAAAGTCTATCAGACCAGGTTTTCCTGGCCTGCATTGCACTTTTCTCCATTCCCAGGGGGTTTCAAAGTGTGATAGATCAGGTTTGGTGATGCTTTTAAAAGCTGCTGTGAGGATAAACTGACAGTTTTGAAATTTATGGTATTGCAAGAATCTGTGCCTTTGTGTCCATGGTCCTCAAACACTGCTATAATGGCTGCGTGTAGGCATTTATTCTTCTTCATTAGGTGACACTTTTCAGTGTCACGTTCCTCTTCATCGTTATCTTTTTTCTTTTGCCTGTTCCTTCCAGTTGCTCTGATTTGCCAGGCAGTGGTGCTGTATTACAGTGCTTTTACCTAAATTAGAAGAAGTGTGTTTCATCCCTCTTGGTATGGGAATCACCTTCTCTACACACACACACACAAACTCACACAGTCCACAGCGCATTGTAACACAAACGTACACACAGATGTAAACAAATTTTAAGCTGAGTCATAATCTTAAAAGCCAGTTTGCTGCAGTGCCAACATTTTCCTCCCTTGTTCTTTTTTTTTCACGGCTCACCCATTCGTATTTTAATTTCTATCTCTTCTTCTCATTTCTCTCGGAGTGTGTTCATTATCACAGAACAAGATGAAGACACTCTGCTATGGTTCTTTCTTTGGAATTAGATCCACAAGTAGTTGAACGGGAGTGAACACGCTCAAGCATGTGCAAACACACTCGCACACAATTTTAGAAGTTCGTCTTACCTATTTACATAAATTTATGATTACCTTCATAAGCTCTTATTATCTTAAAACTTAATGACGTGTGCTAGTTTGTTTTTCTGTGTGGCGCTGTGACGGGAACTATCAAAGGCTCTGTGCAATTGCAGCACTAAAAAGGCCCAATACCGTTAAATCATTTATACAAAAATACAGACAAACAGTAATTTCTTTGCTCAGTGTTTTGACATGGAATTAAATTTGGGAATAACCCCTAATGTTTTAAATATTTCATAGATAGTCCTGGCTGCAACTGCAGTGGTTGTTTATAGCAGGTATAAAGTTTAGTACTGAAAAGATGTAAATGCAGCAGACTTGATTTTTTTTCTACACAAGGCTTTATATTCTTGATTGCTTTCCATTCAAATTACGTTTTCCTTCCTCGTTGCCTGTCTGTCCCTTTTAGAGTACATTGATGTCTGGTATAGATATTTACTGTGAGTTCAGTCAGTTATGGAACTCTAGTGTGCTATGCTATGCTATGCTATGCTATGGAAAGGTTTTTATGAGTGGGTCCGCGATACACAGTCATGTCAATGGTTTTACACTGTTCCAATGATCTAAAAGTGGCTGTATTAAGACTTTTGTGAGACCTTCAGGTTACACACTATGTGTTTTGGTGAGTAACACTCATTGTAAACATAACTTTTTTGTCTTCACAAGAAAACTCCACAGGGCATCTTAAGCTGGAGAAAAGATAATGAAACAAGACTAATACTTTGTCTACCCAGAAAGCATTTCAGCTTTTCAGTTGTCCATCTCATGCGAGTCTGACAGAATAGATTTGCTCCTTTTTTTTAAATCAATACAACTGTTTACACAGGCTGCATATCAGCTCACGTTTCATTGACACTTTACACGTGTAAACATGACCCAAAGTGTATTTTTCCGCCTTAAGTCTATTTTCTTCTTTCTCATGTGCGTAACGACAGTGATTGTGTTTTGGGCCCTGAGCGCTGCCAAACGTGGGTGACCCACATTCAGTACTGTGCCTGAATGCCTCCTTTTGAAGACACAGACTGAAGACTGAAGCTGCTGCTGCTCTGCATGCTGCTTTTGTTACGCAGGCTGTGTAGACACTGTAAGAGTCTACAGGCACAGCTACAGCAGCTCTGTGAGGTTGTACTTATGTGCAGTGGTGCTTTGAGCTAAATGCTTACATCAGCATGCTAACATGCCCGCAATAATAATGCTAGCATGTTGATATTTAGCAGTATGATGTTTACTATGTTCACCATCTGATGACCTGATGATGGCAGTAGATGAAAGGTCAGATCATCATTCTTATTACAATTTATCCTCTGAGGAACATGATTGTCTCCACCAAATTTCACATGGATCCATCCAATGGCTGTGAAAATATTTCAATAAAAAGCAAAAAAAGTCAACCATATGGTGGCGTGAGTGGAAAAATCAAGGGATCACCAAAGTCATTAGGATACATTTTCTGTGAACCATGAATGTCTGTTTTGTACCAGTCCATCTAGTAGATGTTGAGATATTTCACTGTATAAGTTAAATCTTTGACATGCTGTCGACAGTAGTAGAAAATTCAGAGGAGTACTATAGTCATTAAAATGCATCCTGCAGAGATCTTAAATATCTGTGGAAAATTCCATGGCAATCCATCTAATAGTTGTTGAGAACGAAAAAAAAACACCCAATGGTCTGCCAGTTTTTTACATCCCTTGCTGTCTCCACTGTCAGTAAATCACAAGAATCACTCGCAGGTTAGCTCACTGTATCCCAAAAGCTTCTTGGTGGTCCAGGTGTGTCATAACTGTGGCTCAGCCCCAGACAAAGCCACGACCTTTGCCTCCAGTCGCTGCATCCTCAACCTCAGTATTTTCAGCTTGATACTCTGTGGCAGCAGAGGAAGCCGTGGCAGCAGCTTAGCCAGTGTGTTTATTCAGGATCCATTAGCAGCAGCGTTTTTATGCTCTCAATAATTCAGCTGGTTGCTCCCTCCTGGGCCGCACTGCCTGACGGGGAGCCGGCTCACTGGAGCTACGCAGTGGGAGAGAGTCGAGCGGAGAGGGAGAGAGAAGCAGAGTGATATGAAGAACAATGGCAAGAGAAGAAAAGCAGCTCGAATAGAAAATAAGGAGGAAGGAAACAGGTGAAGGGAGAAATGTGGTAACGCTCATGATTAGGGATGTCCCACTTTTTTTTTTCCAGTTGATCTTTTTTTTTTTCACTCTGGGGTTTTCTGTCCATATTCAAAGATAAATGCAAAGTTGTTGTTGAATAACAAATTTATCTCAATAGCTACTAAAAGGCTATTTAGCTTAGAATATGGTGTTGGGAGAAAACCGTATGCTTGATAATTATTATTAATTCATGCATTTCATTTGGCAGTCATTAACACAATATGAAAATGGTGAAATCACTAAACCCACATGTGTATGTGTGTGGGCTGGACTTGATGTTTACCTTTTTAAATAGGAGGAGATAAGAGAGACTAACACAGGATAATAACCTGTCCCCAGACTGCACTTCACACTCTGATAAAGTGCAAGTATATTCCTATAAGTTCTGAGTCTAGAGACTTTTGAATATTCTTTTTTGACACATTTGTTCAGACAGGATGGATCACACACTAATTCCATAGAGAGCACTTCTTTTTAAGGTGTTTATGACTACGCTGCACTCGCCCTCCTTCCCAGTCTGTTGTATTTGGGGGCTTATTCTTAGTTTGTTGTTAAATCTTGTCAAGTCTTTAGTTGCTGCCCAAAGGGATGAAGCTTGTATGCCATGTCTTTTTTTTGATGATTATTGTATAAACAGTGAGAAGGAAAAAGGATTCCTCCTGGAGCCTTATTCCTATCAAACCTTCATCTAATGTGGCAGCTTAGGTCTCTCTGGTTTTCACTCTTACAGTCATTCTTAATGCAAAACAACAGCAGGAACAATGGCAATTAAATTACAGGTATGTTCCATCGACCACTGCACAAGAAGAATAGGGATTTCCGTCCCTTTTTGCGAAAACAACTCCCTAATTCTATTTTGGTTACAACACAGTGTGATATTACAATCAGCATCACAGACAGCTGTTTTAGTTTTAGTTTTAGCCACACTAAGTGTCCTTTCAGACTTGCACTTTGAGAATTGCTCAATATCAAATTTATGTTCTCTGATTTGTTTTTGTTGGTTTGGTTGTCTTTTTTGCTGATTGCGCTGACACATAATTGCTAAAATTGTGGTATCAGCACAGGCACTGGCAGCACTGATTAGGCCCCAGGCTTGGACTTTTAACTTTTGCCAGCCAGTAGACAATGCCACGGCACAGCCTCCCCATTTCGTTGCTTAAGAACTAATGTGAGACATTGACAATCAATATGTTGGACTTGATTGGCCTGTTGGCACTGCAGCAGGCCCGCTTGTTTTGTGTAAAGGTTAAGCTGAAGCTTTTCTCATCTCTTGGTTTTTGATTACAGTGCAGCTGAAAGCTTGTCTCTGCTTTATTAAGAGTTACAGTGAGTTATTATGTTGATGAAAAAAGAAGAGCAATGTCAAGGTATTACTTTGTGTTCCTCAAGAGCTGTTGGCTCTGAAATATGTTTTACTGGAGCTTTCATTTATATCATACCTAGTAGAAGCTTGTAAAGCTATAGCGTGATATCTTTTTCCACACAGAGGAATCCTGAGATTGACCTGTTCAGGATTGCCATCTGTTGCCCTCAACTTTTTTTATTTAGAGCGTACGTTTCAAATTGTGGTATATTTTTAGAAAAAAAAGAAATTGATATTTGATTTTGTCCATATTGCCCCGCCCTATTTCAGTTCGTATTTCACTCCATATTTCATTATCAATGCTGGTCCTTCCTCCTCTACAGCCCCGTCTGCCCCCTCATGTCCTTCCATGCCCCTGCACTTCCCTGCTGCACCTGTTTGCCTTGCTGGCATTTAGCCTCAGTTGCATTGACCCCGGTTGAGACGTCATTTTGGATCAAAGGAGAGTGGAAAGGCAGAGTTGAACCAGTGCAACAAGTTTCATTCACAAGTGTTAAAGTGCAACATTGCCAGGACAAAATTGTGTCACCACATAGTCCAAAATCCTACTGAGGCAGCAGGGTGATATATTAAGTAACTGACCCTCAGCCACGACAGCAAGGATCGAAGGCTTTGTGTCTGCAAATATGCACCCTGTTATGTGTCCTTGAGCAATGCACTAAATCCCTACCAACTGCGGAGGTGTACCTGACCCTGTCTTACCTCCCTGTGTAAAGGGGTAGGCTGAAAGATGTAGGGGTGTAACGGCATACAAAAATCACCGTTTGGTATGTATCTCGATTTTGGGGTCACAGTTCGGTATCATTTCGGTACAGCAGGAAAAAAAGAAAGGTAGAAAATAACATTTGGTCCTCCATTCTGAAAAACGTAAACATCCAAGAATAGCTCATTGGTCGTAACTATTACTGAAACAGTTTAGTTGTGCTGCAGTGGAAACTATTACTGAAAGCAGTCAGGACACCTGCTGACGGCTGTTTTATGCTGATTTATGGTCTAAGTGTATATAAAGTAGTTGAAACTAGCTCCACCTCCAGCAGCTACAGCAGTAACATGCTGCTTACACACTGATGTTTCAGTATTAATAATCTAACAGTGTCATATATAATTATATATATGATATATGGAAACATTTAAAGCCATTAAAAGTCCATGTAAATGAGAAATGCAACTGCCTTATTTGAGCTGGATTCAGTCTCTTCCTCGTGTGTTTGATGTTTGTATTCCTTTTCTGTGGTGTTTTATTTCTAAAACACTAAAACTAAACTGTAACTGGTGGAAAAAAATTGAAAATAGATTTCAATCTCAAGTATCAATCTCAAATAAAAAAAATATCAGTCAGAGGGACCAAACCACTACTTTTACTTTCATACTTTTTACTACATTTTTCTCTCTCAGAATTGGTTCTTACGACGTGCTGTCTGACCACGACAGAAATCAAATGTTTTTATTGTTGTTCGGAGCGGCTTCACTCAAAGGCGAAGTGAAAAGTTGCCTGTCACAGAGAGGGGAGGGCGACGAAGAGACGTTGTATCGTTTCACTATGGAGATGACAGAGCATATTTTAATAATAGTGTTTCACTTGGCTACCTACCTTGGCTAAGCTGGCTAGCATACACGCATGAGCGTGCTATAGCTGGGTGATGCGCACGTCAGACTAAATGGATTATTAAACTATTTTGACAGTAATTTTTTGGGTCACAGAACATATCCTTCATACGGCTGCATGCACCAAACTGTAACGTCCTTAACGTTACGGCTCAGGTCGAATACATGTACCGTTACAACCCTAGGAAGATAGTATCAACAGCATCAATAAAATGCTAGCTTTAGCTGCCAGCTTGAACTGGCACTTTTTTTTTTTTTTTTTACTACAGCCTATGCAAAAATGGAGAGGAGAGGGCCAGAAGAAAAGGACCGTCTATTTCTATAACACTTTTCCATTTGGTGTCATCTATGTTGAGAATTGAGGCCTTAAAGTTTAATGGGCTCAAACTAATGGGTGTGAAAGCCAGCAGGCAAACAGGTGTTGTACAGACGATGTAAGTCAGCCAACATAACCAACTAGCAGTCTTTCTCTTTGATCCTATTCTTAGATGTTGTTTCTAGATGCATCGTCCATGCTATTTATTCATGCTACATATTTTGCCAAACCCGATTAAACTCTGGTATGTAGTTATTGCCATGCCATTTGATGTCAGGCAGCCGGGACATTCTCTTCAAAGGCCTTTCCAGCATTCCCTTCAGCACTTGCCTCACCTCCCCTCTCTTTTCTCACCCACCCACCCTACCTCCCCCTCTTCCCTTCCTCCTGTTTGTCATGCTGTCACTTTCTCTCAGAGGGCACACAGTGACCTTGTTCACAGGCAGTCATGCTGGTGTGAGGTTTGTGGGTGTGCGTGCATGCATGCAAGTGTGTGTGTGCGCACGCGCACTCGGTTCTCTTATCCCAGCTCGCTTTGACTACAATTCTAACCAAATCTAAATCTGCCAGTGTTGGCACACACACATTGTACACACACATGCAGTTACCACTCACAGACGTATGTCATGTGATTGACTAATCTTGTCTGGTTGGGGGATGGGAAGGCGGGATGGGAAAAGGGTAGAACAGGTCCAACTTGAGCAACAAGCTGTCAATATATACCATGTATGTATTTGTATCTGTTATGTGCTTGCATACGGTGGCAGCCCTCGTGGCCTGTCTGTCTCTGTCCCCTCTAGAAAATGCTGAGTCACCTTCCAGTCCCCATGTCCCCTAATAGGCCATAACCAAACAGCCATGGTGAAATAATGGCCTGACTGCTGAAACTAGGCCCTCCCCCCTGTGTGGAAAAGGGGAAAACGAGAGTGGAATATTGAACTTTTGTGTGTGTGTGTGTGTGTGTGTGTGTGTGTGTGTGTGTGTGTGTGTGTGTGTGTGTGTGTGTGTGTGTGTGTGTGTGTGTTGTAAAGAGCAGTACCATGGCAACGGCTCTCTATGGAGTAGAAAGCAGGTGGGTGGCACTCAGCTCAAGCTCTAAGCTGTGTGTGTGTGTATATATATGTGTGTGTGTGTGTGTGTGTGTGTGCGTGCGTGCTTGCGTGCACATGTGTGCTCCTTTCACTTTGTGGTCCTCGTTGAGTGTATTGAAATCATGTCAGGTGGACCTCCAGCATAGCACTGCAATGCCTTGTTTGTAGTTAGACACCCTCACAGTGGCACAAATGAGCAGTGATCTGAAGTTGAGGTGGTTTTGTATGGGTGAGGGTAAACGACGGTGTTGATCAAAAGTCTGTACAAACCTGCACCAACAGCAGGAGGGGAGAAAGCGGGGATGCAGTTGAATGGTTGAGACTCTAACCTTCCTCAGAAAATGAAATTGCAAGTCTGATTTTGAAATATTCTTGAATTCCACTGGATTTGACACATATAAGATATTTCATTTCATAAAACATTAACATTGTAATATTATTATCCTGTTATGCCATTTTGTGACATCTGAGGTTGTGTCTTTTTCAGACAACCTAGACCTCAACTCCTCACCTCAGGGGGAAGTAGTCAGCTTTCAAACCGCTGGCTTTCATGGTTGTACAGTGACATGCGATACAACCTCAAAAGCTTTTTAGAGTGCTTTCAGTGTCTGCTTGCTGCGTTTACTGTCAGCAGGGCAGAAAAAAGAAAACCTTCTCCAAATGTGGGGCTGCTCCATATTTGTCTCTACATATCCCATTTTCACAAAAGAGTCAAGTGTGACTGGGCTTTTCACTGAGATACCTGACAAAACGAAAAACGCTGTACACCGTTTCCCAACCTCAGCCTCCCCAATTCAAATCTTGAAACACCTTTCTATTTAACTGTGTTGAAAGGCTTTTGAGCAGTGATGGTTGTTTTTGAATACAGCCTATTCTGCCTTTCAGGTACAGCTAGTGCTACAATTTGGCACCCTCCAAGTGCTTTGGCGATCACTCCCTTTTCAGAAGGGAAAACGACTCCCTCCGAGAGCTATTGTTACCCGGAACAGTATTGTCCACACAAGCACAAGTCAGAGACAGAGGCACACGCTTGTGCACCTTCACACACAATCCTGCAGCACTTTGAACTAGATCCATGTATCATAATTGCATTTCTACTAGTGAAGTTGGTGTGGTTTAAAAAAAAAAAAAAAATCCCCATCCATCTCTCTCTGATCCCTCCATCCATCCATCTTTCACCAATATTAATTGCTGCAGGGCTAGCTGTCGTCTTTGTCTCTGTGAAGCGAGGGATCTATTAAAGAAGCGTGTCCTTTCAAAGTTAAAGTTAAATAGCTGACTAAAGGGCCGCTCCTGTCACCCCGCCTCTCTTCACAGTACCCCGTCGTCCTCTGTGTATGCCTGCCTCTCGCCTCCGCTTCCTCTGATATGCTGTGTTACTGCACTGGTGCTCCAACACACCCACACTGTCACATTCACTCACTGTCTCTCATGCTCTCTCTGTATCTTTGTCTAGGAGGAGCAGAACAGAGGGAAACCAAACTGGGAACACCTAAACGAAGACCTTCATGTCCTGATCACAGTGGAAGACACACAGGCCAGAGCGGAAATCAAGATGAGGAGAGCGGTGGAGGAGGTCAAGAAGCTCCTCGTACCTGCTGTGAGTACATAACACACACATCACACACGCAGTTGTAGCTGCCTTTAGTCTAATAACAGATTTATTGTTCTTCACAATTGAGAACAATTTGTGTTTCCAAGGAAGTTAACAGGACATGGTTTAGCTTTGATTTAATGCTGAGAGAAGCCCTTCCATGCTCAACTATCTTAGTCCACACAACAGGATAATGGGGCTACATATGGCACGCCACTTCTATCCCACTGTTAGCATCCTGTTTACTACCATATATAGACCAGGGGAACAGGTTGGCTGTACCCCCAGTAGAGTGGAAAAACAGCTAGCTGCACACACCTCCTGTGACTGCCACATTTCATCTCCGCTTCCCCTCTGCCCCAACTTCCTCATATCACTGTGCCACTGGTGGAGGCTGCTGGTTGTTTTTTGGCAAGCAACGTGTATTGTCCCTGATAACTGTGGTGACCAGGTGGGCAGGGCAGATGAAAGCCCAGATTTGCCATCGGGTGGCAGTGCATAAGGCTTGGTGGTCTGCGGAACTGGGGCCAGCCAATGCCAGGCATGCAAGGTTAAACAAGTGATGCAGGGCTACTTAAAACTGAGATCATAATGTTGTTAACCTGCTGTCCCACATGGACTTAAATGCAGATCTGTGCTTCGTTAACATTCTTTCACTTAGGGAAAAACACATGAAATAAGGTTGCCTTACATATAGACCTACATGTAGAATTTATCAGCTTGATTATTTTTCATAAATTATACAACATAATTCTGTCTTCAAAACTTTTGGCAAGTGACACGCCAAGGAAGACAACCTCCTTGAATTATAAACAAATACATACAGAGTAGGTTTGGAAGACTTCAAAGGGGAAAGTGTGGAATGATGGCACATCTACAGTAGGCACTCACTATCTAAGAGCATAATCTGGAAACATGCCTGAAAGAGGATATACTGTATCTGATCACAGCAAATGTAGTCTCTAACGTTATTATGGCTGTATCTCAGCAAGGCCTTAGCCCAGCCTGACAGTGTGGAAAGCACTTCATTTCATGTCCTCATGTTTAAGGATTGCTTGTCTCCATCCAGCCTGCCTGTCACTTCTTTAGGCACTTGTTTCAGATCTCTACCGCCTGTATGGACAAACAGAGGATGTTGACACACTTATACATACATACACACATGCATGCAGGCAAGCAAATATGTGCTTGAAACTTGAGGATGAAGCCATCCTTGGAAGCGACAGTGCTCTGAAGAGCGATGCAGAATGAGTCACTGTTAGCACACGTGTAGACACATAAACAACAAAACCTCTTTTTGGCGTCCTTTTAAGTCAATGACAGCTCTCGGCAGCTAACACTCATCCGAATGGAGTGCTGCAAAAATAGCTTCTTCACTTTTCTAGAAATCTCTCTGCATTTCACAGCTTGACAAGTGCATTAAAGAAAGTCCAGTAATTCAGTACCTGAACCATTTGGTGGGTTAAGGAGAAACTCTCCTCTTATATTTCTCAAACAGAAGAGAGTAGCTTCTAGGTCTTTTGAGACACTAATGAAATCTCGCTCATAAAAAAGTTTCACTCTACCCTTAATTCAAATAAGGGTTTTATAGAGCTAATTAATGACCCATTGCAGTCCACCAGAGGCCATTTTTTTTCTTCATGCAAAGCATCTTTGTTCATTTAATCGTAATGAAAAGATCCTTCCATTAGATAGACATTGTGTGTGCTGTGTTTTTCCAAGCCTATCAAATTTACCTATAAATGCTGTTATTCTCAAGGCATAAAATGTCCCTGTCTTTTTTTTTATAAGAACATCAAATGCACATTTGTTTCCTCTCCTTTGTTTCCTGTTTATATATCCCAAATGCCAAAGCCTGCCATTACTTAGTACGCTTAGAATTCATGTTTGCTTTTGAACATATTTTGGGTCATGCATCAATACCTGATTAATTAGTGCTGAACGGAAAAATAAATCAAGTTTGGATTTCTGTTGTGACCTTCTGTTAAGCTTACATTACGTGGACTCTTCATGCACATTAATTACCACAGGGGTCTGACACTGGCCCAGGGTATGACAAATTTAAATGTCAATATAGACATGACGTAGTTTCAGTATATCAGAATAAGTGATGATGTCCTCTCCCAGAGTGTTCTTTTGTGCATTATCTACCCATGAGCGCCTCAAGGCACTATATTGCAAGCGCATGCACACATGTCATGAGTGGGTGGGCAGTAGGGCTGGCTGGCAATAATGCCCTTTATCATGCTAAACTAAATTGGATTAAAGTATGGACGCAATGGGTACGCACTGTTCTAATGAAGGGCATCTTCACCACGTTTGGCAGCGTAAAATCGCCTTTATTAAATCGCTCAGGAAACAAAATGAGGTCATGCTTTTATTCTCTTTCAAGGAATAGGCTTTACTTGTCATTGAAGATGACCCAGCTGCAGTTAAGTGAAACAAAGAGAGGGGATGGAGCGATAAGTAAAGGATTGTTTTGTCTGCAAACCTTGCAATAAATAAAAGTTAAAGGCTTTATTATCATAGTTTTGCTTTTAACGACCCCCTCCAATGAAAATCATGTTTTTAATCTTGTTTATGTGTCCATGTGGTGTTTTTATAATGTTAGAAGACATATCAGGAGCGAAATAAGCAGTCAGCGCCATGGCTGAGCATTTCCACTATGAAACCGAAGTGTACCAAGGACAGTCTCAAAAACACGGATTCAGTCAGGCAGGATTTCATACATCACAAATCTAAGAAGCCAATCATTTATAATTAAAGATAATTATATGCCAGCAAAGCCAAGCTCGGCATATTGCTGCTTAGTCAGGTTTCCATCAGGAGAAAAACACACAGTTCCTCATCTCCCAATGATCGTTCAATCTCAGTTGGATTACATCCATTTGTTATTCAGTGAGTGAACGTTGACCAATGCCCCCCCCCATTCCGGTACAAACACAGAGTAGGGGAGCCTTGTTATTCGCCATTAAGCGGGGAGTGGAGGTAGTCACATTGTTGGATCGACGTCTGTGTAAAAGGGACAGCCAGCATGGCAGGACTACACACACTAGATGCCGACGCTGTTGAGTTACACGTCACGCCTCTGATTCCAGGATGCCGGCATGCTATCCAAAATCACACACAGGGGCGGCATTATGCCAACTTTGTTTGGTTCAGTGTAAAAAAGCAAAGCCGGCATCATGACGGGTCTTCTTCATGGCGATATTGTAAAGGGGCTACTGACTTAAAGTAGCTTTGGGATATTTTGCAGAACTGTGTCTCATCTTAGATGCACGCTCTGTCAATGCTACTAGATTATGTATGTTGTAAATAAATTTTGTCCTTGTCCATATCCATCATCTACATTTCAGTGGTTGACCTGTTAGTCCAGCCAATATTGACAGTTGTGCAACACCCTGTCAGTTAATGCTCCTTACTCAGAGATTGATTGACAACTGAAAGAGGGCACTGATGAGAAGTGTTAAAGGTTCGCACTTGTTCCACTTTGTCCTCTGTAACGCTCTTCTGCTCCCTAGTCCTGTGAACTCTTCAACTCTCCATGAACTGAGAGTAGAGGAATATCGGCGAGATGAGAGAGACAGAGGGCTGGAGAGAGAGAGAGAGATGGGTGGGAGAGCTTGATTGAGCTACTCTTTCAAGTGTGGATTTACTCCACTGATCCTGCCCTAGTACACACACCCTAGTGCACACATACACACGCACGCGCGGCTACGCATGCCCAGAACAATGCTCCCACATGCACACATACACACTGACTAAAATGCTCATCACTTGAGTCCTTGGTTAAGGCCCTCAAACAGAGCTGGCAGCAGAGCCCTACTGCACTTTAGGTAACCTCCACTTAGATACTCGCAGAGCTGTGTGCATAAACCCTGACTGGGTCATTCCACTTCACTGTCCTGCCCCTAGAAGGGCTGGAGAGCAATAATGACTAACCTGTAGGCAGGTATTCTCTTGTGATTGACAGCAGACCCTGGTCAATTCTTATATAGGCAGAAAACCTGACTTTTGTATATTGCCATAATTACATAGAATGATGTTGCCATTACAACTATGAATCAGCTCTCAGCAGACTTGTGTAAACTGGCACACGGTTAAATCTGAATCCGCCTGCATTATGCCCATATTATTAATGATCTTCTGCTCAGTTGTACTCCCCATGTCAAACAAAGCTTGGATGGTGAACAAAGAAATTCTTCTGTTGTGTAATAAGACTTGGCCTGGCAACTGTAAGCACATAGTGTGTTACACATCCACATGACTGTTTCAAGCTGGCCTTTGGTTTTAGAGCGTTTCCTGCGTAATGGATATAAAATACCAAACATGGAATACTGCAGAGGCACGTACCTAGAATATGGTAAATCAACATGGAATCACATGTAGCAGACAACTGCATGTCTCACCTTTGGCCATACCCCTATTAAATTATGTCAAAGAAGATATTTTTACCTTTGACAACTGAGAGCAAATCAGCCTCAACACTGATTGGGATGTGGCCAGAAGTGCAACATGCTTAAATGTTAAAGAGAGCAGCAGCAGTCATCTCTCTGTGATTTAACATTTACTTTTTAATTGCCAGTAATTATGTTAGTCAAGAGAGATGCATCTGAATGATGTCAAATTACATAAAAATGCACAGAATGTTGCACAGAAAGGGCAAGCGGTGGAGAAAGGAATGAGCAGAGAGACAAAATGTGGACATTTTTGATGTAGCTTATTTGTTGGCCTTTAGAGATTTGATGAGAACGTGTGAATCAGGCTTCCTATTGTTGTTTACAGACATAACCACTAATAAAGTAAACTGGGCCATGCTTGCCCACCATGTCTGCTTTTACACAGCGGTTAATGGTGTTGTTGGTCTTGTGGTGTCAATGTGTGGGTGACGCACAGCGATGTGATCAGTCAGTATGACGGCTTATTAAGATCTATGACCGATCATCTTTATCTGCAGGAAGGCTTTGGCAGATGTGACAGCACAACAAATAGGTGACACTGTGTGCTTGTGTGTGTGTGTGTGTCCGTACACACATCTGGCTCAGTTTGGCTGTTTGTCAGTATTTGTGTATTCATGCACGTGCGCGCTCATTTGTGTGTGTGTGATTGACAGGTGTATGCGCTGGACATTGTTATGGATATAATAAATCCTCACTGGTTGCCTCAGGTTACAGCACTGTGTAAAAGGCTTATGGGAGAATGACAGACAGGTAGACAATTGGACAAGGCCATCTGAGGCTAAATAAAAGCCTTGTCCTCGGTTAAACCCAAGTGCTTTCTCTGAAAAATCCCTTTTCCTATTAGATATTAAGAATACTAGAGATATGTTTTTGTTAACATTTAACTTTTAGGAGCTTTTGCTGAATACGCATTTAGTTGGATGGATTATTTATTTTAGGGATAAACAAATACCTCCTCAGAATCCTTTTATATTGAAATTGGCCAGCTGTGGACAGCACAGTCATAGGACAGTTGTGTCATAGGCTTAAGGCTGCATTCACACCAAATCAGGCAATGCAGGAAAAACGCCAGTCCTCCCATTCATTTAAATTGGGATAGAGCGTTTAGGCTGTGGGAGTGGGGACCACATGGTGGGGCTGAACGATTTTGATAAAATATCTAATTGTGATTATTTTGACTGATATTGCACTTGTGATGTGATTTGCAATATTAGAGGGAATGATCATTTTTACATCATTATTCTCATTTTAATTAAAAAACAAATTAAAATAATCATAGTGTGATTTTTGGAGATCTGTACCAAAAAAAGATGTTTTAAGTCTGTAGAATATGATGTGTAGACCAGGACATCTCTGCAGCATGACAGTATTTAATTTAAAATGGTATTTTGGTATTTTGACACACATTTCCCTTTAATAAAAAGGCCTCTTGCACCTTCTGCGATTTCACATTTCACTGCAATTTGCTCTGTAAAGGAACAACGAGTAAATTCTAAGATGTAAATGTAAACACGTTACCCTGGAAACCAACCCACAGTATAGCACCTTATGCTCGGTGAGAGATAAAATTGTTACGCTCTGTGGTGATAAGTCAGCTATGTACTGAATTTTGTATGATTCTGGTCCTTTTTTTTCCACAATTTATTTGTTAATTTATTTGATCTGCATAGATTGATTGATAACGGTGTAAAGCAAATCAGTTTTACTTTTCACAAGATCTTTGAGAGATTCCTACGCTCAACCCGTTACAGGTTTTAG
This sequence comes from Thunnus maccoyii, assembly GCF_910596095.1. Classification (NCBI taxonomy): domain Eukaryota; kingdom Metazoa; phylum Chordata; class Actinopteri; order Scombriformes; family Scombridae; genus Thunnus; species Thunnus maccoyii. Next base: position 13,567,973 of record NC_056548.1, read on the forward strand.
GAAGAACTGATCATGTTATTTAAGTTATGTGAGATTGGATGATAAAGGAAGCTCCATTTGAATCATTGCAATCATGGCACACACTAGCTGCAAAGTACCAATATTGAGAGAGGTTGCTGGCTAGCGTTGAATCTCTTAACACACACACGCATGCTTATAGAGTATCCAAGAAGCAGGAAGTGTTAGGTTTGAGGGAGAACAGCACAGAGAAAGAAAGAAAGAAAGAAAGAGCTAGTTGGTGCAGGGGCGTTTTGGCCCCAGAGACCCGAGTGCATGTCTCCCTGAATGAAACTGTCATTGCTGAGAACAAAGTGAGCATAGTAGCAGCCCAAGCAGACTAGCGGCCTCAAGCACTACTCTCTATTTGCAACACAACAGGAACCCAGTCCTGCTCTAACTTACTGCTCCCTCTTGTGCTCCATCTCCCTCTCTTTTCCCCTCCATCCTTCTACTGCCCCCTTTTTAAAGTGCTATTTTTGGTATTTTTTTCACATATGTATTTCTAGTCCACGTAATGGAAATTGGATAATGGTTTCATTGTTCCACTTTCATTTTTTATTTTTATATATACCTTGGTAGTGGATAACAAAGTTAGATGCTACCACTTTTCAAAAAGCTCTCCATCAGTCGCCATATGTGGCTCACCAATCCTACCATAGTCCTTATAGGCCAAGACTAAGTTTCTCTTTTAAGAAAACCCGTACGCCCCATTGTTCATGTTCCTGTCATTTGCTCCCTCGAGCCTTCTGTCTCTCCTCATCTCTCTTTCTCTTTTCTTCCTCTCTCTCTGCTATGGACCACCTTTGAGGAAGAACATACAGTAGATGGTTTTTGTAAAAAGGCAGACAGATGGACCTTAATGGACGCCAAGTTTGGCGATCTGCGGGGTGTTGTGTCTGTACTCGCCAGTATGCATCCGGCTTGGCGGAGCGCTACAATGGCAACACAATCAGAACCACTCAGAGAGGAAAGACACAGAGAGAAGATGATGCAGCACAAGCAGAGCTAGTTTTAAACAGCGAAAGTCTGTTTTAGGAAGCAGTGTACTGACTTTGCAATCAATAAACACCCCTTTTTGTTTTTCTTTCTCTCTTTCTAGTTCTCAAGCTCTCCTCCTCTCTCTCTCTGTCAGCAGTGTATGACAAATGAGTACAAAACACCATCTGGCTGCATTCATCCATGTGTGCCTCTCCAATTAATGATGTTTATTCTCTGTTAGGTCTACCTATCACTACCATTTTCCTTTATTTACCTCCCCCTCCCCACACACGTTCTCTGTCATGCATGATATTCCACCATATCCATAAAAACAGAAGCTCACATTTATTGCTGAGCTAGATTGATTGGCTTGGGTGGTGCATACAGTTGACTGTGCTTTTTGCACATCACTTTAAAGGCAATACTTAGCAACAGGTGTCTACCATAGTGCAATTACTGTAAAACTGCAACTTTATGGTCATATAATTATGCCTTTTAAGTCTCTGAGAGAAAAAAGGCTGTGGCTTGATGGAACTAGTTTGTGTTTTTCTGTCATCTCTGGACATCCTTCACAGAAACCACTTTGATTACTACTTATACCCTAGTTTCAATGCCTGCAGTACAGTTACAGTGTAAAGGGGGTGACAGACACTATTTGATGAAAGCTGTACTATCTGTGCACCCGTAAACTTATGACTAATGACAAAAGTAGTTATCGTCTCAGATGATGGTAGATGGTTTTAGTCTACCTGGCAGTCTCTCGTTCCCCGTAGGCTGTTATCATCTTCATCAGGCTAATGAAGGAATTGGATTGGATCATATTAACCTCCTGATCTCCACCTCCCAGGACACCACAGTTACAACAGGCTGGACTGCGCTGTTCACTGTGCCTATTATATATATGTGTGTATGTGTGTGTGTGAGAGAGAGATAGAGAGAGAATGGTGAGACCATCCCACCTGCACGTAGACACTGCATCTCCCATATGAATGTTAATCATCTTTTTAATTGCCTTCCTTGACTTGGTGACCTCAACTTGAGATGGCAAGACTGCATCACTGTGCTCCTCCTTCAGCGCTGTTATGCTGTTTTCTTATTTCTTTCTTGCTTGTACAGTGTGTATGTCTCTGCGTGTAGTTTTTTTTTTAGCTTCCATTCAATCTCTTATAGTGGAGATTGGAGCTGGTCTGCAGGCAGTGTGACCTTTGACTCCCAGCCATCCTCTTGTCCTCTACTTTTCCTCATTATCCATCTTCACATCATGGCACTCTTTACAGTCATTTATCCAGCCTTTTGGCCCCTCTATGCCCTGCTAACACATTTGAGACAGGTACTTCAGACACATATTGAAAGGCTGTAACCAGGAGAGCAGAAGAGAGCAAACACTAAAACCGTGTGATGTATAAATCACCTCTGATTAATGATCTAGGGGTGATGAGTGGGTAATTGGAATTGACCACTTAAACCGTTTTACCACAGGAAATGTGGCTTTTCCGACACTTATGCCAATAATGATCACTGCATGTCATTTGATTGGTCAGTGTGTGACAAGTGACTATGATTGGCCATGTCAGGTGAAACAATATTTACTCAAGCACGCATGTCTACATTTAAGCATTACCTGCTTAAGGCTGCATTCACACCAAATCCAGCAATCCCCTCCCGCAACCCTTTCCACAGGGTTGTGTGGAAGTGCGGGCATGTTTATTTGTGCTTTAGAACATAACCGCTGTGAAACAATCAGAAAATAATTATTTCTCTGATTCACTGCTTTGTTCTAGCTACCGCTGCTCCTTCTCTTCATTCACTCTCTAACTGGCTCAACCACAGCTGCTCGCTCTCTCTCTTCCTCTCTCTCATGCTCTCAGCTCATTTGGACTCTCTCCCTCTGTTTTTCTCGTCTTTTTTAAAACGAGCCTAGAAGCCAACAACAAAGCCAACAAGTAAACAAGGTTCTTCTTCCTGTCGCCAGCTTACGTGATTGGCCACCGCAGCGTGATGTTGGGTTGCGTTACAGCAAAAGTTGATTCTGGTTCAACCACTTGCTTTTGCTGAACCTCATGCAGTCCTAACTCCTGCAGCGTAAACGCAATACCCCCATTCAAATTAATGGGAGGACTGCTGTTTTTCCCTCATTGCTGGATTTGTTGTAAATGCAGCCTAACTGTCTTCACTCAACTTTGTGGTTGCATTTAAAAACAACAACAACAAAAAAACTGGCAAGCTTAGTTCCAACAGCCCCTCTTCAACTGCACTCCAGACAACAAAACAATAAGACAGGGTTTCAGTCTTCAGGCCTCAATGTTGGCATTGACTTCAAACACCTGAAAGCAGGCTCAGGCAAGGCCCCGACTGGCTTTCCGGTTCACCAGTACAGGCTGGTGTTGAAAATAAATGGCCACACATACAACCAGTCACATAACACTGGACCCACACACAAAAACACAGAATTATTGGCAGAGGAATCTGGGAGCGATTTTTACCAAGACCTTACCTCCCAGTCATTTAGAGGGGAAGAGAATGAAAGAATATTTTTGTTTTTATTACCATTTTATTTATACCATCCTACTCTCTTTGGTTAATTACCTTAGAAGACCATGTTATTTATCATGTAGGTCTATTTCATATATTTTTATGCATGCTTCATATTCTCTTTTTCTACCATCACCATGTTTTTCTCCTCCCCCTAAATTGCTCTTTTGCAACACTCATTTTTTGTGTTTATAGTTACAGCTAGGATAGGGTATTTACAACATCTGTGCATACATTGTAGTCTAGACATCTCTGTTTTTGTTTGCCTTATCTCATTCTAATGGCACCTACAGTATCTGGCGAAGTTAAAGTGTACTCTTATTATCTTGTGCTACTTTCCTCTCCCTTTTCTCCTTGCTTTCTTTCTACCCATCTATTTCCACTCTCTCTATTTTCCATCAGTGCATCTTCTTTCTCTTTTTATTTTTGTATTTACTCTCTCGCTTGCTATCATTGCTCACTTTTTCTGTCTGGATGATTTGAAGGAACAAACAGTTCACCCCTCTCTACAGTTACTGTATCAGTAGTGGCCTGAAGGCCACCAGCTCCTGTTAGCAACACATCGTTATAAACCACAGAGCAGGCTGGAACTGTCTGTCTCAACTGTGCCATTAAAACAAAAAGCATGATACAGTCATTGTTGCATTATAAAACTATATAAAAAAAACTATATAAAGCACAAAAAGGCTTTGTTACTTGGTTGAACCAAAATCTTAATGATTCCCAAGTAGCACAGGTTCCTCCGGTCTAAGCTTTTTATTCCTGTAGTACATACGATAACTATTGAGATTCTGTCCATGTGTGCCAAATCCCTCTTGTCAGCCCACACCCGACAGGAGGAACTTTGTCTGGTTTTGGCCCAAGGGTTCCTTCCCTGCCACCCCTCCCTTCTGCATCTCCATCTGCACATCCCTGCTCATCTCCAACTCTATGGCTCTCCTGAGGTGTGGACAGGTGGTTCTGACCCTAAAGAAACAGTACCCTGTAGAGAACAACCTGCCTAAGCCTGGCCACCTTCCCGTGTCTTGTCCTCCTCTTCTTTAATTTCCTGGCACTGCGACTGAAAAGCAGGCAGACTTCTTCAGCCACTAAATCCAATGAGATTCAGCCACTCTGCCTCATATATGTGCTGAAAAACAAGCAAACATGATGAGATAAAGCTTCATGCCAGCAAAGGAACAGTTGATTGCAGTGGTTTTGTGATCATGAGAGTAATTGTGTTGAACATAGATAAATTGAATTTCATGTTTATGTACATCTCCCCAGGGGCATACCTACTGTATGCTCATCAGTTATTGTGAGATTTGTGTTTCAGAAATCTGTATTTACACGCACATGATGTCATAAGAACAAAGAAAGAGGCAGTGTGACTTTGAATTCCACTCTCCCTGCTGTTCCCCACATCATCAGGAGTCAGCTCACGGAGACAGCCACAGGAAACAGTGAAAACTCTTAAGGCAGGGAAAAGATTCAGATTGCAATAACATTTGAGCTGAATGGCATCTTTTATCATGGCCTTCCCTCACTTGTTTTAATCCCACTGTCATTCACCAGCTCACTGGTGTAGACAATTGGGGAAGAAAGACAAAAGCACATACATATGCATTGTCTATGCTACTATCATGTACAATCTGGGGCTGCCAAAGTGTAAATTAAATAAGTAAATTACATGTAAAACATAATGGTATGCTTCACCTTTTACTGCGCTACTATCTCAATGGTATGGAAATTTAGCAGCTAAAAAACATCTGCACTAGAGATGTCCTGAACTGATCCTAAAGATTGGTATCAAGGCCAATCCCGGAATATTTTGTTAGACATATTTGCTAAAACTAAGCTGATAAAAATCTGATCCTTTCTTTACTTAACTGAACTATTTTTGAACCAGAACATTCAGTATTTGGATCAAATAGCTCGTAAAAAATAAGGTGTGTCAGATTTAGTAGTTTGCAGCTGTAGACTACTAAATCAATGCATCAGATGTATTTAATCAACGTTTAAATAAATATAACTATTGGATCAGACTCAATATTGGCAGATACTCAATATTAAAAGACTCAGATCAAGTCTTTTGGGCCAAAGAGCACACATGTGGAATTGATCTACCAGAGATAAATATATTCTTCATCAATCAAATGTTTAACAATGACTAATTGATCAACAAGTAATCACTAACATCCCTAGTTTAAACACACAAAGTAAAGTCTGACTAGTTGAACAAACCTGTATGTCAGAGTGAAGAGTATCTGTGATGTCTCCTGTGTGTCCTAAGGTTTGGAAACTTGTCATCCATGGTTGTGAACCAAGCCTCATCATGCTGCAATTAGCACTTTCTCTCTTACATGCTCTCTTGAGTTCTTCCTTTCCTTACTTCTCCTTGAAACATCATCCTGTTGCTAATCCATCTCTTTCATTTCATCCCTCAAAGGGGTGTTCTGTTTCTTCTCCCGTTTCATTCATTTAGATTTTAAAGTCGGCCACAATCCCAAGTGAAGGTGCATTCTATGTACACAGGCCCTCTGCACCACTTACAAAATTGCCTTGCCCACTTGTGCTGTCCTTTTAATTTCAGTTCACACAGATACACATTCACTTAGGTCCCTAACCACGCAGGTCCCTTCCATCATTGTAAAATAACCTCCTTCCTAATCCACCTGGTTGTGTGTGGCTCCTCCGGGGGGTTTCTCAAGTGTTCTAATACAGTGCGCAGGAAGAAGAGGCGGGTAACAAGGCAGACTGAGAGGCCCAGGCAGTTTTAATCTGCCCTGGTCCTCCAGTGGCGAGGAGAGGGACCCTGCAGGCCCCTGGCCAATCTCTCTGCCTGACTTTGAAGGTCCCCTTAATCCCCTTACAGTGAGGCAAGGAAATGCAGAAGTGTGCGTATGTTTCTGCATGTTTTCATGTGTGCAAACGCCTGTGGGTCAGTTGTAGGGGAGTCAAAGTTAGGACCTTGCATCTCCAAAGGCTCACTGCTGATCCAGACTTGTGCACATTGTCTCTCAAACACATGCCACTTTATGCATTGTCCACCCACAGTAGTTTCTTGACTTCCCCAGGGGCCTTACTAGGGCCAAGCTTCCACATCTGCAAAGTGGGAATACACACACACACACACACACACACACACTGCTTTCATCTCTGCCTCTCCAGCGACTATGTGTCCCAGTGTTTAGGCAGGAAAATAGGATTGTGTAGAGCTCAGCGTTTAGAGAGCCCAAAGGCTGCCCGTCAAATTCAGCTCCTACAGTCTGTGATGCCGTGCTTTTCCAGCCAATCGGTCAAGTCAATTCAAACTCCATTCTCCAAGTTCCAACAACCAGCTCTGGACTGATGGGTTTCTTTACCTCCTCCATGCTGTCTACAAGCCTTGTTTCTATTTTTTATCTCCCTTTTTCTCACTCTTTCTGTCTTTTTGTTTGTTAACGGGGATGTTTGCAATACTTCACTTGCCGTCTATTGCACTGACTGGTTTTCCCATGGTGGAACTGGGGTTATGTTAAGTGGGGCACAGTACAACTAAAACCAAAACATTTCTTGTTTGCTTCAAAGAATTCAGTTGAAATCCCAATGTTTTTGTTCTGCAAGAGAAGGCGTACAACATCTGCAACACAAACATACTAAGAAAATAGAATATTCTTTTCAACAACGCATTGTAGGGGCTTTACCCAGGACTGCTAGGGTGCCACATGGCTCTGCAAGCTCGGTGATCCAAACCATCAACAGGATTACTGGAAATATACTTTTTGATGACATATATTTGCAGTGTAGAGAAGGTGCACACTTAGCATTGTATGTTAAAAGTGTTGGTGTGATGTTTTAGTAATTGGAGTGAGTATGGAGGATGTTGGACGGCTTGTTGAATCGAGGCTTGCGCCTTTGCAGAGATTGACAATTGGAGTTTTGCTGGGTCAGATAAAACCAGATAGCCCAAGGACACCCAGGACGGTGTCTCAAAAATAGGTAGTTAGAAAATGGTGTTACTGGGCTGACTGCACGTGACCAGGTATATCCATCCAAGGGCTCCAGATTTATCTTGCAGGAGGTACTTAGATTCCTGTTTTAGGAAAAGGCTCCAGTGATCAGCTCTGAGTCAGGATCTCTGAATCTGATGCAAATCCCCTAGCAGTATTTAAAGCTCCCAAATCATCCCTGGCCAAATCCCTTCAAGATATTCCCCGCTCGATTGGATGGCATTAAAGGATCGCAGCGACAGAACAATACACCGTCTGGCAGCCGGGTGGAATGATGGATAAAGGGTGGGGAGGAGAGGGAAAGCGGAAGGAGAAATGGAATAGAAGTGGACGAATAAGGTTGGGATTGAGGGAGCAAATTGGGAAATATGGGCTTGAAGGAGCCATAGAGGACAGAGAGGGAATTTTATTGGTAGGAACAGATGATGACGATGAGACTGAGGGAACAGGAGACAGCTGTTTGTTGGGCCATACAACATGGCTGGACTGCATGATCCCTCCTGCTCTTAGCGTGTAACATCATCTGTTTGTCAAAGCCGTTGCAGGCCAACAAGCTTTGATAATACATCTAAATTGTGTTGTTAAATCTGTATATATTTTTCTAGGTTATTTATATGGAGTTTAATCCCCTTTTAATGCTGTTATGTTACATGGAATACCAGCCCAGTTTCTGAGGATAAATAAGATCTCTCAGAATTTCCACATAGCTTTTTCCCTTGTACTATTGGAAGTGCTTTTGATGGGAGAGAAAAACTTTTTTTTTTTTTTTTTTTCCTTTCAGTTCCAAAGAGATGCAGTGAGCTGGTATAAAAACATTTTCTTTCTCTTCTCTCTTTTTACCCTACTTCCTCCCGTCAGTGGCGCAGAGTCTGTCTATGTGTGTGTCAGTTGATATTGATGGGACCAGTACACAGCACCAAGGCTGCCCACTTCACTCTACTCCAGTACAATAAAAGGCTGTTATAAGCCCCGCAGATCCAGAAGCCAGTGCCAGTGCCAGGGCCCAGACTGCCTCTGCCACCCATACTTGCATTGCATGTCACGGATATGCTTAGAGAGGCTGTGGGAGTAAACTAGGTTTTACAATTAAATTGATACTTCTCTCCAACATATCGTAACCCACCAATGCTGCATTAGACAGAACAGCTGCAAATCTTTTACCCTGTGGCCTTGGCCCGTATGATCTATGTTATGATGCAGAAAGTCAAGTATTAACAGAAGAGTTAGCTCCTGACTTTGGGATGTGCCACTTTCAACTGTACCTCAGTAAGCCGTGTGATTGACAGTAATGGGGAGGAGCAGCCGTGATGTGTTTGTAATAATCTGACTGGAGTCAGGTTCACTTCTATGCTAATGAGCTAGTGTGTTGGTGGTTTAGCATGACTAATGGCGCACATCGCTTAACAGAGCTGTCTGGGTAGTGAGGAAGAGAGCAAAGGAGTAAAGGAGAAATAAAGAGGCTTTACGGGAGTGTTGTGAAGGTATAAGACAGTCAGAGAGGAGAGTTTCAGGAGATTGCGTTGTTAGTCTTTGGGGAAAAGGAAAATACAGTTGAGGCCTGATTCCCTTGGCAGATATGTTCACAAAAGCAGAGGAGCAAAGCAAAGGAAGGAAAATTGCCTTTGAAAGTGCAGCAGTGAATAAGAGAGAAAAGGAAAAAGGGTTATACATGTAGTCTTGTATGTATGTTTTTCCTGCAGCTGATTGATAAACGGTCTTGTTATTGAAGAGTGAAAAGCATTTAATGTTTTTTTTTGTGCGCTGTATATGTATTTTTTTATGTTCTGGCATTTTATTTTTGCTGGAGTAGTTGTTTGATTTATGGTCTTGTCTATGAAAACATGGGAATCTGGTTTGCTCCACATATGTTATCATTTCTTACCCCAGTCCAGCTTCCAAGTTTGCTTAGTCGGCTTGAATTGATTAAACTCTCTTGTCACTTATTTATTTAGTGTTGAGATGTTTTGAAGCTGGCTACAAGTACTCGTTCCTTTCTCTTCTCTAACCCTCCGCTTCTGCAGAGTGTGGAATTGTTGATAAGTCGTCTTGGCAGCATGGCGAGAGTAATCATTTTCCTCCAGATGTTAGAGTTTGGGAAGAAACCAAAAGGGAGTGGAGAGAGGGAGGGGAACAGGAGAAAAACCAACTGCCGCCACTACCAGTTCCACCCCTCTACATGGAGTCATCTACTCCTCCCTCCCCAAGGCTCCCAATACCACCTCCTTCACTCCACTCCGCTGAATTTTTTTCCCCCTCCCCTCTCATTCTCAGTTCTACACATTCTGCCTCTCTGTATCCCAGGAGGCATCCAGGGCAGGCTGTGTTTACTGCTGAGGTAATTGGAGTAGTTTGGAGAGAGCCTGACCCTGCTAAGGCCCAAGAAGCGTGTATGTGTGTGTGTGTGTGTGTGTGTGTACACTCATGTGTGTGCATACGCCTGTTTGTGATGACTGGCAGTGAGGCCAAGGAAGGAAAGCAGGCCTTAGCCAGTGTCAGCCCACTAGGGAACAGACAAATTGGTTTTCACTACACTGTCTGTCTTTTCTTGTCTCATATTCTGCAGCTATCCTTTCTTCTTCCTGCATATCTCCCCACCAACTCTAAAGACAATCATTCACGCTTTCTGTTGTACTTGCTGTACAGCGCTTTTTTCCCCCTCCTGATACTCTTTTGTTCCACCTCTCTTTCTATCTCTCTTTCTCAGCTCATCATTTCATCTCTCCGAACTGAGCTGCATAGACGGTGACTCTTGCCAGATATGAGCAAAACCTCCCCCTCAGTTGCTGCCATAGACATGAGTAAATTCATCCAGCCTAATCCAGGCGCCTGTTGTGTTTATCTGTGGGTGAGATGGATAGGAAAGGGCCTGGAGTCAGGGTGTCATGTGGAGAGTGGGGGGTGCTGCACTATAAACTCTCTCAGACAGCCACTCATCTGTTGCTTGTTGTTATGCACACACACATTCGTTATATAGCATCGAACATAAGCTATATTTTCTGTAACAATTGGCATTAGCTACAGTTTGTATTCATCAACATATGGACACAAGCTTTGATCAGGAGGGAGGCACAAAAAGGGTAAAGCATGACAGTGATTTAGCATGCATCTAGTGACCTCATCGCAGGGTTGTCAGGTAGGCAGTGGGACACGGCTCACCTACTTTAGCTCATCACACTCCCGTCTCCTTCCTCCTCCTCCTCCTTTTCCCTCCCTCCCCTCATCCCTCTGTCTTGCTCCTCCCTGATAGCTTTTACCGCTCTGCTGATTTCACAAATAGGCCTCATTGATTGAATCTGATTCTTGTGGATAGAGCAGCTTTATTGAGTGGCTTTTTCACTGATGGACAGGAGCATGTGTGTGTGTGTGTGTGTGTGTTTGTGTATTTGTACATGCATGCATGAGTGCATGTTAGGAATGATAAAGGAAAACTTCCTTTCCTCATTCCTTCTGATTCTGTAATCCAGCAGCTATTCCTCTCCCGGGAATTCCAGCAGCCAGATCATTTATAGATACACAGGGTCCTAGCAATGCTGCTGCATCTGAGTGAATGTTTTATAAAGAGCGGTGCATCCTGACTGAGGAGTTAACCGTGGCAACACCTTGAGCAAGGAAACATTAAAGTGTTAACTGCTCTCCTTGGTGCTGTTCATCAAACATTCATTTAAGCTGTACATCTGCAGTAGGAAGCTTGCCCAGTGCACCCAGGGCTCCATGATTTAAGTCAATCTACTTTACCGGTGACACCAGCATTATCTTTTAGTTTCTCCTGATCTTACAGCTCTAGTCTGCAGATATTTTGGAGCTGCCATCTTCCTCGTTGTATAGCTCAAACCAGGGCGCTAACACTGCCAGGCTTACTTCCGAAACAAAGTAGGGAAATGTTGCAAGAGGGAATTTGTATTTTGATGGGGAAAAATGAGCTTGTTTCGGATGTAAACCAGAAATGATCTGTCTGTGTTTCGGGGCTTTAGCTAACAAACTGTGTTAGTGGGGAAGATGGAGCTATATCAGCAGCGCTCCTCTGGGGGATACACACATTTCACACACAGCAGCACACACCTCATCCTAGCAGCAGCATCTGTGCTCTTCCCCACTCGCTGCCCTCTATTTTGTGTATCTCTCCTCTCAACAGGCAGTGTGCCACCCATGCAGAGTTGGATGGATGGTGGCACCCTCTACCCTCGCATCCATTTAACCCCCACAACCCTGTAGATCCATCATCATACAACACAGAAAAACACACACACACACACACAAGTAGCCTTAACATTCATATCCCAGCATGTGTTGGTCTTGAGCCCGTAGCCTGCTACAGAGCCCTCGTAAAACCATTTTCATTTTCTGAGAGACCAGACCACCTCTAAAACCCCACAAATGTGCTCATTGTTTTGTCTGAATTTTAAAAGGTTAGCCTTAAACTATAAATCAACAATATTCAAGTCTAACCACAAATAGCATCTGTGGTTCCCCATTTTCCACTCATACTGGCGGGACACACATTGCTCATGAGGATGACCTGCACTTGATGTGGGAGGAAAGGAGAAGGAGCAATTTAAATGATTGTGCAGGCCTCTGTGTTAGGGAAAGCCTGAGACCAGTATGGGTTTAGCAGACTGTGTTTATACAGCTTTCCACACAGTGACAATAAAAGGCAAAGAAGAATGTTAGATTTATTTGTGTCACAATAAATGCGTTTAGCTTTTGAAAGCGTAACGCATTCAGCCCCCTCTACGATTTGGATCTGGTGAAGTTATGTTCTCATTTTGTCTTGTCTTTTTCTTTTTCCTTCCCTCATTTCTCAATTTTGTCCAGGATGTTGGCTTGGCCCACTTTCAAAACCACTGACACAGATTTTGGGGAGACACACACACACACACACACACAATATAAGGCATAAATAAACAGCTGTTTTGATTTTTTGATTTTACTAATGAGTCTCATCATTAGTAAAATGTTGCAGACTTGTTTTGCACTTTTGTTTCATTTTACAAGGTTGTAGAAGGTCAAGGTCTGATTTAATTTGTGACGTAAATAACTTCAGAAGAATACAAAGAAGAAAAGGGAGACAACAATGAGAACATGGATTAAACAGTCTTTACTTTGCACTCTTTTAGGTGTGAGACACAGCTATTTCAGGGCTTGTTCATTCATGTGTACAAGTGTTTACATAAGGCTTGTTGCATTCAATTAGTGATTTTGGCTCTCTGTTGAGTAGGTTTTGCTTGCCATGTTAGCCATTGACCTGGGCCATGTTCAATTAGCCTAGTGTAGTCAACGTTGTTGACAACGCATGTCAAGTGGCCCCTTCTTCACCTCCAAGGCTCATGGTGACGACTAGGCAACCGTTAAAGAGCACTGTGGATTTGTGTCTGTGGTTTGGTGTTTCTTCTAAAAAAAAAAAAAAGGAATGCTTAAATTGGAGGAATGCACAATTTATATATCTACTTAATGTGCTACTTAGAATAATATATGTGTAGCAAAGGTTTTGCTTTGATATAAAATAATAGGCTCCCAGTTGCACATTTTCTTGTATTTTGAGCAATGGAATGAATAATGAATTAATAATTGGATTGTACGTGTATATAATTCATTCAATATCAACTCTAGGGATGAGTATTGTTAGGATTTTATTGATATTGATACTGCTTATCAATATCAATACTTATCGATAATCTTATTGATACTCCTCTCCATAATTTGGTTATTTTATTATTACTCGTTTTGAAGAAATAAGGTAGTAATATTGTTTCCTGCATATATTATACAGACTTATTTCACCCCTGTCAGCAGCTTCATAACCCTATAATTTATTTATAATTTATATTTTCAGCTGTGCAATACTGACTTAATAGTACAATAATTTTGTGCAGTCATTCAACTGTGCAATACTCTGGTGTATATGTACACTGCATACTGTATTTTATACTGTATACTTCAACCAATAATTCTTATTTATTCATACTATTCATGCTGTTTAGCTCATTTTCCGATCGCATTTCTCAGCCTTATTATTTACACTCTTATATATTAATATGATGCACACATTTACATATTATTTTCTTATTTCTATTTTTCTCATAATTTCTCTATGCTTATATATATTCTTTTCTATAATGTGAGCAACAGTAACTTGACCCAGTTTCCCCTCTGGGAAATTGCTCCAAATGTCTGGTGGTGGCTTAATGCTGCTTGACTACCAGAAGTTAAACTATTAATATTACAAATTACCAAAGAATTATAGTCCTTGAGCTTCTCAAGAGCTAACAGGAATAGATAAATATACTAAAATATACTAAAAAATAAATGCTAGATAAAAATACTGAAGAAGTATCTTAACAAAATGACTACTGCTATCCACTTGACTTCATGTTGTCTATGGGATTATTTATGAACATAAATTAGAAGTGCTTAAAACAGACACTAACTATGTCCTGAGTTAATAACTACAGACTTGTTTTATATCGATAACAAGTGTTATCTTGACTTGACAAGGTCGGGAGAATCACATTTTTATCAGCATCGGAGCCGGGAGGCTGCACTGAGGACGTAACAGCAGCCGCTTTGCTAAAGCAATCAAACACGCTGCTTCGGATTTATAGAATGTTGTACTTGCAAGTGTTTCATGAGGTTGCTGGTGTTACCGCCTTTTACACGCAACTACTTTTTTTTTTACACCTATTGCGTTTAGCTACATTTTCATTAAATTTAGTAAAGTGAACCCACACTTTTGAATGTTTTGTCGTGTCAGCCATGACTGGAGAGCACAGATGTAAACACACAACATCAAACGTAATCGCCGGCAGCTTCGTCGTCATTAGGGGACAGTTAGGAATTGAAAATGCCAGCTATGTTAGAATAAATTAATGTCACATAAATACCGATAGCAGCACTGTTTATCCAGGAGCTTATCAATATTTCAGAAACTGGTACCAATTTAGTACCAGTTCTCGATACCCATCCCTAATCAACTCTCTTTGATGCTAGGCCACATTAATATTGTGACATTTCTTCAACTCTGCGATGCACATCATCAAATTTTGATAACCACAAAAATTTGAATGGTGTAAGTAGCATCACTAATATTTGCATTAATAGCCTTTTGTCTGTCTTTGCAGGGAAAAGTGTTGTAGCTTGGAAATACAACATATCACTTTTGTGCTTCAGGACTTTCCCATTAGAAGAAAAAAGAGACAGAGCACAGTGGAGGTAGCGGAGGAGAGAAAGCAGTAGAGAGAATTTCCTTGCTTCGTTAATTGACAGCTCTGTGGTACACTAAACATTGTGCGCGCGCACACACACTCACACACTCAGCTGAATAGTGTGACTGCTCTGAAGCCATATTTAGTCAAGGGAGACCAGCCTCTGTCACTTTTTCTCTTGCTTAACCTCGCTCTTTCTCTTCCTCTCTCGGTGGCTGTGTTGAAGAGGAGTCTCAGGGGAGGGCTTAACTCTGAGCCCTCGTTCTTTTTTTTCCTTCCGTTCTCTCTCTCTTTCCACATCTTTCTTTCCTTATTGTCCTCTGAATGGAGCGGCAGGCTGTTGTTGAACTGTGAATTAGTCCAGGAGACAGACTCTGTGCAAAGATAGAATAGAGAAAACAGAGGAGGTTCAGCATCTACCTTCCTGCTTTTATTCCTGCCACCACTAAAAGGCTAGTCTGCCTTTATCTGAATGCACATGATGCGTACATGCAGATGTAGAGTGCATATGCATTAGCCACCTGTTTTTGTATTTGTTAGTTGAAGTGATGAGCGAACAATTTTTTTTTTTCCTTTTAGCAGCAAAAGGCATGGAGTCAATAGTTCACCTAAGGTGGATCTGAGGTCAGCAAGGCTTCACCCACCTGTCTTTGCACACTTCAGTTTGGAGAGTAATTCACATAAGGCCCTACTTAAATTATGATGTACAACCTGGAAAATCACAGGGGCTTTTGTGTTGTCATGGTTATTGAGTGTTCGGTAGCTTCAGGGGAAATGGAGTTGGGGGTGGTGGTGGTGGTGGGGGGGGGTGGAGAAAGGAACGGGGGAGGATTGGGTGGGTGTGAGTGGGAGGAGGGGTGCTATCTTAATTGCTTTCCGTGAATAATTTCAGTCCCCTAATTTGGTGATAATGACAGTGGCTGCTGCTTTTGTATTTATTTATCCAAACATTAATTGACAGGACTGACATTAGCCAGGGCGGTTATTGCGCATTTGATTGCGCACAAGGAAGCAAAGAAAATTACAGTAATTATCATTGTGATATGGATTATGAATATGCATTCCCACACTTATGACACATGTCTCTGTCAGCATTTTAGGAACAAGGCACTCTGCCATGACAACAGCACTTCAGCTTATCACCATCTCAGTTTCCCCTAAGCCATTCCAACCAGTGCTTGTGGAGAACAGATGACATGTCATTTCCAAATAATTTAGCTGCCCCACTGTAGCTTTTTTAACAACACCCGGACATGTAGTTAGGCGAAATGGTCGTCATGCGGATTGTTTCAGTTGGCCTGTAAAGGGGCCTCAGCTTGTGTGGAATTAATGTGTGGTGTGTGATATTAAAATGTCTTTTTTTTGTTGTTTTTTTTCCCAGGCGGAGGGAGAAGACAATTTGAAGAAAATGCAGCTGATGGAGTTGGCGATTCTCAATGGGACATACAGAGACAACAACATCAAAACACGTAAGCTGCCATAAACATAAACACAAACATAAATCCATCTATTCCACACCATACAGAACAAATCTTTTAACTGCATAAACCACATTTATTATATATGATTTCTCTATTTCTCATTAACTAATACTGTTTACTCTCATGAAATTAATGTGTAGTCAGATCTCCTGTGTACATACCATCATATTATCTTTGACCAGTAGCAGACCTCTCTCTCTCAAGCTGTCCAAACAATTCATGTTTACCTACCCGACCATGAGTAGGAGAACCTCCATTTCGTTCTTCTCCATATTTCTTTCCTCTTCATCCATCCCTGCGTCCATCCTTTCCCCTGCAATCCACATGCGATCGCTCTATATCACTTGCTCTT
This sequence comes from Thunnus maccoyii, assembly GCF_910596095.1. Taxonomy (NCBI): domain Eukaryota; kingdom Metazoa; phylum Chordata; class Actinopteri; order Scombriformes; family Scombridae; genus Thunnus; species Thunnus maccoyii. The sequence goes on from NC_056548.1 coordinate 13,584,486, forward strand.
AGCGGACTCTTAACTTTCAGCGCACTGCTGGAGCCCACCTGCTCAACTCTGCATGTTAATCACTAGTTCACACATCTACAGTGTTTGCTCCTTTATCACCGCCTTGAGTGTGATTTCTACGTGCATAATCACATATGTGATTTGGATATAAATAAAATCATATAAAGACCAAACATTTTATGCATTTAGAACTTTTTTTTTCACTTGAACCCTTGGATTCTTAAATATCATTCAGAAATTAATTTGAAAACTAACCTATAATAAATTCTTCCATATAATTGTATTCAAAATCATTCAATGAAACTCAAAGTGATTCATTTGGCTGTTAGATTAACATATTTATCATCCGCTCAAATTGTTGCCACGATGAGCGGGCCCAACACTTAACGATAGTAATAATAGCGCTTGATTTGATTGACTTGCCTTTGGGTAAGCTTTTGTGACATCGATCATAGCACATGCTAATGTAGCACCGCTTGAAAAATGATTTTGTTCCTCTGTATGTAATACAACCTAAATGGACTGCTGACCGTGTAGAGGATCAACATTCTTAAAATCCCTACGAACTTAAGCATCGTACTCGATAATCTTCACATCATTCCTCAGGTCCTAATCAGCCTTTGTGAAACTTTGTGCCTCTCCTCTACCTCCAGTCAACAGCTCCATTTCTGTTGGTGTGCATTGTTTACCTCACTTAATGCCATTTCCAGTAGATGAATGTATAGCTGCTGTGGTGATTGGTATGCTTTGAATGCATTGGGATGACAACAGCATTTTGTGCTTCTTGTGTTTTGGTGTGAGGGGTTGTTTTTATTTTTGTTTTGCTCTGTTGACTTTTTATTTGCAACAGATTGTGGCTTTTGTGGTGCACCACCATGATCATTGCATGGACTAATTTTCCCTTTTGCCCCTCTTCTCTCCCCTCTCTCCCTGCCACCTTTTTTTCCTCCTTTCATATTTTCACCCTTCACTGTTCATCTGTGATTATGATCAAACGCACTATACTTTTGTCTTTTGTCCTCTTTCTCTCTCCTGTCTTTCGCTCTCTTGCTTATGGCAGCCACCCTTGCGTTTTCTCTTGCAGCAGCGGCAGCAGCCGCTCAGGGCCCCCGTCTCATAGCGGCCCCCACAGGTCAGGTGTTGCCTCCCCCGGCACTCCGGCCCCCAACACCAGCTGGGGCCCCCATCATGAACCTCATCCGGCCCACTCAGATGGCTGCCATGCTGCCCAATGGCACCCCCACCCTGGTGCCTCCCACACCGGATGGCGGGCTTATCTACACCACCCCTTACGAGTACCCTTACGCCCTGGCACCCACCTCCCTGCTGGAGTACCCCATCGAGCACAGTGGGGTTCTAGGTAAGAGAGCCTGGGGAAGCATGGGTGCAGCAGGTACAGCGGCCAACTTTAGCCAGCCTGGACATGAGGGCAGCTTGTTTTACCCCGGAGCTGGGGTGCTGGACGCGGCTTCCATGAGCCACAGTCAGGACTTGTTGAAAGGTAAATATGTCGTGTCCACCTGAGGATCAAAACAGACAAACTCACAGGGTGGATGTGCTGGTGAAGCTCTTGATAATGGGATGACCAACTGTGTGGCTGATATGGACATTTTAATAAAATGGCAAAAGGGGGGCAGAAATTACCTTGTGAAGGCTAGGCTCTTTCAAAGTTCTCTTTATAATTTAGACTAAGGTTACTTTACTGTTTTACTTAACACTCTTGCCAAACAGTTTTGCTCCCAGGTTTACACTGCCTCTTTTCTGCAAGGTTTATATAGGAGGACTTGCCTCAGTCTGAAATGAGGCACACTGACAGAAACACGCTCACATACTCGCAGCCTGCTCTCTAACCTTTTCATGCACTGGCCTGGAGGCATATTCAGTCTGGCGGCAGATCCCCTCAGATTTCTACAGCTTTTGAAATCATTTCTCTGTGCTGTTCTCTGCAGGCAGGCCTTGATGCCTGTAGATAGTCCCTCGCTCACTCCCACTGGGGATGTTCATTAAATTCCTCCAGTCTTCCCTTTTTTTTTTCTTCGCCTTCCCCTTTCTCCATTGTCTTAGATTCACCCCTCTTGAACTTGGGCTGTGTGCTAATACCTGACGTTCCTCTCAGTTTCTCTGTCAGGAGTACAGTTCAATATGTGGGTGTATATATTATATTCATTCTCAATGGTGCTTTAAGCTCACCGCATCTGCTACCAAAGAGACAAGTGAACATCTATTAAAGAAATAGAGTCTGATACGAACGCCATATGTCGTATTGAGGCTATAGCGAACAAAAGCAAAGCTGTTTCACATATGAAGACAGAAGATGCCTTTGTCAGTAGCTGTCCAGCTTTAATTTGACACAGTGCTCCTTAAATGTTGTCATCTTTTGGCAGCAGCAGACACAAGTGTGATTTTAGCTGACCTGTGTATTTGAGGTGCCTCTGGGACTCATGTGTAGAACAGACAGGGGCAGCTGACTGGCTTTTCTCTCTTTAACTTGCAGGGTTACACCAGCTTAGTGCATTTTATTTACTCACACTATCGATTGGTGCCTTCAGCAACACAGGGCCCTGTGGAACACACTCACTCCTTATACTCACACACACTCTCATGCACTCAGCTTGGCTGCCTGCGCTACTATATCTAGCCGCCATTGGCTTCACTGAGAGTAAGGAAATGTTAAGCCATCTGCTGCTTCAGAGTAGTGTAGGTGGCCGCATAGTCATCAGCCAAAACTTGCTCTTAACTTGACAATGCCACAACAAAATCTTTGTTGAAAGTTAGAACTTACTTCAGATGTCCACTGTACCTTTGGGAAGGCTTTTATTTTTTATTTCTCAATTCCTGCACGCGTCACATTTTTGTAATACTTGAACATACAGCGACACGCAAAACAGTTTGTTTGTGTCATGTATGCTTATACGAGGCAGTGTCAGCCACTGCGAGGAGGAAGAAATCAGTTGTGACAAATATAGGAGGAGAAATGACAGCGTCTGCTGCCAGCGAGCAGATTGACCTGGAGAGAAATGGTGAAAGAGAAAATGAAAGAGAGAAGGGAGAGGCAGGTGGTGTCTGGCACTATTCAATTACCATCAGAGCTGTATTGGATTTTCCCACCTTTCAAAATAAAGAGACAAATTTCTCTCAGTCCCCCTCCGGATCCCACAGGAAGAATCACATAATATTTTCCAGACAGCCTCCATATAACTCTGAGCACTGTGGAATTTTATTACTTAAGTTATGCATTTTTAAATACCAAGTAAAAACTCCAAAAAGGTGTTGTTATTATTTTTTCTACTGCATTTTTCTACACATTAAAAAAAAAAAAAAGATGTGTGGTGTGTATATGTACTATAATCTGTATTATGTTGCTATTCTGTGTATTGTTGTATAATCCAAGCATTATAATGACAATGGTTAAAAATGTGAATGTTATTACTGTAAAAGATGACTGTTTTTTCCCCTGTTCAAAGTGAATGGTTTCTAACCTTGTGGACCTGTTACAATCTAGGTGCAATGGCTACTAAAGTGAGACGGCATGACACGCGGGTCCATCCTTACCAAAGGATTGTGACCGCTGACAGAGGTCAGTTTAGTCTCTTAGCTACTCTCTGCTATTGACTGATGCATTTCAATGATTATTATGCCTATTAATGCCTCAATGCCTTAGTTGGGAATTTGTATATTGTCTTTATTGTATTTTTTTTTTTTTCCTCTCCCCCCACCACCTTTCCTACCCCATACATCCACACACCAGCTAAATGGTTGATTGTGGTATGCACATTTTGTTTACATTTAGTACTTAACATATACAGTATACGTAGGCTGTGTATATTTCGAAGCTCAGGCAAAAACAGCTTTTGGTTTATGCAGCTGTGAACCCAGGACAGGTAGTACTTGCAGGTAGTGTTGATGGTGTTAAATGACATTCCTCTGACGTGAGATTATAGCCTAAAATGGGGCAGGCTTGTTCCCATACATGATTCATCTCCTCAGCTCATAAGGAGCAAAGAAAAAAGGAGAAGCATTTCTATACTGTATCTGAGAGCCCTAGCAGGCGGAAGACAAGTAGCCATGCTGCTACCAGGCACCATTTCACCTTGAAATTTAAATTTATTTTGGATTTTTATTTTTCTATGGAAGATAGACACGCACAGACATAAGCTGAGGTAGCTTGCATTCTCTCCAGTGTATTGCAAATATTGAAATAAAGCTAAAATACATTTTTAATATTTCAGTTGTACATGAGGTACTGTCATTTTATATTTGAGCATTTTATATCAAATGTATTTATGGTTCTTGTGTATATTTATATTATATAAAACTATACTGCTAAATAAAGAGAAAGAATCGGAAAACATCGATTCATCTATTCATTGCACATTTAACACTAGTCACAAGTTATCTCTCACATAACATTAGCTATCCGTAAGTCTCCTTACCACTAATCACACTGTTTGTAACTTGCACTCCAACTTGACAGACACTAAAACACTAGATTTTTTGTTATTTTGTTTGTCTGTCCGACCTCTCTTTGCTTCTGTTTTTTTTTTTTTTGGTTTTGGGGGCAATGTGCGCTTTAAATAAAACCACCAAGCTACCTGATTCAGGGTGGGGGCTTAGTAGTACTTGGGATCATGATGTGACCGCGTCATGATTTATAATGAGATTAGCTGGGTTCATCTCATATTGGCAGGGGAATTAGGAGCAGGGGGCGACATAAGAGATTGCATTCATTTTATTGTTAAAATGATGTCATTCCAGTCTCTTCTTGCTGACACTAATATCCTTTCTATCTTTTTTTTCTGTTTGTTTTGTTTTTGTTTCTAACCACCTAGCCGCCACCGGCAACTAACACATGACCTTCTGACCTCTGAACTCTTCACCCAATGACGAGCCGCCCCAAGCCTGCCTGCTGATCAGTTAACTGGTAATTGCCTTTTGCTAGCCTCTCGGACGCAAGTGAGAGAGAGAGAGGCGCCTGCCCGTACAGTTACCCTAACACGTTCTGACAAAAAATAGAAACCAACGCAGAATCTTCACAGAAACACAACAAAACCCAACAAAGTTGTGTAATATTCATTTTTTCCCTCTGTTCATTGAGTTTAATTCCCATTCTTTCTCTTTCTTTTTCTTCATGAATCATATACTGGGTGGATGTTTGTGGTATTACTCATAAATCTGCACTGAATTATATAGCAATAAAGACCCCACCCGCCCTCCTTAAATCGCTCTGATTTGGTGACCTCACATGTACGAATCAAACAAAGGTCAATATCTATTTGACGCAAACCATTTGGTTTCAGAGATATGACATAATCCCGTTGAAATGTGCACCACCCTCCTCCCCCATCCAAAAGAAATACTTAAAGCCCCCTAACTGCTCCCACCCTGTTCCAACACCCACCTATTGGGAGAGAAAAAGAAATAGAAGGAAAGAGAACATACACTCACATTAACTTGTTTAATTTCTCTCATTTTTCACATGTAGTGCAGTTGTTGAGCTCTAAGATGTAATTATGAGCTGACACATTCTGGGTGTGCCCCTCAAACAGCTTTCTGTCTGTTTTTTAAAAAAGCATGGCTGAAATGATTGCAAAAGAAGCTTTTTATGATTTATGTGTTGTTTTGTTTTTTTTTTTCTTCTGTCTTGTTTTTTTGTTTTTGTTTTGTTTTGCTTTACTTTTGAGTCATTTTCTCCACTTGATTTTAGCTTCTCTGTTCATATTTGACTAATTAGCTTTGCTTAAATTGACTAGCCAAAATAAGGCAGGTGGTTATCTCTGGAAAAACAAAACGCAATCTTATGTTTGACGCAGGCTGCTGAAACTAAGAAATGATGAAGGGCAAAATGGGAAGGTCATAATTTGGGATGATGGGTTTGTGTGTGTGTTGTTTTTTTTTAATTACTACTACAATGAAAGTAGGGTGTGCTGAGGCTTTGGGGACATTGGAGCAGTGCTTATAAGCTACTGACCATTGCTACGCCCCCATCCACACTACATCCATTATACAGTGCCTGATGTATTTAGAAAAAAAAAAAAATATCTCAATGAGTTAGCTGAGCTGTGATCGAAAAGACAAAAAAAAAAAAAGTATCAAGTGTGCATATTTAGCCAAAGGGTTTTCCAATGAATTATATATCTGCAATTATGCATCTGTCTCACAGAGGGCTCTCTTTGTGATTTTTAGAGTTTGGAAGGGTGTGAATTTGTGGTGCCTGCCTTCAGCTGGAACAGACAGCCAGTCAGTTTAGATGATTTTTGACTCATTAATGCTCTTTTTTTTTTTTTTTTTTTTTTTTTTTTTTTTCTGAGGAAATGAAAGCAGGCAATTAACACTAAAACAACCGACTCATTTACAGTACATTGCTAGGGGGAAGGGCACTTTGAAGTTCTGTATATACATGCGTCTAGATACCTGGCTTCTATATTAAGTTGTTTCATCAGCCACATTGCCAAAAGAGTGTTTATTTTGTTTTATTTTTCATTTTTTTGCATCTCAATATTTGGCCAATATCTGTTTCATGTGTTTTTTTTATTTTTAACCCCAGTTTGAAATGTTACATCAGTCGGGATGTCAGGTGGGCATAATCTGAGCCTTCTTGCAAATTAGACTAATTATTTTTTGAGTTTTAATTATTTTAGTGATGAAACGTTCATTTTTATTTTTTTTTTAACACTTGACAAACCACCCGAAAGCGCATCCACAATGTGTCACACCTCCCTGTGATGGTAGTCTAGCTCCTGAGCCCACACTCTTTTGTTTAACTCTCAAGAAAAAAATAGGATGTGAAAGCCATGCCTGCCTGTTCAAATTGCTTTATACATACGTCTTATATATATATAAATATATATATATAAATATATAAAAATGTAGATATCTGTCATTGCATATACAAATACAGAAGAGAACAAAAAATAGATAATTTTACAGGGTGCTGGAGAAGAGAAAAAAATTAAAAATCTATTTTTGGCAATTTTAGCTTTTGATACTTTACTTGCAGATACAAAATCTGATGAAAAAAAAAATAAAAATAATAAAAAAAAAAGTTTAAAACAGTATAGGGGAAAACAGAAAAACCGAGTGGGTGAGGAAAAGTGCTGTTACCCTGGATATGATTAGAACGGAAGATGAAGACCAAAACAGTCATAACCCTTAGAACGATGGCGAGGACGAGAGCGAGACAAGACGCCCAGAGAGTTTTTAAAAGGATCAAATCAAAGTGCCTTATCAACAGTGGTTTCTGTTTTCTGAGTATTCCAGTTGTGTTCAGTAATATCCAGCACCCACCAAGATGGCGCAGAGAGGAATGGCTAGTGTTACACGCTCTGAATAGTTGAGCAGGGTAGCTCCCACCATATAGTGGCGTTACCGAAGTTACTCTATGCAAAAAGAATAGCAGTCGTTTTTGACCAGCTAAATATGTGCCATGGTTTTGTCTTCCTGAAATGATTTTATTTTTTTCTTTTACTTGATGGCCCTTTACTCTGCTGTATGAGCAGGTTTCGTTCTCTTTTTATTTAGATTTTAAATGATCATATGAAATATTGTCTTTTGGATTTATTTTGGTGACTGTGACTAACTTCCTAGAACAAATTGAACTGCCAATAGCAATGCAGTAGTCTGCCAGAACATGTTTTGATCATGAGCTGAGAAAAATACATAATATTCAAGGGGATGGATATGAAATGGGAGGTCATTCCCGTTGGCGTTACGCCTGCTTGTTTCAACAGCTGCAAACTGAAAGCATCCAGTCCATGTCAATATCTCTCAATGTCAATTTGACAATAAAGCAAACTATCGATACAATCAGGAGATTTACAATGGACAAGAGAAGCGCTGAATAATGAAACGAGCAACTCTATTTCACAGCCAAATAGTTTTCAGTTATTGAAACAACAGACAGTTTATCGCTGGAAGGTAAAACTCATAATATTGAACTGAGGAATTCATAGATCCCGATATTACCCTTGGCAGTTTGTTTTTCTATTTATAGCTCTTTTCATCATGCTGTTACACCGAAAGGTCAATGAATTTTTCTTTTTCAGTGTTATTATTTTAAATTGAAATGCAATATTAAAGTGGAGCAAGTGATGGGTATTCAGCATTTGACAGTATTAAGAAAATTCCCTCTGCAATGTTACAACTTGCTGTGTCATTGTGAAAGGCTGGATAAAGTCCATCAGGTGAAAGGTTAACTCTATACCTACCGTATTCTCTCTGGCCTGCCTACTACATGTATGATAATGTAATTAACAGCCATTGTTACAGGTTTATAATGTATTTTTCTAATCTCATTTTATATGTATATTAATCATGTTTCTGAGTGCTTTTTTTTTTTTTTTTTTTTTTTTTTTTAAATGAAACCCACTGCAACTTTTTTTCCCCCCCTAAACAGCCCTCTCTTCCTCCCCCCTTCTCTTTTACATCTTGAAAACTGTCTCTTGTGGGGAGTGTTGCCTTTTCCCTGTTATATTTTGTTTTGTTTTCTTGCCAATTCCCAGCTTGTTTAACTCATTAGCTACTTTATTAGTTTTCTTGTCATAAGTATTTTTACATGCTTGCATTTAGTTTTCATGGTGTATGCTGTTATTTTTCTTATTAACCTCTTGGCATTTATTTTAATAAAACATTCTTAGTAAGAATTTTACTAACTTGCTGATATTTTGTCTTGTGTTTTTAACCAGTTTCATGAATGTATTACCTTGGTCTGGTTCACGGACTAACACAATTAAAACTGGTGTCTGGCCACCACTTACACTGACTGATTGACACACACACACTACATAAAGACACACACACATATACACACAGCTCTACATACAATCACTCAACACACACACATACACATACACACACACAACCTAACTGGAAACTGCACGAGTTGATAAGCGTCCCTCACTCCCGCTCACGCATTCTCACCTCTTGTGCTGGAGAAATCTGCTGACACTCTTCATACTTGCCCTCCCCGCTCCGTTCCAACACCGCTGCTGTGTCTCATCGTCTCTGCTCAGAGACAACTCTCTTGTTAGTCGTCCTGTCCTTCTGTGTCACCGAACCTGCGAGACGGCAGGGAGTGTCGTAGTGTCGGGGTGTAAGCTGCACGTTACTTGAGGTCACTGATTAACTTCCTGGTCAGTTGTTCTCTCCTTGAACAAAGCACACTTTCCTGATTCGAGTACGATTTGTCTGTACACAAAGGTTACAACTCTCATAGAGTCTAAAAAAAAAAAAAAAAAATCCCTGAAGATACAACATTTCCCACAGATATCCTCTTTCTCTAATCGTTCGGGATCTTTGCAAAAATGCTGCATATTAGTCATCTCAAAAGGATTAATTTTACTGTGAATTATATAGAGCAGAACATCTCATCATCGCCACACATTGTAGACGTAGGGAGTAATTTACAACAAATTTATAGGACACAGTTGTGATAGTCTAAAGCTGTCCCCAGTCTTCCTTTTTTTTTTTTTCTTTCTCTATTGCTTTTCCACGGCTTGTTATGCCTGGATAGCAGCATTACAGTTATCACCAGCTGTTGTCTGTTTGGTGAACACTTTCCCCCCATTCAGCTTATTGATATAACAGCTAATACTGGGCCATTTGGGAGCATCCATAATGCTTAGACACACACCAGTACACCATGCCAATATGAAGTACTTTGGGATCAACCTTACTATTCCTTCCAGTGTAAAATGCTGATATGGCTTTCAGCTAGCTAGTATTTATTGTTTTTTTGAAGGGGAAGGGGGGTTGGGGGGTGGAGGGTTTTGTCTGAAACACTGCCAGTGTGTGTTGTTCATTCTACTGCTGTGTCAGTGCTCTCGTCCCTGGGTTCACTCAGCTCTCTTCTCTCTATTCAGCTTTCTTCCTCCTTCACTAATTCAAGGTATTGACACTGACACACAAGCAAAAGATTAACTTCATTAATCCTGATTATTACTTTAACCCACTGAGTGATGCCTACAGATTTTTTTTTTTTTTTTTAATTTTTTTTAATCTGCACAACAAAAACGACTTGGCCTTAACTGTTCCAATTCTCTTAATGTCCCAGCAAGCACAGAACAAGGATTAAAAGTGTCTAACATGAAATTTAACATTTGTCTCCTCTCTGAAATTAACTGAAATATTAATAACACCTGCTTGTACACCAGCAAGTAGAGACAGAGACTGGATTACTGGCAGCCAGCCCAAGTTGTTTTCCCCCCCTTTTCAGTAACTACGCTTTTATACATTTAGTGTTGTCAGCCATAAGCTTTTTTTATTTATTAATGTAGGATTGGCTCTTCTGTACCGTAATGAGCAACTTGAGCTAAAAATCCGTCCATTAGCAGCAGATCTGTTTTTATGCTGTCACGAGTCTTGCCTTTTTATATGTCACACAGGTTTTCAGCGGCTCGCCTCAAAACACCAAGCCGATAGAAAAGAAAAAAGAAAAAAAAAAAAAAAAAAAAAGACGTTAAGTGGCAAGTTATTCTTCTGGAGCACAATGTATTACAAACACTGCCTAAAGTATTGCATTTGTGAGTTTAAAAAGTGCCTTTTTTTCCCTGAGATTGGAAAATAATATATTTTTGTACTTTATCATTCAAGTGCCAATTTGTCATTCTGTCTCCCTTTATCTCGCCAAAAGCTTTTTTGTTGAGCACAAAAAAAAAACAACTAAATGCCCACGCTTTTTTTTTTTTTTTTTTTTTTTAAATCACTTTGAAATATAAACTGGGAAAGTTTGACCACAAATGAGGAATTTGGTCACAGATGTTTCCCTCCATTAAACTTTGGCTTAATGGGTCCTGTTTTCGATTTGATTCACTGAGAACTTATTTTTTTCTCTCTCTGATTGGACCACAGTATGCCGTAAACGACTGTTTGCATACTGCTGCCATCTCTGGCCGAGTTCTCAGTTCTTTCCAAATCTGTCGCAGGGCATTCAGTGTATTTATCTACTAACTGCCTTTTCACCTGTCAATCTTTTATTTTTTCTTCTGTTCTGTTTAACAAACATTCCTCCAATGAGTTAAACGGCAGGTCAACCAATCAGTATTGGTCTCAGTGATGTAGCACTCAGGTGGTTAAAGGGCAAATGCTACAAAAACACAGAATGAAACATTTTTAGCCCCACTGGATTTTTTTGTGTTTTTTTTTCTTTATTTTTGACTGTGATAAACATGCATAAAAAAAAAGTATAATACATTTTTTACTAAAATTATACTATTATGATATATACTGTAAGTTCCTCATCCATAGTGGTGCACTAAAATCTGTGAGATTTTTTTCTTTTTTGTGGAGTTGTAAGTTTTTATGTGAAGTGGCCTTTATTTTGTTTTGTGTTACCTTGTTTTTATAGAGGGTTAGACTGAGAATTTTGAATAGGGTATCAAATATGTAATGCCAGTTTTTGTTGCTCACACCAAAAAAAAAAAAAAGGAAAACAAATGTCATGTGTGCAATAAAGAACCATATTTACAAGCTTCCCTCTGACTGCTCTACATGGACTGGTCCTTGCTTCTGAGCTCTGCTTCTTTATCGGTGACATCATGTCTTTGGATTTGCTCTGACTTTGGGCATTTTAAAGGTAGGTGCGCCGCATTTGCAGAAAATAAAATGTGAAAGTTCAACATTATCAAAATAACTGTGTAAGCTCTCAAAGTGAGATCAAGCCCTCTCTTGGATTTAAGTGTGATGTTGGTGAAATGTTGACCTTCTGTGAGGGTCACAGCTAAAGCTTTCTCTCTTGAGATGGTATTTAGCGGTGAAATCCATTTCTGGCTGAAGTCGTTCTGGTGTTTAAACTGAATTTTTAAACGTCTGGCCTCAGGAACAACTGGCACATAAGTACTCAGCATTTCACTCCAGCCTGTCGTTTTGCACCTCCAGCAACCATGCATGACAGATGACATGGAGTAGTGTGGCATCAGGTTAAAAGTCGATGCTTCTAACCGCAAACTGAACACTGATGGATCTATTTTAATAAAGGCTAATTTACACATTTATGCGTCAGCATGTCAGTGCACGCAGCTGCGCACAGTGAACTCATCACAGAGGTCAGAGCCTCTCACTAAAAGCTGTGTGTTGTACTGGATGAGCCACATACTGTAGGGTTTATAAGTGTATAAACAGCAATATTTCGGTCATTAAATGTCATATGTATACATTACATCTGTTTTGCAGATGCTTTCACAATGAAGTGCATTAAAATTCAAAAGGAAATGTCCAAATAAACCTAATAAAACCATAAATGTGTTTAGAGAGGTGTGGTGCAAGTGCTTAGGGTTTTTCTTTTTTCTTTTTTTTTAAAGAAATGAGACTCAGATACTGGAGAATTAAATGCTTCAGGCCTCCGCCTGCATGCTTGAATTGATGAGTCAGTCTCAAATATCCTACATTCAAAAAATACATATCTGACACACATAGTTGTGTCAAACTGGTGGGTTAGTGTCCAAATAAAATCTCGTCAATGGCTTCTAATAATTAGGAGATGCATCAACAGATGTGTAGACTTGCAAATCTCAACTGTTGCTGCTGTCATTTTTACACCATCTTTGTCAAATTAAGGCTGGAACCAGAAGCGTAATCCCATTAACATAATGACTAGAGGTATGTGTGCTTATCTGGGCTCTGTTCTGCATTTTAAATCTGCACACATGCCAACTGGATACAAAGTGGTGTCTCTGTACACAATCAGCTCATGACAGATGCAGGTGGAAAATGAAATTCATCAATGTGGAAAACAAACTCCAGAGTCCCTCCATTTTTCCTCTCCTTATTTTGTGCTGTCAGTATATGAAGTTTGCTGTAGGCTACAGCGCATCCTCTCAGACTTCACCCTCATTATCAAACGCATCAAGTCAACTCTGGTATACTGGGGGGAGTCACGTGTATGTAAATGTGCTGAAAGAAGCAACAGAATTCCTAAACTTGCACGAAAATAAATGGATTCCTCTGGAAGACATTTACTGCGACCTGCCTTTTCACTGGGTGATTATCACATCCTTGTCAAACTGATGAGTCAGTGCTGCAGTTTTTTCCCCATTTGTACCAGTGTAGCATATACAACAACTACTGTACGGCCACCTGATAACTTATGACCTGTGAGGAGATGAAAGCCAGACAACTGTTGTCACATTGTGAGAGCGGAGTAGTTACATCTTATTCACAATCACCAGCCGAAGTCCTTTGTCTGAAGCAGTGCTACAAAAAAAAAAAAAAAAAAAAAGACTTTGAAGTGGACGTCTCATTACGGCTCAAGCTGGCAACTCTGCAGGAAAATATCCAACGCCAGGGACAAATCTTTTTTTCTCAGCTTCTCTCCATTCTCTCATCCTCTTGCTGGAGGACAGAGCCGCAGAATAGGACGGTGGGGAGTAACGGTTCACGAGGGGGGGACTGCTGGGACTGCTGGAAGTGACTTTAATGTCATGCAGGAAGCAGGGAGCGAGAAAGAGCGGAGAAGTGGGAGGGAGGGGGGGATGGGGGGTGCTGATGGTGGCTTTGACCCCCGGGAAGATGCATCAAAGGAGCATTTGTCGCAGAGACCAGCTGGGAGTCTAATCAGAAAAAGAGAACTTGTGTGTGTATGTGTATGTGTATGTTTTTTTTTTTTAAATGGGTAGAGTGGAAGGGTTGCATCAGTAGTGACAGATGAACCAGCTTCCTGTGGAATGAATATAGGGCATTCATCAGAGTGCAGCTGTTTCTCTCTCTCTCTTTCTCTCTCTCTCTCTCTCTCTCTCGCTGTGTGTGTGTGTGTGTGTGTGTGTGTGTGGGAGAGAGAGAGACAGTTGTTGCAGAGTGCACAGTTGTTGCAGGTTTCTAGCTCAGATCGATGAATGAAACTCTATAGTTCTTTGGGCACCTGTGCCCAGTGACACAGTCTAGCAGCTGGATTTTGTGTGTTGGCAGCTGATTGTGTGTGTGTGTGTGTGTGTGTTAGAAACAATAAGAGAGTGAGACAGAAAGACAGACAGTGCGGCGATGAGCAACAGTTTTATTTATTTTATGGTAAGAGAGTATTTCTCCTTCAGGAATAGGTAACTGAGTTGTGTCTGACTCATCTGTAATTCATCACTCGGTATTGTAAAGTACAGGTGATTATGTCCTCTAAGTATCTATCTTTCCGAGAAAAGCTCATTCTCTTTGATAGCTACAAATAATATGCTCGGGTAGGTGGCGGACATTTTCAGATGATCTCATTATAAAGTCCCAGCACTAGTCCAAAGTCCTAACACTATTTCGATCCTTTTGCATATCCATATCTAACAGATCTGATAACATTTCCCTGCTCTGTCCATAGCGACGCTGTCACACAGATGTCACTGTAAGAAGTCAAATCGTCATGACCCATCAGTCATGTCGCTCCAGCTTGGACAAAATGATGAATCTTCCTCGCCAGTGTAGCAGGCTATCCCACTGTTTTTGTGCTGTTTCTGTTTTGAGTGATCTAGACAGGTGTGAGTACTGCAGGCCTGCTGTGTCACATAATGCTGACGGAGGATGTCAGCACAGGTGTGTGTGTGCGTCTGTCAGGTCTGTCTCTTTCTGTCCTTGCCTGCCGGGGTCATGTCTAGATGGTTACCCTAGATTTGCGAAACTCTCGCGAGATTTGTGTGTTTCTTCCTTGTGCGTGTTGTACAAAATAATGATGTTTTATGATGTGACAACACTGTGGTTAAGGTCTGGTTAGGTTTAGGAACACTTAGGTTAGGGTTAGGGAAAGATCATGGTTTGGGTTAAAATGATCACTCGCAAGATCTTTCGCGGGTCTGGGGTTACCATCTAGTAGCCCAGGACGGACAAACTAAACAGCTCTAGAGAGGGCCCTTTGTGTTTTTCATGAGTTTTGCAGCCACCGTAGGTTTTCCTACACACTTGGAAGGGGAGAGGGAGGAGTATTCAGTTGGTTGTAATCTGCAACCTCACTGCTAGATGCCACTAAATCCTACACACTGGTCCTTTAAGGTGTTAGTGGAGCCCAAAGGCGTTTGCATCTTTTTTTTTGCTTCACATTTTTTCCCTTGCATACTTTAAATATGCACATGGGCTGGTTTATGTTACTAAAATGAGACCTTTTTTTGAAATATGCAGGCTGGGCAGGAGCAGAACCATAGCAATTAGATGTGTTAGGCTAATTAGCTAATTAATTTGTCATTTGCGCCATAGACTGTATATAAAGATGGATGTAGCGAGGTGTGACATCCTTGCCTTTCACGCTCTGGAAACACCCCGCTACCTTGAACCAAAGAGAAAAACCTGCTTACTGGGTCTCAATCGCTAAATTGGGGCACGTGGCGGCATCAACTGGTGCACACTTGGGCTAATGTTAGTTAATGTTGGACTAAATTGTGCTAACAGGACAGATATCATAATCAATTAACATTAACACATCCTGTGAGGGTCCTGTTAGTGTGACTCCTTGACCATAAACACAGTAGAACTGCATGTTTGGAGAAAAATCTGTTTAAACAGAAGCTCTGAAAGTATGAAACAGGAGACTGTCACAGCTGTCAATCATCACCCGCACGGCAGACATCAACGCCTACTGTAAGTCTTCAAATCTTATTAATGCAGAAATAATTTCCAAAATACCACCAGCACACTTACATGTATTAATATATAATACATGTATACATACATATGTTAAAGGGCCTGAATTTAGCGATTGAGACCATAAAATTGAATTTCTAGGGAAGAAATATAAGTAGATGCTTTTAAAATGGGAATCTAAAGGAGCCAGGGACTTTTTGGAGCCAGCATCTAGCGGCGGTTGCTCACATTGCACTTTAAGGTAGTTTCGCTTCGGGGGTGTCGGGTATGTTATTTAAATGGTTCGGTACACCCTGAGACCACCTGCACTTCACACTCACATTTAAAATGCTTCATAAATCGTGTTGCATGAAAACCAACCCTACCATAATGTAAAACTGCTGGCTTGTCTGTTTAAAAGCATACAAGCTAACTCTGCGCTGCTTTTCACCCCTTCAGCAAATTTTCCAATACATCTCCTGTGCCTTTTGTTAAGCTTCCCTGCTACACTGTGTTCATGTTGCTGTAACAGAAGAGCTTTCATGATTTGAAAATAGACTTCAGTCATGTAAAGGTGAACACCAGGAAAGGTGGTCACCCCAAAGCATGCATACACAAACACCCAAAGTTCAAATTCTGCTCGCTTTCAAGGAAGCGCAGGCCTCTTTGAAGGGAGTTGACCTTCCTCTGACCCGGCTCCCCTGTGGTTTAAACCCTGGACATGACAGCCATGTAAACATTATTTCCACACACTCATACATAAACACAAACACAGTCACAAAAGGAGGCAAAAAACAACTTCCTTCCTACTTCTTGTGCCTGAGAATCTTTGTGTAGATGCAAGAATAACATCTAATCCTACTTATCTGGGAAGCGTTAATGTGTGTGTGCATGCGCACATACTGTACGTGCTTATGTGCATTTTTATGCATAACATGCGCAAGTGTGTTCGTACCAGGGTTCACTTTGAAACAGCACAATTCTGTTAGTGTGTGTCTGTGTGTGCCAGTGTGCTCACCCTGGGAAATGAAAATGCTGACCCAATTTAATACACCTGTGTCTCGCTGCACTCTGGCCCAGCACTCAATCAGACAAACACACACACACACACACACACACCTCAACCTGACTCCAGTGGAGAACAGCTCTCCAACACATAATCCTAGAGCACCACCTCGACTATACAGCCAATTCAAATATACATGTAGGAGGTGTTCACTTTTTTTTTTTTTTTTTTAACACATCAGAATCAGAAAATAATAAATCTGCAACATGAAGATGGAGTTATAACTTCTCAGGATATTTATTAGTTTCACATTTCATCACGTGCATGATTAATGCAGCGAGCTGATACTCTGCGTGCTTCAGAAGTATACTTAGGGTTTTAGTAATTATAAAACAAAGCTGTTTGAATTTAATCATTTCAAGTCATCTAAGCAAAACTATTCATCTGCAGGTGTACCAGGGTTTGGCAAATGTATTAAGTAATACAGAGAGTATTAACAATATACAGCAGAAACAGCAGGTTTAAGTCATTCTGAGATTATTTGTTTTCAGATTAATGCTTTCATGGGTTTCTTATATGTCAGCTGTTAAGGATATTTCCCCTCAGGCTGAGCTCCCAGCATGCTGTTCAGGTCCCGGTGAGCCGTTCTGTGGCCTCACACTGAGCGGTAAGGCAGTAATGAACTTCCTGCCATACAACCACCACACATACGCATACGGACATAATCTCATCCACATCCCTGAGGCAAGAATAGATGTCACATTAGCATGGTGCTATCTTTTCTTGAGCGTGTGTGTGTGTCACAATGTCTGTGTGTGTGTGTGTGTTCGGGGAGACAAATGACTACATTGTCCCTGGATGTGTACTTTCTGTGTGTGTCTGTAATTAATCTGGGCACGCGGCGGGTGTAAACATTAGGAAGGACAGTTTTTTTTTTCCTTTTCTTTTTTCCCTCAGATTAATCTGTCTTGTCAGATCTGCATCCGCACTAAATCTCAACACCCTGGCCTAGCAGGGGATTCATGAATGCAGTTAGCGCACATACACACACATACATACACACACGCTCAAATACAGACTGACTTTATTGCACTGCACATGTTTCAAAGACACTCATGTTGTCAGTATAAAAATGTTCTACATTTTAAACAAATTTCTGAAATTTCTGGAAAAATAAAATGTGAAACGGACCAAAGTGTGTTTGTCAGACTACCTTTATGCAAGTACAATCAAAAAGATGTGAAAAAGATTTCATGATGAATATGTAACTCACTTAAAATGGCATTTGTGATGTTTTAGAGAGGGAGGTGAGAAATGCACCACTGAATTGAAGCACAATATTGAGCTTATGTACACCATCACTTTTGATTTTTATATTTTTGGGGCTTTTTGGTGAAGCGGAATTATGTAATGGTGACTGGCAACATGACACTAATGTATTTGTGTTCGGTAGAAGAAGCATAAGTAGGTACCATAATGTTAAAGTGTATTCAACAAATATATTTCCATCAGCTGGTATTGCATCTCATCTTTCTTAAAGGGGACTTTTCATGGACATTTCCATATCTATATTTTTATTCTGCATGATCTACAGTTCAACTCTTTATTTATATTATACTGGCTCTTTATTCATCCCCACAGTTCATCCTCTGCTGTTCTGTCTCTTTAAGACCCCCCTCTCAATGAGCCCACTCTGTTCTGATTGGCTTGTTTCCAGAAGCTGTCCCTCTGCAGATTCCTGGCAGCTTGGGAGACGATGTAAACAAACAAAAACAGTAGGACTTCCTATTCTTTACTCAAAATGGAAACTTCTCAAATACATCTGTACATGTTTGAACCCAAATTCAATCCCAAATTCGAAATATGTGAACGTATAACATGAACAACCTGAGCAACAAAAAATATGGAATGGACTGTCATTTGTGGGCATGTGCGAACGATCTGATGTTATCACAAGGAGGAAGTAGAGATAATATTGCATTCAACTTGAGATTTGGACCTTTGATTATTTTTAACATAGATATGCGACATTATAACAGTATAAAAATAACATAAAACCACAGAAAGCAGGATGTGTCTCCTTAAATATGCCAACTTCTTTAATCTCAGCCAAGTGTAAAACATTTTGCAATATTTCAGTTTGTTATTTCAAATTTATGGCATTTCAAGGCTGCTTTTAATACCCTAATAGAATATGTATAAAAGCACTTCTCCCAAAACCATCCAGCCTCACTTGTCACTCACTTTTCCTCCTTTGCTCCCGACCTCCTCACACCAGCTCTCACCTTCTCGCCTTTCGTCCTCCCTCTGCCGCTGCTCTTCAGCCCAGGCCGCAACACTTCCTCTGAATGACCCTGATGCACCTGGGCCGAGCTCACTCCCCTGATCCAAGACATTACGTCTCTAATTGAAGCTGACAGCCGCATCAATTTTGCAGCCTGGTGTAATGTGGCACTGGGCTGTCACCATTACACACAGCTCTACACAGGTGAAACCGCAACCTAGTGAGCACATTGAAAGCTGTAATATTACCTTGCTAATTATTAGGATGGCACATCTGGTGTCTTCATCAATACGGCTGTAATTGGCACAGGAGGGAGAAGTAATTGTGCTTTAATTAGTGAAATGAGGGAATTTCGAGCTTCTTACCTCTCACTGTTTGGTATTAGAAGGTACCGTGTGATTTTTGTTGTGATGTCCCAGTAACTAATGATGCCTCAGTGCAAACAAGTGTGTTACATACCTGTGACATCTGGGAGAGACCCTTTGATTTCAGCTGAGGGAGAGAAAGGCATTGAGACATACACAAACTGTCATGTATGTTTAGAAACCTGCTGGTAGCGGTGGAAAGCAGAAGATGCGGGAAACGAGGTACACATGCTCAGCTGATGAAGGCAAGAGAGAAAGACGAGAGAGAAAGAAAGAGGAGAGAGACATGATTTTATGATTCCATAACTTATGCATTAAATAAGAATTTTTTTTAGATAGACAAAGCAGTGTTGTTTTCATGTTTTTTTCCCAAAACATCTCTTTTGGACAAATGTCATTGTTTTTTTTCTCTAGTTTTCTTTTTCTTTCCTATTTTTAAGTTTTGTCTTCTCACAGGTGTAACATGTTCTGGCTGATAGTTGGTTGCATGATGTCTCCTTTAAAAACAGAACTCACTGCTGACATATATAAGCTATGTTCACATTACATGCTGAAGTGGACCAAATCAGGTTTTTTGCCTCCGAGTGACTCAGATCTGATTTTTTTTCACATCAGATCTGGGCTACTTGTATATGTGGTTCTAGATCTGATTCATATGCGATCTCCGGCTATGTGAGCGCAGTCAGAATGGTTAGATTGGATTGTGGTTGTGGTTTCTTTAATGTCTCACTTCTCTGTGCATGCGCATATTGTGTTTCAATATCATTTAGAGTTAGCGACTCACAGTTGGCTTCTCATTCTCATCTTCATCATCTGTATTGTCTGCTGACCTCCAAAACAAATGATCCTGGACATGTGTGCTAACACAGCCGTGTTTATAATTCGATTGTGTCGTGTTATTCTTGTACGCATGCGGCTCACATTTCAGTTAAATCTGCACATGTGTGTCAGTCAGCCAGGTACATGTCACTTATAAACATGAATATGAACCATCAACACAAAAAGATCGGATCTGACTAAAAATTCGGAATTGAGCATTGAGACCTGTTATGTGAATTCAACCTTAAATCCTCTAAATGAAGATTTCACACTGAAACACATCTGTGTTGTCAGGTGATGTTTTTATTATCACTTGATCGCCACCTTTGTTCCTGAATCTCTTTTAGAGGAAAAAAAACACATATTCCAATTATTTTTTTCGAGGCAGAGAACCGAATTGAACTGCAGGAGAAGTGCACCTGTTTCCTCTTACAGTCATGATTGTTGGAGGTAAGTCTGGGTTATGTGCACATGGAAGACTGAGGCCACAGAGGACCTTGTACGCGTTTGCTCTTATCACAGTCAGCATCTCTCCCTCTCTCTCTCTCTCTGTCTATCTCACATTTTTGCCAATATCTGCCCGTCCAGCTCTTTTTATACCTGCCACAGCGCAGCCTGTGCAGCAGCTCTCCCTCCTCTATCTGCTGTTTCTTTTAATGTCCTTCACCTCTTCACTGCATCACTTTGTTTAATGAAAATACTGACACAAGAACCTCTTTAAATGTGTCCGTGGTTATTCATTTTAATACCGAGTGTGAGATATTTCAGTTCATGCTTTGATCAATTGCCACTGCTCTGCTTAAAAGAGTGCATGTAAACTGGAGACCAAGGTTGACAGATTTTGTATAATGGAGACAAGGGTGAGCTTGAGCAATTGAAAAGATGACTCAACCGTGTTCACACTTTTTAAAAATGTTTTACAACAGGTGCAGTGCTCCTGTTCTCAATGCATTGACCTCCTGACAATATAAGCTGGATAAAGCTCATATTGACTTGTGTTTATTCCCTTGATGCATTAGAGCAGAGCACGACTAAGGTGTATTTTTGTCAGTCTGCATGACGTTAGCCACACCATCCTATATTTAGATGAATAAATTATATGGAGTCTGCAGGGATTCCCTCTGTAGCTTTATCTGACATTTCAATAAAGCTGCATTGTAATAATAAAAACCTCCATACAGATGTGGGGAGCTTTATAAGAGCAGAGAATAAGGCTGCACAAACAACTAAACAATACATGTTTTAAAAAGGCAAGTTTGAGAAATATCATGGAGCTGAATTAGATCAAAAGTGTTCCCAAGGTCAAAAAAAAAAACTCTATTAGACGCAGCATTGCCAGATAAACCACCAAACATAAAAGAGTTTAATTAAATGTGTTATGCTACACTCCTGCTTTAAGTGTCTTTGAACAAACTGGAAATGAAAATGTAAATTAAAGATTGAATACATACATAGATAAGCAGACGTTAACAACAGTCTGCGTCTGTCTGGCAGAGTCAAAGCATTCCCATATTACAGACAGTATACAGTATGAGGTCAATGCATGAGAAAAAAAAAAAAGAAAAACAGAAGACAATAACATCCGTTCTCACAATAGCTGGGCGTTTTCCGTGAGCTAAGTTAAGCACAGCTCATCGGCCAATCTGCTTTATCTATCACACGCACACACACACACACACACACATACCTCCCCACCCAATCATGTAGGCCTGGGGCGACTTTTCATTAACGTTGTGGTATTACTTCAAACCCATTAAAATAGGCCCCTCCTAATCTAAATCCAATAATTTGTGCACTTCTCCCTCCCGTTGCTGGCATCATGCTTCCCTCTATCTAACCCAATACTAAAAGAGAAGATTCATTATCTCTTGTTTGGACAGGGATTATGCTGATCGGGGCGGCTTAAGGCAGAAGATATAAAGACTCTTAATAAAATTCTTCAGCCGTTGCAGCAGTGTGCCGTCTAATTTAAAGCAGACAGACCTCCTTAACACACACACAGAAGCACATACACACACACATTCACCCCATCACCTTCCCCTTCTTTCCGAAAACTTGACATACATACGTTCTCATCTCCATTTCCATCCCACTCAGATCATCCTTTTTTCCCCCCTCATCTTTTGTTACTAAAACCTTTGGGCCAGATTCATTATCACACTGACTTTCTACATATAGGATTATCTGCTTTCATGTCACTTTGACTTTTCTCTCGCATCCCTAAAACCAACATAAAGGTTTATTTCACGTTTTGTGTCTTCTACACAGACAACAAAAATAAAATCTTGTCTGATGTGAAAATGAGCATGTAGATTTTTTTTTTTCTCATGTAAAAGTCTGGTTTAGCACACAATACGATGCTGCTGGATGTTGAAAAGCAAAAGAAGATCATGATGAAAAGTACCAGGCTAATGTGATTTATTTTTTTTCTCATGTCATTACTGTCATTCAGGAGCAGCTGGAGTGTATTTTTTTATTGGTTTCTATTCACTCTGGTATGAAAGTGTGTGGGATTTAAATGAAAAGTTCATTTCCAAATTGAATCAAATACTTCAGCATCTGAACTTCATCACTTAACACTGAAATATTCAACATTTGAAAATGTAGAGCATTCTGTTTATGAAAACTTTTTCCACAAAAGTGTCATTTATTAAGGTTAGCTGTCACTATTTGTCATGAGGAACAAAACTGAGCAATTTTATTAATTTTTTGAATATTTTGGGAGCAGAGCCCCGGAGGATACCTGCATTGCATTTAGATGTAGTATATTAAGTCATGAGAGTCAGCGCACATTAACCTATAGAGCCACCAAACTGGCAACTCTGCAAAGATCTTCATGGTGGTCTCATATACAGTACCAGTTAAAAGTTTGGACACACTTCTGGGAAAGTGTGTCCAAACTTTTAACTGGTACTGTACATGCAGAAATGAGTCCGGGGAGATGCAAAGTACTTGCATGAGTCTGGGATGGTATAAAACGGGTTTGCAGGCTCCGGTGGACCCAGTGCATCCATTCATCCATCCATCAATCCATCTTTCCTCCTCCTCCTTAGTGGGTTAATGATCATAGATCTCATAGCACAATCCTTTGCGATTCAAACTCAACAATTCATTTCCTGCTGCTGTTTATGTGGCAGTGAAGACAGTTTTTATGAAGATATCTGTCTTCTTAATGCCAGAGTCATTTGACAATTCACTGTCAGCTGAATTGGTTGGAGGAATGACTGTTAGCAACGGACGCTTTATGGATATAATATCAGAGGACATTTTTTTCTTTTGGCTCACTCCCCTTGCCTTTGTTTATTTGTTAGTGACTCGTATGCTATTATGGTAAATAATCGGCTTCATACTGTCTGAGAACAATCGAGTTGATTAATCTATTTGGTTTTCCTGCGTATTTAAATTTTAACTACAGGAGGAAAATGCAGATGTTAGTAAACAAAAGTCATTATTTGCGGAGACGGCTGAGAAGTGTGCTTAACAAGAATGGTTGGTGCTGGGGGGAATGAGTATACACACACCTACACATTCAGACACATAGTAAAGGGTCAAATGGAAACCTGGGAAACACCACATATGCACACACACGCACACAGAGACACAGACACTGATGCAATTATGATTCCTTAAGTGACCAGGTTTCTGAGTTGACCAGGATGCTTCAGTCAGGCAAAAGTGCTCTTCTCCCAAACCTGAAGAGCACTAGAGCACAATATCAAAATCTTTAAAACAAATACATAAAATATGACCTGTTCGAAAAGAGAATCAATATTGCATGTTTGTCTGGAGGAAAGCAGCTGATGCATTTGCTGTGCTGACTTTTCCAATTTCTACATCTGAGATTACCATCGCTTTCGAGTATGCTGCTCATTTTGAAAAACAGAATTTCATTCAGTCGCTGCTGTAGCTGTATGCCCCGAGGCTCTGTGAGAGAGGGAAAGTGTATTAATGAAATGAGAGACAGACAGTATTATTTAAATCACCTCAACAGCATAACCTCAGGCCTAACACAGGCTCTCTGCTGCTTTCCAGACCTGTTTTCATACCTCAGCCAACCAAACCAAGCTTAATTTTTTTTTTTTTTTTTTACGATTGCTTGCCTGTAAGCACAATTTTGAAAACAGGACTCATTTTCTTAAAACACTACACACAAGTCACACAACCAGACACACAAGAAGCAGAACTCCTCAGATCTTTTGCAAAATTAAACACGTCATTCAAAACTATACAATAATTTATAAAAACCCAATTTTGTCACCATATGGCACACATGTGGTTCATACGATCTGATTCTGTTTGAACCAGTTACACACTGCTGTACTCAATCTAACACACTTTTAACATTTCTACTTTTCTAATGATGTAGTCTGGGTTTGATTTTTTCAGAGATATAGTTAGAGTAAAGTACATGAATATATTGACCAGACACAACACACAAGACACACTGATGAAAACATTTATTTCTCTCTAGATTGTAAAATCAGTCAATACATCGATGCATTTCCAAAGGTTGCATTTTGCACTAAAAATTAGAACAGAACATATTCTAAATAGAATATAGTAAATAAAAACAGCAAAAACATACATGGAGACAAAAAAGAGAGCATGAATTTAAACAACAAAACCCTAAGCATCATTTCTCCACTTAGCTGGATCTGACCATAGCACTTCATCCACATCACAGGCTATGTCCTCTCTAGCAAGTATCTTCTTGAATGGCGAATCCATCCATCTTTGCACAGACCCCACATCAGTTTGGTTGCAGGCTTCCTCCATGGCTTGAATGAGGGGTTTTCTAGCACAGGGCTGGAGATCGTAAGTCTTTCACCGCCATGCTGAAAAAAACTCAATGGGGTGAAGGAAGGGAGAATATGGTGGGAGGCATTGGAGTGAAAATTGTGGATGCTGATGAAACCAGTTTTGGACCAGAGCAGATACATTGTCCCAGATGACAATGTATCTCATCTGCTCTGCATCCACTCGGTCTTCTGCTGTATAGATCTTGTGTAGTCTGTCTAGAAATGTGAGTATGTGGGCCGTGTTGTAAGAACCTAAGTTGGCATGGTGGTGGAAGACCCCATTCAACGTGATTCACATTGCGATGTTACCACCACGTTCAAAATAGCTCCGTGGCCAATGATGTTTCTCCCTCTTCTTCTTACTATTGTCAGGTTAAACTCAGCCTCATATATGAAGATAAATTCATGTGGGATTGCATCAGAATCCATTTGTAAAACTCTCTGAAAAAAGATAACATTGTGTAGTTAAATACAGGCCTACTATAAATTTACATGTAAAAAGGTTCTATGTGCAGTGAATAATACTGAAGAGTACATTACTTACCTCCACATATTCTTGCCGCAGGTCTTTTACTCTCTTAGAAATTCTTTCAAATGGCACCTGGTAAAGTTGTTTCCTCTGTATATGTGATGTTTTTTTAAGGATTCACCCCAGTGTCGATAGAGAGACCTGATGGACATTATTGAAAACTGTGGTCATGATGTATGTTTGAATTTCTCTGAGGTGTATCGCATTATTGGCCAAAACCATGTTTACGTTCTGGTCTACCTCTACCTATTCCTCTTCCCTCTTCCTCCGTGGGCTCCCCCTCTCATCCTCACTCTCCCTTTTCCTCTTTCTCTTATTAGAACATGGCTTCCATTTTTGTTGAAGACATGTACACTCACCTGTTGCCTTTTTATAGTGCTTATGCTTGATTGGTGAGTTTATAATTAAGCACCCAAGTGTCTGTACACCTGACAGCTGTGTTTGATCAATTACCTCATAGGTGTGGTATTTTCAAAGGCAGTGTCTTTAAATGGCAAAGAAGTGAAGTGTTTTTCTGTGATTTCTGTGTCTAATTTAGAGAAGTATGTTTAGCATTTTGCAAATCACTGTATGTAGTGTTTTGCAAAAAAAATATGAGGCTGAGAATGAGCTCATAGTTGTGCAGATCTGAGCTGAGTTTTTGCTCTTTGAGTGTCGGGTTTATCTAAGTGTTTGTTATTTTTCATTTTAGTGTGTAAGCAATCGTAAAAAACTGTAATCATATAAAAATAAACTCTGCCAGAGACAAACATACTGCACTGAATCAAATCAGATTAAATTGAATTGTCAAATTAAATCAAGTTGATCAAATCGACCAAAATACATACTGTGGAATACTGTAATAATACACATAACTGCAATCTAATTGGCAGAAAAACATATTGACCCAATTACTCACAAATATACATTAAATCCTGTTGATTTAAGTTTTGACACAGAAACCACAACATACTCCCAGTTATACCAGCACAGTTTCCCAAAGTGTTTAACTCTTATTTTTCTTAAACCTTAGTTTTCTTTAAAATGTACTTGCTGGAGTCTTGTTGTCACTGCGAGGCAACGCTCCAGGAAGTTACTGTGCTGGGCCAAGAAATAGTCCTGCACATGAGCCCCAGTAAAACTGTAACTTGTTGTTTTTTTACACATTTTTACAGCATGTTTCTCAAAATGTCAAACACTTTCTATTTTTAAGAAATTATATTATTATGAAAGAGGAAAGACAGTACTAAGAAGGAAAACTGTCTATAATTTACATTTTTTATTGGTTGTTAATGATTACGACATGTAACATTGCTGTCCAGTTTCCCAGGAATTACGTTCATATTGGATTAATCTCTCTCTCAAGATTTACATCCAATCTAACTTTCATTGACAATCCAGGAAGTAGTGGCAGAGAGGCAGAAAGTAAGGTTTGGGCAGGCATGAAGCATGTTTGATCTGAGTTGATGTCCCATTACATACTGCGGTTTTTATTAACAGTGACAACAATCTTTCCCCAACCCTAACTTAACCAAGAGCTTTAGTTACAATACCTAACACTAATCTAACTTATATATATATAACCCTAACCATAACCATATAACCATGATCTTACCATAACCTTAACCATACCATAGCTGCCATGCAGATATTGTAGAAAGCGAGAACATATTTCAAGGTTGGCACTGAATGTAAATAAACATTGCCAATGAATGCAATCTGAGCTTTTGCAGAATCAATATCAACTTTCTTGCTGAACAATAAAGTTTAACCTTGTTCCCTATTATTTGAACTTATGTACATTGAACTTGATGTACTTTAAATGTGCATGCATTTCATTCAATACATGGAATTCTCTACATATACGCTGGGCTCCTCAACAACTAGTGACTACTATTCGTTTAAAAAACCCTATTAGCTTGTGCTACAACTTAATGAACATCCCTGGTAAACATTTTACACAGCAACTCAACTGTGGACAGAGAATCCTCTTTGTGCGTTCAACAGGAAATCTCAAAGAACTCATCTGGTAAAAGCACACAATCTGTGTGTGTGTGTGTGTGTAGCTGTAGTGCCTTCTGCATGCCAAGGCTTCAGACGCTACCTGTTCTCCCAGAACAATTAAGCCAAGCCTCTTTACAGTATCTCCGCTCCAATTAATTTTAATATTTAAACAGCCATGCAGAGACTTCTGAACACACTAACGCAAGATTAGAGTAAACTCAATTAAATATTGATGGCCATAAATAAACATTCTAATTTGGAGAGCTGCCATGGTGCGAAGTAAATCAAGAGTAAAAAAGATGGTTTCAGCTGAAATGCTATGCTTATTAGCTGAGCAAATGTTGAACTGGGGGGTCAGTAGAGGAGGTGAGAGAAAGGACAGAGGATTAATGTGGAAGGACGTGAAAGGGAGCAATGGGAAGGAAAACAGAAGAAAATAATTCAGGTGCTTATGTCCTAACAGAAATATTACCTCAGCTGAGTTTGTACTGTAGATATATACTAAGGGTGTGCTCGAATACAAATGTTATTCGGCAAAGCACAAATAGTAGGGTTTTTTTTTCTTCTTTTTTTTTTTACAAATATTTGTTTCATACAAATATTTTTAAAATTATTTGTTTTGGGGAAGAAAAAAAAACATGTTTAATACCAGCACATAGGTCGGTCACATCGTTATCTCAGTCCCTCTCCTCTGCTCTGCTGTTACGTCTATCAGCAGGTCTCAACAAGGGGAGTCACATCCACCTGCTACATGACGCGAAGTGCTCCCAAGGGACTCTCCATAACCTGTTCTTCCCCTTCTCCTTTCCACAAAGTTAGGATGTAAAAAAATGGGTGTATAAATAGGTAGAGATCTGTCTGCAATGAGGCAATGAGTGAAGTTTTAGCTCAGTGATCAACGCAGTCGTCTATGATCTGGGAGACTCTAGTTTGAGACCTGGCATGGGGTAGTTCATAAGGTAGTTTATTCATGAACACTTATTGTCACACTTTCATTTTCAAAAACTAAAGGCATAATAAAAACAAAAACAGAATTTTTAAGCCTTTTTCCACTTTTATTTGAATACAAATACAAAATATTAATTAAATAATTTTGCTGCCTCAACAAATACAGATAGAAATACAAATACTGGGCCCTCTGCACATCCCTAATGTAGACATGACTATATAATTTCTACAAAATACCGGTACACTCCTTTACTTACACTACATGTTTTAACTATGATTAAACTACAGCAAAGATACAAATGTATGTATGTAAGTCTCTAAACATTGCAGATTTCAGCTTTAATGTAGCAAATCAATGCCATTTTCAAAGAGATTTCACTATTCTATTGCAGACTGCACTCAGCTTAACATCTTTTCAACACAGTAGGTCTTTTTTGATAAACAGATTCACAAGAAGTCAGGGTTTTACTGTACAGTACTGAGAGAAGCAACAGCATTTTGTTTAATACAAGTTAAAGAATTACTGAACACAATATAGCAATATCTGTTTTTCTAGGTTGAACTAAAGACTGACTTGAAGGGTCAGAGGATTTAAAAGCAGAACTCTGGAAATATTCAAGCTTCATTGACCCGCAGAACACCACTGTGCTGAAGGTTTATCACAGAAAAGTCTTCTGTGACATTATAATATCCCCCCTTCATCCTTCCAGCCCCCCAGAATAATTTTGTTTTATCTAAAAAGGCTGGAAGATGTTACAGAACTTCCAGACAGAAAACAAGTCCTTGAGAGGCTGCCCACGTGCTCGGCTCTGCCTGACAGTGAATCATTCATGGAGCGCAGGAAACATGATGAGAGCTTGATTAAGGACAGGGAGAGACGGGCTCCAATGTTAAATCAGTCCAGACTGAAGGCTGATTAGACGAGAACTTTTACATAAAAAACTGGCAGAGCTGAGAAATCTTCTCTCACCACTATCACACAGGTTGGTATATCTAACACATATTCAAAGAACTGGCAACTTTCTGAACGGTGAAGGTCATAACATACACATATGCATAAGCCAGCGCCGTGTACTTAATTTAAATTGCACAAACTTGTGATCATTATTTCTCATCATTGCCCCTATTAATTCTTTGCAGTGTTATATTTATGCAACATGTCATCAAAGCTGTGCGACCTGCATGCAAATGTAGAATCAAAGCCAAACATATGTACACACAGACAGACACACTCACACATTTACAGAGATTTTTCGACTTCAAACTCATGAATTCATAAGACAGTGTGTATGTCGAGCAGAGCAGACTTACATGACAGCCTCCTGACAGCTCCTGTACACAGGCAGCCTGCTCTGTGTTTTAGATATACAGTATATTTTGAAAGTTATTCAAGAGCAAGAAGGGTGGGGAGCGTTGGGGGAGCTGAAACACCACATGAATAAATAGAAATCAAACACTCAGTGGCGGTGGTTTTGGCACTTTGAGCGGAGATATTGGGGAAAGTGTCAAGGGGTATGGCAACAGGGTTTGACAAGGGGGCCACGACGGGCAGCAGCCGCTGTCAGAGCGTCAGGTGGTGATGCGTGAATTGGGGGGGAAAGGAGACGTGATGTGGTGGATTCCTCGGCTGGTCGCTGGAGAGGACCCATGGCTGTGGGAGGGGCCCTTAACACACCGTCCACCTGTCAGAGCTCTGACATGTAAGTGCCTCTTTTTGTGTAACACACAAAGTTATCTCACTGATATTTAGAGGAGCTATATTCAGACTAATTATAAAGACAGGTGACAGGAATTAAAAGGCTCAACATTTAGAGACACTGACCTTCAATCAACAACTTTACCAATAATAAAATCCACATATTCAATTTGTGGATATATGGAACTAACTACTCTTCTGTTTAATGGTGGCCATCAGCCTTATAACAGCTATAAACTGTGAACTGACATTATTCAAACTTCAAAAATGGAGAATGAAAAATCTGTGTTTTTTTTCTGTGGCTTCTGTGATACATTATTCAACAGTCTGTGAGTTTGAAAAATATATCAAGGATTGGCTGTATGTCCAGAAAATAACAAATCCACTAATTTTCCTTGTCTGTCAATATTTATTTAATCCACAAATGTTCTTATCAGTCATGTAATGGCCCTCAAATCTGAATATAAGCTTTTGTGCCGTTATGTGGGGTTGCTCCCGTCTCTCCCTCTCTTTCTCCATCTGTCTCTTTGCATTTCCTGAGGGAAAAGCCGGACAGCGGGCAGAGTGTCTTTTGGAGCCGGCATGGGAAGCGAAGGCAAAAGGCAGAGGAGAAAAAAAAGCTTCCATTCAGAGCCCCATAATACTCTATTCATGAAGCCCCATGTGCCTTTATTATTTAAAGCGTTCTCCCAGCAGAGAGAGCTCCATCCTGTCTCATTGTGAAGCCATCATCTGAGGAGCTATTTCCACAGAAGCAAAAATAGTCCTATTTGTGAAATACTGATTATCTAAAATGGGACCCCAGGGCCTCGATGGAAGGGAATACCAGATTCCACATCCCACATCCCACTGGTGGATTATGGTTTTTTTTTTCTAGTGCTCCTTTCCTTCATCTGCTTGATATCATTACACAAGCCTTGGATTCCAACTGTCAGAAAATGCAGACTGTAATGTATCACTCTTCAGTGTGAAAATATATAATTATGCTCATCTAACAAGTTTTCAAGGCCAAATGGAGATAATATCTCTTGTGTGAAACAGTAATCTTGCAATGCATCAGTGTAATTGAAAAAAAAATGCTACATTTGCTTATTTGTCACCTAGCAGGAAATGTGCTGTGTTGACGGCTAAAGAAAGAAAAAAATCTCTGAAAGGATGCCAGTAATTAGCTTTGTGTGGGTGGTGGGTAGATGATGTACGTGAGTGTGTGCAGTTTTGTGTGTGTGTGTGTTTGTCCCGCTCATTTGGATTACAGCGTATTGTATTGTCTTACCTGCCTGCATTGTTTGCTTCTTGAATGGTCCTATCATCTCATGTACCTTGACGCCCGAGCCTATTGTTGCCACCGTCAAATCACATGAAAGCCAGACTAATTGAACATGTATTGACGGAAATGTGATGCTTTGACTCTCCCCTTTGGCAACCCTAGAGCTGACAGCTTCACATTGCGCTGCAGGAGGACGACACACTGTAAATACACATTGAGAGACACAGCGAGAGACGAGCTGAAGACGGAAAGGGACCTCAGACGAAAGAGAGATGAACATGAAGTTAGAGCTCAGAGACAAAGACAGACATGTAGAAGAGAGTACTGTATGAGATGGAACTGAAAGGATTAACAGCTACCTGTCACATGTGCTGTATGTGTGCAATCAGGATGATGGTGCTAAATACTAGCAATCAGGGCAGATTCATCAGAGCCTTCTTTTCCTGCCAAGGAAGGCAGCACACTGTGATTATGTAGACATCAGCCTCTGCGACAGCCACCCGCGCCAGTTGCAATTTCGCCCAATTTATGTTAGAAGGCTTCAAAGGGCCTATAATTTGAATCCCTTCAGCTGCATGGTAATGTGTTAGCATTGACTGTCGCACCTTTGTGCTCACATAAAATGAGCACATGTGTTGAAAGATATGCTGGTGGGGGGAGTTTGTGAATAGAAAACAACCATGTTGACTTGGAAGAAGTATAGCTGCAATGACAGAGATTGAGGATGAGGATGTTCTCATGCCTGTAGGTTGGTTCATTTGGTGTTGACCAAGTACACATTCACACCAGATTTTACAAAGAAACCAAGAGCTGTAAACATGGCGTCATATAGACTGATAGACTGGCATAGACTGTTGAGACTGTTATCCTGTGTCATCATCGCTTCAAGGACCCACGTGGCTAAATCAAATTTCAGTGACTGACAACCATAGACTGTAAAAAAATATGGACGTAGTCACTATGACATCACCTATTGGTTTGTGGACTGCTGTTTTGAAGCCTTGAGTTTAGCGATTTGACCATTGCCATCTTGGATTTTTGGAGCCAGAAGTGACCATATTTGGATGAGAAGGTGGAGCCGACCCTAGCACTAGCCGCTAACTTGGTTAGCACGTTGCATTTACAGTCTATATTTAACTGTGATAATGCTAATGCTAATGCTAATTTTCGCTAACAAAAACAGGCCTAAAACCATTAAAACAAAATATATTTACCGGAAAAACTGAACAGCCAAGTCCTTTGTTGCCATGGTAGCAAATTGTCAATCACAAGACAGCCACGCCCTAAAGCATACTATTTTACTCTACATGGGACCATAATTTACAAAATGAACATCATGCTGTATTGGATAAGACTTGAAACTAAAAAACTGTTTAGTGAGGTAATAAATCAAGTGAGAAGTAGGGTAATTTTCTCATAGACATACAATCGGACTTCTTTTTGCAACCAGTAGAGTCACCCTCTGCTGGCCATTAGAAAATATGCAGGTTTAAGGCACTGCATTGCCTTCACTTTTCAGACTGGAGGCTATCCGCTTGCTGACAAGTGATGCAGCACATTACTGCCCCATATGTGATCATTTATCTTCTCCAGTGTTCACAAAGAGCTCACATAGAAATAACTGTAAGCATTAGAAGCATTAAATTAGACTCTAAATGGTCCTTGTATATGATGAATAGTGATGAACAGCCCAACAGACATCTGATTTTATTCCTTTTCAGTTACTGATTGACCAGGGAAAATCCCTGTTGGTGATACGCGGACGTGTTGACGGGTTACAAAATGATCTTTCACATCGCTTTTTTAGGATCAGTAGATTTCTTTTTTAACAGGTCACAATTAGCTGAACCAAACATGTTAGGTGTGAAAGCTGAACGATGTAGGTAGTTTGTGGACACACACACAAACACACAAATGATGACATGAATCCAATGTAATCTCTGTTCCTCTGCCCTGTATGCATGCTTTTCTGTTCAGCTCGAGAATAACCCCTCTAAGCTAATTTTTCAAATTGTGCAGAGACTTCAGTTGCTATTTCCAGACGTTCCTAATCTAATTTTGGGCAACTTAAATCACTTTTCTCCAGAGAAAACTCTCAGGAGCTTTCATCAGTATGTGTTTTGTCCTACTAGGAAAGACAAGATACTTGACCGGTGTTATGGCTCTCTTAAAAATGCCTATAAATTGATTCCACTCCCCCCGCTGGGCCTGGCAGATCACAGTTGTGTGTATCTGGTTCCATCATACGGTATGTGTCCTCACAGGGGGAAAGTGGCCACTAGAAACATTAAGATGTGGTCAGAGGAAGCCACATTGACACTGCAAGGCTGTCTGGACAGCACAGCATGGGAGGAGTTCATTGAATCCTCTTGCAACATTAGTGAACTCACAGATGAGGTCAGTATACTGTAAGGACATTGTTATTTCTGTAAAGGGGAAATCTTCCTGAGCATATGTCTGAACAACAGGAGATTAAACAGGAAATTAGGTGGGCTAAACTATGCTACAGATAAAAAGTTGAAGACAAGCTAGGTACACAGGTGAACAGGTTTTACTCAATTTAACGTGCATGATTTTAGCAATGAAACAGCTATTTTAAAAAGAAATACTCTATTGAAATCCAGTCACCTGGCCACTCCTATTTAATGTTCACACTGTTGTAAATACTATTAAACTTTGTAAAACCAGAACAAGTGCTGGCCCTGATAATATTGGCAGTCGAATGCTCACCCACTGTGCAGAACAACTAGGCCCTATATTTAATTATATTTTTAATCTGTCACTTTCTCAGCAGAGGGTCCCCAAACAGTGGAAACAATCCATACTAGTTCCTGTTGCCAAAACCAAACTTCCTAAGTTTCTGAACAACTTCAGACCCATAACCCTGACCTCAGTAGTAATGAAGTCATTTGAAAAATTGATCAAAAAAGAATTACTGACCCATTCTTGACCCACTCCAGTTTGGTGGATCAGGATGCCACGCTAACTCTACTCAACTACATATACAAGCACCTGGAGAGCTCTAACAACCATGCAAGATTATTGTTTGTGGACTTTTCATCAGCTTTCAACACCATACAGCCACATCTGCTAGTCCAGAAGCTCACAGAGAAGTTTGGCTTGGACAGCAGTATTGTTGGCTGGATTCTAGACTCCCTCATGTGCAGGACTCAAAGAGTGAGAGTAAATGGTCAATTTTCCAAGCTGTCCATAACATCCACTGGCTCTCCCCAGGGATGTGAAATTTCCCATGGTCCTGTTTTTGACTGTTTTTTGAATTGGTGTCATGAATCGTTTTTAGTACTGAATGTGTCAAATACTAAGGATATGTGTATTGATTTTAGATGTTCTCAGCCCTCTCCTGTCAGTACAGTGATTGATGGCAAGAATATAAAAATAGCAGAGTCCTACAAGTATTTGGGAATTTGACAATAAACTGACATTTGAGAGTAATACTGACATAATATACAAGAAAAACTTTTGTCTCAGGAAACCCTCTAAGTTCCAGGTTGATGGGAACCTGATGACAATGTTTTATTGATCTTTTATTGAGTCTGTGCTCACTCTCCTTTATCTGCTGGTATGAATCTCTCTATAAAACACAAAAATGTACTCATTAAGGTGGTTAATGTCTGCAGCAAAATAACTGTCTCTGCACAGGAAACTCTGCAGGATCTTTACAACAAACAGTTATATAAGAAAGGAGAATCCATCCTGTCTGATTGTTCCAATCCATTATATCAACAGTCTCAGTTTCTGCCATCTCGTACCCTCCTCAGATTTTCCACTAGCTAAAAGCAACAGATACAAACACTCCTTTATACCCTCTGCCATCTCCCTAATAAACTCTAGGAGGAAAAGGTAGTTATTTGCATAATGTTTTAACTTATTGGTTTTTTAAAATCTTTTTATTGACTAAGTATTTTTACTCTGTATTTATGTCTTTTGGCCTTAGTGTTGTATTTACGTGCGCTGTGTTTTATGTGTGCATGCACTGCTGCATAACAGATTGCTCCACTGGGGACAAATAGAATTATTGATTGACTGATATGGCCAATTATGGGATGTTAAAGGTACTGACAGCTTTAGAAGACTATTGGCTGAGGTCTCGAGAGGTCATAGGTCAATATAGAATCAGTGTATTCTAAAAGCTCTTCTTTAAAAATCCACACAAAGTAGATGAAACATGAAAGGAAACAGCCAATTGGTGAAAGGGAAGAAAACAAGCTGTCAGGGTCAAAGATTGCTCTGCTTCACATTGTGTCTAACATGGATTAATAACAAGGCTACTATGCCTTCTCTCATCCTCTCTGCTCTTTTTCTCGTCCTTCCTCTCGCCTCCCCTCCTCTGCCCTGCTCTGTCTCTTCCCCCTCTCTAAGGGCTTCTTAATGACTAACCTGTCAGGATTAGCATCTCTCCGTATTTCACACTGTGGTATCCAGCTTCCTCCTCATCCTCTAATGAACAGCCCCGGCTCCAAGGACAGAGCAGACAGGGGGTGAAGACAGATGAAAAACTCAAAAGCGCACTTCACAGCCGAGTTTCACATTTCAGGACTCAACGCCACCCGCGTCGAGCCAAGCCGGCTCTTTTACTCTCTTCTCGCCCCCTTTTAACGTCCTCTGTCATTCCTGGCTTCCGATGGTCAGGACAACTTAATTAATCACTGTACGGCTCTAATGAATTGACCAGCCTGGGTGTATTGATCCCAGGGGTATCAACGGCCTGCCTTTGTGAAGTTTAATACCCTCTTCTGAGCTCAGAGATCAAACATCTTGAGAAATTTGGGAAGGAATATCACACTAAAACCTTTTTTTTTTTGCTGAAGAGCGCAGGGAGGTCAGCTCAAAAGACACTGGCTGAAGCCACTTCAGCAAATATGTGCATTAGACAGAAAGCAAATCCTCATCTTCATCCTCCACATGCTCCTCTGCTCTCCCACTCTTGCCTCGGCTTGTGTTACATGTGTCACATTTATAGAAATAACATTCCTTTCATCAGGGGAATTAGTGTTATATTTCAGGTTGTCTTAAATCAGAAGAGAAGCTTACAGCTTATTAAAGTGTCGTCACGGCACCACTACTAAGGATGCTGGGGGATTTGGCAGCCTTCTTCGAGACTGGATCGCTCAGATCTTTTTCTGAGCCGAGGTTAGATTAGGCATTGATCTGAAAGGCTAATTTGATGCCACATTACAGCTGTGAAATTACAGCACTGTACGCCTCCCATTTAGGAATATGAGCCGGACAACTCCCTCTCCACTTCTCAGAAATCAGTTATGTAAATGCACACTGAGTAGCAGTAAAAGCATCAACAATTAAAGCGCCAAAATGGAGGAGCAGCTGAAGATTTCAATTATTAGTTGTCAAGTGATAATCCAAAACGTGTTCCACACCTTTATCCGTAGTGCAGGTCTATATTTTTTTTACTTCATTAGGTCACATTAAAAGTCATGCAAATAATACCTTGTCTTTTATAACACATACTTTTATAACTTCATGCACTGAGACCCAAACAATATCTTAATCAATGTGTTCAATAGGTTTGGTAAAGCTATAATTACCTGCTGCTACAGTAACGGCCAGGTGTTGCTCTCCTCACCTGTTGATTAATGCTCCTTCACTAAGCCCCTCCCCACTGGGAAAATTAAACCCTTTCTGTTCTTCACCAACAAACTTTCCACTTTTATAATGAGGACAATACTGACAAAATAAAAGCAGTTAAAGCATAATTATTTAAAAAAAATAAGTGGGTCAAGTTGAACTTCCAGTCTGTAATTATCACAAACAAGAACAAACACAAACAAGAACAGAAATTTGTTAAAATACCTCATATCAGTTTGATACATACAGTACAATTTATTTCACAAATAAAAAGGTAGATAGACAAATTTAGGTGGCTTTACCCTCCATAAAATTTAGTTAAATTGCAGTGTAGTGTTCTATAATACACAATATATAAAAGGGATGAGAAGAAAGGGCAGCCTGGCACCAATACTTCGTACCACTTAAATACGGCTTAAATATGGCATATATTATAAAGTGGTGATAAATCGTTTCATTAAAGGTTGATACATTATTTATGAATGCTTTAGATGGACAATAAGCCATTAATAAGGACATTCTGGGGGGTTGCCAGGTTGTGTCCTGCTCCAGCATAATTTTGTCTTTTTAACTCACTGACCAGAAACCAAACAATCGGCTTATCACTCATCTGTGAAGCTTTAAGAAATAATTTATTGATGATTAAAAAGCCAATAACTTATAAACCTTACAAAGTGCACACTTTTCCATATTGCAGAGATATTGAACATCCTTCAAATGTTCAAAGTGTGACATCAGATCACATGACAGGTTCCTCAAGTTTCCTCATCTATACTTTGAACTGGGGAGGACTGGTTTCTGGCACCATGTATCTCACAACTGGAATAAACTGCTTGGAGACTTATTCCTTTAAAGGACTTTAAGGTTTACT
Source organism: Thunnus maccoyii (assembly GCF_910596095.1). Lineage (NCBI taxonomy): Eukaryota > Metazoa > Chordata > Actinopteri > Scombriformes > Scombridae > Thunnus > Thunnus maccoyii. Next base: position 13,622,173 of record NC_056548.1, read on the forward strand.
CTAATTTTTTATAATGTTTGTGATTGTTTGTGTTTGTGATTGAAATGAGGAAATGAAGGGAAAGAAAGGAGGGATGACATATGACACAGGTCCCTGGCCGGATTTGGACCACGGATGTTATTTTTATATGATCAGAGTCTTAAACACCTTGTGTTGTGGAGGAGTATATGTGCACACTGCGCGTCCTCTCTGTGTGACTTGTGTTTTGTGTCTTGTCCAGGCTTTTGAAGCATTATTTTACCGCATGGCTGTGTTACACTGCTGTGACTGAGTAAGTGACTGCCTGACTGGAGATGCCAGCAGATTTAAGCGGCGAGGACACTCTCTCCGTCTCTGATCCACAAACCACAGAGCACCCGCACAATGGAGTTAGTCAGAGAAGTCTATCTGCCATAAAGTAAATCCCTCTCACTCTCTGCAACTCCCTCCATCCCTTCTCAACTGTCCTGTCCCCCTTCTCTTTCTCTCTCTCACACACACACCACAGATATGCGCACACACACACACACACACACACACACACACACACAAACACACACAATGAAATGCTCTTTAACTTTGCTGAATGCCCAAGCGTAACAACCACCCTACCCTCACCCCCCCCTCCCCCCCTTCCCATCCCTCTCTCATGCTCTCATGCTGATGCATTGGGTGGGATTATGCGCAAAGGCTGCGCGCCATGTCGTCCCCCTGCCGCGCCGGGCCGTGTGCCGCCGGGCCGTGTCTGCATGGCTGACTGTATTAAACATAAGCAGCTTTACTTGATAGGGCTCTATCCAGCTTTAATTACCACAAACTCACAAAGTCTGTGGACAGCACTCCTCGCTTCCGCCACTCTGCAGAACAAACAGGGCAGAAGCCACTCGTCCGTAATTCTGGGAACGGAGGAATATGTACATAGAGAGAGAGATTTGATGATGGTAGAACATGAGCAATTTGCATTTTTCCATCATTGCAATCATCAGCTGTGATACTGACTATGATGATGATGCTGATGACGATGATGGTAGGACAATATTCATTATATTGCAGTCATTGTTACAGTGGTGCTGCCTGAAGGAAAGGGTGACCTGGATTGGTTTTGTCATTGCATCTGCAATGTATGAAGTGAATTTCAGTCATATTCTGTGCACAGCATTTTAAACAGCAGGATAGAACAACTCCTCGCAGTCAAATTGTATTTGTTTTAGCATTATTAGTTCCTGGACAGTTGGGATTTTGACCCCATAGGACAAAACAATTAGTGGAAGGATAATTTGACAATATTTCACACTGAGTTTAGTCCAGTTTTCTCCAACTGAAAAGCCAAGCACAGTTCTTGGCTGCTTCACCAGGGGCCCTGCATTTCAGCTTGTGCAGATAGAAATGGCAATATAGAAGTAGGAAACATCCACTGCATACGCTCTAAGATTTGACACGTTGATCTTACGTAAAAATATTAGGAAGCTGATTGCCTTGAAAGTGGTAAGTACATGTAACAATTAGTTTTGAGGTAAGTTTACTTTTTATCTTCTTGTTAATTTACTTGAAATATAATTATATTAACTTGATTTTGTTAGGTTCATAAAGCATAAAAATGGCAAGTAAACACATTATTTCCAAGTGTAGATATTTTGACTGTTATAATCATAATTCAAAATCTTATTTTAAAGACCTTGCACACCCACAAACATGTTTTCAGTTATTCAGTTATTTAGTGTTTCAGGTTGAGTGATGTCACCAAATGTGCCTTTATCAAGTCAATCAAACACGGGTTGTACATGCCCACACAGTCCAGGTGTAACATGGGTGCACAAGGGTTTTACAGATAAACACTAGCTATGTCGTGTTTAATGATTAATATTTGACGTAGGCTACCAAGAGTCTGAAGTACGTAACTGGCTTGTTTTATACAGATCCAAGGTCAGTGTTTTGCTCTAGGCTGCTAGTCAGTTAAAAGAAAACTAGATAAAAGACAACTGAATAAGTGAAATGATGCAAGAGGCATGCCATTACAACAAACACGAGCAACTGACAACTAAAGCAAAGTAAGAGGAGTTATGGTGTTTGAAATCTGTTCTTAGTTCCAAGTGAACTTGAACTAACAAGCTGCAGTGAAGTTTTCTAGAAATTTTTTTAAGATGAAATACTTCATTGATATGCAGTTGAGTAAGAATAAGTTACTGATGGTCTCAGTATTTTTGATGTGTTTTCACCTCAACATATCATACATAAATATGTTTTTTGCTCACAAACAACTATTCTTATTAATTATGGTTATTATGGTTATTAATGCATCATGTTTATGGGTGTATGATGAATATTTTGTTCTGTTTTGGGAAAAGCAAGCGTCATATGTTCAGATGTGTTTGTTTTGTGCCAACGAAGTGTCAGTAGCTGTGTTTTGACATGGCAGATGGCCCCTTGACCTTAAACACCCAGGGACCCATGGAAGTCTTAATCCAGCCATGCTCGCAGCCTGTCTGGCTGAATGTCCCTGTAAACCCACTGTTCTGAAAGAATTAAGGGCATTTAAGTTCCGCCTTTGACAAGAAGACCAAGCTGACCACACACTGTAATTGCTCAAAGAGGACTTTAGGATGTCACAGTGCTGTGCCATAAATTAATTACCCTAAAGCGCTTAGTGAAAGTCACCATAATGGCTTACACTGAAGGAGAGAGGGTGAATGGAGGTGAGCGAACAAGGGAAAAACTTGAGTGACCGTAAATTCATATAGTAGTTGTGAGACTCATCATGGCACCTTGAATGACTTATGGCATGCTCTGAAAATAGTGTTTGTGTCCTGGCTGTGGCCTGCATCATCTCCCTGAATGCCTTAAGAAAGAGGACAGAGGACAAGAGACTTATTGTCTCATTGTGAAGGGGAAAAAAATACTGCCATTAAAAGGCAGAAAGCTAACAAAATATGGAGGAAAGGCTGGTGTGGGTAGCTGGTGTGTGTTTGTGTGTGTGCAATTGTCACAGTAGCCCTGCAGCCCCCTGGGAAAGAACTGCCTACCTGCTGTCAATGGAAATCATCCATCTTTCCTCTCATATTTTCTATCTCTCTCTATACATTTTTCTTTTTCTCTCTTTCCACATAGTATATCTAACTACTACACACTCTGCATTATTGATCATTGTAGCCCACACATGTAAACAAAACCTTGGGGGAAAATGTGAAATGCATCATACAATATGCATGAAAATATTTACGTTCACATTCAGTCCAGCAGGTTGATGGTCAGTGTTTTGCTAGAGCACACCGCAAGAATCAAACCTGTCAGTTGCATGATAGTTGAATTGTTTGTGCAACCTCCCCCGCCCCGCAGCTCTAAGACGCCTCTGCTTTTCAAGGCTGTTTCCTTAATTTGGCTCCATGCAGAGGACTGTGGGTCCATGAGAGCGTTTGTGCTGTTTGATGTAACAAGCTGACCTAATTACCCACTAACAAGTTACATTGAGGCACAGCTGAGTACCAACATCCACTCCAACATTATCGGTCCTGCTCACTCAACGTAGAGGCCACTCTGTGATAGGCTGTTGCTAGGCTGCCTTAAATTGCAATTAAATTCATTTCAGTTCTGTTCAAAATGGTATTGCTATATTAGGGAGAAATTGGTTTTTCAGACCCAGCTTGCAGTTTAAAGGATATTAAAAAAGGACAAAAAACAAAATGTAAGTAATGACCAAAACAAATACGGAATATTTTTTTCAATTTGTGTCATGTTTACTCTTGTTTTAATGTGTTGTTTGTATGAACTCTCCATCGGCAGAACTAAAAGTATGAGATTACTGTGTCTATTTTTACATTTGCGGAGAAATTTAGAGAACTAGAGAAAGCACTGATATACTAGACTGAAATATTTGAAATATCATTTCATTTGCAATGAAAAAATGGAGGATTTTGCTTTTTTGTTTATTTTTTGTGGCATCTTCACTTGCAGCATTTTGTGCGTATCCCCAAATATTTCATTGTTGATGGTACAATGATATTTAAATGACGATGATGCCATTTTATGCACTCAATATTTTAACAGTTCTTTTTTTCTGTTGCATTATGGGTGAAGCATGGCACCAGTCCAGCTTCCATGAGCACTGGGTTTAAAAGTTGTTGTTTTTTTTTTTGCACAATAATTGATTTTACACCACTAAAGACTACACGTTGTTTAATAATTTATTTTTTTTAAGTAACTCCATCAAATTCACTTACAACCACATAGTGTAAATGGGGCCATCTGTCTGTGCTACCTCCATCCCAATGTTTTAAACATAGCCATCAATAATGAGACATGTGGGTAAAGGGAGTTTCACCAGCAGAGATCCCAGGATATAAATTACATATACATGAGGAGTGAATCCACTTGACAAGTGTCAAAGATGGTGGAGTTCCTGGTTTGACCACATGTGAAGTTTTTGCGCCCCCCCCAAAAGATCAACAAAAAAAACTTGTGAGAATGACAGGAGAGAAGCCGGGCTCAGAGAAAGATTTCCCATCATGTCTAAGTTATTGATGAGTCTCAGAATGAAGCATGCTAGCTCAGGCGGAGGATTCAGATGCTTTCTCTCTTTACTTTGCCCATTCATTCTCAATTTTCCTCTTATCCTTCACCCCTATGTCATTTGCCCCTGACAGTTTTATCTTTATGTTATCTATCAGCATACTCTCCCAGGTCTTATACACTTCTGCTTTTTGCAAGAGGATGTGAATGTCTTCTTTGCTGCAATCAAACAGATGTGTTCATTTATTTCACCTCATCATTCGATCATTCAAGGGAACTTGAAAAGATTCAAGAAAAGCCCTTCAACAGACACATTGCAAATACTGTAATTTTTTAAAAGGATAGGATGCACAAACACAACACACACACACATACACACACACACACACACACACACACACCCACACACAGGTCTCTGGGGTTTGAAGCCCAGTGCAGTGGAGATCATCCCACTTTTTCCTCCATGCGCTCTCTCATCCCTCATCTCTCTTGGGATTTTCTGACCCCGTCAGTCCTTCAACTCCTCTCTCCACTTCCCAATCAGGATGCTCCATTTCTCTATTTTCACCCCACGTTCTCCTCTGTCTACCTTCTCTTTCCAAATAAATCCAGGAAAGAAATGCTTCCATCCTATTCCACACTATTTATGTACTTTTCTCCCCCTTTCTCCAGTGGACCCTGCAGCCACCTCTACTTTCCCCCGGTGGGGTTTTGTTCTTGATGAACTGCCGCCTCACAACTGTTTGCATCCTGCCCTCCTATGCCTCATCCCCATCACCTTCAGAGAATAGAGAAATTCAATATGAATTGCTGTCATTATTGCAAGGACAGGGTGAGAGAGAGCAAAAGAGAGAGCGAGAGAGGCGGAAAGAGATAAATAGACCAGCGAAAAAGCAAAAAAAAAAAGGAGGTGGGAGGTGGAAAGGATAAAATCTATATTCACTCCCTCTAACGTGCCAGCGATAACCACAGAGGCCAAGCTCCTCTTTTCAAAGCCGTCTAAACGAGGGCGCGACTAAAATCCCTGAGAGCCTTTCAGCTGGGCCTCGCCACAGCTAGCCTGTCAATACAGCATGGCCACAGGCTCCGAGAGAATAAAAAAAGCAACAAAAAAGAAGGGGGAAAAACACACCCAGAGGCCAAGCGTAAGTCTGACATACAGTTTCTGGAAAAGCGTATTGTCTTGTCTCTAACAGCATGTTCGTGTCCAGTCTGCATCCATTATTGATTACGCAATTACTTGAGTTTGAAACAGAAGAAATACAGGAGCGTTTAGGGCAGTTTATTGCTGAGATTACACTCAGATAGAAGGAAAATGAGCTGAAGGGGAGAATGAAATGACAGGGGGGACAGGGACGTGGAGGGACATGCAGTCATTAATGCAGACTGTGAGAGAATGGAAAAGGAATAGGTGTAGTGGAAAGTATAACCATGCGTGGAAAATAGTGCTTCATTGCCTTGTATCAACGAGATGATGTCCTGTATATTCTTCCTAAATAAGGACATTTCTTGGAGATTTAGCAAGGGCAGACTGCTTGTAACACACAGGGATCTTTAGATGAAGAAATCATTCCCCTCTTAAGCTTTACGCTATTAAAATAACAGCCGAAATTTGAATAATACTATGAAAAGACATTTTATATCAAGTTTCAGTATTGTATTTCTTTTATACTTATTTTAGGTCATAAATGATGTAAGGGGGTAAGGGCTGACAAGTATGTACATGAAAAGTTTTAGAAGTTTTAGAAGTACGACTTTCTAAAGAATGCCTTTACTTTGGTTTTACTTGTTTGGTGGTGCATGAGCTCACAGAACAAACTGAGATTAATTAACTGACTGACTGATCAATCTTTATTTTAGTCTTTAAGTTAAAATAAACATTTTTAAAAACCGAACACGCAAATGTACCCAAGTGCTTACACATGTAGCCACAAAAAGCAGATCAATATACTGCCTTCTCGAAAGCACTTCAACTCATATTGCCGGCAGAATCACAGGAAACACCTTGTAGCAATTAACTTTAAGCTGAGATCCCGATGTTTTGCATATTGTCACCATATGAGATCTACAGCTAAATGACAGATTTGCTGTTGTTGCCTTTTTGTTGTTTATTTTGTAGCAGCCAGTACAAAATCCAAAAGTAGTTTGATATAATGCTTGAATTTCATACATGAAAAATATAAATATTGTGTAAAATGCGTTGCTTCAAGTGTGCCAGCTCGGTTTTGAATAATCAGGACAAGCTTGACACTTCTGACAAGCATCTTCACCCACAGTATTGTCCCTGTTTGTGTATTTTACAATATTGAACAACACAGATGGAAACATCGATGATTTATTAATTCAGTCATCACGTATACCAGCTTTAATGCGAGTATTTTTCAAAAAAAGAGGACCATAGAGACACCAGTACAACTCATAAAATGGTCATGTACCATATTATTTAAAAAGATTGATGACAGTTTGCAAGTGGCTTTCGCTAACAGCATTAATTAAATTGTCAAACCGAGAGCACTGTCACTCCCTTTTGTTTATTTAATAATCACGCAAAATAAATTCAGGATTTCATAGCAGCAGTGAGGATACACATGGATATAATTTATTCAGTATCTTGATGAACTGTGTTGAGTTGCTCATATTATTTATAATGATCTTAATATTGACTAAGCTGGAACGCAGTCATACATGATGTCTCTGTGCTGAAGGCATTATGATCCATCCCACACACATAAACATGACCCAACACACTACTGTGATCACTAGGGAACTGAGCTGATCAATACTGAGTAAATGATGAACTCCAGACCTGCTCTTAGCTTGAGGATTACAGTATATTTACTGTGGGCATTACAATGAAAATCTTGTTCAAGTGCCACTGGCAATAAGGTGCAGATAGCTGCTGTGGTATACCTTTAAAAACAATATTGTGACAGGGCAGCTACAGTACGGGTCAGTGCTTCTGCGATGCTGCTTCGATCTACAACAGATGGGCCCTGCAGCAGTGCTGGAAATCCCCATGGTATCCCCACAAAAAACAACACTGAACTCTCTGCCTCCATTTTACATCCAGGAACTGTGTTTATTTGAATAACTCCTCCAAACCCATTATCTAATGACATGACTCAATGAGTCACTATCCCCCAGACACCGCTGAGGGAGAAACATTGAGTTTTTGGCAGAGAGTGGCTTGAATGCAGTGAAAAAAAGGGAGGGTTTCAAATGAATATCAGAGGAGCAGAATATTGGAAAGATTACAGCACATCAGATCTGCATATCTACAGGGAGTGCATGTGACTCTGAGAGAATTATCTTGACACACTTACTAACTGCCAAGACTTCTCTTAACAGTGCTCACTTTTCTGATGGAGGATTTGGACAAGTTGGACTGATTGTCACCCAAAAATTTGGAGAACTGTAGCCGATCTATCACTTGACAACTCAAACACTTCATGTTCACAGACCCTGACCACATTGGGTTGGAATTTACCTTGAACTCCACAGAGAGAGTGCAGTTGTTCAACATGACCCTCGGGGGAATCATGAACACGCAGATGTGTCTGAGGGAGGACCTTAATGGGAAAACAAGATTGAGACAATGTACAATCTATAGCACGGATTTGCATTCCACGCGTGTGTTTGTGGGTGAAAAGGTGACGATGCCGACAGAAAAAAATTGCACATACAGTACAGCGTGATGCTAAAAAACATTAGGAAGGGAGTGTGAGAGTAATTTTTACATTTGCAAAAATATTTGATAAAAGTGTTGCTGATTTTTTTTATCTTACTTTTCAGGGACTAAACTACTTGGTTAAGGACACAAAATTCTCTTCTCGTTGTTGAAATAGTCATCCACCTTGACCTCATTCAACCTTTTGCTGCAGTAAAATGTCACACTACCAATCCTCTTGTTTTTTTCTAGAGAGGACAATCATTATTTGCATGACTGAAAGGAGGCTTTTCAGGAAAACATGGGTCGTTTAAAGCCATTTGAACAAACATTCAATGCTGTTGTTTCTCTGGTGAGAACAGTCTCAGTACAGTATTATCAGTGAGGAGCAGCAGTCACAAGTTAAAGCCAAGACAGACATTTAAAAGAATATTTGCCTGAAATAACTAAAGAAACAGTCACAGAAAATCTGTGGTGAGCTTTACAACAGTCTCATAGATGACAGATTTGGCATTTATCTAACCAAATGGATGACTGACTGGGTTGCTGATTTGAGTAGGATGGGTAAAAATGGTTTTGGGTGGTCTGCGATTACATAACAACTTTTTATACCATTTGGGCAGTTTTCTCTGATTTAAGATGATAGACTACATTCCAATGAATCAGCTTGTCCTTTCCTCCAGTAAGTACAGTGTACAGATTAACAAGGATGCTGTACAGTCTGCCACAACCTTGAGATGAAGAAGAAGAGACAAGCCTCCAGACTGCATTGACCAACAAAACCAAATGTTATTTAATATCATTACAACTAGGCTGAAAGTTTTTTTCTTTCTTATATTCAGTTCCCAAGTCATAGCTTTGTGATAAAAGCCTTATTCAACTTCCCTTCTGTTTGTATAAGTGAGGACTTTTTCTGTTTAACATTATCAAAGAGACTTGGTGGAAATCATTTTTATTGCAGTAATCCTTGTTTTGGGTTTGTCTAAACTTATAGCCTTCAAATAAAACAGAAGACTGGGGGCGCAACTTATGAACACTTTATTTTTCTTCCTGCACTCATATTCAGCTATAGAATCTCTCAGAAAAGCTCTGAGAGGCTAAATTGTTTTTTGAGCACCACAGGACATAGCCAATAATGACCATTACTGATAACAATGTTTTCTTGAAGTCAGCATAGTTCTGGCAAAGCTGTGAATGCGTTATTTTATAGCCCATTTCAGACAACATTACATTACAACAACAATTATTATTTCACACATATATTTTAGATGAACAAAAAACCTTTGTCAACTCTTAGAACAGTTTGAGACTCTGATTTGGGCTTTTTGGTGTCAAATCTGGCAACAACTTTGATTGCTCAAGAGTTTAATAATAATCCATCAAGTCTCATTTTTACCACATTGGAACGGGTTGATGTTTGTAGAAAGCCAAAGTACGGCTCGACCCACAATATTTTTCGCCATCTGCTAGACATGGAGGATCTGAATGGGCACAGACTGCTGTGTTCTCACAGCCATCAGATCCAATGATTGCTCTGCAGGGTCACATAACAGCAAGGCAGTGTGAGGCCATTTTAAGGGCCCAGATGCATCCTACGATGCCAATACTGATCCTCCATGATGTTCCCTATATTCTGAGATGATAATAACTCTATACACACTGCTCACACTGCTCAACAAGGGTGGATTCATAAAATACAAGGATGACGTCAAACACCTCATGTTGCCAAAAATCAATCAGTGGACATTAATGGAAGGAGTGGAACAGAAAGTAGGCGTCAATCTTCTTATTCTTGCCAAGAAATAGTGTTTTCCTTCTTTTATAATGATTCAATTAATAATAATTCATTAGAGGCCTCACATGAAACACAGTTCAAATCAGGACAAATTACGTGTTCAAGGTGAGGTAAGGTTTTAATATTTATGTAACAGGCTTGTGAATAGCTTCTTCTATTCTCTCTGATTTGTGACATTTTAAACTTAAACCAGTGACACATAAAAACGGTCCCTTTTTACTTTTTATTTATTTATCGTTGGCCATTATGTGAAAAGAACAGCAAACAGGTGATATTTGAGGTGTTTTTTTCTTCTTTTTTTTTCTTTGCTTTCTTTTCAGCTCAGTTGGGGGCAAAATTGGAAAATCCATGTAGGGATAAAACAGAGAATTCATCTCGAGTCTAACATGTTTTGTGGACATGGTACCTTGACCTCCCAAGAACAAAACTGCTACCACAAGTCCTGAGATTAGTCATTTTCAGTGGGAGAGGGGGGCACTACATGTTTCAATCGATGAAAATGTCATCAGGGACAAACCTATTTTCCTCAGCTCTGTTGTAGATAAATATTGTCCAATCCTGCACTGTCAATCCCCCTCTGCTTTCAAGTGGAGACCCCACCACCCCCTCCTCTCTGTTCCACACATGGACACACACACACACACACACACACATATCACATCATAGATTTCATCAGGAGTGAAACACAAAAATCCAAGGAAGGTGTAGCTGCTGGTGATGGTGTTTGTGTCAGATATGGATTTGTCAAGTGCTGATGAATTACATGTTTTGAAACGATAACCCCTATCAATCTTTTCGGCTCCGCTTTTAGCAAACGCAACGGACCCGACGCATGCTGAAACACACAAAATCAATGACACAAAACTCACGCACATCAGAGAGAGGGTGACAGAAATGGATATGAAGAGAGAGCAAGATATGGTTCATAATTCCTGCCTACTGCCATACAGCTACATATTTTATAATAACTGTGATCAGAGATGGTATCTCGTAACCCCCCCACACTCCAAAAGAGCAGGTGACATATGAGCAGATGATTTCAGGGCTTTGAAACACACAAACAACTTGACATTTTGTGCTGAATGAGAATTGAGACTTGATATATAGCACTGCAGCTACTCATTGGAGTAATGCATGATTAGCGTTCGCCACTGAATATAAAGAGAGTGCTGCAGGTAATTTGGGCTGTAAAATGGAGGCACTTCCCTGGTTGACGTGGCGGCGGGTTTGTCGACTTCCAAGCTGTGTTTATGAATCTTTGGTCCCGCAGATGCTGATTACAAGAATCTTCTCATCAAAGATGGCTGTTTTTCTTTGGTGCCAGATTAAGAACAAGCTTCTCCTTCAAGCGTTGCCAAGGAAACCGATAAAGTTGAGCCTTTCAATCAAGTGTCAATCAAGTGAGTTTTCATACTGTCAGTTTTAGTGGAAATTAAATAAGTCGGCATGTGTCTGCGTGGGCATTTAACTGTGTGTGTGTTTGTTTTAGAGATCTTGATTCAGATTGCTGCATGGTAGTGGTGTACATCTGTCCTTCTAACACAGCACAATGACATAAATGCACAGCCTCAGCTGCAGCAAGCTTCACAATGGTCCCATGTATCACTCACACTGCTGTCTCGGCTGGACCAGGGCCTGTGTGTGCATGTGTGTGTGTGTGTGTGAGGGCGAAAAAGGGAAAGCAATTGAGAATGTAAAAAGCAGTTGGGCATGGATGTGTGTGCATTCATGTTTGTGTGTGTGTATATAAATCGGGCAGGTGGCCATCACTGGCAGAGTCTCTCTCCAAGGATGTGTCTGAACACAGAGGGCCGTTGTTATTGGAGGGTCTGCGTCTCTGTTCTCCACATCTGAGGGTCCATACAAACCTCCACAAGCAACCGCTCCACAGTGCGTGTGTTGGCAAGACATTCAGTCCCATCACACTGGGACTCTCTTCCTGTCGAACACCAGGGTGTTGGGGCTTCTCACACCACAGATCAAGAGTCCAAGCCAAGAGGAAGAATAGGAGGAGGTCAGAGGGGTGTGTAGACGGAGGAAATGGTATCAGGATAATGGATGCATGGCTGAACAAAACATCAGGGTTTTCAGGCAGGAATATATTACCAGGGGAAGGAGTAAATTGGCCAATATAACACTGACTGCCCTTTGTTTAAAAATTACATTGTCTCTTTTGTTTGTGGAATAAGACCACATTTGTATTTACATACTGTATACAAGATCACAATTGTGGTTGTTGTCTGGTGCCTCAAATCACCACAAATTATAACAAAGGTAATAGTTTGTCTTGAATTAAATAAAATCAGAGGCAAAGGAATACTGTATTTCAGCGACATACTTTAATAATTGACAGAAAATATACAGTGCAGCAGCTGCATATGAAAGAACAGGTCTAGAGTATTTGAACATATAGTTTGTGCATGTCATATCACCACTATATATTTTCACACACATACAGATTAAATGATTTAATAATAAGCATAACGTACAGGTCATGAGGGGAATTCTTGACATATAATTTGTGCTTTTTTTTGCTTGAGTTGGTCAGTTAATGCTTTTATTCGGGAGAATTTGGGCTGGAAGTCTTATTGTTGCTGCTAGTGGGATATACAGAAAGCTAATTTCTTAGGATAATGCAAACATTTTTAGGGATAACACACATTTATTTGCAGGAGAGCTGTCATGGAAAAAATCCTTCAGCTGGGCCAATAAGTCTTCAGGTCTTCCACAACATATTTACCTCAAAAATCGAGGTATTCCAACAAAAAAATACACTGAATCTGGCAGAGTTCAATGCAGTAATAGATTTACTGTGTGCTGAGCAAAATACAAGTAAACCGAGGCTGGTCCATGGAGCAGACACAGGCTCATAGTCCTTGAAAGCACTTGATTATATACCCAATTCAACTCCATCTTCTGTGGAGCTTATTCTTCTAAGACTCTTCCTTGTTTTCACAGTTCTTGGTATTTTCTACCATTATTTACAAGTCTTTCATAAACTGAGCTATTTTATACACTATTAATTATGGTTGTGATACAGTCACTCCTCCCATAATGACGTCATATGATGACCTTCAATATGTTCCAATATGTTAGCAATGGCTCAATATAGTTCTTTTGAGTCACCATTATTTGTGGATCCTCCTTAAAGTAAAAATAAAAATAAGTGTCTCATGGCCTTTAATGAATCACTGTTGATTAATGACCTTTTAATGATTCATTGTCATGATTATTAATACAACAAAAATATCCCACAGACAGCATCTCATTTAAAATATTTTCCTCCATGTCCCTTCCAGGGCTCTGCCCATGACTTTGGCCCTGAAATTCTTGAACAGTTTCGATTCCAATAACCACCACTTGTAGGCCATTTTTTTTGCTTTTAAACTTCAACTAAAAAACATGAATAAAAGAAATATCTTTCTGAATGAGACACACAAAGTCACCAATTTGCCCACAAGCACATAAAAGACATTAAAAAGATGAAAAAGAATAGTAAAAAAATGTTGAAATATTGTTCAAATTGGGAGGTGAGCTGTGGTGAATCAGCACTGATTATCCCTTAGAGCTTGTTACCCCCCACTGCTACAGTATGAGTCGCAGGCTGACTCAATTGTAGGAGTTGGCCTTTCTGAATCACAGAGTTTTATTGGAAAGTAAAGAAAGAAGTCGTGGCACATAGTGCATCAAAACCTGCAATACATGTTTTCAATTACTGAGTCAGATTAAATAAACTCCAGGGAGGGCAAGACTTTTGTAGTGCCACAGAAAGTCTGTCTATATACTCATCTCTTCCTCTTCACTGGCTACATTAGATCAAGAATGAGGGTTCAGAGATATTGTTTTCATCACATCATGTCTGTGCTCAGGTGCAAAAGACCTGAAGATGTGCTTTTATTAATTGACAGGATACCAGTTTTGACTAGACACAACTGTCATCCTCAAATGAAGTCTTGTAAAAGGTATTATTTAGATATTCAAAGCAACACAGAGCAGTTCACTGTGGGTAGTCTGGCCAGGGAGGACATACAGAAAAGTATTTGAATATGAACAATAGCAGCCACATGTCACCCTCCTTAATGTGTAAACTTGTAAGCCAGTTAGTTTACCAGACTACGTAGGAGAAAAAAAAAGCTCTCTTAGGCCAGGTTTTTAATTAAGAAGCTAGCCAGAGGGGTTGTTTTCAACGTCTGGCTGAAAATAAGTTGAAACTTATCCACGTTCCCTTCATTATGCCATCCCTCTGAACCTGTTTGCAAATTGCTCTGAAACACATTTCCTTTTTTGCAGTAATTTGGAGCATCTCATTGAATGAACCGATCCGCCCATAAGATGTGGTGCACATGGTCCACATCCACAGTGGGATGATCAAAGCACAGTATGATCCAGGAAGCTGTCATGGCAGTTTTAACCCTGGGCTTAAAGGGACATAATTTATATACTGTTATAATGTTGGATGTCTAAGTTAAACATTGTCAGAGTTCCAAAACATGAGGTGAACATATGTAAAAATACTCCCTAAAAGTCAAAAGCCCATGCTTCAGCCTGCTCTGAACGCTCTGTTTACATTTCTCCATCGAACTGACATCAGATTGTTGCCCACAAAAGGCCATCCGTTCCATTGTCTTTGTTGCCAAGGTTTTTCTATAGGTGTTGGTGTTGTCGAGCATATTTCAGACCAGATTTGGGCTTGAACATGTACGGATATATTTAAAAGTTTATATTTCGAGTAAAGAACAAGCAAAAGAAGCAAAATGCAACTACTATTGTTTGTTCACATAATTCCAGAGTAGACGGTCAGTTTTAAAACAGTCTGTTTCAGACAGAGGCTGAACTGAGGGGCTGCATAAAGTGCTAGTATAAGATAAATAAGGAGTTTTTTAAAGTAAAAATGTAGACCTGTAAGTGTGCATATTATGTCCTCTTTAAAATTAATATCCTTACAATTTTAATTTAATCAAACCCCAATTTTGATAGTATTTATGGTCAATTTTTTTGCAGTAATGCAATGGGTGTAACTGTTTACTCTGCTTCACATTAAAAGCGCTCAACTGGCAAAACACGGGATGGCTTTTATTGTGAGGCAGTCGAAGGAAGTGCTTGTTTATAAAACCGTGCATCTACAAACAAGTAAATGGTCAGTTTCAGCATTGTTTGCCAGCGGATCAGTTTTAAATATTGCACGGAGTAATGGAACAAGAAGGAGCAGCCACAGTGAGCTGTTAAACTGTGCCCTGCTCTCTCCGTGTGCAGCATGAAATCAGATTGCTCCTGGGATGATGGATACATTTATTGACTGATTAAAACAAGTGCGCTGTAAACAGACACACCGGTCTCAGTTATATTTCTGACAAAGTGGCTGCTCAAGTAGTGTTTGCGGCCTCGAGAAGAGCTGAAATCTGAACTTTTATCTGTTATGTATTTGCTTTAGTAAATCCTTGGAAGGAACAAAAGGAGAAGAAACACACTTTATCAGGCAATAATGTCAATTATTCTTTTCTAACTTCAACTTTAAGCACGAACAGACCATTAAATCTTCTCTTTTAATCCTCTCACTTCTTTTTCTCTCTGTGACTGAATTTCTCTCCTGGTGTGTATAATTTCATTCACTCCCTCTCACCTAACTTCTTGCTTCCTTTGACCATTTCTCCTCATTAAATGTTCCTCCCCCTTCACTGACAGTTTGTTGTGCATTTGTCTGACTAATCAGAATATCCTGCTGTTTGAATGAGGTTTAACAGTGTTATGCAACATTGTTTCATAACACTAATCATTAAGTTCAATTGATTGGCACATTAATCAGGGTAGTTAATTGGACAAGCACATGAATGCTAATAAGTGTCTGATTTGGCAGAAGCAGAAATCTGTTATTAGATCGTACATCATCATTACCCACAAACTACTGTACCCCGTGCGACAGTGTGAATACATAATGTCATGTGTATTTCACAGATAGATGAAGTTCCTTATAATTAAGCTTTAATTGGAAGTGTATCACTGAGAATTCGGGGTGGGAGTCAGTGGGGCAAAGTTAATCTCAGAGAATATGAAATTGGATTGAGTTAGAGGGTAGAGAAAGGTGTGAGGTTTTGTTGTTTTTTTTTTTTCTTTCAGTCCACATCAGCACTTTCTCTGGCCAGCTTTATTTAGGCAGTTAGTGACATCATTAGCGAGAGTCTTGGACAGTGTCTGACCTTTTCACCTCTCAGCACCCAGCATCATTTCCTGCAGACTACCAAGTTTGGTCAAGTCTCTGTGGTATTCTTTAAGTTCATTAGTAAGTTGATGTGACAGCACATTAAATGGCTTTTTCCAAGAGAGCAGCGCTTAAAAAACTCGCATAGAATCCAATGGAGAGTAGCTTTCTGTTTGTTGATAACTTATAAAAATAAATTCTTCAACCAATGACTTTGCATAAACAGTAGGAGCTTTGCATCCTGGGTTCACTGGATTTTTAATATTTTTACTCTACGTTCAAACATGATTCATCCTTGTTTAATTGGCTTTCTGTTACATTTAGAACACTCTAAATCAAAGACCAGACATGAATGTGCATAAATCATATTGCTGGGTCTCTTTAAGAGCCCTGAGTGGTCATACAAAGCGACAGTCGTGTGGTCTAATGATTGAACCAATCAGTTCTCCTCTACAGAGTGCTGGCACATGGCCAGTGGTAAACTCCATGCCCTGCAGAAATAACTGGATCAATTGATAGATTGTCAGCATATGCAGCTGGAGGGGTTTTAATGCTTGGCACAATCTAAACATGTGCCACCCCCCTGAATAAGTTTAATTGATCCATTGGTCTGTGGCTATTTCCATTACTGTGCTAATAGGCCATGTGTAAAAACAAACAAACTGTAACCAGAACCTATACTGTGGATGTAGAGATGAGAGACACTAATTTATAAACGGAACAGAAAACTTAATGTTAAAAGCAAGAAATGGAAAGTTGGCAAAAGCACTGATTAAAAGAGAATTTAAAAAAGTAAATACTGGCTTTACAGCTGCTCTTCTACAGGTGCAGTGACTGACACAATGCTGACAACAAGTACACATTTAAATTTAGTTGCACTGTAGGACAGTCAAAAATAAAAAATACTTATCATACAACTGTGAGACTTTCATACAGTATTTGACAATCAATGAAGCTACATTTATGTTAACTGTGAGAATACAACAGCTAAATTTTGAACTATCGGTACAATTATGATCTGTACATTGAGCTATACACATGATTTCATGATTTATTGATCCCAGTGGACAACTTGTAGACTTGAAGACAACTGGAGAGAAGTACATTCTGCTATACATGTCCATCATGAGACAAAAACTAATGTTGCAGCCAGGCAGAGTCTGTGTGTGTGTTCAACAAAACGTTACCAAAATGCCACACCTCCTCACGGTCTGTGCAGACGGATCTGGGAGAATGTAGGTCTGTTTTTGTCAGCTTCATTTGGCTTTTCTATCAGCATGTTCCCTGGTGATGCATCCATTTCTGTGTGAGAGTATCTGTGTCAGCCAGTTGATTCTCAGCGCTGTGTGGATGACATGACCGGGTTTATTTATGGCAACAAAACATTGTTCTCATGCTGATGAAAAGGGCAAATGCAATGAAAGGTGTAGGCAGCTGTATTCTGGGCACTACACCACCTCCACCTGAGGCTGTTATCAACAAGAGCACATGATGGAAGAAAGAAACTTCCTGACAGTCAGGTAGACAATATGTAAACAGCATTTAGGGTAAAGACATCCGCTGTTAGCAGACAGATTGCTTAATTCCGCTGTTGTTTGGAACCACACAGAGACAAGTACAGTATACATCGAGACAGAGTCTTGGACATAACTGCAGGTGCTTTAATTAGAAACTAAATAATGAAACAGAATGGACGAGTGGGCCTAAAGCAGGAAAAAAGAACTGGTGGCCAGACTGAGGGGGGAAGAAATGTTTCTTAATCATAGCTTTGTGCCTTGGAGCATGGTAAGTTTTAATGAATGATTGAAAACCAATCATCAATGGTGGTACATTAATACTGCAGGATGCCGGATGACCTTTTCCTTTGAACTGAGTAAAAAATGACATTCCAGCAAGAAAATTTTGATGGATTTTTTTTGCAAACTTATTATGTGTTTTCCCCCTCTTATACAGCCTCCCAATCCCTTAAGAGATTTCAATTAAATTGTCCTACTGAGTTCTTCACTTACTTTCCTTAATCTCTCTCTTGGCTTGTGGCAAAGTGTGATTTTGTTTTTTCCCCGATGCCATTTCCAATTTAATAGAAGTGCATTTATGTTCGCCTGTGTTATGAATTAAAATGGAGTTTTTTATGGGCCATGGTGCATGTGGCCATGGTTGAGCACCCCTTCATTCAAACACTCTGTACCTTGAAGGTGACTAGTGCTGTGCCTATGTGAACTCCATAAATTGAGTTGTAAGAGTTCTCCTCTTGGTGTTGTTGAAGGCAAGGCTCCAGACTTGCCCTTGAGAAGCTGTTGGCTCCTGGTGAATTATAGATGCAGTCAGTGTGGAGAAGTCAGTTCAGTCAGAGGGTTATATTTTCTCAGGAGACATTAGACTCTCTGTGATGAGTATTATCTCCATTAGGAGAGACAATGTCATGACCATTTATATGATTCATTATACAAAATTCCAAATTAAAACCTGACAGTTTGATGCCGCTGCCCTGGTAATGCTATAAACAAAATAACATAATCATCCCTCATACATTTCATGATTCAAGTATGATGCATGACAGCTGACAAATCAGAAATCTTTTAGATTCAGTGGCCTCGCTTGTGGTTATGGGCTTCAGATTCAGAGACATTACAGGCCCTAATGAGGACAGCCCAAAGATCTGTGGACCGTGCAACCCATCCTCTCATTCCTCCAAAACATGAAAAGACAAGCAGAGAACCGCCTACAACTCATCCCCGAATAAACAATGAAGCTTTTTGTGCCTGTAACACTTTTTGGAAGGACCCAGCAAGAGAGACAAGGCAATCTTTCACATCAAAACTAAGAGATGTTTTGTTCATATTGCCCCCAAAATTATTCCCAGCTGACACGCAGCTTGTTAGCCCCCTCAAAAGCGTTCCTTGGGACATTTGGCATGAGGGGAGACACAGACAGTTACGTAAAGGCAAATGAATGCCTGCCATCGGCCTGACAGAGCTCATGGGTGCTCTCAGCTGACTGTATTTGCATATGTGGATGCGTAGTGCGCGTGTGTGCATCATTAATTAGTACATGCATCTGCCAGTCTTCAGGCCTGTGCTGATGGCTTGTCATCATGGTTGGTTAAACAAGACTGGTCAGTCAGTGGGTGCCTTCTAGTTGCATTCAACCTTGCTTTCAGTCACATCAACCAATGGCTAACAAGTTGCCACCCTCTGCTGTTGATAGACAACGCCATGGCTGTGACATGATTCAGTCATGTTTTATTTTCTATATGAGAAAATCACTAAGCCCTGCCCCCCTTAGCTGCTGTTGTCCAATCTGGCACTGTATGTATGCAGTTTATACTAACAATGGTGGCAGATTTACCAATCTAAATTTCAGCTAATTTTTGAGATAATGCATTCTTGACTAAAGCTGTAGCTAAGTTATATAAAATGAAAACCCTGCCAAAGGGGCTTAAAGTGCATTTAATGGCCATATACATGATATCATGCTGATGCAGCGTGTGTAATGAAGCTAAAAAGACTGAGGCTAAAGCTACTTTTCCCAGGCAAGAAGTCAGCAGTTGGTATAGTAGACATGAAAAAGGAAGCAGCATGTTCTTGTGTTGCATTATAGAGCTGGTATTATGGTACAGCATTAGAGAAAAACTAGAGAAGATTAGGTTTCTTTATATAATGCCAATCAGATGTTTACTATAGAAATAAATAATGTACTTGGAAAAACAACACAAATGTTAGATTTATACTTTACTGTAAGTATTTTCAAACAGTATGTTGAGGACAAACCTATGAGTTTAGCAAGTATCTGAGGTAAACAACCACAAATTCAATACAGAGCAAGACAGAGCTGATAATGTTGCCCTTAACACAGTGGAAAAAAAGAAGCAACCTGTCACCTCACATGATGATATAGAACGCAAATGATATTCTAACTCTTGACCTTGAGTAACGCTATGATATGAAAGCAAATGTCGCAAGTGAGACATGCTAAGAAAGCCTCTTGGGATATTAAAAATGTTATGTATTGCATCTATTTCAGCAACCTCTTTTAAATGAACTACGCCTCTTAACTGCTGCCATTGGTTGAAAACGTCTGTATTTTGTTAACACTAAGGTTGAAGAGAGTCTGAGAGTCTGTCTAGACTTTCCTGCCACAAAAGATCCATATTAGCATTCATCAAAGGAAAACTGTGTTGCAATTTTTCTTAATCGCTTTACTACCTTCAATTCAGGCCTATTGTAGGCTATGTGTAAGCTGTAAAATGTTGGAATAAATTCTCAAAACTAGAATTAGAACAAATATTGGATTATAAATGTGATAAGGATGTCCATAACTGAAAGTCTGATAGTGATAATACCTGCACCACAGTGCAGAAATGAACGAGACCGTCAGAGAAGTTGAAGAGTTAAAGACACTGCTGCACAGACGAACAGCAATCTGGATTATATTAGAATCATACAGGAATAACTAGGTTTCCTATGACCCATATCATACCCTGAATATTATTAAAACCACAATAAGATTCATAACAGGATGTAAATGTACCTCTTTCTTCAGTGTGTGGTGTTGATGACATGACACAGACCACAAGTTGAATTTGTTTATGAAAAGATGAAACCCAGTGCAGTTTCTGGCCAGCAAATTAACCAGAAACAGCATTGGGACAAAGTTTAGATTTCTGTAAAATTTTGTCAACTGCTTCAAGAGAGAAGAAGAGGAGATGATTTTCTGTTTTTCCAGCAACAATCAGTGAGGCCATTTGAAATGGGAAAAAAAAACAGATTGAAGTAATATTTCTCCCTCATCCTGCTGTATAATTTCAGTGAAGCAGTTTAGAAGAAAAGAACAGCATCTAAATTTTACTCTTGAAGATTTAAAGCGGGGGATGTTGGTTGCGGTGAGTTGTATCCTTGGGAAGTGTTGTTTACTGGTGTCAGCATCTTTGATGGCCAGACAATTTTTTAGACACCCAATGTATCTGCCATAAAATGTGATTTTGTTTTGGCTACATTTGTTTTGCAAGCATGTCACGTTTCTTAGGAAACACTCCCACTAAGTTGCATCGATTTGTCACGAGAGATATTAGCCTGTCATGACCCAGGTATATATTTTGTCGAAAGATTAACACCCACCCCCCCCCCCCAAAAGCTAAGAGTTCTGCTGCCATTTCCCAAAGCGCTTTATATTTTCTTGATGCTTCATTTGCTTTAGAGTCAAGAGCCAAAAGTCTTGAGTGGAATATTTCTGCTAATATATAGATCACATAGTGACTCTTCATCACTCTCCTGTTTCATTTCTCTTCCTCCTCACAGTTTTTTACTTTATGGCAGCTTCTGCTTCTATTAGGTGACTCTCGATCCCTGTGGAATAGATTGCAATTTGTACCTGTGGTTTTAGAGGAGAGAACAAACCAGTGCTGATATAGTGCAGCCATAAAACAAGATAGACTAGATTCACAACCTAACCTTATTAGTAAAAGGCATATCAGACTTGGCTAGAGAGTTGTGTTCTGACAAGCGTATATCACAGATGGCAAACTCTGTTGGGTGATTTTAAGAAGTACAAACGAAGGAGTGGAAGACAGTGAATTTGTTATGTGTTGAGATACAGAAATAACAGAGGGAGAGGGATGAAGACAGAAGTCATGCATGAAGAAATGAGCAGAAAGGAGGACATGGAGCAAAGGTGGAGCACAAAAGATCAAGATGTTGCATTGAAACTGCAGGAGCTTAGTGTCGAAACAGCAGGAGGCCGGGGAATATCATGCTGTCACAAATCACATCGCCAACTTCCAGCTGAGATTGATCCGCCAACCTTCTGCTACACCAGCCCTTACACTCCCTTAGTTTTTTACTTCCTCACGAAGCAGCTAAGACATTTCTCTGCAAGGAAGCACAGTGTCGTCACATGCAGGTGACAGTGGTACCAGTGTGGGATCACGAGGTCAGGGCTGTGACTGGAAGTGGTAGAAGAGGATTAGTGGCCCAGCAGAGGGAGAGAGCGGCTTCCCTGCAGAGGAGAACCAGCTGGTCAGCAGTCCGGCCAGCCCGGCTCCATCTGTCATTCACCAGCTCTCCACCTCCCCTAGCTCTCAGAGATTATGTCATTCAATTTTAGTTGTGCCATACATCCTCTATGATGGAGGTCTTGCAAAAAAGTATCAAAATAAATTTGTTTAAACCTTACAAAATAACAGGTTTTTTGTCTATATAAGACTTAGATGCAAAGGCCTCTTTACTCACAGAGTGATGGACAGGTGGAGGGTGGGAGTTTGAAGTAGAGAATAATCAGTGGTGAATATTTTTTTTTCTGTCATTGCTTTTATAGAGGATGATAGATATCAAAGCATTGGTTTCAAACATGTAAGGCCCTCTACTGTACACATGATCAGCAGCAGAATCTCTTTGTGCTTGCATGAGCCATTGTTATTCTACAGAGAGCACCGCTGCCTTTGGTGGATTTTACACCTCACCACAGCGCTTAAAGTTCAATCAGTTTGAACTTTGTTTGCCCATAACCTTTCCATACTCAATTATATGACAGCTGCCTGTGATGTTACATGAAAGCAACCCATGATGGACAAAAGCTCATTCTCTGTGTGTCAGAGTTCCCTGAAACTGTACAACACCAGCTTAAAATCATACCACTTTGATGTTAGCATGGTGGAATGTCAGCCAGTCAGACAGGGCTACCAGGTTTGAGAACGGACTTGGCGCACGTTGGTCACATAAACATGTGCTACACTTTGCCTCTACACTGTGCTCTATGCTTTACTTTGTATGCATACCACTGATCGAGCCTGTATCCCTAGAAATTTGTTTCATATTGGATGATTCTGCGGCACACAATTTACATCCAATGCCGACATTCAAGGCCAACGCAGGAAGTGTGAGGAGTTCAGGGTGGTGGATGGCCATGTATCGCCTGCAGAACACTGCAGTTCATGTCCCATCATAATCTGACAGTTTATGTTTGATTTTGTTGTTTTTACTGTAACCACAACCTAACCTTAATCAAGTGTAATAGTTGCTCAGCCTTACTTTAAACATATGCAGATTGCCATATGGTACTGTGTTGTTAAAAAGTTGTCAATGGAATTTAATGCATCATGCAATGTCAATTCTATATCTGGCAATATGATTGGATTATTATGAAGATAATAATATTAAGTACTTGTGACTAAAACAGCAAAAATCAAGTTCCCAAAAAAGGACTCTTACTTAAAAATGAATGACTTAAACACTCAAAAACTCAACCACTCTGTTTCATCAGGACTCTGTCAGTGTTGTTAGATCAGATTTGATTGAATAAGCAAAATAAGCAAACTCAACAACTATTTTTGGACTTTGAGCCTGATTCTTATGTTGTTACACTCCAATTAGTGCATCAAAATACCAGATATCATAACTTTTATAACAAAACTTCTCCTCAAAAGACAAATACAGGAATATCTCATGTGAAAAAACATGTTTAATGTTCCTGTTTTTCAGGTCTGGTAGCTAATAATGTGTTCCTGAAGTACATTACTGTACTTATAGTAAGAGGCTGATTAAGAAAGTAGGTTTGCAGCATCTGTAAGGTTCAAGAGGAATGCCTGACAAAATGAGAGTGTTGTGTGAGGTTTAATGTCTGCATGCTTTGCAAGTCAGGGTTAGTGTTGTTAATTTACATTCAAAAAGACAGGCTTTGTTTAAATCTTAACCACACTGTCTTTAATGTTCAGTTCAAACATATTGTGTCTGGAATCTTTGAGGAATTCCCAGGAAATGTTATTTTCCCAAGCCTTCAATCACCCCAATTCTGTCACAGCTTCTGTTTCGCATCTCATCCATACTCAAGTCAGGTACCAAAAACAAAAGATTTTTTTTTTTCTCCCTCCCTCTTCGAAACAATGCTGCATTTTGTTTTTACTGCTGAATTCCTCTGACAGCTGTTGTGGGTTCCTGTCAAAAAGTGTTGTTTCTTCTTTTTTTTATTTCCTAGTCTCAGTCACACTAACAAGAAGTGAATAAACAGAAGGTAGAATGGAAAAGCAATAGCACTGGGAATGCTTCTGCCCAAGAGAGTCAGCAGAATTCGGGAGCTCGGAAAGGTTAAACTTCATGACATGATCGTTTGAATTGTTTTCTTCTTCATCTGATATACATGCGGAAGTGTTGAGTAAAAAATTATACAGCACACTGAGAGTTGTGAGTAGCAGTTTTCGACAATAGCTCGGTTTCTCTCATGTTGTTGTCTTTGTGCTCAACACTGAAAGCCGCTGTCTCTCCCCAACAATAACAGATGTCAAAGTCATGTTCTCCTAAAAATTTATAACTGCTCTGTGCTTATTGCAGCCATCTTAGTAGAAAGCCAATTGTGTTTGATTGACTGTGACTGTGATTGGCAGAAACTTGGCTCTATTGTTTGGCCACTCATGTTATCACATTTGAGAAGCCCGGCTAGCCTGCAGCAGTAAAAGCAAGAGGGGGATATTGGCTCCTGAGTAGCTGGCATCGAGCCTCTTTCAGACAGGCAATTCCAGGGGAGCAATTGTCTGGTTTAATTGCTCCAAAAAAGAAAGACGGAGAGGCGGTGAAACTAACAAGCTGTCTACAGAATCAGTAATTTACGGGCTCTGTGATAAAAACAGATTTCTATTTTTCTGTTTTTTTTCCTCTCTGTGCTCTCTCTCTATCTCTCTCTCTCTCTCTTGCTGTTCCAGTTATTGTAAAATATTTACAGGGTGGGTTATTGGGCTGGCATAATTTGCAGTTGTGATTTGCACAGTGGGACAGACACACTGATTTCACTAACTCTCAGACTGATTTGATGGGCCAGAGCTGTCTACTGCCTCATCACCTGCCACATTTCTTAGCTCGAAAGCACTCAGAAGTCACATGTCATTGCCAAATCTGCACTACCATCTAAATTTGTTATTTTAGGAAATGTTTTAATGTGCATCTGGTTCTGGATCTGCTTCAAAAATACATAAGGAGAGGCAATCATGGAATATAGGTGCCAGATATCATTTCTTTATCTACATTTAAATGTGGTAGTTGGAGAAAACAAGCCAAATCCCATAAAAAATTCCTGGATCTGCAACAAAAACATATGTGTTACTTGGCCCCAGGGCAGGAATTTCATGGGGGCCAGGATGGCCATGGCCGCCGTGCCCCCTCAGTTTGGCCTTATGCCCCTCAAAAAATTATATGCCCTGCAGCCGCAGTGGCCTTGATGCCCCGCCCGCACTACCCCAGTTGATTTTCTCCTCTGCCTCTTTCCTGTCAATATGGTTTTTAGACAGCAGTGTCTTTTGTTGATATTCCGAATTCTTATTGGGCAACATCAAGTGAAACGCTGCACACATAAACAGTGGTGGGTTTGATTTCGAGCCTGATATAAACTGCTGGAAAACCAGGCTATTTACAATGATGGTTTGAAACAAATCTAGCATTGGCCAACGAGGAGACTTAATCAAACCCATCCCGATGTGCCAATACTGCAAAGCTGTGACTGAGTGAACTTCTGAGAAGGTCGACTGAGGTGAGGTAAGAAAGTTTAATAAATTAGCGAATGAATAACACAAGAAACTCAACATATTTATTGTAGAAATGTACAAGCCACTCATTGCTTGTATATCGCTACAACATTGACTTAGCTGACCCAATTGCCTAACAAGTATTATAACCTAATGTTTGTAACATTAATGTAATATTAGCTAATGCTTGCTAGCTAGCTGTCAAATCAATGTTATGTTTTTATGTTAGGTAGGCTAACACCGGTAGCTGGCTTCATTACATTAACATTAACCTGACGTCTATGTGGAGTAGGATCCTGGCTACCCAGGTTGTGCTGTGTAAGCAAGCCAGGTCCCTATATCTGCCCAGTCCTTGAATCCTTCACCATCACCACTGAGCAATTTCAATATAATGTGGTAAAGATCAGAAACTCCTATGTAACTGCAGAGGCCTTCTATCACTATAGGAAAGACCCTGCACGCATTGGCAAGAGATTTTCCACTTTCTCCACTGATCCTGTGCTCCTGGCTGCACAGATGTTTGATCCTGTGAATTTCCCAACAGAAGAAAATCTCTCAGAGGAGTTTGGTTAGGAAGAGTTACATCACTTATGCAAGCACTTTGAGCCTCTTTTCATCAAAAATGGCTGCAATGTGGCTGAGATAGACAGGGAGTAGTTTAGAGCGAAAGTTGACAAAGTGCACTACCACAAGGGCCAAACTTTCCTTCCTGTGGTCAAGGTTTCTGATGGAAAGGGAGGCACATACCCCAATCCACTACACCGTATTAGAGGCATCTTAGTGTTCCCTGTCTCTACCTCTCAGGTAGAGCGGCAGTTCTCAATCATGAAGAGAATACAGGGAGACTGGCACTTAAGCCTGCATATGTCTATTCCTCATCAAGTCACAGTCATCAAAACGTAACTACCTGGCAGAAGCATAACCTTCTTCATCTTCATCTATTTCTCTGTCTGCTTTATTTTACTCTATATCATCACCATCTAGCATCATATATCTACTGTAAATATTAAGGAGTTAGACAGGGAAGCAGTTGCTTACAATATTGCCCAAGCATATAGTTTTACCCATTCTGCCTTTAAATAGAATATTCTAAAAGATAATTATGTCCTGTATTTTACTGCTATATTCAAAAAGGCAGCTGCTGCAGGCAGTGGCAGTCTGACATTTCAGGGTAATTTTCTGGTAAGAGTTACCTGGATTTGAGCAGTACATAACCTACATCATGTGGAGGCAGGATGGCAGCAGGCACCAGACTGTCGGCCAAATGAAACACGAGCCTTTGATCTCACCACTGATATACCCTTCCCATCTATTGTTGTCACAAAATAGCTTCACTTTTACACAAAATTATTGATTGTTTTTTACAGAATTAATGACATATGAAATATGATTTTGAATCTCAGCGGTGAACACAAAGGAATACCAAAATAGGGGGGAAAATAGATTAGAATGGGTATGGTATTGAATCAATGTGCCACAGACACAAATACACTCAAAAAATTGAATAGGCGTGCCAGAGCAAATTCATGCATACACATGAAGCCGAGCAGAGGGAAATGGACATTAAGAGACACATTCACAAACACCAAGTGTGTGTGTGTTTGTGTGGGTATGACCTAAGTCACTTTCAGTTACACACACCAAACTTAAGACCAGTTGATTGGGAATGGCCTGTGCAATTAGGGACAAAAGCTGTGTCCCCAATTGGTAAAACGTTGATTTTTGGGTCAGTGGTTAAGGTGAGGGTTAGGTTAAGGTTAGGGTAAGGGTTAGGTTTATGCAAGTCTCCAGAAAATGACTGTAAGTCTATGTAAATACCCCAAAAAGTAAACCTGTGTGTGTGTGTGTGTGTGTGTGTGTGTGTGTGTGTGTGTGTGTGTGTTATGGACCATGGCCTATTCCTCTCCCCTCTGCAGCAGCATCTATCCATATTCATAACCTCCCAGAGCGATAGCAGAGAAAGGGGAAGGAGGGAGGGGAAGAGAGGAGTAGGAGGAATGAGGATTTCAGTGTGTACAAGTGAAAAAGACAGGAATAAGAAACATAGGGTTGAGTGTGCATGTGTGTGTGTGTGTGTGTGTGTGTGTGTGTGTGTGTGTGTGTGCATATTTGTTGTTTTCCATCTGATGTTGGAAAGTGTAGGTTTGCCAAGTCATAAACGAGCCAACTAATGACTTGGCTATTATTATCCATCTTTCAAACACACTATTTGCAGCGCACCAAGTTTAGCTTTGTGGACTCAGCAACAATATGTGTGGTGATTTAACAGGGATAAGGGAACATTTTCCGGTTCATAACCATTAGCACTGCAATTAAATTCAAATGGATGTAAAAGCTCAAACAAATATGCATGGAATACATGAAGGCAAGGTCCAATTAATCATCAGTGGAGAAGCCTCATATTTTCTCTGTTTTCAAACTACTCTTTCACATTTCCTCTCAAGGAAATTGCTGTTCAATAAAGTATCAATTGATTTGTTTTTTTGGGAGAAAAGCCATTATAGGAAGAAAAGAACACAAGAGCCTCAAAAAGAAGAATAAGCATTAGAAGTACTTTCTTTGTGAGGACTAAGAAAAGTTTTATACACTAGTGCAGTGCCGATTTCTCAATACCTGGAGAGAACAGTGCCTGTCCCTAAACACCTCTCATGCTGACTATCAGTAGATGCTACAATTTACCGATGTTTCCTAAATGCCTCACATGCAGACTATTGGGAGACTACAATTTTGAGCTGAGCTGAAGTTGATCAGATGAACTGCAGGGCCCAACCATGTCTAAGACATCCTGCACTATGGGAACGGGAATAGTAGAGCTTAACTCTCTGTACTTTTTCAAATCATTCTCTATGGTAGTTTTATCATTACGGATGTAATCCCTCCTCTGACCACAATGTGGGTTGCAATGGCAGAGTGGCGCTGTCCATACTTCCAGTCATTGACTCCACGGCCAGAAGGGAAGCAGAAGCAATGTTGTTTATGAGGTATTTTTACATATTCCTTGAAAACCGATCGTTCAGACAACTTCACACTTGACACTGCACATCCTTGGGTCCCCAGCAATACACCTGCCAAGTGTGAAGTCGATCAGATGAACAGTTGTCAAGATAAGCGAAGGACACACATACATACATACATACAGACGGAGATTCCTTTATAGTAAGATTGAGAATGACAACATTTAGAGAATGATTCCTTATTTCTTCAAAGGGCTGTTTAAGAGTTAAAGCCTTATGATAAAGCCATATGATATCAAAGTTTAGTATCTCATGAAGCATCCACAAAAATCTGAGTGAAAATAAACATTCATGACTATTAGAAAACCTAGTTCAAAAAACAGCTCATTTAGCTGTTTAGACCATTTCTCAAGACTGTGTAGACGTGGCAGATCACATTTTGATTGACACCCACACTGGCTACTGGGGGCTGGCTAACTACAGTAGCTCATGACTGGTTTTCCATAGTGTGGAGCTGTGCTTCTGACACACTGAGCCTCACCTCCAAAACAGAAGCAAGGCTCTTTGAGTGTGGCCGTTTTGAACAGCTATAAACACTTTTGCCTTCCAACATGGTCAGATGACACATCGGAGCATACCCCCACCTTTAGACTAAGTGGCTAAGATAAGCATTAGTGTGTCAGTGATTCCTCGCAAGAACAAATGGGTGAGTAAAACTGTGAAAACAAAAAATATCTCTCACCTGCTTGCCCACCTCCTATTCAGATGCTTTTCACACATATCTGTCACACACACAGATACACAGGCACGTCGTCTTTCATTCTGTCTAAATCTCTCTGTCCCATCGTCTCCATCTCCATTCCTCCATCTATTTCATCTCCTTCACATCTAATCTCTCTCGTCTCTCTTTACCCTCATTCAACTGCGTATTTCTTCAAAAGAATTGAGGCACTGTAAAGGGAAATTTGTCATTATCTCAGTTTGATCTCCTGGAATCCCGACCTTTTAGTTGAAAGAATTAGACAGGCTTGAAGTTAGTTTGGCATTGATTGGTCTAACAGTATCACATGTGCTAATGGCCCTTGTCATTCTATGCTGAGTTTAACAATTCTTTCATGTTTGATTTCAGCAGTTATGGATATTATATGATTCATAGCTGTATAGCAGGCAATTAGTACACACACACACACACACACACACACACACACACACACATACACACACTCACACACACTCACACACAGACTATCCATACAATCCCAGAGGACCACTTGATGGGGTGTATAATGTGTTTTC
The DNA here is from genome assembly GCF_910596095.1 of Thunnus maccoyii. NCBI lineage: Eukaryota > Metazoa > Chordata > Actinopteri > Scombriformes > Scombridae > Thunnus > Thunnus maccoyii. Next base: position 13,652,068 of record NC_056548.1, read on the forward strand.
ATGTTCAAAGCATTTTACAGTAGACTTTCTTAAGGGTTTTAAAGCAAACCCGACTGTTTGATCATCCACTTGACACTCTGTGGAGCTTTACTGAGCTCAAGGAGCCCACACATCCTCTCCCCAGCCCTGGACAGCAGACAGAGTCATGCTGTGGAGCGACAGAGGTTAGTACACACATTTTTTGACAGATGCTGGCAAAAAATAAAATGTTACTTTTGGAAAAAATAGCGTTGTATTCCCTTGCCCAGTCTGACATATTCTAGATCAGAAGTCCAGGAGGGTGTTTTGGAGACACTTCAGGCTTTATTTATACTCATTCTTGAATGGCAATTGAGATCAAAACTTAATGCCTGTTCCAGTTGGGCTAATTATTACCCTTAAACATGTTGACTGTACTGTGATAAAATACATCAATGCTGGTGTTAATATTGACATTGACACCAAATTCATAAAACTCAAGCTCAACTTGTCATCTGCTGTTTAAAATCAGCCCTGAAACGGCGGGGCCAATGCTGACATAGAGTCGACCTTTTGGGAGTTCTCTATATGTCATGAAATTTATCTCTGCATCATGAAATTTATATAAATGGTAATGTAGAATGTTTGAGCCCACATCCCCCGGCCCGCTCTCATTTTTAAATAAATGCTGATTGAGAGAGACACATCATTCACAGCTTCAGCCAACACAGAGCTGAGAGACAAACAGCGTGACAACATCTAAATGAGCCAGAAGTTGTTTTTAAATAAACCTGTCTGTGTTTAACTTGGTTTATTTTCTCTGACTGACCTGCTGGGGGAAATCTCTCTGTCTGTGTCATGGGAGGAAAAGCTGCTGGCAGCAACAACAGCAAAACCCAGAAATCCTCTTCGCGGTTCGTCCTGTAGCTCTTTAACTCTCTGGCTGTCTGTTCCTGTTGTTATCAGCTGATAAAACCTTGTTTTAAAATGTTGAAACGTGGTGTAACTGGAGCTGAACTGAACTTACTGAACCTGTCTGCAGCAGCGTATGTAACCGGATCTCTAGCCTCTGCTGCTGTTAGCTCCTGAAGCTAAAACTGTCTTTATGTTAAAAATAAGCCGAGTTAAACTCAGACGGGTTTATTTAAAAATGATTACTTAAAAACACTGGCTTGTTTAAATGTCGTCGTGCTGTTTGTCTTCCTCTCAGCTCCGTGTTGGCTGAAGCTCCAGTTAGCCACTGAGGCTAGTCAGTTAGCCAGGTGTATCATGGCTTCAGACAGCCGCAACTTGTAGCCTGTTAGTTAGAGCACTGTGTGTGTGTGTGTGTGTGTGTGTGTGTGTGTGGTGTGTTTGTGTGCTTGTGTGTGTGCATGTGTGTACGTGTGATACGGCTCAGGACCACCATGGTCCTCCACCACACTATTGTCCGCTTCAGAGGATTCTGGAGGGGAAAAGTACTCCACCTCAAAATAGCCTTCTGTAGCATAGGTGCCTTGTGTTGCTCTCCATTTTTCTCTGGCCAGACGACATCACTGAGCGACTCCTGCCCTCCTGCCTCACTCCCCCCAAATCAGAAACTATGTGCTAATTTACAGCTAATGAGTGCTTCTTAAGTAATTAACTCAAGGAAGTCATTCTGAAACAGATTATGACATACTAAGTTGTTAAAACTACTTCCTAGATATCTATAAATCTGCGTACTGACCACTTCATTAATAATAATTATTGATTAACTCTGCCAGGTGCTAAACTGGCACAAAACCAAACATTTACTTCAAGTGCTGATATTAATATTCAGTTTTTAATTTGTTGATATAAAATTAATTAATCAATTTTCTAAAAATGGACAGATTAATTAATAATGAAAATAGGTTGGCTGCAGTCCTAATATCTTCCTTATTATCAGCATATTAGTTTCTGTTTTTGTGTTTCCTTCAGTGGTGCGTTATACTGAGTGACCAGGAATACATCATTACTACTTAACTGTCTAACCAATATGAGGAAGAAAGTAAGGCTGACACAGCCACTATCTAATTAGTATATTTATGTAGCTGACATTTCAATCTTCTCTTATCTCTTCAATCACTTTCGGATGGAGAATCCGATTCATGTGCAGTATGTTCTCTGCCCACACCAGCTATTAGCTACCTCCGCTTGCCTAATTACTGTCATTCATCCTTTATCAATGAGAAGTGGTGGGAAGCAGCTGCTACCGGGTGACTGAGTTCTCATATGCATGCAAATATACATGTGCATGCACACACACACACACACACACACACACACACACACACACACACACACACACACACACACACACACACACACAGAAAATGTTGCTCAGTTAGAAATACATGTTGGAGAAATGGGGAAAAATTCTTTTACCTTTCCAAGTGATCTTCCGCCAATACTGTATGTCTGTATTTGGTATTCCTACACTTTCTCCCAGATCACATAGTGAGGCACACTAAGCCTGTGTGTGTGTGTGTGTGTGTGTGTGTGTGTGTGTGTGTGTGTGTGTGTGTGTGATGATGTGCAGGAATCTATTTGAGGCTGTCTCTCTGACACCAAGGTGATGGCATATTTTATTAGCTTCTGCTCAGGGACCGTCAAGACTCTCACCTGAGAACTCAACTGTGACATTGTGGATGCTGAACTTCTTTGTTCCTTCTCATCCCTTCTCATCTGTCTTACGATCCCGTTTCAGCTCCCTCAAATCATCCTGCCTCCATCTCTCCCAGCCCTTCCACACCTTAATCTTTCTGTCATTCATACCTCACTTCTCTGCTGCCTCAATCCCTCACTGCACTTGGGCCTTCTAATTGCGTCTTCAACAACAGGTGCCTGTTATCGGTTTTAATAATCCCGCTATGCTGCGCCTCCTCCTAATAACTGGCCTCTTCTCCTGACAACTGGCTAATTAGGTGTCACCACAGAAACATGAAAGGTAAACGGACAGTAGATACATCCAAATAGCTGTCAACTCTGTCTCACTTTAACCAAGAGAGGAGGAGGTTTGGAAAAAAGGGAGATGAGGTAGATTACATATAGAGGTCAGTAAAAGAGTGAAGAGCGCTGAAGGACGATGAAGGGATGAAGGGATTGGGTGGAATTAGGAGGAAGGAGGATTGAAAGCTAGATAAATGTGGGAGAAAACAAGAAGATGAGAGAAGAATAGATATGCACTGGGAGACATGGGAGGGGAGAAAGAGAGAAAGTGGTGTGAGAGGCAAAGGCCACTGCTGCTGTTCCCTGTGGCCACTAATAAAATGCTCCAGTCAGAATTCTTGTACGTGCACACATCCATGAGGAAACACACACACACACACACACACACACACACACAAAGGGCAGTTAGACTTCCTGATCGATTGAGCCATGCCCTGCTCTGACATCTCAGCAGGCCTCAAGATGAATGAGCTGACCTACGAAGGAAAAGAGAAAGAAAGGAAAAGACGAAAAAACAAACCTTTGGCTTTTAAATCTCTGAGGTTTGTGTCACGTTGGTCACAAGATGGGAGGGTACAGTGTGTTTATCAACATTTGTGGCTGCTTTTTTCTGTTTCTGTTTGTGTGTGTGCATAAGCCACCATATCCAAAAATTACCTTCACATAGAGTACAATAAATTTGGGTTCAAATCTGTTTGCAGGAAACGTATGGGTTTTGTTTTTATATTAAGAAAACTTACAATGGGGCAATTTCACTAAATTTGCAACATGCAACATGACTGTTTCCTCTCGCATTCATTTTGATATATAGGACTGACAAATGTATGTGCAATTTACCAAGAGCTAGTTGTCAAACATAATGCTACTGCCAGTTGCAATCTGCATAATGCTCGTAAATTACCTGTGTAAAATGTCCATCTGCAAACTGCCACAACAAAATGTGCATACTGATTGCATCTGCAAAGTGTCCATTGTTAGTTTAATTCATTTGTTTTCTTCACAACATCGTAACCTGGCAACTAGATCAAGATTAATGTTTTTATGTTATGTTTATGTTGAGGCAAATTAAAGCACCTTGGTTAAGGTTAGGGAAAGATTGAAAGGTTGAAAAAGTCAAAGCTGACTCAAAGCATGACAGAGGACTCAATTACTTTTTCCATATTTAACCAAAATCAAGTGTTTTAGTCAAACCTACCTCGTACCTAAATGACAAAATTAGTAACTTGTCAGTGTCTCCCAAAATTCCACAGGTGATGGGTGACTTATGTGAGTGCTTTCTGATCTACCTCCTTTATGACCAACATTTTGGTTAAGTTCAGATGACTAAAACAACTTGGCTAATGTCAGGATTAAAAGAAACCAGAATGAACTGTTGGTATGAGATGGGACATGAACTACAGTACAAGTACCAACTATCCACCTCAGCATCCTCTCTAAGATGTTTTGCAACAGTATAATATCGTCATAGTTCACCTCTCTTTCTTTGCTACTTATTTGAGAAGACAGGCCAGAGGACGCTTGTCAGCAAAGTGTCAGCTTGTTTGACCAAATTACTGTTTTTTTCTGGTGAGGACAGTCTTGTTTTTGAAGCATAACAACAAGAAAGACATAGGACACAAACCCTGCTGTTCTGTATCGATATTTCATGCTTTGAACACCCAGCTACCCACCTTGACCTCTTTCTTAGGATTTGCTCTCAAAAAACATTGCCAAGAACATAATCCAAGCAGCAACTAAGTTTCCTCCAAAATGTATTTGGCAAACATTTAGTGGTACAATATATAATCATTTTTGTAGGAGAATTTGTAATTGTATCATTCAATTGCTTAACTTTGCAGAATACATACATGCTTGTTTGTATCTTCTTTAAGAGTGAGTAGTTGTGTGTTTTCGTGTGCTGTAGACTGTAAATCTGTGTCTTAACCTGAGAGATAGCCAAAGACCGACTTGGGCTGCTCCTGTTCCACCTGGCACTTGAGAACCATCCATCACCTCTCAGCTGGTAGTCTACCACTGGCCGGCCTGTCACTGCTACTCAGACAAGGCAACACTCACACAGCAACCAAGAGAATGACTGTTGTGCTCCGAAAAGGGCACATCGACTAATAATTGGAACGGTGCCCATACAGAGCTTGAGGCTAATTAGCTGTGTGTCACCGAAAGTGTGACCTCCATACTAATAGTGGATAGTTTGTTTGCAGCTATTTGGTCTACAGCAGGTACCTGAAAACAGACTCTCCTACCATTCACATTTCCTTTGGTAAAAGCATGAAATGTTAACATAATATAATCACTCTTACAAATATTCAGTGATGATATTAATTCTTCATTAAGGCAGTTAAGCACAAGAGCATCTAATCAATCAATCTCATTAGCTTCTTTGTCAAGTAGTCCGTCTCCCTTCCCTGCATGGCGTACAGTATTTATTGCTATGATGCTCATTTTGTGTTAGTGCTTATTTAAGTCATTGCGTAGCTTTGAAAATGCCTGATCACAGATGGCTTCCTATTACATTGCATATAGAACATATAAATGAGAATATTACTCAGGGAGATGATGACAATGTTTCAGGACCGACTGTAATTTTCTATGAACAGTAATAATGACAGTTATAACAATTCTCTGTTTAAGATAACAGCAGGCTCTCTGGCTGACAGTAATCTGTAGCTGTATCTATCTATCTAGTTGTCATACAGTTCTTGCCACACAAGCCCTAAAATCATCTCTGAAGCAGGCCCGAGTCCAGAGTAAAATCACTGAGGCTCTTTGTGAAATTATGGGGGTTCACAAGAAACAGTTATAGCACAGACTGCATGGGCAGAAAATGGCAGTGACAAATAGCACATGGCTGTATGCTAAATTACAATTGATGCAAAAAACTATTGGCAGGTGGCACCAACCCAGCAAAACATAATACACAATTAGATTTATTAATTATTTATTTGTTACAACTTTACTAACATAAATAACTAAAAAGCATCAAGAATTCCTCATTTCAAACAATAAGTCCCCCTTCACTAAAAAATGTGTTTTTCTCATTACTACAGTTTGATGTTTGAGCCTCACTGTAAAGAGTGATGTATGTGCAGAGTTTGACACTAGAACGCTGTTTTCACTAACTGAAAGCAGAAACGTTTCTCTGTGCTCACAGAAAATCTGAGTTTAAGGCATGAACCTACAAGCAGGATTTGTGACATCAAAATTAGTTTGGAGCCAATCATGGTCTAGTATTCAATTCACACAATGTCTGATGTGGGAACTTGAAACCTCTACTTCACATACACTGAGAATGGACTTTTCAGTGAAGTAGGAGTAGTGGTTATGCCTGAAATGAACTTAAATTAGACACAAAATAGAATATTGTATATATATCTTAAAACATGTCTGAAGGGGATCTTTAATATCTACTCAATGGAACAATAATCTTCACCAAGGTGCACATAAGATTAAATAAAATTGCAATTGGCAAATTTATGGCAAGTAGGATAAAATGCTTCACTCCAGCTACTCTCTCTGAGAACCAGTTACTACCACTACCTCTGAATAAGATAACTGGGTTGTTAAGACACTCTTACTGTATATCGACTCTTCGTTTTAGACGGTGGCTTTCCATCACCACCTAATTTATCAACATTATCCAACATTATTGAGGACATGGCGTCTGTTAGCTACATTGTTCAGTTTTTCGAGCCATTTTCTAATATCCGTAACTTGCTTTCTAACTCTGTAGCAGTCTGTCTGGACACACAACAGCACAGTACTCATAAACAATTGTGACATTGTCAAAATGTACTGTTAACTGTAATTTTGTAACTCAGTGGTGATGAAGCATAATGCAAGTAACACTGTGGGCCAGCTAGCAGAGGATTTGGTGAAAAGTTTTACTACAAAGTCATCTGAGGGTGCCTGAGGGTACTTAGCCCCCTCAAGCACCCCTGAAGAACTGGACCTGCTTTGAAGCTCCCATTTCCAGACATGCATGGATGGCAAAAAGACAAAAAAGTACCTGTGCACACTCACATGCACTCACACATTCTGCAAACTCACATTCACCTCCTCCACACGCACTTACACATACAGTAACCTCTGGGGAACATCACTCAAACCACTGAAGAGCAACAGGAGGTGATTACCGTGATCTAGCCGTATACTCTCCTTGTTCCTAATGGAGCCGGGCACAGTGATGCCTGTTGAGTTGATGTTTTAAGAGCTTTAATGGACTGGCGAGCTACAGATGAGAGCTGGGTCTATGCTGCTCTATTTTGAAGATGTACTCATATGTACTCTGAGATATACTGTACGCCAATAAGAAGGGTAGTAACCTATAGAAATGTGAGGTTTTACATTTAAGCCCTGCAAATGAAAGTGTAGGTTCTGTATGGATGTCAGTGTGCTTTGGTCACAGAGATGTAAGGAGCAGCACAGCCTCTAGTGACCGCTAACAATACTTATAAACTAGTCTTGAGTGTGGATTACTGCTTGGGTTCCACGCAAGTATTGCATTTTAGTGTTTTAAATGCAGCACTATTATGTTGTCTGAAGGCTACAATCACTTTATTGCTGGAGTTGGAGACAGTTTAAGGGTGCTTTTACAAGCAATGATCTAAAAGAGCCATGGCTGGTGATTTAGTCTATCTTCAGTCTATCTCTATTATACTGTGATAATGCTGTGGAGTGCTCCCAGGGGCTGCATTAGTAGCTCAGATTCCTTTGTGTCCCCCTTTAACTTCACAATCCACCTCTTCAGTACATTTGACTTCTGAAAGTGTCTTTTCCCATCATGTCTTGCTTCCCTTCTGCTTCCCTCCTCCCTTCTGTGCCCCAGCTTTGTGTAGCTTGGTGTAGCAGATTCAATATTGATGAGGTGGATCGATCTGAGGAGCACCACCCTCCCCTTTCTGTTACTGTAGGTCTTAAATAATCTATCCCTCATCCAGTATTCGGATACAAGCAATAAATGGCTCCAGTTAAAGATTCCTTCCTACTTCCAGATCATAGTCTCCTGAGCAAAGAATTCTGACAGAGGAGACTTTATTTATTTGGCGTTTTATCAACTATTTACTTGCTTCATGTATGCAGTTGCTTTCAGGTAATATTAGCAGGTTAACAGGCAAGCATGTAATCACCTCCAAATACAAGATGTAATTCTCTGGTTGAGTAATCAGGTTAATCAGGCAGTTATGAGTTGAGTTTGACACACACAGTGGTCAAGACAATGCAATAAAGAAGCAAATTATTGAGTAAAACTTTTTTCTAATTATATTGTCAAAGGTGAAAATAAAAACAAAATTTAAGGGAAGAATCATGACAACCTTTTTACTTTGCTGTCCTCCTCTGACATGGCGGCATGTTCCTTTTGTATCTGGTGGCCACTGACATCATTTTGTGTCAAGCCTCTATTGTTATGAGCTGTGGTTTAATCTTGTCTCGTGGCATCTGGAGAATTCACCACAGAGGTGATCTTTGACTGTAGATTATGTGACTGTTGGTCTAACGCAGAGCAATATCAATATCATGGTTTGCGCTGCATCTGCCTCCCTTGGAATTTAACTAGATACAAGATACTCTGATGATTGCCTTTTCCCTCAGAGACTCTAAACTGAGTTATGTTTTAATCTCCATTTGAATCTAAGCACTATGCCTTACAGTGTCTAAATTAAATGAAGTGGTCTGCTCCCACAAATCTGACACAATGAAACAGATCTGACAGAAGAGTAATTGTGGGAAATTAAAGTTGTGCTCTGTGCACTGCGTTGTTCATTGCATATAAAATTTATATAATTATTCAAACACTGTACTGTAAAAACAGAGTGACATCAGGCAAGCTGTGGCTGATATAAAGGGCAGCAACAGTTAAGTCGCACAACATTCAAACAATTGTTGACGCTTACCCATAATTCCACAATAGCTGCTCCTGAGGGACTTTGAACTCGACCACAGCAGCAATTCATAGGCTTTTTTATGACAGCAAGCAATTATTAAATTGAGTATAATGCCATGATGGCAGCCTGGTTATTTGCTCATACTTGTTAATCTGGCTGCTAACGGTTTGTTTGTGTTCCCTTAATCCTATGACAACAAGCCGGTGATGATGGTAATCAGCCTTAATTGTGATTTTGATGTTATTTTGAAATTAAGACCGAGAGAGAGTAAGCTCAGAAGAGCTCACAGCTCAGGCCATATCTGAATAACTCTGATTGTTATTGATTGGCTTGAAGCATTTCATGATTGTGTTGTGCGATGATGTTTCTGTAACGCTGCGACACGCGCAAGCATAAACACACTCACACAACCACACTAAAGACAATGTTGTCAGATGAAATGTTAATCATTCCCTTCCTCGTGAGGACTTGAGAAGTAAACAGGGCTTATATAAATGTTCTAGTGCACTCCAATACTTGTTAGCAGTTGTAAATAAGACAACAAAGAGATAAGCTCAAATAAATGCACGCTCTTGGCCCTCTCTTTGTCTCCACACAACTGTAGCTAGTCATGGAAAACATGCAGAGGATAGAGGCAGAAAAAGCCCATATACCACTTGCCAAATGCAAACACACACATGCTTAAACACACACACACATGCACTTTTACTGCAGCCTGGCTAGAGGTCTCAGAGACAGGCGGAGTGAGATGATGGATGTGTTGTATCTACTTCCTCCAGACAGCCGGTCTGCAGAGTGGACAGAGGGACAGAGAAGGCCAACGGTCAACGCACACTTTAGCCCCTATTTTAACTTGTATGTGTGTGCGCGTGTGAGTGTCAGTGCACATCCTGGCTGCTGTCCTGTCTCTGTCTCCGACCGTGTTCCTCTGGTGGAGGACTCCGGGCCTCATTGTCCCTTCCCATCTGCCCCGGCACTGCCTTATCGTCCCTCGGCTTGCAGCACTGACAGGCAGAGTTGCTAAGGTGATGGATGACTGTGCGCTTAGTTTCAGTGTCAGAGTCCTGCACCCCTGCTACCTGCCGTGTGGGTCCCTGTCAAAGACTTCCTGTCGGGTCAGCTATGCTCTCCTCTTTCTCTCCCCCATTCTTTTTTATCCAGCTCTTCATCTTCATCCTCCAGCTCTCCCATCTCTCCTTTATTTAGCACACAACTGGGACCTATTTCAAAAGTTGGAGCAGAGTGTAAAATTTCCCCGAAATGGGTTGTCAACTTTTGAAGTGGCTGAGAACAAAGAGACTGATTATGCCACATATATGCCCTCCCACATCACACATATTCATTTTCATTCAGAGCAATTCTCTCACAATCAGTTAGATTGTCTGAGTCTATTAAGAGTTTAGAAACAAACCTTATTCACGTGTTCTGAAAATATAATACATTTAAACAGTACTAGCGTTCAATATTGGAGATTCTTAAAGAGATTACTGGGTTTGAGATCCCTTGTTCACCTAAACTAACCTTACTGGGTGACATATCTGACATCCGTCTTGACAAAAGAAACAAAGTGCAGTTTATCAAACTGGCTATGACTGCTGGTAATGAATGTGTTCCTTTATTATGGAAAAGTGCAGATTGTCTTGTCTCCATGTGGCTTAAAGAAATGTCCTCATACATGGCATCAGAAAAAATCAATCTCAAAAGAAAACCACATCTCTTTGATAAATGCTGGTCTGGTTTTAGGAGCTACATGGGAAATATTTCACAGTCTGTTGTGGGTTGATGAAGACATATATTTGAGATATGCACACGTGCATCTGTATAGACATGTACAGTTGAATTTCTATGTACTAATGTGTGTAAATTATAACCAAATGTAGCAGCCCCACCCCCCCTTTTTTCCCTCTGATACCATTGCTTTTATTATGGCCTGTCTGGTGGTGGGGGTCTTGTGGGATTATTACTTTATTTTATCTTTTTATCTTCAATATTTAACTTCTGAGTTCTAGAAAAAATTCAGTGAATAAACTGCTTAAAGAAAGAGTTTAGAAACAAAACATGTTAATGAAGACATTTTCCCTAAGGAGCTGCATGATGTTAAGTCACTGCTACCATTTTTGCCAATAGGTTATGCATGTTTGTGTGTGAAAGTCTGCTAATGTCTGAGTGCGATGGCCGCAGTTCACCCAAATTTATCAATGTGTGGTTGTGTGTTCATTATACAGCAAGCCTCCTTAAGAGTGACCCCAGTTTTATGCCATGCATTTTAAGTACTGGCCCTTTGAAATGAGGTCCAAAAGCAAGGCACTCACGAGCTTTGTCTGTGAATGTAATTAGCCAATTAGTCTGTCCTTTATTAGAGACCAGCAGCAGCCATGCGTCTCTGCTACCAGGGACTAGTTAGTGTGTTCTAATGAGCCTTTAGCTTCCAACCAGAAACCCTGTCAAGCATTATTAATAAAGAGGCTATTTGTGCAGGCCTTCCAGTTTAAACACTGTTAATACCGGAGAGCCATGCTTATTAAGATTTATCTGCAAGATTTATGGACAAGCTTGCACTGTAAAAGCAGATTTGGGGAAGGTGGAAAACAAAAGAGGATAAATTCACTTCACATTCAGTATGGTTGTATGTTTGTTGTTGTATCATTTTAGGAAACTCTCTGTGATTTCCAGTACAATTATCTATACAATACAACGAGCAGAGATATGTTTCCTGCATCATCTACCATAAATGTCCTGCGGCTGTTATACAATTATTTTCATACTCATTTTCCCAAACCATTGTATTACACTATTAAACTGTGAGTGGGAACAAGGAAGAGCAAAGACATGTGGAATTACTTATTCTTTACGTGGCAAAGAGAAGAATATATTTAGGTTTCAATTATCCATGCTGTTGCATTGCACTGGAATCATAACAGACTTTATATGCTAATAACAAAAGTAATTTGTGACAGGTTAGTTTTAGAGTAATTGGTGTAGGATTTCTCTGAGCTTTGAATTGATCAAAGAGACAGTGGATGAATGAAGACATAGAAACTGCCGTCACCATGCTTGAAGGGGAGCTTTGAAAATGATTTAAAACACCAATACCACACACCAGTATTATCATCACTTCTACAAATGCCAAATTGGATGACCCTGATGAAGGCCACAAGCCGAAACGCCTTGGTCTAACTATAAAGTTGTTCTATATGCTACAAGTGTTGATGGAGTTTTGACCTTTTTAGACTTTTTTCCCTTCTCCGTGGACCTTGGAAGTAGGTGAAGCTGTGCCAGAAACCCCTTCTCTGCTTCTACAAACAGCAAATTGCACAGGATTGGATGTTTATATGTGTCCATAAGCCAACTAGTATCATCATATATCGAGATATCATATTCATATTCACCCAAGGTACCAAATATTTATGAGCTCATCCAAGTGATTACAAACAGGGTAAAGGGGGTTTAAGATATTAAAATTAAGACAGAGTAATTTAGCATTCCTGATGATATCACAATAATAATATAATTCAATACAATGCACTTAATTAGTTAAGGGATTTTATGTCTTAAGTGTAATGCAGATGCTCAAATTAAAGATTTTACATGGGATTGCTTATTCAAAATGTTTCAGACATATTTATGATGCAAACATGTCATTTCTACGAGCTGATCAACAGTACTTCATACTCTAAGAGCATAATATGGTGCAGTATTTCTTTCAGCCATCAGTGGCAGCACTGAGCACAATGCAGCGGAGCAGATCCTGTTGAGTGAAGAAGAAATTTTGTGCCACTTTGGATTTTAAATGGGTTGTATTGAGTTTAATTGAATGCAATATATTTACAATATATTTATATAGTGCTATATTTTTGTTATTTTACAAATGCTTGACATTGATGTGCATTCTGAACTAGGGCTGGGTATCGTTTAAAAATTACAATACCAGTACCAATACCTGTACCCTTAAAGTGATACTGATACCAGTAGAATACTTCATTCGATACCCATCATTTAAATGGAAGCATTCAGTTGCATGAAATTTATTGTATTTAAAAAGGTTCAGTCATTTATCGTCTCCGAACACCAAACTCTGAAAGATGAATTGGGTGCTTCATTTGGATAGTAATCTAACATCAGGACTTGTCCTGCATCAGGGCTAATGACTGACTGATAACTCTTTGGTCAGATTTGTCACATGGGAGGAGTTAGAGTCTAAAATTTTCCAATTCTACACACATTCTTCTCAAGGTTGGGACAATATAACAATAGATACCTTGAAATTATATACATTTTTGTATATATTTGAGATTTTGCCATACCATTATAGCTATCCCTTTAATATCTCTGACTGTATTGTCTTTGAGCAATGTTGCAAATCAATGAGCAGAACGGTATGGCAATATTGGATTTTGGCATCAACGTGATGTACCGTGATTACTTTGAAGAGTTTAATTTACTTGATTAACCAAAAACAGACATTTCTGTCTAGTTATTTTAACCACAAACAGTCTCTCAAATGATTTTCCAGAAAATTAAATATATAATATGTACTGATATTGTCATATAAAATTACATGTAAAGTACTGTGAAAAAAGATTTTAACCAAATCAACAACCCCTAAATCTGTTTCTTCTATAAGTCAATGTAAGGAACGAAGATCATTATGTATTACCAAGGACAAAAACAGCAAAGGGCAAGTGGACCAATTATTTACAGGGCAATTAAACAATGGAATTCAATGCAATAATGTGTTTAAATATGGTCTAATATAATTGATGAACTGTGGACTGTAAGTTCTTATTGTGGCTGTCAACATACTTAAATCATTGTGCTGTCAGAATGTGTACGTTAGTTTAGATATATAGTATATGTATATGGTTTGTGTATATGAAGTGTGTATGTGCACATACTGTGTATTTAACTATGTATGATTACATCTAACTGAATGTGTGAGTGTGATTCAGTATGTGTATATGGTACGTATGCATGTGCATAGTGTATGTGTGCTGTAGGCCAATATAAATACAGACCATTTTCCGCTGCTTATCTGGTACCAGGTTGCGGTGGCATCAGACTGAGTAAGGAAACCCAGACATCCTTCACCCCAGCAACACCCTCCAGCTTCTCCTGGGGGATCTCAAGGCGTTCCCAAGCCAGAGGAGATATGTAGTCCCTCCAGCATGTTCTGGGTCTGCCCCAGTGTCTCCTACCAGTTGGACATGCCTGGAACACCTCCAGGAGGAGGCATCCTAACCAGGTGCCCAAACCACCTCAGCTGGCTCCTTTAGATGCAAAGGAGCAACGGCTCTGCTCTGAGCTCCCCCCAGATGCCCAAGCTCCTCACCCTATCTCTAAGGCTGAGCCCAGACACTCTTCAGAGGAAATTCATTTCGAACACTTGTTTCCACAATCTCATTCTTTCAGTCACTACCCAAAGCTTGTGACCATAGGTGAGGGTTGGGATGTAGACTGACTGGTAGATTGAGAGCTTTGCCTTCTGGCTCTTTCTTCACCACACCGGTCCGGTATAACGCCCACATTACTGCTGATGCTGCACCGATCTGCCTGTCAGTCTCACACTCCATTTTACCCTCATCAGTGAATAAGAACCTGAGATATTTGAGCTCCTTCACTTGGGGCAGCAACTAAATCCCAACCCAGAGGGAGCAGTCCACCTTTCCCTGGCAGAGCACCATGGCAGATTTGGAGGTGCTGACTCTCATTGCGACCACTTCACATTCAGCTGCAAACCGTTCCAGTTCCTACTGGAGGTGCTGAAGCCAATAGAACCATATCATCTGCAAAAAGCAGATCCCCAAACCGGACACTCTCGTCCCCTTTAGATTCTGTCCATGAAAATCACAAATAGAATCAGTGAAAAGGGACAACTCTGGTGGAGCCCAACACCCACTGACGAGTCTGACTTACTGCTGAGAATGTGGACACAGTATAGGCCAAAAGGCCAATAATATTCTCAAAATGTTCTTATTGTGATTTTAAGATAGACTCTTGGAGATTAGCCTTGAGCTAAAAGAGATCCAATTAAACAAATACACAAAAATTCACAGATTTGTTTTATTTTTTTGGTTTTATTATATTAATATTTAAAGGAATAATTAATTTATTTAAGGAATAAATTATAAAAGTAGAAGCCTTCTCAGTAAACTGGTAAGATGCAGAGCCTGCAGATGAACCTTAAATGGTGTTCCTATTAGATGTGAAACCACTCGAGCTGTGCCTGCATCACAGGCTCCCCTCAGTACGTCACGTTACAAGTATTCCAACTGTATGGAAATTCTGCATAACAGCAGTCAAGACCCCAGCTTATCTCAGACGCACAACTGTGTAAACCATGTGGGACTCTTTACAGTCTGAAATCTCTCATTCCTCTCTCTGTCTCTCTCTCTCTCTCTCTCTCTTTCTCCCCTCAGCTTCTCTCCACAACACAAGGATGACTGATGCTGTCTCCGCCACATCTTTGACTGGCAGAATAAACACTGTAACCACAACAGCAGTGCTGGGAGACAAACTACAAGCTACAACACAAGCAGACATACACACCACAACTGTGGCAGTGTACGGTAGGAGAGATAAAGCTATGACAGTGTTAGCAGAGATAGGTGTGTGAGCCTGGCGATGATAACAGAGTTAGGAGGCAGATATACAAGCATGATAGTATGAGAGAAGATTCACATGAATATGACAGTACAGGAGGAGGTCTAGGTGAGGAGACTTTGAGAGATGATAGTTGGTAGAGGCGGTGACAGTGTGACTGAAGGGTTGACTCAGAGTATAATCATAACTAGGTTTTGTAGCTCACTGTGCTACTGTTCTGAGCATATTATTAGTGGAGGAAGATGTGTGTGGTGAAAGAGATCAGTGGAGGCGCAGACAGACAACATTCAAATGGTGTTTAGAGCACAGACAGGTATAATATTAACAGAGTCAGCCACTCAAGAAAACAAAACTAGTATTAAAGAATCCTTTTATGTTCCACCTCACTCTTGCTGCCTGTAATTAACACAATAAAAGAGCTCGAGACAAAAAGGTAAAGGAGGAAATGGGTAAACTGAGGGAGGGGGGTGACGAGCAGGAGCAAAAAGTAAACAGGAGCGAAAGATGGAGATGAAACACTGGAGGCAAAGCAAAATGCAAGCAGAAGGAAATTTGCACAAGAACAGTAAAGCATGCCAGGAAACGCAGCAAGGATAGAGAAACTAAAAGAAACAAAACAAAAATGTCTGGATGGAAAGGAAGCACTGAGAGGCAGCACAAACACAGAGAGATAAAGAAAGATTGACAGGCCAAAAGGGAGACCACAGAAAATGTACATAACATCAGGCTGATATTGTCATTCTGTGCAGCAGCCCAGCTCCAATGTGCTGATTATGAGAGCATCATTTGAGACTGACAACCTTGTTCCTATAGTACAGCATGCCAAACACATTCCCAACCCCCATCTTTCTCTCTCTGCTTTCTCCCCCTGAGCTCACACAATAGCCGTCTGATGAAGACTGAATGATTGGAGGAGGAATGAAGTGAAACGTGAAAGAATAACAGAAAAAAAAAAACACTTGGAGAGGCTGGTGATGGGGAGAGCGCAAAAAAAAAACAGAGAGAGAAAAAGAGTGTAGAGGAGGTGTGGAGAACACGGGCTCAATGCAGCTGCAATTAAGGGAGTGATTTTGTGCCAGGGAATATGCTAATTCCTCCTTTGTGTGAGCAGTTGATTGACCATTTGGGTGCGCACCAGGCGGCGAGAGAAGGGGAAGCGGTGGGCTTGGACGCTTCAGTCTGGCACGGCGTCCATCACAGGCCTCATTTAGCTACACCATCACAGTTAGCAGCAGTGCTTATTGTGGAAAAAGATACACTTGTGTCAGCTGTCTCTCCTTGCATCGGCATGTACATCTAAGGGATGTAGGGAAAGAGATGCTAGCTCAATTAGCAAGCTCCAGAGACGGAGACCGGAACAAAGATACTCATTAATAGTCACGTATGACCTTTATATATGAGCTGAGCCTCAATCCACTGAAGACTGGTTATAATTTTGGACCTGAGGGATTCTGGGAATATTGGAGGAATTCAGCCTACAGGGGAGGAAACTGAAGCTACTGTATCATTTTCACTCGGTTAGATTTTGGAAGACTAAATCAAGATATATGGTATGTCTCATTTTACTGATACAAATGAAACCAAAAAGCTTTTGTGTTTTTTTAACACCATTTTAAGAACAAATTACACAGGTGGTTATGGCCTGGCTAATTGAAACAATCATTTCTATAAATAATTATTGCTCTCTACCTCTACAAATGAATCACATGTAATCATCACTGCGTCAACCTAAAGTAAGCATGAGTAGGCTCAAGCCTATATGCTCTGATTCATTGATCCATCATGTTGCTGAGACACAAACACATAATGCTCCTGTGTTGTCAATCAGCATATTGTCTCCACAGTATCACATATGTAGTAGTATGTGTACATCACACGGCAGCATCAGCTTAGTGTGGCTTATGATTAGCTCCCCCTGTGCATGTTGTTGAATAGTGAAATAATTGCTATCACTGATGCTGGTAAGGCAGTCCTGCATGCTTGCTTGGTCCCGACTTATCTTGGTCTTTGTCTTTATTTCAGCATGTGTTGTGAACATTCATCTCCTTAAAATGTTTTCTCAGACATACTGCTTTTCTTTTTAGTTTAAATCTAAAATCTAACTGTTAGTCAAAAAATCTAATTGCATTTAGAAAAAGAAATCTACTCTAATCTATAATTAATTACTAATGCAGGGACTACAAGAAACAGTACAATACAGAATCTAACCTAATTCAAGATATTTGGCTCAAACCTACAGTGGCTGACAAGGGCAAACGCCGTACAACTTAAGAAAACATCCTCATCAATTTGCCAACACATGCACAGCATTTAGGAAACACGCTGTAAATACCAGAACACAACACATTACAGAAATGACAACAGCACTTTCCAGAGGACACTTAAGAGTGATGAACACATCAATAACTCATAAGCAAAATGTTGTTAAATGCTGCACGTGTTGTCAAATTGATGAAGATATTTTCTTAATTTTCTTGTGTTTTGTCTGTTTGCATATGTTTTAAGTTAAGTCACAGCTCGTTTGCCCTTGTTGGCAACCGTACAAACCTGATCAGGTCTGGCAGAATTATCAAATGTGCTTTGTTCAAATGAATACAGACATTGAGCTTTACCCTCCATCCATTGTTATTATTCTCTTTGAATCAATTTCCCTTTTGGAAGGAACAAAACAACCAGTGCAAAGGAGCTAAATACATTTACTCAAATAATGTTTATTCAAGTGCAATTTTCATGTACTGTACTTGACTGTTTCCATTTCATACTACTTCAAAGGCCTATGATAATTCAATAATGGTAAATGGTAAATGGACTGCACTTATATAGCACCTTTTTAGCCTTCTGACCACTAAAAGAACTTTTTACAATTCATGTCAACATTCACCCATTTACACACACATTCATACGCTTATGGCAGAGGCTGCCATGTAAGGTGCCAACCTGCTCATCAGGATCTAATCTACTGCACATTCACACACACACATACACACACACACACACACACACACTCACCCACTGTTGGTGCTACCATTGGGAGCAATTTGGGGTTCAGTGTCTTGCCCAAGGACACTTCGACATGCGGACTGGAGGAGCTGGGATCAAACCACCAATTTTCTGATAAGTGGACAACCCGCTCTACCTCCTGAGCCACAGCCACCCTATATAACATACAATAAAATATAAAAAGTTCAATAATACTTTTATTACTTTTGGTGAATGCTGATACTATACAGTAGGGTCCAAAAGTCTAAGACCACTTTCCCATTCGATTGAATTTCAACACTATTGTATACTTTTACTTACTACTTTTAGACAAAAAAAATTCAAATGCCAGATTCTCACTGTACAAATACCAAAGTATTTTTACACAGTGGTATTGCTACTTGAATGTAAGTCAGTAAAGGATCCAAGCACTTCCTCCACCGCTGAAAGTTAAATAATGCTGTGGTACTTGATGCCTTAAGTTTTGATTTTGGTCTGATGAATTCGACTGACCTGCATAAGAATATGGACCATGTCAGATGATCCCTGGGCCTCAACAGTGTCTGTAGGTAAACAATCCAAATATACCTGAAAGAAAGTTATAGTTGGTCATAGGTGATTCCTGAGACTTCACTGAAATCGGTCAATAGTTTTGTATAAAATTACAACACTGTGAAATTCTCTTTCTCCTTCTTCCTTTGTCTTGGAGAGATGATGTCAGGGAGTGTTGGGTGGAGCGACTGACTCCATTACCATCTGGTCCCCAGAAGAAGGAGGCACAGCAGTGCTCTCACGATGCACACCCACTCACCAGCCCACAACACACACACACACACACACACACACACACACACAGAAATTTACTCCAAGGCAAAAGCCAAGATCCTGCTGTAGCACCTACATGAACACACACACGCCAACACACATGCTGGCATCAACAGGAGCATTCACAATCACACATACAGGGACATGCAGCCTTTACCACCCACACTTTCTACAAGGTGCAGTCCATCTGCTCACTCTGCCACTCTCCATGGATTTAGATAGCAGAGACCAATATGTGATACAGCTTCCCAGCTACAGTCCCAATATGTATAGGTGTCTGTGGTACAGGTATAAACTACTATAACTTGGCTGATACACCAGCATTGCCAGTATTATCGGCCATCATATAGGTTGGCCTACATGCACAACCAAATTTAAGAAATGCCCATAAAATGTATTTGTCTATGTTAAAAAATCAGTCAAATATTGATATCAGTATCAGCCTCAAAAATCTCAGCTGACCTCTTCAAACTCCAGAAACATACAAAAGAACATGAATGCTGGAGAAGGTAAATAAAGATATTCACTGGAAACAGGCAGGCACTGCTTAAGGTCATAAAATGCCCCGAGGCATGCTGGAGAACATACAAAGATCCATGAATAAAACACTATTCCACTCTGAACAGGTCCTGGGGCATAGACGTTAACATCTACACTTGTGAAAACATCACTTAGAAATAATATATCAATAAAGAAATGTTGAATGAAGGGTTTTTTCACATGCACGTACATACAAGGGTGTGTGCATGCGGGCAGAAATGCGCGTGTAGGATAAACAAATCCCCACAGCAATTTAATTGTAACACTCAAACCAAAGTGAAGCTGTATGCCAATTGAGAGCAGACTACAGAGGAAATCAGCCTATGGTGCAGAGCCCTGAGCGCTCAGGTTGCTTGCTGCGGCTTAAAACATCACTGATGGCTGTTTCACCCTCTGACTCACTAAATTAACTCCAAATCCATTTACCAGCGTTGCAGCTTAAGCCCTCCAGTTTGGTCTTGGTCTTCAGCGGTTTCTTCTAATTGAGTTTCTAGTAATTACCACAAGGCTAATGCATTGTAAGTGCCTTCTAAATCAGGGGTAAAGATTTTGTTTCAGACTACAAGTGCACACAGTGATCGTCTGCATCGGGATGTTAAGAGAGACTTTGGGATATATGTGGAAAAACAACATAGATCCACTGCGGACCTTTGTGACAAGCAGCTCACATCCCAAAGAGAGGATGATTGTCTGTCACATGGCCTTGAACCCCCTCCCCCACCCCCACCCTACCCCCATCCACTTCCCCTTAATCCGTGACTTTGATTCAGAGTGCCAAGCAGAGGTAACCTGGCTGACATGCTGCACAGGGCCCTTTGATCTATGCTGGCAAATTTGACAACAATGAGTAGGCTGACACTGGTTGGATAAATACACTTGAAGCTGAACAAATTAGCTAGTAACCTTGTGCTACCCATTCCTTGATACAGCTAAAAATACAGAAATAAACTGAAGACTTTTCTAAAAATCATGATGGGATTGTGTTTACAGTTCCTCAGGCCTTTCATTATATCAGTGCTTTTTTTTTTTTTTTTTTACTTTGTTGTGTTGGTCAGGAGAGAACGAGTGAGAGCTTGCAAGAGAGACAAGTAAACATGCTGCTCCCTTACCCTCATGAAGTTGCCTGAGACCTTCCCTCTCTCTGAAGACTCCTTTAATTAGGCTTTAATTGCCTTATTAGCTCTGGCTATCGATGGAGGAGGGAAGGCAGAGAGAGAAAAAGGTCAAGCAAGGAAGAGAGCTGGAGAAGAGGAAAGATAACAGGGCAAATAAACAAGGCTGGGCAAAAGGGGCCGGCAAAGGCCTAGAGTACACAGAGTAGCATCCACCCACGCATACACACATGCAAACACATAGACATGCATGCACGAAAACTCACGCACACACACACATATATGTGCATGGAGCAGGTTACTTCAAGTGAAAGTAAGGCCATCTCCTGTGGGAAATAGTTGTCAGGCGATATAAAACACAGAGATAAGACGAAGCGCAGATACATGACTAGTCCTTCAAGAACAGGCTCTGTGGTGCACCCAGGCAATTGACCTCTCACCCTGACCTCGGTACGGCAGGGGAGATGGACGAGTTAGAGGAGAGAGCTGAGAGGGAAAGGAGGGGCAACAAGAAATGATGAATGGGAGGGAGGTGGAGGAGATGTGAGATGAGCAGGTGGAGGGGGAGTTGCAAAAGCAGGACAAATAAGAGGAGGGTAAAGAAGGAGAAAACCACAGGAAATATTCTTCAGGGGGAACTCTGAGTCCCTCAAGTATCCCAGTGAGGGGGCTGGAGCAACTCAAATGAAATTAGCATTATAATATAGATGAATAATGGTACTAGTTAAATGTCTGGCTTGTTTACAAATGATTCATGATGTAAACATCTAAAAGCTACATCATATAGAGGCATATTTTACCAATTTAGGATTTGCAATTTGTGTTCTTTGTCTGCTGTTCTGCAACTTACATACATGCAGCTCATACCTGCCTTTTAAAGTTGATAGACTGGACCTGGGTTGCTAGCTAATTTCATTTTCAATTTGTATTTCATTGACAGTGATCTTGCGAACATCATAGCTGGCATTTATTATTTTCATTAGCCTGTGGCTAGTAATATCTGTTTCAACTTTCGTTCTGCTCAGGCAGAGAACAAAAAAAAAAAAAACTTCAAAGATGTGAAACTTAGTGGAGACGAAGCCCAGCACACAACACATCATAGAAATGAAACTAACATCTGTTATACAGGCCCAGCAAGAATAACGGCTGACATTTTTTTTTTATCACTGCTGTAGGCTTTACCAATCCATCTGTTGCTATATCCAACTCTACCTAGTGAAGTGATACTATAAAGGGATGCCAGTGCGAGTGAAGCTTTCACATAGGAGCATCTGCAGAGGCAATACAGCAAGTTACCTTTCCACTATTATATCTCCTCTTCATCTGCCACCCACTGCACACACTCACTGACACACACAGTACACACTTTATGTAGCTGTAAACTGAGAAAGAGGGCTGTTTGCATTAGTGTTGATTTCTGTGCGTGTATGTATCTTCACTCTATACACTGTATGCTTGCTGCACACCTTAGCATTGTACAATCTACACCACCAAGTGTGTTTGTATCTGCATGTGTTTGTGTACGTTTGGTGCGTGGGTGAATCAATCCATCAGGGAGAACGAAGGAGTGTTTCTTCCTTTCCTGCACGTCGTTCCCCAGCCTCATTAGAACCCATTCAGTCAATCAAGCATGAATCCCTAACACAATAACATGCAAAGTGCTTTGTCTGGGTGTAATTGGCCTTGCCAGAGCTGTTTTTCTCAAACGGTTTGCTTCACTTGCCTCTCTCAGACCGCAGCCAGGAGCCCTGTCCAAGAAATGCAGCTGGCTGAAGCAGGATGGAGAGATTAGTGGGGAGGAAAAGAAAAAGGGATAAAGATCAGGAAGGAAATATTAAAAAGAGAAAGATAGAAGTATAGATTATTGGTCTCCTCTGTGGGTTCATTTTAGAATTATAAAGTATTTATGAAGTCATTTAAGCTATTTTTCATAAGGCTCAGCTCTTGTTCACATGTGCTGTCTCTCTATTTCTGTGTGCATTAGGCCACTGTGTGTGTGCATGTATCAATACTGTGTGAGGTCATCCAGAACTCCTGTCTGTCACAATCACACATGTTCCCCATTACCATGACAAACCAGTCGACATCCCTTTTCCCCTTACAAACACACACACACGCCAGGAACTACACACATGCACACACACTGATGGTAAGTGGATAACACATCGGTGCAGAAACGTGGCCCGTCTGTATCCCCATAGGAGAGACTGTTTGCTCGCTATGATGGGTGACACGGCTGACTGACACTATCCTCCAACAACCCAACAGCCAATGTACTGAAATTGTGTGGTGACGTTGATTAAGCAGACCTTTAGTGTATGCCGTGTGCGTTGTTACAGTGCAATGGGTTCATTGGTGTATAGAGATGCAGTGTCAGTGTGTTTGCATGGATGTGTGGATGTTTGTTTGTACTGCGTGTGTGTTACTTATCCAAAAGTGGATGCATTACAAGGACACATGACCATAAGAATCAAAGGAATACATTTGACTTTGAACCAGCACTTTGGATGACTCAAGCCATAGCACTGCGCCCCAAACTGCTGAGATAATCATCAGCAGTCAAGTGCTGCCATCTAGTGACACAATAAAGCGTTGTTTTTTTTTAACACAAAATACAGCCAAAAATGATGCTCAACTGCTAAATATGTCGAGTCACAGTCACTGGAAAACAGAATTTAAGGAGCGGATTAAAAACTTTGATTAGTAAGGCAGTTTCAAATGTTTTCTTTTCTTAACAAAACCCATATTCACAAATGTATCATCTTGCCATGCTTCCTGTCTTTTTCTCACTCTTCCCTGGATCCCTCAGCCTCCTTCAGATCAATAGCTCTGTTTGTTCCAGCAACACCTCCCAGTGTTTTCACTTGTCCCTCTCTGCAGGATGTGAATTTGACGTCCTGTCCTGAGCTGTGGTTATGCTGTGAATCAAAAAAGCCAAATTAAATTGCCTAATTGGTTTCCTTGGGAAGGGTAAAACAGATTTAAATTGATTACCGGTAATGGCCTTTTGTGGAACCACATTGGCTTCTGCTGTTTGAGGAGGATTTAGCAAAACCAATTAATTTGTCTCACCTCTTACGCACCCTCCTTCTGTCTCCCTTTGTCTCCGTCTGGGAGCTTTTTCATCGTTTGCTTTCCCACTTTCTAATGTCCTCCTTCATACTCCCGAAAAAATAAAAGGGATGATGATGATAACGTCACGGGATAACAATCATTCAGGTCTAATTGGCTGAATACTGTCATACTGCAGCGACGAAAAAATGGCAGAGATGTTTTTTTTTTTTTACAGGTCTGCTCTTACGAGACTCGCCTGACAAAAGATAATTTAAATCTCTCTTTCAATTACTTAGACTGTGCCTATTTGCTTCCACACGACAGTTCTCTCCGCTGCTGCTTCAGCTGAGGGAGGAAAAAGTGAGATGTCAAGGTCACATTTTGTCACACAAGATGATTAAATCCCTAAAATGCCCCCCACCTCACCCCTTTCTGTATCTCTGCCTCAGTGTTTCTCCACCTCCCTTCAAATATTATCACAACCAGACCTAATGTGACATTTAGAATGGGCAAATTACAAGCACTTAATGTGATTTAATTAATTACATCAGGGCAACTATTGAGTATGATTAAAACAGATGTCACCCACCGCATGGGAGAAAAAGGAACAATAATCTTTTCACCAATGACTTTTATTAGCAAAGTTTAAGTTTTTTCCTTTTATTTCTCAGCAAATTATAAAACATCTAAAGCCAGATAAAGAATGTAACATTATCTGTTACTATGCTCTCTGACTAAGCAAACTTAGATTGGTGTACTGAATTATTTCATCTTCATTGCGTGCAGTAAAATTAAATACAGTTAAGCTGAATAGCCCATGAGAAATGAACAAAATCATTTCAAGCATTGTGAATTTATTCGTAGCAGACTTTATGGATTACAGATGAGTGAAGCAACCTTCCACCGCCCAAGGTTCAATAAAGATGTAAGAATAATGAGTTAAGTACTGCTGTTTAGTTGGATTACATGCAAAACCTGTAAGCATTACAAATTACTGTGGAAAGAAAGAAGAATTTCATTATAGGATTATTTTAGACACATTTGGTGTGGGTATTGCAAATTTGTACTAATCACAGTTGGTACACATGGAAACAATGTTAGTGCAATAACTTAACCTTGATGAGTGAAGTTAATCAGTATCATTTAAAAAAGGTTCTATTATTCTATTAAAGTGCACCACAGGAACAACAGAAGGATTTTTTTCCCATTACTCTCATGAAATTAAAGTAAATTAAGTGTCACTGTTCTCCTCCTCTCTGAGAAAAGTCCTGGACCTGTACATCCAATAAACATGAACAACAACCAATCAATGGTAGGTAAAGGTAAATCTGTGCAAAAAAGTTAAACTTGTTGAAATAGCATTTCCATAGAAATACTAGAAAGAAGGAAGAAGGACTTTTGAGTTTCTTCCTTCTTGTTCAGACCAGGGGGTAGAGGACCTCATTAGCAATGCCGCACTGGTTGTCTTTGTTCCTGGACATCTTGATGTATCCCTTTTCTCCCCAATGTAGACCCCAACTACAGAGACACACAAATTATCAACAATATTTAGCCGCTATATGCAAAACAGGATCATGATCATAATGCTACTTAGTATGTAGAGACATAATGATGTGTACGCTTATAGAAGTAAATTAATGGTAGCAGTTCACATTGATGTTTGATTTAAGAAGTTGACAGCATCCTGACTGAGTTTCACTTCATTTTGGCAGCTATAAATAAAATGCTGCTAAAGCTTTCATGGTTTCCAATGTGACACCTCTTGCTGACAGTTAGCAAGAGAGCAACCCACAATTTAAAATATGAGCAACCTTACCTGTTCTTGACCAGCCAGTAGTCCAATCCGTTTTCAGTGCCATAACCTACAGCCAGCATAGCGTGGTTCAACACTGAGCTTTGGCAGTGTGGCTCATCATACACTCCTAGAAACACACACATAGATCAGACAGGAGGTTAGGTTTAAAAAACAAACAAACACTCTTACCCATTTATTTTTGCATTTGATGAGAATATTTTCAATAAAAGGCAAAATAAAACTGTTCACCTGATTCATAGAGCTGGAAGGATTTATGACAAACATCCATTCTTATTGACACAGGTCCAATGGTGGCCACAGCCTTTTTAAGGGCGTCCTCACCCTGCATTTTAACGTAGCCTGTGCAGTTGGCACCAATATTGGCAGGGTTGTAACGGCACTCTCCATCCTATTTGAGAGAGAATATTTACCAAAGACACATAATGGAAATGGTGATTAAATGTCCACAGAGAACATTTTCTGCCTATTACATTCTCAAAAGATTGAACTTTAGAGATTTCTGTCCATGAAATGGTTATTGTATGCTTTGTATTGAAGGACTGCTTCAGGGTTTATGTCTTTGAGTATCCACTAGATGACAGTGTTGTACATCTCTCACATGGAGGACCATAATTTTCACACCCCTTGAACACCTTCTGAAGGATTTAATTTGCACAATAAGAAAGACCACTCCTTTCTTTCAGTGTACCTTCACATTGTCTCTAAACACTGCTTTTTTTTATCATGATAATGGAAAATGGCTGTTTTAAAGACTATGTCTTACATCCAGATAAAATCAACAAAATCATTTCTGTTTACCTTGGCCTCATAAGGGTAGGAGTCCTCTGTGTCTAGTCCTCCGTTGTGTATGATGTAGTCTAAGGCACGTACAGCCCGGCCTCCACCACAGCCTTTGTTGCCATAGTCCCTGGAGCAGTCAACCAACTGCTGCTCGCTGAGAGACACCAGCTTCCCTGTCTTCTTGAAGATCTGACCCTCCAGCGAGCCAGTCTGGAAGAGGGATAAGTGAATTTGTAAAAAGAAAACATTTGTATACAGTTTCTTGCATCACTGCAGGAGAGGATAATGAGTAAAGTTGTACATACTGCACTGAAGGCCCAGCAGGAGCCGCAGTTCTTCTGATTCTTGACCTCGGTGACATATCCCTTGTCCCTCCAGTCAACAGAGTCGGGCAGATCAGCTCCCTCAGGCAGCCTGAGGAAGGCAGAGCCGCTGCGAGGCACAGAGGTGTTGAAGAAGCCCAGACAATCCTTGAAAATCAGTTTGTACTCTTCATTTTCCTGGTGAGGAGGAACACTTGTTAGGGTCTTCATCCAACATTTCACTCACTTTATCCTAACAAATACTTTTGCTTTTCTTCTGTTTTAAGCTGATACACATATAGGACATGAATTTGATAAACAGTGTCAGGCACATTTCTGTTTTTTTCTTCATACCACGTCAGCAAAGTAGGTCATGCCAAGGCGGTAGGTCTTGTTGCCCTGATCAGCCATGATGTTGTGCTCCAGCACTAGTCTGCGGTTGATGAGCCAGATCTGCCTGCGGTGAGCCTCCTCTGATGGCGAGTTGTAGGACTTTCCTGCCAATCAGCACAAATCAATTTAAAAAAGAAAAAGGAAAATTATCAATTATAAATAATTAATCGCTGAAATAAATTTCCCCTTATTAGCTGGCTATCAGCTGTCTAACATTTAGTCAGATAAAAATCCCTTTACTTTATACATTTAGATGTGTGATTACCATATATGTAATTAAGCACACATTACTCTTCAAATTGAGGCCTTACAGGCAGCATCTTCACAGAAAACCAACCAACACCTGCTGTATTTGACAACAGACCTCAATAAAAGAAATTAGTCTGATAAGAGTCTTTTGTGTCTCACCAAACTTGAGTTTCCAGTCGTGGAACTCCAGGTCCTCCAGAGAGATGCTGGCACAGCTGGCAACAGCCAGAACAGCAGCAGCAACCAGCAGCAGCTTCATCCTGACTGAAACACAAGAACAAAGAGCGCAGAAATCCTGTGTGACTTGTAGGTAACACACAGGTTAAGGTATACTGAAGTCTTTCAGTTTGGCTTACTTTCACATACATTTTCTGTGATGACATTGGATGTCACATGCACTCTACCACTTGTATCATCTATTTCTCCCAGTTTCTTTGAATCTGAATCTGAAACTCTCTCACATCTTTATGACTCTCTGTTCCTCTTTGCAATAATACACCTGCAATACAGGAAGTGTGTGTGTCTGTCTATGTTGTTGTGGCTTACCTGCATCTATGTCGGTGTGTGTGGTGAAGGTTGAGGTTAAACCACCTGTAGGTATTGCAGGGCTGTGTCAGATAGTTGCTGGAATAGGAAATGGGTAAGTTTTGCATTATGAATAGTTCATATGATGTTATTCTTTTGGGAAACATATTGCTCTGTCTATGTAATGAGGACATGATCAGTTACTCAACAGTTTGTTGCTGAATACAAAACACAGAATAGTTGACCAACAGCTCTATGCATGCTTTTCTGCTTATTTTTTGTCCATCAAGCTCAAGTTTCAACCTGAAATTGAATGATAATGTTTTTAACTCAATAGGTGTGTACTGGTGTGTGTTGACAATTTGTGAACACATAAAGCATGCCCCTCCAAGAATCATCACCTTATCACTTTGTCTGATAGGGTCCCCCAAGGCAAATTGGTCCCAGGTGAGGGTCCAGACCAAGAACGATTCATAGACCTCAATGAAGTGACATTTCAGGTGTGTGGGAACCTCTCTCGGAAGAGGGAGACCAAGGCACCCTTCTGGAGCCTGGCCTGAGAGGGGAGCTCACCGCCCTGTCAACCCACCACCTGCAGGGATAAAACTGGGGTCGTAGCTTTGCCAAACGGGCAGTGGGAAGGGGCAGGGGCAGGGACCTGGATGTGCTGATCCAGGGCATTGCAAACTAGTTCTCAGGATGTGGAACGTCACGTCCCTGGTGGGGAAGGAGCCAGAGCTAGTGTGGGAGGTGGAGCGGTACCGACTAGTTGCCCAGGGTGAGAGGCGCAGGGCGGGTGTGGGGATATGAGAGCGCTGCAGTGTTGGAGTTCTCCCCACGGAACAAGAAGGTCACCTCCTTGCAACTGGTGTTGCTGGGAGAAACACTCTGACTGTTGTGTTTATACGCTGAACAGTGGTTTGGAGTATCTGGCCTTCTTGGAGTCTCTGGGTGAGGCCCTGGAGGGGGCACGGCCCAGCGATGCCATAGTTGTGCTGGGGGACTTCAAAGCTCATGTGGGAAATGGACTTATGTGCTAGCCATGGATTGGCCATAACAAACACCATGTTTGAGCACAAGGTTGTTCATAAGTGTACCTGGTACTAGAACACCTTAGGCTAAACATTGATGATCGACTTTGTAGTTATGTTATCAGATCTGCTGCTGCATGTCTTGGATGGTTAGTGTGTATATTTTTGTGGAGGCTGACACGTTGTGTGATTCTACAGAGGCAAAATTGAAACTGACTAACTACACAGGGGAAAAAAGGGTTTTTTTGTATTTCGACACTTCCACATCGTGTGCCACAAGTTTTGTTTTGCATGTCATTGTTTTTATGTCTCTTTCAGCTTGCACATAACTGTTTGAAATGTGCATGTCATCATGTGCAATGACACATTAACTATCTGAAATGTTTGTTGATTTGATTTTAAATTATTCCTAAAGAAAATGTTATTCATGGGGAAACTTTTTACATAATAATAATGATAATAATTGCCAGCGGTTGTTTTTTTGGCTACCATTGCATTATTATGAACACAGCAGAAGAGGGCAGCATTTCCATGGACTTCACCTATAAAGTACTTCTGTTCATTGGTACATAAAGCTTCAACACTTATTTAATTTTATGCATCTCATACAATAAATCAATAAAAAACAATATTATATGGTGGCTATTATTAATGTCATGTTGGGTTTATTGACATCTAATTAATATAATGTGACAATAGCCGTGGGTGCATACAAACTTTGGTGTACATCCTGGAGGATCCAGTGTGAAAAGGAAACCCTCAGGCCCAGTGACAATATTACTGTGAAAAGGCAGTAAGATGCTTGGCATGGGGAACTGAGAGGAATGCTATCCCTGGTAAACTCTTCTAATTTCATTACTCTACATGTTTTCTCAGCTTAGAGCCAATCACATAGTTGGCTGCTCTCTAGTGGGGGTCACACATAACAGTCGCTAAACTGTGACAGTGGCCCAGACTGGCATACCTTAGCAATAATCTGATTATCGGATCAATAACATAGTAACATTTGATGCATAGCTGGGATGGCTGGCTTCTTCTTTGGTTACACATTGCTGGCATTCACCACTCATTCCCAAAAATTTGAAATGACACAAGAAACATCCCATAATCATTTAGAAAGACCAAATTCAAAATATCTAAGAATGAAGCTGAGAAATAAAGAACTAAAATGGAACATCATCAAACTGAAAGAACATGATTTTTGAGTCTGTTCAAATGTTGAACTGAAAAAAATCAGATATATTTTTTGAGAAATGTTCCTCTTTCTCCATAAAAGATTCCTTCATAATGACAATACATAGTATAGATTCATATGATCAGTAAAGGCAAATTTAAAGATTAGGATCACATTTAATTCAGCTATGGTAAATGCAATTTTCATATTTCTGAAAATTATTCTTAATTAGTTTTTTTTTCTTTAGACGCCTTGTTAGGATCAAGAACATAAACAGACAAATAGTTTTGAATGTGAATTTATATCTTGTAATCTATCATATGACTTCCACCAATGACCAGTCATATGACCCACCATCTTTGAGGCTGAATGTGGGTCAGCTTACAGTTTGTCTTGATGCTAATGGTGACTCAGTGCATAGACACCACATGCACTGAGTATGGATAATGTCATGTACTAATAATTAATGCTCACATCCTTATATTGATGTCTCTCCAGGTACAGTACAGTACATGGGTGAATCAATGCAGGCTTCTCCAAAACTACTATTTGTCAAAGTCAAATTGTAATTTTTACACCTTAACAGTTTTCTAAATTTTGCTCCCAAGTTGCCATGAAGCTACACATTTCCAAGGTCTCACTTACAGTACTCATTTGATCTAATGGTTAGGTAACCGAGGCAAACACAAGCTATTTGCTGTTGTTTTGAGAGGAATACACACTGCCCATTGATAAACCCATACTGCTATCATTATCTCATAACTGCACCCCCTATAGTAAGTGATAATACTGGTCAGATGTTTGTGGATTTGGTTTTAAACTATTCCTCTCACAGACATATGTTGATTTTTATCACAACTTGTCATAGTGGATTAAAATACTTATGAGAAACCCTGCTCCAATTTCTATTTAAACTCATAAAAGTGTTATTTATTGGGAAACTTTTTACATAATAATAATGATGATTACAAAACAAAGTTGTTGTTTTTTCTTCCTACCATTGCATTGTAATGAATGCAGCAGGAGAGGGCAGTATTTCCATAGGCTTAGCCTATAAAGTACTTCTGTTCATTGGTAAATAAAGCCTCCACACTTATTTAATTTTATGCCTCTCATACAATAAATCTGCACTACTTGTTTTGATGCCTCTTATACAAATTTATTTTAACAAGTCAAATCTATTTTGTTTTGTTTTGGGGGGGGGGGGGGGGGGGGGGTTCTTCATAAAAGACAACAATATATGGTAGTAAACATGGCTATTATTAATTTTATGTTGAGTATAAGTGAGTTAAGTAGGGGCCTACCAGCCTACTAGTAGGTTTAGGAGGCTGTTCTCACCCATTTATTTCAGTGAGCCAATGTTGATGAAGCCCAGTAGGCGCAGAAGGCCTGTTCATCAGGCATGTGCTTTCACGTCACTTTCTTGCTGTGTAAACAAAACAAAAAAATACCTGCCATCCCTTTTATTCTCAGTGGAAAATGCAATATTTTAAGATAGATATTCAGCATTAAAATGCGGAACTCCCACCTGAGCAAAGGTTGCTTTTCGTGGCTTATGCTGCCTCTAGAAACTTTTTTGGTGCAGCAATTCTTATTGGACTGAATGGGCGCCAGCTCTAATAGATCCATGGGCCAAGCCAGTCTGGTACCTTTTTTTCTGTGTTTTTTTTTTAATTTATTGAATATTTCAAATGTTACAGTGTACTGTACATAGAAATATCTTTCATATTGTTACACTGAGAAATTATAATTTTTTCTTTCATATATATTCGATACTAAACATATTAAGAAAAGAAAAGGAAAGAGAATAAAACAAAAATCAATACAAACAACATCATACTATATGAGGGAGATGTAAACTTAAATATGTATTATGCAAATTATTTATTTTTATTACAGAGTAACTTCCCAATTATTTCAGAGGATTTTTTTTTTGTTCACTGTTATCTTGGAAACAGAGTCAAAGACATGTTGTAGTTCAATACAGAAAAGATGGATATTAGGTGTGATCTGAAGCACTCTAGCCTTATGGATGTGATATTTGCTGAAGCTTTGATAAATCAACAGAGCAAATTCAACCCAGATCTCTTGAGAGTAAGTATGTTCATAGAATAAGTGAGAAATAGATTCAGTTTCAGTTTTACAAGAAGAGCATACTGGAGAAATATCTACTTTAAATGTATGCAATAATTTATTGCAAGGGTAGTACTGTATCCATGTAATACTTTCATGTGAATTTATTTTATTTTATTTGGAATGAGGAATTTATTGGGGTCTGACCAAACTTTCTCTGTTGAGATTTCTGGAAAAGTTAGTTTCCATAACGGTCAATTTGGGAAAATAACTCTGATCTGAGGTCAGTTTTTTACTTATATGACGATGATTACACACACAATCTTTCCCACCAAATAAGAGCTTGGGAATTTCTCCACTCAAAAGGCCATATAACCATGCACTTTTTATGAGGAACAGCAGCTTTGGTGATATATTAGGAATATTACACTGTTATATTGCTTTTGAGAGATATTCATACCCTTATTCTGAACAAAGTCTTCATATCTGTAGAGGTTGCCTATATCAGTGAGTACATCTAAAACAAAGACTACACCCTTATCAATCCATTCTTTTATGTATCTGGACTTGTTTCTGAACAGTACATGCTGATTGTTCCATATTATACATGAATGTGGAGAAAAATTACACTTGAAAGCAATCATTTAAGCTTCAAGTGCTGAAAACTGGCAAGTTTGAGGGGCACTTTATCACATTTGTAATTACATGACAAGAGAAATCTTAGGCCACCACACTTATCAAATAATAAATTAGGGATATAAAACCATTGACTATTATTTTTAGACAAACATTATTTAACCCAATGAATCTGATTGAATTTGATTGATTGTTTGAAAATCTAATGCATTAAAGCCCTTCAGAGTAGCTTCTAATACAGGTTTTCCTTTGAACATACTCAGTTTTGTTTACCATATGAATTTAAATGGGAGAGAATCAATGGCTGCAAGTCTTTGGATCAAGACACATATTCTTGAGATACCTTCTGCTTCTGACAGCAGTACACAGCCTTATATGGTAAGGTCTCTTTGTAACCAACAGTTAAAGATTTTTTTTTGCTTTTTCTATCTTGGGTGAGAAGTTGCTAGATACTTAGATGCTGACTTATCTGTTAAGATACCAAGATATCAAACTGATTTTTTTTTTTTTTTTACCTCTATACCACTTATTGACATCTTATCAGAATTATGTACTGTTAAAATTTCACCTTTACTCTCATTAATTGTGAGACTTGAAGCCTTAGAAAATTCTTCCAGTATGACCAGCACTTGATCTTCATTCTTTAAAAAGAGACAGGTGTCATCAGCTAGTTGACTAATTATTAAGCTATTGTCTCCCATTTTTATACCTTCAACATCTGTGTAATGTACAGTTTATGTTAATAAGTTTGGCAGCAATTAAAAATGAAATCGGGGATATCGGGCACCCCTGTCTTATACCCCAACATCAAAACATGGTGAAGTACCATTAACTAAAGAGACACTGCTATTGATATTTTTGTAGGGAGTGTGAACCATCTTTCTGAAATTTTCACCAAAGCTGGAATGAATTAAAGCTTCACTTATGAATGGGTGTTCCACAGTGTAGAAGGCTTTGTAAAAATCTAAAAAGAGTATAACTGCTTCTTAGTTCATTAAATCAGAATAATCTAATATATCTAGGATTAAATTAATATTATTATTTGTGAGTCTGTCCTTCATAAACCCAGATTGAGTTGGTGTAATGTTGGTGTAATTTTGTTCGGACAGGGTTTCAGTCTTTAACGTTAAGTGAAGCAAACAATTTATAATCTGAATTTAATAATGATATTGGTTGCCAATTATCTAAATATAAACTATCTTTGTTTAGCTTAGGGTTAGAGCAATGAGGATTTGTTTCATTGATTCAGCTAGTTCTCCGTTCTCAATACATTCCTTAAAGACAGCAAAAATCATATCTTTTATGTCTTCCCAAATTCAAATGGAAAACCATCAAGTTCAGGGCTTTTGTTGGAGGTGGATTTCTTGATAACAGCATCAAGTTCATCAATAGTTAAAGGACTTTCACATAGTTCAATACTTTCTTGAGTTATTTTAGGAATAAATGAGCAGACTTTATCAAAGACGGACCTGCAAGATTGAGGGTCAAAAGAAGAAGTATATAATTTTTGATAAAAAATAGAAATAAAAGCCAAGATTGTTTTCTCATCAGTATAAAATATATATTCAGCAGTATATATTCAATATAAAGCATATTCAGCTCCTCTTGTAAAGAATACAATTTTATTTTATCTTCATCATTAGGAAGTGGTTTCCCAAATTTAAACAATTCCCACTTTGAAATAGAGGAGCTATTCCTGTTTTTGAAGCTATTTATAATATCCTAAATGCCTAAACAATGGATTGTTGAAGGAAAGAATAATTAAGTTTCCAATATCCTGGAATTCTTTGTTCACTGGATTTTGCATTGAATAGAACAAGATCAATTTCAGCATGGTCTGTTGGAGGAGCAGGAGAGATATTGCTTTTTATTGATTTTTATTGATATAAGCATGAGGAGGGTGCCAGAGAACCAGAGATAGGCCAGAGATCAATGAGAAATTTCTGAGATAATTCAGCCTTGAACTATGTAAATGAGTCAGATGAGTTTGGATGTACAAATCTGAATGAATCTATTAATGACAGGCAACTACAAAAAATATTAATTACTAAATATAAGTTATTTGTTGTACTTTTTGGGGGAGATCTGTCTAACTAGGGTCTCATTGAACTCACTGCCAATAAGGAGTGTGGCTGAAGGAAACTTATTTTTTAGAGTGAGTATCTTGGTGTGGAGCGGGTAGTTGTGGGTCTGAAAAATGAATGAATAAACAACATTAAACATTAAAGGTTCTATTTGTAACAATCAAACTCCTTTTCATTAGTGACACTGGTGGCCATAAAGTGAGATGCAGTCAACATCCTGGTGCTCGCATGCATGTTCGCAGCGCCAAACTATTGCAGGTATTTTTCCTTACTTACACTTCTCATAATTAGGGCCTGAGCTCTAAAGGGGTGAAGACCCTATTGTATTTTGTGCGTTTGTTTCTTTCTTCTTCTTCTTCTTCTTTCTTTCTTTATTATTACGCCACTTCAACCCTTAATTTGACCCCCTAAACATGCTCAAAAACTCACCAAATTTGGCGCACACATCAGGTCTGGTCAAAAATTTGATAAAATGTCAAAATTAACCCCCAAAGTGCCAAACTGTGCTCGAGAGCGCCACCTATGTATCTAATATGGCCACCACGGCCCGTAGGAATGTTGTAGAGAGATCGAGCCAAAACTCAATTATTCGTCTCATCAAGACCTACAAATCATATGTGACACCCCTGACCTAAATCCAACAGGAAGTCTGCAATTTAACTAAATATGGTCTATATACTTTCAGTACATATACAAACTTTGTATGAAGTTTGGTGTTATTAGGGCCTGAGCCCCAAAGGGGCGAAGACCCTGTTGTATTTTGTGTGTTTGTTTCTTTCTTCTTCTTCTTCTTCTTCTTCTTCTTTCTTTATTATTACGCCACTTCAACCCTAAATTTGACCCCCTAAACATGCTCAAAAACTCACCAAATTTGGCACACACATCAGGTCTGGTCAAAAATTTGATAAAATGTCAAAATTAACCCCCAAAGTGCCAAACTGTGCTCGAGAGCGCCACCTATGTATCTAATATGGCCACCACGGCCCGTAGGAATGTTGTAGAGAGATCGAGCCAAAACTCAATTATTCGTCTCATCAAGACCTACAAATCATATGTGACACCCCTGACCTAAATCCAACAGGAAGTCTGCAATTTAACTAAATATGGTCTATATACTTTCAGTACATATACAAACTTTGTATGAAGTTTGGTGTTATTAGGGCCTGAGCCCCAAAGGGGCGAAGACCCTGTTGTATTTTGTGTGTTTGTTTCTTTCTTCTTCTTCTTCTTCTTCTTCTTCTTTCTTTATTATTACGCCACTTCAACCCTACCGCCACTTCAACACACACATCAGGTCTGGTCAAAAATTTGATAAAATGTCAAAATTAACCCCCAAAGTGCCAAACTGTGCTCGAGAGCGCCACCTATGTATCTAATATGGCCACCACGGCCCGTAGGAATGTTGTAGAGAGATCGAGCCAAAACTCAATTATTCGTCTCATCAAGACCTACAAATCATATGTGACACCCCTGACCTAAATCCAACAGGAAGTCTGCAATTTAACTAAATATGGTCTATATACTTTCAGTACATATACAAACTTTGTATGAAGTTTGGTGTTATTAGGGCCTGAGCCCCAAAGGGGCGAAGACCCTGTTGTATTTTGTGTGTTTGTTTCTTTCTTCTTCTTCTTCTTCTTCTTCTTCTTTCTTTATTATTACGCCACTTCAACCCTAAATTTGACCCCCTAAACATGCTCAAAAACTCACCAAATTTGGCACACACATCAGGTCTGGTCAAAAATTTGATAAAATGTCAAAATTAACCCCCAAAGTGCCAAACTGTGCTCGAGAGCGCCACCTATGTATCTAATATGGCCACCACGGCCCGTAGGAATGTTGTAGAGAGATCGAGCCAAAACTCAATTATTCCACTCATCGAGACCTACAAATCATATGCGACACCCCTGACCTAAATCCAACAGGAAGTCCGCAATATGCTCATCAAAGTACGACTTTGCGCCAATTTTGGACCCTGATCAAATGCTATCTCCTCCTAGGGTGTTAATGGTATCGGCTTCAAACTTGAATACTTATCACACTGTGATGAACAAAAGTTATTAAAAACTTTGTAATAACTCAAACGGTTTAGATATTATAAGCCCTGAAAGTTGGAGTGCCACATCGCACCTTACAATGTAAACCAATGGGGAGGCAATCTCTAGGCATGGACTTTGTGCCAAACTGAGATGTCTGACATCTAAACTATAAGTCAGACCACTTTCAAACCTGTGTCAATGGATTTGTGACGAAAATTCCTACTAAAATGAGATTTTGAATGTAAGATTTGGCCAAAGTTATGGGATTTACGAAGATATTTCCACTGGAAGACTGCTCTGAAATCCTGCTCTCAATCTGACAGGGAGAAGGAGGGAAGAAAGGCGGGGGATGGGTGTGACAGTTGAATGTAGCTAGAGTTTTTGGACTCAGCATTATAACTTTAATGAACATGCCAAGTGGGTGGAGCAGCAGTGTTTTCGTCTTTTTGAGTTTATTATACGGACAGGATTAATGTATAGGATTTAATCTTTGGTCCACAGTACGAAACGTAGGGTGACTATAATGTACCTAATATGCTGGTTGCCAACTGCTGTTATAAACCAAAAAGATGAGAGGAAAAGGTATTTTCAAACAGAGTGATACAACCTGTCAGCCGACAGATTTCCTATCTGTGCAGCTGAACACGGCAACTCCTCCACGGACTGTTTCACCATGATGGTCCCGGTGTTTCTTCTGCAGGCTTCATTTCACTTAACTGACCGACAGACCCCCTGGTTCTTCCCACTTTAACCTGAATAACAAACCGGGGCTCGGTGGTCCGAGATCCTGAAGATCTCACATCACTTATCTTTTAGCCTCACTGCACTGACTGCCAGTGAAGCTCAGGATCAACTAAAGGTTCTTTTAATCACTTATAAGGCCTTACACTGTTTAGCTCCTGCCTACATATCGGGGCAACTAAGCCCTTATACTACTGAGCGGTCACTTAGGTCTTCCAACCAAAACCTCTTGGCCATACCACGTGCCAAACTAAAAACCAAAGGCAACTGTACTTTTGCTTCCCTGGCACCCAGACTTCGGACCAATCTCCCTGCTTCCATCAGATCAGCTGAGTCTGTTGACTGTTTCAAAAAACACTTGAAAACATAGAATAACTTTCCTATTGCATTCAATAAATTCAAGTGTGTGCTCTGGGTGATGACTGTATGCTTGCTGTCTTTGTATGTGTGTGATGTCTGTATGTGTTCTTGAATGTGTCTTTTATCATTTTCTTGTCCTCTTTTCTTTGTGTGCCAATGTCAACGTAAAGCATTTGTAACCTGCGTTAAAAAAGGTACTATATAAATAAAGTTCTAC
The DNA here is from genome assembly GCF_910596095.1 of Thunnus maccoyii. NCBI lineage: Eukaryota > Metazoa > Chordata > Actinopteri > Scombriformes > Scombridae > Thunnus > Thunnus maccoyii. The sequence goes on from NC_056548.1 coordinate 13,690,390, forward strand.
TTACTTACTTACATAAAATCTATAAATATCAGATTTAACAACAATAAGTTACAGAAATAACTTGGATTCATGTTTTCTTTTGGTAGGGAAGAATGTCGGGGAAAAGGCAGAAATACAGGAAGGAGACTTTAGAAATGGTAGTAGCGGAAGTCAAAGCAGGGGAAAGTATAAGGAAAGTCTCCCAATAATACCATGTACCAAAGTTACACTTGCCCTGGTTAATTATATTGTATGGATGGCAGACCATGGATTTCCATTGACAAGAACCATCATTAAGTGCCTTGCTTTGGAAGTCATAAAGGACAGCAGCCGGAAGACTCTGGTGTATCTGGAGAAAGGCCGGTGACAACTGGTAGGCCCACTTTAAAGCCCGCCACCAAGAGCTGACCACCCAGACACCGGACTCCCTTGATTGGGCTAGGGTCCTTGCTGCCACACCTGAGGCAATAGAGAGGTTTTTCAGCTTGTATGGGAACATCATCAAGAGTCACAGCTGCAACAAAACTGGGTTTAGAGATAAGCCCAAGTTGAAGGAGAAGGTGATGCCAGAGAGGCAAGAGACATGTGTACCGTCAGCAGACAACCACTAGAGAGCACATTACTGTGCATTTAGCTGTCAGTGCAGCTGGTACAAATGTCCCTTTCTTAATTATCTTCATAATTTATCCCTGCTGCCTCCCCATTGTAGCGTATGCCTTGGATGGTCCAAGCAGCAGCCTGTATGTATATTCGGTGAAGGGTTATATGACCACCGATCTCTTCACAAAATGGCTGGACCATTTTACTAAACACACCCCCAAGAACACCCCTTGGTTAATGGACCAGCATGAAACACACTGTAGCTGCCATGTCGTTGACATTTGCAGTGCTAACAAATTGAGATTCTGCGACCCCCCCCCCCCCCCACACACACGACTCACATGCTTCAGCCGCTGGGCATCAGCATATTCAACCCCCTGAAGGCTGTGTTCAGCACCCTGGCCAGTCACATGGGCCTGGTGAGAGAAGACATGGTTACTGGCAAGAAGCATTTCTCCTCAGTGCTGAAGTACGCCCATGAGAAGGCTGCCGCAGACGGAAACATAATGGCCAGCCTCAGGACAGCAGGCATCTATCCTCCATCAAGAGAGGCAGTGGACATGACACAGGTTAGGTTCTTTATTTTATTATATATAATTATTCTTATTAATTGTGTTATGTAACTTAAATCTAACTCAGTGTGAAGAATACTAGTTTTTTTTTAGATTGTAAAGCTCATGCCCAGTGCAGCTGCTGTGTCCACCTCGTCTTCCTGCAGTGGTGCTCCCACCTCCTCCGCTGCTCTAGAGGCTGCCAGTCCAGAGGAAACAATACATCATGTTATCCAACATGCAATAGGAGCAACAAAAACTTGTAAATAATGACAGCTTCTGATGGTCTGTTGCCACCGAAAGAGTTTCAAATTGTGTACAAGGTGTAAGGGTCAATGCAGGGTATCACATTTTTAACTGTGCTTACTTAACCAGCTCTCATCTACATGCCTTTGTAAAATAAAATTATATATGACTTTTTCCAAAGTACTGGTGTTCTTGTCATCAGCTCTGTGTTTCTTTTGAGTAAGACCTTCACACAGCATGGGAGGATACTATGGTATACATAATAATAATAATTCATTGCAAAGGCAATGTTGACTACATATATACAAGCAGTACATTCTAAAGCCATTATTTGTTGTTGTTATTGCATTTAGATCCATTGTATGAAAGCCAGAGTACCTTATGTGGTAAATTAAAAAGAACAAGGATAATATCTGTCTGTTGTAAATACCTGAGAACATGTACAGACTTTTCACAGACATTGTTTATGTACTTCTGTTTCATAATTCTTTATATTCATGCAGTTGGCTGGCAACAGGAGGTGTGAAGATGTGTCAGAAGATGACAGAAAGGCTTTTTAACATTGTGGTCAATGATAAGAGCTGATCTTTACCTATTAAGCATATCATCAATGCCTCTATCACACATTGATACACTGACAAATTTGAAAAGAGGATACTCTGGCTGGAAAGCAACAAAAACGTGGAGAATACCCTAACAATAACAGAATATTTTTGTTTTGACATTTTGACCACTCTTGTAAGAAATCCAAAGAAGGACCACAAATTTATTTTCCCTTTCCTCAAAACTGACCGAGCTTTGGATCTGCCATTTGTAGTGGAGTGCAGTACCTGTGCAGCAAACTGTTATGTTGCCTGTGTAATCAGAGCATTACACTGCAAAAAGAAATAAGTTGCAGCAAGAAGTTAGGCTGTTTCTTCCATCTAAGAAACATTGCAAAAATCAAAGCCATATTATCCTATCAAGATCTGGAAAAAATAATTCATGCTTTTGTATCCTCCTGTCTTGATTATTGCAATTCACTGATCACAACCCTGAGTCGATCTTCTGTCTCACCTCCATTTGGTCCAAAATGCGGCTGCCAAACTGCTAATTAATACACAGCGTAGGGCACACATCACACCAGTGTTGGCCAACCTACATTGGCTACCAATAGAATGAAGAATTGATTTTAAAATTCTTTTAATTGCCTATAAAACACTACACGGGCTGGCCCCACTGTATATCTCTGAATTATTGTGTCCCCTGACCACGGTGAGATCACTGAGGTCTACTGATCACTGCCTTCTGGCTGTCCCAAAATCTAGGCTTAAGACCAAGGGTGACCGTGCTTTCACGGTTTTGGCCCTCACCCTCTGGAACTGTCTTCCACTAGTAATAAAAAAATGCAGTCAGTCAATAGTTTTAAGAAGCTCTTAAAAACTCACCTATTTCGTAAGCACTTCATCTCGTATTGTCTGATTACTCTCTGTGTTGCTTTCACTGTTTTTATTGTTGTATCTGACTTCTGTGCAGTTTTCATGCTTTTATTGTTTTTTTATTGATATTATGTGTTATTAAACTTCTTATTTATTTATTTTTATTCCATTTTATTTTTCTCTCAATTTTTTGCATTGTAAAGCACCTTGTAACTGGCTTTGAAAGGTGCTTTATAAATAAAGTTTACCTACTTACCTATTTATTGTCACTTTAATATGCCTCAAAACTTTCTCTATAAAGTGCCAATTGATATCTAATGTATCAATATTTTATGACATGCCTAATATATATCTATATCTATAAAAGTAGGATTGTTTTGATATTGTTTCAATGTTGATTCGATGTTAAATCAGCGACTGAATTTAAGTTGACCTAACATTGATTTTGTGTCCATCTTGATCTATTTTTCATTGTTGAAATGCAAACCTGATGAAAAATCGATGTTAAAGGTCCAGTAAATGACATTGAGCCTCACTGGATGCTACCAAACAACTATTTGCCATGTAAGAATATAGAGGAGTAATGGTGACCTGAGCAGTGAATGAAGTCACACTCCCTCAGTATGTGTTGTTATCTGAGCTTCTCTGTTCTTTGTTTTGGTAACTGCACTGGCCACGTGTGCATGTTAGTGCATGTGAGTCCCTCTATGTCCTCCACATCCATTTCCGAGATGGTGGCCGTGTCAAACACTTTCTCAAATTACAGCTGAACAGTACACTAAAATATGTTTCTGGAGACATATGAGGGCAATGCACTAACAGAATCTTGATCCATATTTGATCAGCACTGCCTAGTCTAACAGTTTGATCTGAGTTTCGTGAATTGATGGCTTTCTTTTTTTTCAAACTTTATTGAGTAAACAACACATTTGTTTTGGTCTGAGATGTTGGTGCTATAGCATGACATCTAATGGCTGAATGTCGTGTATTGCAACTCTAAATTTCAACATTGATTCAATGATAGTTTCGTTGATGCATTGACATTGATTCACTGTTGATTCAGTGTTGGTCTGCTATCTGGTGCCCAGAAGAAGGAGGCACAGCAATGCACCTACATGAACACACACACACACGCCAACACACATGCTGGCACCAAAAAGAGCATTCACAATCACAGATACAGGGATATGCAGCCTTTACCACCCACACTTTCTACAAGGTGCAGTCCATCTGCTCACTCCGCCACTCTCCATGGATTTAGATAGCAGAGTCCAATATGTGACTTCCCAGCTACAGTCTCAATATGTATTGGTGTCTGTGATACAGATACAAACTACTAGAGCTTGAACAATTTATCTTATATGTATCATCATATATGCTGGCCTACATATACAACCAAATTTAAGAAATGCCCATAAAATGTATTTGTCTATGTTAAAAAATTAATATCAGTCCATATCTCTCAAATATTGATATCAGTATCAGCTTCAAAAATCTCTTATCAGCTGACCTCTTCAAACTACCACAAACATACACAAGCCCAGTGCACATTATCATCACCTGTATAACATCAGTTATTCAAGCAACAAGAAAAACCACAGGACTTTTTTTTATCACTGCTGTAGGCTTAACCAATCCATCTGTTGCTATATCCAACTCTAGTGAAGTGATACTATAAAGGGATACCAGTGTGAGTGAAGCTTTCACATAGGGGCATCTGCAAAGGCAATACAGCAAGTTACCTTTTTGCTATTATATCTCCTCTTCATCTGCCACCCACTGCCCACATTTGCTGACACACACAGTACACATTTTATGTAGCTGTAATCTGAGAAAGAGGGCTGTTTGCATTAGTGTTGATTTCTGTGTGTGTATGTATCTTTACTGTATACACTGTATGCATGCTGCACACCTTTGCACTGTATAGTCTACACCACCAAGAGTGTTTGTACCTGCATGTTTGTGTACGTATGGTGCGTGGGTGAATTAATCCATTAGGGAGAACGAAGGTGTGCTTCTACCTTTCCTACACATTGTTCCCCAGCCTCATTAGAACCCATTCAGTCAATCAAGCATGAATCCATAACACAATAACATACAAAGTGCTTTGTCTGGGTGTAATTGGCCTTGTCAAAGCTGTTTTTTTCAAAAGGTTTGCTTGACTCGCCTCTCTCAGACTGCAGCCAGGAGCCCTGTCCAAAAAAAAATGCAGCTGGCTGAAGGAAGGTGGAGAGATTAGATGAGTGGAAAAAAAAGGGATAAAGATCAGGAAGGAAATATTAAAAAGAGAAAGATAGAAGTAAAGATTATTGGTCTCCTCTGTGGGTTCATTTTAGAATTATAAAGTATTTATAAAGTCATTTAAGCCATTTTTCATAAGGTTCAGCTCTTGTTCACATGTGCTGTCTCTCTTTTTCTGTGTGCATTAGGCCACTGTGTGTGTGCATGTATCAATACTGTGTGTGGTCATCCAGAACTCCTGTCTGTCACAATCACATGTTCCCCATTACCATGACAAACCAGTCGACCAGATACCTTTTTCCCCAACAAACACACACACACATGCTGGGAACTACACACATGCACACACACTGATGGTAAGTGGATAACACATCGGTGCAGAAACGTGGCCCCGTCTGTATGCCCATAGGAGAGACTGTTTGCTCGCTATGATGGGTGACACGGCTGACTGACATTTTCCTCCACACCAACCCAACAGCCAATGTACTACTATTGTGTGGTGACATTGTTGATTAAGCAGACATTTAGTGTATGGTGTGTGTGAAATTACAGTGCAATGGGTTCGTTGGTGTATAGAGATGCAGTGTCAGTGTGTTTGCATGGATGTGTGGATGTTTGTTTTTACTGCTTGTGTGTTACTTATCCAAAAGTGGAATAATTACAAGGACGTGACCATAAGAATCGAAGGAATACATTTGACTTTGAACCAGCACTGTGGATGACTCAAGCCAGAGCACTGCACCCCAAACTGCTGAGATAATCATCAGCAGTCAAGTGCTGCCATCTAGTGACACAATAAAGTGCTTTTTTTAACACAAAATACAGCCAAAAATGACACTCAACTGCTGAATATGTTGAGTCAGTCACTGGAAAACAGAATTTAAGGTGTAGATTCTGCTAAAAACTTTGATAAGTAAGGCAGTTTTAAATGTTTTCTTTTCTTAACAAAATCAATATTCACGAATGTATCATCCTGCCATGCTTCCTGTCTTTTTCTCACTCCTCCCTGGATCCCTCAGCCTCCTTCAGATCAATGTGACTTCATTAATTCCATCAGGGCAACTACTGTGTATGATTAAAACAGATGTCACCCTAGGCATGGGAAAAAGAGAACAGTAATCTGATGACACTGATGACTTATTAGCAAAGTTAAAGGTTTTTCCTTTTATTTCCCAGCAAATTATAAAACATCTAAAGCCAGATAAAGAATACAACATTATCTGTTTCTATGCTCTCTGACTAAGCAAACTTAGATTGGTGTACTGAATTTATTTCATCTTCATTGCACGCAGTAAAATTAAATACAGTAAAGCTGAATAGCAAATGACAAATGAACAAAATCATTTCAAGCATTGTGAATTTATTTGTAGCAGACTTTATGGATTACAGATGAGTGAAGCAACCTTCCACCGCCCAAGGTTCAATAAAGATGTAAGAATAATGAGTTAAGTACTGCTGTTTAGTTGGATTACATGCAAAACCTGTACGCATTACAAATTACTGTGGAAAGCAAGAAGAATTTCATTGTAGGATTATTTTACATACATTTGGTGTGGGTATTGCAAATTTATACTAATCACAGTTGGTACACATGGAAACAATGTTAGGGCAATAACTTAACCTTGATGAGTGAAGTTAATCAGTATAATCAAAACAGGTCACACCTATTCTATGCACCTATTAAAAGTACACCACAGCTACCAACTTCTAAGGACCTTTCTCTCTGAGAAAAGACCTGGACCTGTACATCCAATAAACATGAACAACAACCAATCAATGGTAGGTAAAGGTAAAGCTGTGCAGACACACAAAAGTTAAACTTGTTGAAAAAGTATTTCCATGGTCATAACGGACAGACAGAAGGAGGACTTTTGAGTTTCTTCCTACTTGTTCAGACCTGGGGATAAATGGCGTAACTACCCATGCCACACTGATTCTGTTTCTTCCTGGACATCTTGATGTATCCTTTGTCTCCCCATTCTAGACCCCAGCTAGAGAAACACACAAATTACCAACAATATTTAGCTGCTATATGTAAAACATGATTATGATCATAATACTACTTAGTATGTAGAGACATAATGATGTGTACACTGATAGAAGTAAATTAATTGTAGCAGTTCACATTCATGCTTGATTTAAGAAGTTGACAGCATCCTGATTTTTCACTTCATTTTGGCAGTTATGAATAAAATGCTTCTAAAGCTTTCTGTGAAAACTGCAACTGATTTGACGGTTTGCAATGTGACACCTCTTGCTGACAGTTAGCAAGAGAGCAACCCACAATTTAAAATATGAGCAACATTACCTGTTCTTGACCAGCCAGTAGTCCAATCCGTTTTCAGTGCCATAACCTACAGCCAGCACAGCGTGGTTCAACGCTGAGCTTTGGCAGTGTGGCTCATCATACACTCCTAGAAACACACACACAGATTAGACAGTAGGTTAGGTTAAAAAATACTCTTTTTTTGTATTTGATAAGAATATTTTCGATAAAGGGCAAAATAAAACTGTTCACCTGATTTATAGAGCTGGAAGGATGGCTGAGAAGCATCGATGGCAACTGACACAGGACCAATGGTGGCCACAGCACTCCTCAGGGCATCTTCATCATTGCTTTTCACATTAACGTAGCCTGTGCAGTTGGCACCAATCTTAGCAGGGTCGTAACGGCACTTTCCATCCTATTTGAGAGAGAATATTTACCAAGGACACATAATGGAAATGGTGATTAAATGTCCACAGAGAACATTTTCTGCCTATTACATTCTCAAAAGATTGAACTTTAGAGATTTCTGTCCATGAAATGGTTATTGTATGCTTTGTATTGAAGGACTGCCTCAGGGTTTATGTCTTTGTGTATCCACTAGATGGCAGTGTTGTAAATCTCTCACACGGAGTACCATAAATTCAACACACCTTGAACACCTTCTGAAGGATTTAATTTGCACAATAAGAAAGATCACTCCTTTCTTTCAGCGTACCTTCACATTGTCTCTACACACTGCTTCTTATCATGATCATGGAAAATGGCTGTTTTAAAGACTATGTCTTACATCCAGATAAAATCAACAAAATCATTTCTGTTTACCTTGGCCTCATAAGGGTAGGAGTCCTCTGTGTCTAGTCCTCCGTTCTCTTTGATGTACCTGAAGGCATCGTGCATCCAGCCTCCACTACAGCCCATGTTGCCATAGTCCCTGGAGCAGTCAACCAACTGCTGCTCGCTGAGAGACACCAGCTTCCCTGTCTTCTTGAAGATCTGACCCTCCAGCGAGCCAGTCTGGAAGAGGGATAAGTGAATTTGTAAAAAGAAAACATTTGTATACAGTTTCTTGCATCACTGCAGGAGAGGATAATGAGTAAAGTTTTACATACTGCACTGAAGGCCCAGCAGGAGCCGCAGTTCTTCTGATTCTTGACCTCGGTGACATATCCCTTGTCCCTCCAGTCAACAGAGTCGGGCAGATCAGCTCCCTCCGGCAGCTTGATGAAGTCAGAGCCACTGCGAGGCACAGAGGCATTGAAGAGGCCCAGACAGCCCTTGTAAATCAGTTTGTACTCTTCGTTTTCCTGGTGAGGAGGAACACTTGTTAGGGTCTTCATCCACAATGTCATTCACTTTATCCTCACAATCTAATTGCAACCAAATGACAAACACTTTTGCTTTTCTTCTGATTTAAGCTGATACACCCGAGGCCACTAACTCCGGGTCCAGACCCAGATTCCATCCTATCCAGGCCTGGACGTGTAACCGATAAATTATTTAGAATTAGTGAAATTTGACGGAGTGTTTCTATTTTAACCGGCGCAGCTTTTCTAGCCTTTACGGAATTGATTTACCTGCCCAGGAAACTCACAGACCAATTGCATGCGTCGTAAATCATCGCACGTGATGCTACTCAGCCAATCAAATCTGTGCAGTCCTATAAACATTGCGATACAGTCTTGCGACTCGAATTAGTGAGACACACGCAGAGCGAAAAGTCGAGACCAAAGAGACAACGGTCGGCAAAGTAATGGTGTAAGAGAAAACGGACTCTCACATGGCGTACTCTAAAAAGAGAAGAGTGGACAGCGAAAACAGAGCTTTTAATCAAGAGTGCACAGGCTCTTACATGTTCATTCATCAGTTCAAACCCGTATGTCTCATATGTTCCGAGACGATTATTAACAGCAGCGATGTGAGGCGTCACTACGAGACGAAGCACAAACCTTTCGAGCAAACATACCCGCTCAAATCCGATCTGAGGGCACAGAAAATAAACGATCCAAGAGCCCAATATGATCGATCCACCAGAATCCTAACATATTCATTCACTGCCCAACAATGTGCTAACGACGTCCCCTTAAAATTGCTTGGATTTCGGGTCAACACAAAAAAAACATTTACTAACGGAAGGGTTGTCAAGGAGAGCAAGAGTGCTGAAACCGTACTTGAGGGAAAACAAAAAGAAGAGTTTTGTGAAAAAATCAATCAAATATCTATGTATGCATGTGTCTACTTTGGTTAACTTTTTGTTGACGTTTTGAGAGCCTCAGCCTTGGTCAACAGCTCACCTTGTTCAATCAGAACCTATTCCAATTTGTTGAGACTGTTAAAATGTGAAATGAGGTTTAAAAAAGAAAAAAAAAATTCTAAAATTAAGCACTTTATTTTAAGATGCACATTTTTCGAAAGCTCTCTGTTATGTATTTTATTTTTGAATGCAGCCCCTATTTTACTTGAAATGAGAAAAGAACATTTATTTGTACTTAGTATTTATAATTCCTCCAGTTCCATGTGAAAATTGAGAATAAATATTGTTGAAATATTATTGAATTGTACTTTCTTTGTGGGTTGCTCTCTTGCTAACAGACGTTAATACAACTACTAGACTACTTCACTATATATGGCAGTGAATCATAACACAAGTTACACATTATGATGTTCCGGACCCTTACTTGAGGAACTTTTCTCCAGCTGGACCTCTTTGAATTTTAATTGAATACCCCTGTGATACACTTTTAACATATAAATTTACTAAACAGTGTCAGGCACATTTCTGTTTTTCTCTTCATACCATGTCAGCAAAGTAGGTCATGCCAAGGCGGTAAGACTTGATGCCCTGATCAGCCATGATGTTGTGCTCCAGCACCAGTCCGCGGTTGTTGAGCCAGATCTGCCTGCGGTGAGCCTCCTCTGATGAAGAGTTGTAGGACTTTTCTGCCAATCAGAGCACAACATAATTTAAAAAAGGAAAACTATCAGTGATAAATAATTAATCGTTGAAATAAATTTCCAGTTAAGAGATTCCCCTTATTAGCTGGTATACAGTCTAACATTTAGTCAGATAAAAATCCCTTTACTTTATACATTTAGATGTTTGATTACCGTATATGTAAATAAGCACACATTACTCTTCAAATTGAGGCTTTACAGGCAGTATCTTCACAGAAAACCAACCAACACCTGCTGTATTTGACAACAGACCTCAATAAAAGAAATTAGTCTGATAAGAGTCTTTAGTGTCTCACCAAACTTGAGTTTCCAGTCGTGGAACTCCAGGTCCTCCGGAGAGATGCTGGCACAGCTGGCAACAGCCAGAACAGCAGCAGCAACCAGCAGCAGCTTCATCCTGACCGACACACAAGAACAACGAGCACAGAAATCCTGTGTGACTTGCAGGAAACATTGGATGTCACATTCACTCTACCACTTGTATAATCTCTCTTATCTCTATTTCCTGGTTTCTTTTAATCTGTTTTTCACCATGAAACTGTTTCTGATTTTTATGACTTTGTTTCTTCTTTGCAATAATACACCTGAAATATAGGAAGTGTGTGGGGGCTTGTCTATGTGTGTCTGTCTGTGCTGTTGCTTACCTGTGTCTATGTCGGTGTGTGCAGTGAAGGTTGAGGTTAAACCACCTGTAGGTAATGCAGGGCTGTGTCAGATAGTCGCTTTTATATAGCTGACTACACTTATGACTTACATTGAAATAGCAAATGGGTGAGTTATGCATTATGAGTAGTTCATATGATCCCCTTCTTTTGGGAAACATATTGCTCTGTCAATGTAATGAGGGCATGATCAGTTGATCAGTTACTCATCAGTTTGTTGCTGAATACAAAACACAATTTTAAAAAAACAGAGCAGTTGACCAACAGCTCTATGCATGTTTTTCTTTTCTTTTTTGTCTATCAAGCTCAAGTTTTACCCTGAAACTAAGTGATTCTGTATTTGTAAGTTACATGGACACAGTTGAATCTGTATGTGGTCTTTTGTAATGTTTTAACTCAATAGGTGTGTACTGCAATTGGAAATTTGTGAACACATAAAGCATGCCCCTCCGAGAATCGTCATCATATCAATGTTGAAGGGTTTGAGTGTCCCTGGTGAAACTGGGAGCTGTGTTGTTGAGGGCAATAGACCCTGATAGGGTGAAATTGGTCCCTGGTGAGAGTATTTTTTTCCAAATGTTGCTCCCCAGCTGCCAGGAAGCCACACACACATTTCCAAGGTCTCACTTAAAGTACTCATTCGGTCTATTTACCATTTACCATAAAAATATTTATTGACATCACAATCCTCTTGGACACAAAAAATGTGAAATGACAACACATTACAACATCCCATAATCATTTAGAAAGACCAAATTCAAAATATCTAAGAATGACACAAATAAAGAACTACAATGGAACATCATCAAATTCGAAGAACACAATCTTTGAGTCTGTTCAGATGTTGAACTGAAAAAATTCTGATATATTTTTTGAGAAATCCACAAAAGATTCCTTCATAATGACAATACATAGTATAGATTCATATCATCAGTAAAGGCACATTTAAAGATATGGATCACATTTAATTCAGCTATAGTAAATGCAATTTTTATATTTCTGAAAATTATTCTTTATTTCTTTTTTTGTTTAGACACCTTGTTAGGACCAAGAAAATAAACAGACAAATAGTTTTGAATGTGAATTTGTATCTTGTAATCTATCATATGACTTCCACCAATGACCAGTCATATGACCCACTATCTTTGAGGTTGAGTGTTGGTCAGCGTAAGGTTTGTCTTACTGTTAATGGTGACTCAGCGCATGAACACCATATACACTGAGTATGGATAATGTCACGTACTAATTATGCTCACATCCTTATATCAATGTCTCTCCAGGTACAAAAGCTATTTGCAGTTGTTTTGGGAGGAATGCATACTGCCTATTAATAAACCCATACTGCCATCATTATCTGATAACTGCAACTACTATACTACTACTAATACTGATCAGATGTTTGTGGATTTGATTTTAAACTATTCCTCTCACAGACGTATGTTGATTTTTATCACAAGTGGCCATAGTGGAGTAAAAGACTTTGGAGAAACCCAGCTTCAATTTCTATTTAAATTCATAAAAGTGTTATTCATGGGGAAACGTTGTACATAATAATGGTGATAGTGCTGATAATTGACAAAAAAATAAGTTGTTTTGTTTTGTTTTTTTGTTAACATTGTTTTGTTATGAACACAGCAGGAGAGGGCAGCATTTCCATAGGCTTTGCCTATAAAGTACTTCTGTCCTTCATTGGTACATAAAGCTCCCACACTTATTTAATTTTATGCCTCTCATACAATAAATCTGTTGTAAACATGTAAACATGGCTATTATTAATGTCATGTTGGGTTTATTGAAATCTAATGAATATAATTCGACAATAGCCGAGGGTGCATACAAACTATGGTTACATCCTGGAGGATCCAGTGTGAAAAGGAAACCCTCAGGCCCAGTGACAATATTACTGTGAAAAGGCAGTAAGATGCTTGGCATGGGGAACTGAGAGGAATGCTATCCCTGGTAAACTCTTCTAATTTCATTACTCTACATGTTTCCTCAGCTTAGAGCCAATCACATAGTTGGCTGCTCTCTAGTGGGGGTCACACATAACATCCGCTAAATTGTGACAGTGGCCCAGACTGGCATACCTTAGCGCATAATCTGATTATCGGATCAATAACATAGTAACATTTGGTGCATAGCTGGGATGGCTGGCTTCTTCTCTGGTTACACATTGCTGGCATTCACCACTCGTTCCTATTTTATAGGTGACAAAGTGTGAATGCGAGCAAGAATTCAAATGGAAGGCCTTTTAAATACAGTGTAACCTTGACCACAACTGGCTGTGCTACTGTCTCTAGGACTCAAAAAGCTACTAAAATATCAACACACTCTGTATATCAGTGTGTAAAATCAGAGATTGATCTCAAAGTGGCAAAGAAAGCCTCCATCAAGCCTGTATTCTCCATGAAGCCCAATACTGAGGTTTTAAAGTTTCTTCAAGCCAATACTAGTATTTTTTCTGGAAATATTTATCTCTCTCCATCCAGCTATACTTAAAATTTCTTTTAAATGATGTAGCTCAGATATAACTTTTAATAACGTGCAAAGTACACATGTAAGAGATGTGGAAATTTACCATGAAAATATTTATTGACATCACAATCTTCTTGAACACAAAAATGTGAAATGACTCACAAGAAACATCTCATAATCATTTAGAAAGACCAAATTCAAAATATCTAAGAATGACACAGAGAAATAAAGAACCAAAATGGAACATCATCAAATTCAAAGAACACAATCTTTGAGTCTATTCAGATGTTGAACTGAAAAAATTCCACAAAGATTTCATCATAATGACAATACACAGTTTATGTTTTTAACATGGAAACAATGACCAGTCGAATGACTCACTATCTTTGAGGTTGAATGTGGGTCAGCTTAAGGTTTGTCTTACTGTTAATGGTGACTCAGTGCATAGACACTACATGCACTGAGTATGGATAATGTCATGTACTAATAATGCTCACGTCCATATGTTGATGTCTCCCCAGGTACAGTACAGTACATGGGGGAATCAATGAGGGTTTTTCTAAAACTGCTTTTTGTCAAAGTCAAATTGTAATTTTAACAATGAAACAGTTTTCCAAATTTTGCTCCCTGGCTGCCACGAAGCCACACACACATTTCCAAGGTCTCACTTACAGCACTCATTTGATCTAATAGTTACGTAACCAAGGCCATTGTTGTTTTGAGAGGAATACATACTGCCTATTAATAAACCCATACTGCCATCATTATCTGATAACTGCAACTCCTGTACTACGTGATAATACTGGTCAGATGTTTGTGGATTTGGTTTTAAACTATTCCTCTCACAGACGTATGTTGATTTTTATCACAAGTGGTCATGGTGGAGTAAAAGACTTTGGAGAAACCCAGCTTCAATTTCTATTTAAATTCATAACAGTGTTATTTATGGGGAAACATTTTACACAATAATGATGATAATCGACAACAAAAAATAAAGACTTTCTTTTTTTTTTCTTTTTTTTCTTTTTTATTACCATTGCATTGTTATGAACACAGCAGGAGAGGGCAGCATTTCCATAGGCTTTGCCTATACAGTACTTCTGTTCATTGGTACATAAAGCTCCCACACTTATTTAATTCTATACTTCTCATACAATAAATCTGCAGTAATTGTTTTGGTGCCACTTATAAAAATTTATGTAACAAGTCAAATCTAATTAATTTTGTTTTTTTGGAGTTTTCTTTATAAAAACAATATATGGCGGTATACATGGCTATTTTTAATGTCATGTAGGGTTCATTGAAATCTAATTAATATAATATGACAATAGCCATGGGTGCTTACAAACTATGGTGTACATCCTGGAGGATCCAGTGTGAAAAGGAAACCCTCAGGCCCAGTGACAATACAAGTGTGAAAAGGCAGTAAGATGCTTGGCATGGGGAACTGAGAGGAATGCTATCCCTGGTAAACTCTTCTAATTTCATTACTCTACATGTTTCCTCAGCTTAGAGCCAATCACATAGTTGGCTGCTCTCTAGTGGGGGTCACACATAACAGCCGCTAAATTGTGACAGTGGCCCAGACTGGCATACCTTAGCGCATAATCTGATTATCGGATCAATAACATAGTAACATTTGGTGCATAGCTGGGATGGCTGGCTTCTTCTGTGGTTACACATTGCTGGCATTCACCACTCATTCCCACTTTATAGGTGACAAAGTGTGAATGCGAGCAGGAATTCAAATGGAAGGCCTTTTAAATACAGTGTAACCTTGACCACATCTGGCTGTGCTACTGTCTCTAGGACTCAAAAAGCTACTAAAATATCAACACACTCTGTATATCAGTGTGTAAAATCAGAAATTGATCTCAAAGTGGTAAAGAAAGCCTCCATCAAGCCTGTATTCTCCATGAAGCCCAATACTGAGGTTTTAAAGTTTCTTCAAGCCAATACTAGTATTTTTTTTCTGGAAGTATTTATCTCTCTCCATCCAGCTATAATTACAATGTATTTAAAATGACTGTAGCTCAGATACAATTTTTAATAACATGCAAAGTACACATGTAAGTGATGTGAAATTTTTTACCATAAAAATATTTATTGACATCACAATCTTCTTGGACACAAAAAATGTGAAATGACACACAAGAAACATCCCATAATCATTTAGAAAGACCAAATTCAAAATATCTAAGAATGACACAGAGAATTAAAGAACTAAAATGGAACATCATCAAATTCAAAGAACACAATCTTTGAGTCTATTCAGATGTTTAACTGAAAAAAATTCTGATATGTTTTTTTGAGAAATGGTCTTCTTTCTCCACAAAAGATTCCTTCATAAAAAGATCAGAAACGCCACCAAAAACACGTGGTATGGTCATCTCCATCGCCTCTCTTTAGAAAACACAATAAACTGAACCACAATCATTTCAGAAGCACTGGCCTAACCAAACATTTTAGAAATGCACATAAACACCAATAAATAGAAACACTTTATTTCAGAGAGCAAAATAATATAATAACAACCAAAAAAGGCGTCATGATGACAGTCACTAAGCATAAACCGCCATGATTGCTGCCCCTGTTTACCGCTGCATGTTGCTTTTGTGAACTGCAGATAAGTGGATGATGACAACCACAGTACCACACAAAAGGCATGAGACAGAGATAACCAGGGACATTGGAGGGAATCCCTGCTTGCCGCTATTTATCCCTCTTTCCCTCCATTCGTCCCTCTATTTCTCTGTCCTCTGCAAAAGTCTGTTGTGATCCTGTCTTTCCCAGTCCAAACAGGTCACCATGGCTCACACCTTGCCAAGGTCTGTGCTGCACCGGCAGCGACAGGAGAGCGAGTGGACGAGAGACATAGTGAAGGAGATGAGAAAGAGAGAGCAACAGCACAGATTATGGACAGTGACACTCTGTCTCTCTCTCTTTCTCTCTCTCTCTGCTTTATCTCCATGGTGCACACACGTCGACCTGGAGCAAGGCTGTATACTGGCAGGGGTGGCCAGAAGCAGAGAGAGAAGGGGGTGGATAGATGGGGATGGAGTGTGTGGGGGGATAAAGGGATACGGTGCTTCAATAGCGGAGCAGGTCCAGGGACTAATTGGATCTGGTAATGGCTGGTCAATGTGACTGAAGGGCTCGTTAGAACCAGTACAGCTCCTTGCCTTTCTTGTGCTGCTGGAGGCCTGAGAAAAAGGGACAAGGAAACAATGAGGAGGACAACGGTGAACAACAGAACACAGGTTGTCATGGAACCTACTTTTGCCAAACATCCTGTTTTAGAGAGGGAAAAAAGAGCACCTCTATGATGATTATGATGTGTTATGTGTGAGTGTGAGCACATGTGGGAGTGTCTATTCAGGCAATTAATAGAGGAAAAAAGCCAAATCGGTAGACTGCAGAAATTTGAGTCTGTTCTCATCATATTCAACTTGAAACATAAATGTACAGTACAGGGGGGAAAGTGTTCTGGACTTCCAATTTATGTTTCTGTACACAGATGTATGAGTGCATTTTGTTACAGTTTATGATTTTTATCTGGACTGATTATAAATAAACTGTAAATAAAGGAAGATTTGTACTATCCACACATTATTTGCAAAAGCTTGATATGGTTGAGTGAGTGGGTACCTGCATCCATGTTTAGGGCCAGCGTCTGGCTGACATCCCCTGGGGGAAGCAGGCTGGGCCAGGAGGCAGTGGGCTCTAGCTTGCTCACTTCATAGTGGCTTGGCAAAGTAGGCAGGTGAGGTGGCCGCACCGTAGGCATGAGCAGGGGCCCGTAGTGGGGCTCCAAAGCCGAGGGAGAATACAGTTCATGGAGAGGCCTTGGGGGGCCATAAGCCTGGGCCTGAGGGTATCCCCAACTCTCTGGCGGGTGAGGGTGGGAGTGAGGATGAGCGTGTGGGTGAGGATGAGCATGTGGGTGTGCCAGGCCCGGGTGTAGCCCTGACGCGTATGGGTCCATGGAATAGGAAGGCACTCCCGTCTCACAGTGGGAGCGGCTCTGAGACGAGGTGTAATTGCTGTCCCAGAAGGATGGAGGGAAACTTCGTCGACTGCTAGGTGAGGTGGTATCTAATGGTGAGGGAGGTAGAGGGGGGTGGGGGGGGGGGTGGGAGGGTAAACAACCATCACATTTAGGCGAAGTCACGAACCGTTGCACAACTGTGTAGTGAATCACTTGATTTATAGAGACAAATGGAAAGGCTAGAGCTGTGCAAGAGGAGTAACCCGTGCTAAAACGTAGATGTCACTCACATGACTGCTACACCCTCTTGCCCAGATATCTTCCCCATTGGATCATACTGTCACACAGCCCTAGCCCCAACAAGACACAGAAATAAACACAACCACATTCTAGCAGACAGAGGGAGAGAGAGAGAGAGAAAGAGAGTGACAGAGAGAAAGGTAGAAAGAGAGACGTCCCTATATGCCTGAATTCTATATAAGGCAGACGCTCTGACCTGGAGGGAGCCCAAGGCTCATAGAGCCTTAAATCACTTACTGTGGTGACATCTCTCACTCTCATGTCAGCCCAGTACTTCTGAAAGTCTTACAACACACTCATGTGCACACACAGGCGCACACACACACACACACAGACACGCAATTCTGGCCCTGTGCTAGCACCCACCGCCCCTCTCGATCTCCTGCACCCCCACCTGTTGTTTTTTTTGCTCCCCCTTCTCCTCGCCCTTGACAGAATGTCAGCGAGCCATTATATGTTTTTAGCAGTATACTTTTATATTTAGATATTCCTCTGAAAAGAGACACCATGCAGCACCCTGAGAGGTAATGTTTCCCTCTGCCCATATCACACAGACCACAGCATATATAAATCTGACCAGCAGGCAGGCAAGTGACTGAACAACCATTGTGGGGCAAGAGCTGGAGCGAGAGTCAGAATGGCAGCCGCAGAGACGTTTGAAGGGGATATGCCGGCGAGGCTGTGCGCTTACGGCCATGTATAAACATAGCATCTGTTGTGAGGCAGGAAGTGTGTGTTAGTGCCGAAATGAAGACGTCCGACTGAACTAGGAAAGAGACTAACAGTGACAGCAGTGAGACAGAGTAGAGGCTATAGGCCCTACATGGATATCCAAGGGACATCTGCAGGCTGCTGGTAGAATATAACATCAGTGTCTTCAGAAGATCTGCAAATGACAACTTTTTTCACTTTGCATTCTGGTGCAATAAAAATGAAAGCAAAAACAAAACAAACAAAAAATAAACATTACTTAAACTTAAAATAAATAATAATCATAATAATAACTTTAAACATAATTTGAAGTTTTTCAGAGTTATATGGAATATCTTTCCTTTTTTTGCTTCTAAGGAAACTAACAAAACTTTTATTATGACTCATTTCAATTCCATAGTGTATGTAGTTGGCATAGCACAAAGATGATGCTATGATCATTTATGGATTACTGGTTTTTCGCTCCCAAACATAAAAAAAATATCTAACCATGCTTGATTGTGAATGCCCTCTGTCTTGAGTCAAAGAAATCCCTTTTGTCAGCCAACAGCTCCTGACCTTCATGACCTCTGACCCCTACAACCTGACCTCTCAAGGGACAACAGTTCCAACAAGAAGCCCCTCATTCCTGTCTCCTGATCACATCACCTGTCTGGCACTCTGCTGTGCTCTGCAGAACTCACCCTGTGTGGCCCTAAAAGCAAGCGTAAGATGCCACACAGACAACTGTGGCACCTGTACTCACATAAATAAAAGGACATTATGAAACTGCAGGGATGTGGTGCAGCTAAACTCAACCCAACTTTTTCAGGCTGTGCAACGCTTCATGACATACATTTCATTGTAAACATCAGACAGCTTTACTGATGCAATGACATTCATATAGGATCATTATTGAATTTTAATTTGGTGGTTGTTCTCTCATGTTCACACTGGGCATAGTTTATAAAATTTGTATCTATCATTACATCACATGATGTAGAAACTCAATTTATTGTTGTGTTTAAGCTCTCTATTAGAGTCCAGTTTGCACAGACAAACACAATAATTATGGACATGAACAGCTGCGTCACAAAGGCAGGTGAGCTCTTGTGTTTGTGCAAATACTTTTTGTAAACAAATATGTGTGGTATACCTGTGCCCTGTTGGTCTGATGCCCGCCGTTTGCCCTCTCCATCCATGTAGGAGCTGAGGGCCCTCGAGAAGTGCTCATCAACCACACTGCTGATGTCTCCTTGGTAGTAGGTGAAGAGGACACAGCGAGATGTCAGGTACTCTGCCTCAGGGGCCTCCTGCTTCTCCTTGGGGCCATCCTCTGGCCGTGAAGCTGCAGGCGTGTAAGAGGAAGAAGAAGATGCAGACGAAGAAGAAGAGGAGGTTGATCCTCCGGTGCCTGGGCCCCCAGACATCCCCTCAGGACCCCTGGGAGTGTCCATAAAATCCCGGCAGTGAGGAGAAGTGCTGGTCAGACCAGTGGGAGCCTGCCAGGGAGGGAGAGGGGGGGAGGGGGAGGAGGAGGGGAGGAGCAGGGAGAGGGTTAAGACAGGTGTTGCAGAGGATAGTTCTGGAGCTGTCTATGATACATTTTGACATAATGTTTTTCTTTGTGTGTAGCAGCACTGGCATGTGCGTGCGTGCGTGAAAGACATGAGTTTTGTGGGTTCAAGAAGGACTTCTGCGCTTGTTAAGACATACAAATAGCAGCATTACAAATATATATGTATATATATATGTAAATGACTACAGCTCGAAAACACACAAAAAAAAACATTTTAACGATTTTAACATCGGATTATTTGCCTTTACGCACAAGCTGCATAAACTACCCTGATAGTTGTTCCTCACCTCATCGACCCCCATCTGCCCCTACTACAATGGAAATAATAAGAGATATCACCGGAAATGTTAAATATTTCCTCGATTCCTACCTGTAAGCTACTGATGAAAGCAGGAGCAGTCGGTGCGTACGGTGCGTAATGTCCATAGGCTGGGTACATAACATCCAAACAGCTCATGGTAGATGAGCGTGTCTTCACTATTCTGTGGAAACCGACCTTCCTGAGAAAAAGAGTGACAACATTCCGTTTTTTCTTCTGCTGGAGAGAAACGGGCTCGGTGGTCGCTGTTCAGTGAGAAAACGCCTGTTCCAGACTGAACATAGTAACTCCAGTCCTCCCTGTGTGCGCCACAACAGCTGCGGCAGCAAAATGTGGCGAGGGTTATGGAGCAAGCATGAGGGTGTCCTGTCCTGTACATCTCTGTGTCAACCCCTCCCACCTTTACTAGCCCTCCACCACCCCCCACATCACCGCCAACACTCCCATTACCACCACAACACAAATCACAGCTAAAGCAGATTAATGATTATTAATAATTAATTTAATTTGTTAAAAGTTTAACCCTAACCCTAACCCCTAAAACTTGACTGGGTATGATTTCTGTCAAAACATATAGGTGTGGATCATGTCAAAAAGTCTGGCAATTCAAAATTTCCATAACTCAATTCAAAGATTAAAAAAAAGAAAAAATAGACAAAAGGTGCTTTCTAGAAAAGCTGGAGATATCCTGTTGCTAATTATGGGTCCACCATTTTTTCATCCTAGTGTAAAATAAAGGTTAAATATAATGTCATCCAGTTACACAAATAGATTTGGATGAAGTCATGGAGCTTTATGACCAGCACGACAATGGGCACATGATACATGCGATTCAGTGACTTTTTATTTCTTTCCATGTCCTGTGGATACTTGAAAACTTTGTGCTCAGTCCAAGCTGAAACTGTATCCATGGTCTTAAAACAGCCATTGGTTGCCAAGTAAACCTTCAAGTCATCTGAAGTATTTAGTGAGTTCCCAGAATGACACATAGGTGTCAACTATAGGTTGCATACACTGGTTACACTGACATAGAGGAGAAAGGGACTCTGCACAAATCTATGGCAAATTATCACCTATCAGCAGTGCAAATAAAAAGATATTTTCACACACACAAACACAATTATACGAATGTAGACAATTACAGAGCAGCCCATCATGCATCCGTGCACAAAAAGACTAAAAATGCATCCTGAAATCATTCAACCTGGTAAATGACAAGTTAGATACACTCTCCAAAAAAGTGTTGTCTATTTCTCTTGTTTTAAGAGTTTACAGGTGCCTGATGTTTGGGCATGCCAGTCTTTTTGACAGGCACTTCAGAATGCCTGGGAGAATAGTGTGGAAAATTTGCAGAATTCCATGGACGAGTGTCAGATGAGGTGGAATGTCTCTGATGTATGCTAGTGGACGAGCTCCTCGGGAAGTTACTTCGTCCCTCTGCTGCGTTCTCTAGATGGAGAACATGACCAACATCTCGCTCTGCATACATCACACATAGTATGAATAACTTGTGGCAGGTTATTGGCATGCTAATGAATCGAACATGCTCTTAAATAGCAGTGGCTAAGTGGATATGTAACAGTAACTTCGCACTTTGCCCTGGTCTTGCATCACGGACTTTACAGCATGGCGCTGCAATATAATACTACATATTGTTCATCATCATATTGAACATAGCCACAGGAGGGCATCAACAGAGAAGGACAGTTTGTAAAACATT
Source organism: Thunnus maccoyii (assembly GCF_910596095.1). Taxonomy (NCBI): domain Eukaryota; kingdom Metazoa; phylum Chordata; class Actinopteri; order Scombriformes; family Scombridae; genus Thunnus; species Thunnus maccoyii. The sequence goes on from NC_056548.1 coordinate 13,712,379, forward strand.
TTTGTATAGATTTAAATCACCTAGCATTCACTTTTTCACATTATTAGAACACTAATAATATATCAGCCTATTACCCTCATAGCCTCATAGATCCATAGACATGCAGGGTAATGCAGGGCAACACTGTAGTCAGGGAGAAAGAGAGTGATGCAATGCTAGAAAGCTCACTGTTACACCAGCGTGATCAACAGCTGCAGCTGACGGAAGGGAAGAGAGGCCACTATTAGTATTAATGGCCATGACTAAATTTCTCTCTGTGTCTCTGTCCCTCTTTCTGTCTCTGTCTCTCCCTCCCACTTGTCTCCCCTTGTGGTACATACACCTTTTCTCTATTTAATCACTCTGTTTTCCACTTGGAAGAGTCATCCCTTTTTGTCATTTGTGTGTGTCTGTGCACGTGTGTGAATATGTGTGTGACAACATTTGTCATCAACTGACCAAACTAGGAACAGGGCAAGAGAAACAACCAGCTTGCAAACACATGGCTGAAATCCAACCGGAGCCCAAAACTAACTCAGTTGGATGCTAAAATCTGCATGTTAAAATGTTTGCATGTAAAGAACAGTATGTGCAAGGGTCTACAGCTCCTCTTGTGTGTGTGTGTGTGTGTGTGTGTGTCACTGTGCAAGTGTGTGTGGAGGTGTCTGCGTGTCTACATTTACGTGTATATGCTGAAAATAAACATAGGTTACATCACTCCTTGTGACCCTGCAGCACATCTAAGCCCCGCCCCTCTCAAAAGAGGTCTGACCAGGCAAAGTCTCCCATTGGCTGAGGTGTTGCAGGCCAGTTGAGGAAGTAATGGCAACCTGGTTTTATTTAGACCACTATTCACATTGCAACACCACCATTAATAGTTTATACTCTATGCTAGAAATACCTGTGTACATTAAAGACAAAACTGCACACATGTACATTTATCAACCCTATACACGACCAGTTAAATTGTCGTCAACAATGTAAGAACTACATGAAGAGTCAAATATGTATAAGCAAATCAGCACAATGTGACCAGTAAGCTTATGGTGGTGAACTGTAAAGTTGGGCTTGTTGAGTTATGAACCCGAAACCATTTAAGCTACCTCCTGAAACAACAAGGCCTTTATTAAGGTCTCAGTCTGGCTTGGTCCCAAGGGGGTCGGACCTTAGGATTCCACTGTTGTTTATATGCCTCAATGTGTATGTGTGTCTGTGTGTGTGTGTGTATATACGTCCAAGACAGAGATGTACAGCTGCCCCGTTGTCCAGTTCCACACAAACTCATCTCAGCTGTTCAAAATCATCACTGAGTGTCATCGGAAACACTGGCACACACACACACACACACACAAAGGGCCACATATGGACAGGTCTGGCTCATTCATCCTTCTACACAAATGTTGGTGATAAATCCTCTGTGATAGAATGTGCAAGTGTGCAGCTATTTTCTTCCTAAAACAACTCCCTCATTGTCCTCACAGACCACCAGGACCCCGGGAATCCAGAGGCTCAAATATAGAAATCTAGAAATATATTAATGATTTTAAAAATTATACTGTTTTTTGCACAACTTAGCCCATTTATTAGATACAATTTACACTTAGCATTACTGTAGTCTTTTTCCAAAGTTAACTGAGGCCTAGGTTTATAGATAGATACAGCATTTTTACTACGTTTTGCCTTGTATGCCTGAAGAAGGTCTATAACTGAAAGCTTGTGTACATCAAATTAAATAGAGTGTGCCGAATCTTGTGTGCAGAAGTTGTTTTTTAAAGTTGCTGTCTGGGAAACCATTGGCTTCAGATCATGGTAGCACATAAGCCAGCTTGGAGAGACTTTTGACTGAGGTCACCTTAAACCTCTGTGGCTTTAGTTGTTTTTTTCAAAGTTGTGTTACAGTTGTTTGAGAGTGCTACTTAAAGCATTGTTTGTAGAGTTATAAGGGTCTTAAATGCATTGATCATCAAGAAAATTATTTCTCAAAGTTTATAATTTATTCAGCATTTCTGTAGTCCCAAAAAAGCATTATAATTTTCAAAATATATCACGCAATTTCTGAGGTGTTTGGGCACAAGTGTTCTCATATTTAAACATACTGACATTTTTAAAAAGTCTTTGTGATTGGTATATTTACATAATTTGACAGTCACCTGTACATTATCTTTTTCATGACATCCATGTTGTGTTAATGATCATCCTGCCTTGAAACAGCATTGCCACCTTAAAACAAGACACTTTAGGCCAAAAAATAGACTGGATGAACTTTTGCTGTTGGATTACATTCATCAAAATGGTTTGAAGACTATGCAAATGAATTTTCATACAATGCTGAAGTGAATATATGCAGCTGTCTGGCAAATGTGGCATTTTAAGTAATATAACAACTTATGGTACGCTTTGCAAGGTCGTCACTAGTATTTGTATTGTACTATTTGAAGTAAATTTTGTAAAACATGCAAAAACAGTGGGTTGGTCCTTTAAATATTGCTTAGAAATTAAAACAACTGTTAATATTGCACTGTGTGGATTATGAATGTTGTAGTTTTAGGTGATGCAAGGCATCTACACTCACACACACACATACACTGTACACACAGAGCCTCTGCACAGGTAAACACATTCAATGCTCACTGTTTATTAAAGGCTAACCCTCTGAAACGGACAGAATGTGAATTAACAGCATCCTTGGAGAGGCTTACAAGTGCTACATTCCTAACATCCTATTACTGAGGGTACCCTGCCGCCACACCGCCACTGGGTCACTGGAGTTATGCACACACAATCACAAATTCACACATATGCGTATGACCACACACAGATATACAGCCAAAGGAACACAAACACAAACACATGAATGATGCACACAGAAACACAAATCTGGGCTTGTGGGATTGTCGCCTTCCTGCCTGACATTTCTGCTTTATTTGCCAGAGGGGGCTGCAGGGCACTATGGGTGGCAGCGGGTGGTGGGATAGAGATGCGGAGGGTGGATGCAGGGCATAATCACAAATTTGGTGTGTCACGTGGTCAAACAGGGAAGATTTACGACTGATCAGGTTCCACATCGGCAGCATGGTGTTGTGGCTTCAGAATGCCAGGTATGGGAGTGAGATCAGACTCCAGATTTAGTTTGTACACCCCCTCTGGCAACTGTAGCCGGTGTGACCGGCTGAAGATGGCAGTGTTATTGGTGGTTGGAGTGGGGGACATGGTCTTTCGTTGTTTGGTCTATCTACATCTTGTTGTTGTAGATATTTAGATGCCTCTGAACATGCAGACGTGCCAAAATAGCACTCATGCAGTAAACTGATATAGATTTTGAGTGAAAAGTCAAAAAGCACTGTGAGACTAGTTTGATAAAACAGACAGGTAGAGAGAATCATTATACTCTAAAGACCCCTCTTTTCTTTCTCCCATTTTATTTGCTCCTCTGCAGTCAGGAGTTATGATTTACTCACCGGTGACATCATGGAGACCACAGCTATTTTTATTGGCTGGTAGATGGCCAACTCTTCTCCATGCTATGCCACCTGTCCAATCCACACCAGTCAACAAGCCCCTGGGAAAAAAAGTCAAGCACCCAAAAATGATTGAGAGTTGAAAGGAGGAATATGATACATGCATGCCATGCTACTGTCCTAGGCATGTTTCACAAGTCAAATGTCTTGTCACTGCTACTGGTTTGCCATCCCTATTTGTCTGTGTTATTCATACACTGGTAACAGTCGACTGTACGTCCTTTCACACGCACACACACTGCTATCCATTGTATATATATCTTGTACCATCACTCAACATATTTTTTTTTTAGTTTTGTACATGAATTTAAAATAAGGCTTGTGATCTACACTATGCCCTGCTCCCTTGTTCACCCCTTGATGTGTGAGAGTGTGTGTTTGTGTGACTCCGAGGGTGGGGTTATTCCTGGCCCTGTGTCCTGTGTTCTTAGGTGCAATTTAGTCACATACCATCTGACCAACCCTTGGCCCTGAAAAACGATAAGTGCCCTACATGATGTCAGCTGTTAGCAAAAGCAGGTTAGGGGAGCTATGAGAAAGGTAAAGCAATATTGTTGAATACAGTTATAACATTGCTCCATATACACTCACTGAGCACTTTATTAGGAAAACATGCAATCTAATGCAATCCAATACAACGGCTCTGCCATAAATTCTACTTTTACGAAGCTTATACATTTTCAGTTTTTGTTGACATTGTCAGAAAGGTTATAATTCTACTTTATCATTGAGGTCGTAGTGGGTGGTTGCGGTGTACTGGAGTACATGATATGGAAAAGTGCTCCTAATATTTTGCCCCCCTCATGTAATGTTTATATTTTGTCCACCCCATTAACATACATGAGGGGGCAAAATATTAGGAACCCTTTTCAATATAGTGCACTCCAGTATACCACCACCACCACCACCCACTATGACCTCAATAGTAAACATCAAGTAGAATTATCACCAATGTAAAAGTAGAATTTATGGCAGAGCTGTTGTATTGGATCGCATTAGATTGCACAGGTGCTCCTAATAAAACGCTCGGTGAGTGTATATCATGACCTTATTAAAATATACGGGCATTTTAAGTGTTGATAAGCGTCAGAATTCTCAAATGAAAAAGGCTATCTAAAGACTATTAAGGGAAATGAATGCCTGCTTACAGAACCACACAAAAGTGTCAGGATCCAAAATAAACGAGACTCAAATAATCTAATGTATTCTATTTTGATGTTTGCAATGGCTTTTGAATGAGTAGGTAGGTATAGGCTTGGTGAGTTTATAAAAGATGACTCACAAACTGAGATCATATAGTATAGAGACACTTCTAATTACTGTCTGAATCGCCAGAGCTTGGTTAGATACAGATCAACAAGAGTACTTCACAAATGAATAGCATGTAAACCAAAATATAACAATCATGAAGGGATCTGCTGATGAAGTATCTTTAATGTGTATGTTAGTGTGTAGAATACCATTTAGTGTGATTCACAGAGAGCTAAATAAGAAATTGTCCCGAGTGGTCATGTGTGATAATTGCACATCCACACAGAGGTTGCTTATGACCTCACTGCCTTGCTTAAATCACAACTTCAACAACTTCATGACAGTGACTACAGGAGTCCACCTTGTGGCAGGGGTATGAAATGGCAAGTAATGCTCATTTTTTTTTTTAGAGCGTCCCTGAAAAGAGATTGTTATTCTGTGAACCCTCTAGTGGGTAATAAAGGTTTTTTCAAAAAAAGGAAAGACCAACATGCTGTCTCAAATAGTTGTTCTTTGTCCAATGGGAAATGCTTTTCTGTTGTGGTATTCAAAATTGTTTTATATTTCTTAAGATCTTTTCATCTTCTATTTTCCCCATTAGAGTTTGTAGACTCCTGTGATTTGTAATGTCTCATTGACGCAGAACAAACTGAAAAGGATGGGAAAAAAAGTTATTTACCATCAGTTAATAAGTTCAGTCTATGAAACATTCAGTCTATCCCATTGCAATAGGATTTAAAGATTTCTGAATTGTTAAATTGAGTAGCATGCTATTATCTTCTAAAATTGTTTGAATCTGTACTCAACAGAGATTGAGAGAAGAGGCAGATTAAATAAATAATTCATACAATTTACAGTACCAATAAAGTTTTGACACATCTACTCATTCAAGGGTTTTTCTTTATTTTTTTACTATTTTCTACATTGTAGAACAATACGAAAGACATCAAAACTATGAAATAACACAAATGGAATTATATTGTAATCAAAAGTGTTAAACAAACCATAATATCTTTCATATATAATATTCCTAAAAGTAGCCACTGTTTGCCCTGATGACAGCTTTGCACACCATTGGCAGTATCTTAACCAGCTTCATGAGGTCATCACCTGGAATGGTTTTCAATTAACAGGTGTGCCTTGTCAAAAGTTAATTAGTGGAATTTTTGCCTTATTAATGCGTTTGAGACCATCAGTTTTATTGTGCTTAGGGTGTTGGTATACAGCAAATAGCCCTATTCAGCTGCTATAGTAATCCATGTTATGGCAACAACCACTCAACTAAGTAAAGAGAAACGACAGTCCATCATTACTTTAAGACATAAAGATCAGTCAATCTGTAAAATTTCAAGAACTTTGAAAGTTTCTTCAAGTGCAGTTGCCACCCACTGTGAAGCGTGGAGGTGTGATCGTATGGGGGGACTTTTCTGGCAATAGTGTTGGCAATTTATTCAGAATTCATGGCATACTTAACCAGCATGGCTACCCCGGCATTCTGCAGTGACACACCATCCCATCTGGTTTACACTTATTGGGACCATCATTTGTTTTTCAATAGGATAATGACCCAAAACACACCTCTAGGCTATGAAAGGGCTATTTGACCAAGAAGGAGAGTGATGGGGAGCTGCATCAGCTCACATGGCCTCCATAATCACCTGACCTAAACCCAACTGAGATGGTTTGGAAAAATTGGTCCAGTATCAGAACAGTTCAGTCGGCAGCTGTCAAATGGGCTACAGTGTAATCCTTTGGGGCAACTGCACCCCATCAATGTATGTCCACTAAAAGTGCTTGTTTTTGCCACTGACAGGCTTGTTGGGCAGATTGTGTCTGACAAAATTATGTGAGAGGTGAATTGTTGCAAGAAGACAATGGTGGAAACATGAGTGACAGTTGGAGAGAGAAGAGCCAGAAAGAGTTTGTTGTGTTGGAATACAGAAAGCGAAGCTTAGTTTCATCTAAAAGATTTTCAAAGCCATGGATGAATATCTTCCTGCAACAACTCAACTCTCGTGAGATTTCAGAGCGAGACTTCTCTTTGAAGTCTCCATAAAGTTGTCAGACACATATAATAACAATCTGGGCCTGTCAGTGGCAGAAACAAGAACTTTTAGTGGATGTACATTGATGGGGCGCAACTGCCCCAAAGGATTACATTGCAGCCTGTTTCGTGGCCGCTGCCTGAAGCACTCTTGCTCAGTATGGGACCAGTTTCAAAAATTGTTGTCCCCATTAGTCAATAAGACACAAAATGATGGGAAAATTCGGTCCAGGTTGAAAAATCCCAAAGTTTCCCTTTTGAGTAGTTTTTACATTGCTGCATTGATACTTCTTCCACCACTGGTCACAAGCTGAAAAGGTTGGGAACCACTGGTCTAGAGCAGCAGTTATCTTTTAAAGTTAAGCATTGCCCACTTGGCTTTGCTTGGCCCCCTCCCATAGGCATGCATAGGGTGGCGCTTACCAGTTTGTTTATAAATACTCTTTTAAAATGTATAATTTAGAGAAGGACTGGAAGTCCAATAAGAAAACAATTCATTTTCATTGGAGAAATGTTTATTTCCCACAAACCACCAATTCTTATTGCTACCCTTAGTGGGGGCCCATCGTCCAGGCTGAGAATTGACGGTCTGTTTGAAGATGTTAAAGATCCCCTCCAGACATGTTTTAAGATGTATATAAAATACTCCACTTTAAATAATAATTTGTGACTGATATGTTTTTTCAAAAAAACTTTTTACAGAAATTTTTTAAGTATCTTGTTAAAATCCTTAAATTACATCTCTTCCTTCCCCCTCATTAAAAATTCCAGAATCTATAAATATGCAAATATTTTCAATTTCTAAAGTTTTCCTGCTAAACACAAGATGTCTCCTACTTCACTGTAAAGTTCATTCTATGTATGTGCACTGGAGGCTTCAAGTTTCCACATCACACTTGTACAAATCATAAATCATCATATTTTAGTGAGCACAGAGAAACTTTCCACTTTCTACAGATTAATGTAAAATAAGAAGCAAGTGTCAAACTCAGACAGTGAAGCACAGTGAAGCTAAAACATTCAACTGTAGGAACAAGAAGAAAAACATATCTTTCAGTGGGGGGGACTTTGAAAATATCAAGTTCATCAGAAAATGTTAGCTTTTTGATAGGTTACTCTTCTATTTGTTAGGCTATTTAATATTTAACCTCATTTTAAATTAAACTGTAATGAATATAGACCCTTTTTATGGCATAAAACATTTAAGGACCCCTTTCCATTAGCTGTTTGTTTTTCATTGACATACTTTAAGTGTTATAGCAGGTAGTGCTTTATGTCCATGGTCATGGTTAAAACTAGCTCCTCCGCGCCACTGGGGGGCGCGTGTCTGCTGTAAATAAATGCCATCGTGGGTAGTCGAGGGCCGCCCAGCCATGTTGAGGAGTCTGTCAAGCAAACTGCAGCCCGCCATTGTGTAGAAACCAAGCTCTGTAGAGAGATAGGGGCGCTTGGCTGAAACTCTTCAATAGCTAGACAAATTCTGCACCCTGCCGCTTTTATTTAGGAGTATATACAGTTACACAGGCTCCGGGGGGGAAAAGACATGTCAGCCAGCAGCCTTCTTGAACAGGTAAAGAGAGGTATTTTCTGAACATTTACGAGGGCCAAATTTCTCAGCATCGCGACGGCTAGCGAGGATAGCTTAGCTCAGAGGCAGCGGCTGTGGCTCAGTAGTGCAGTAGGCCTGACCACCTGCTAAAGGAACTGACTGCTGAAAATATATCTCTTCATCTATTTTTTCCCCTTCCTCTCTTCTCATAAATCAAACCTTCATGAATCACCTGGACCCAATCCAGAGACCGAAAGGCCAAACAAATAAAGGTAAGAACAAATATTGTCTTAACATGATCGTCTTGGGTTGAGTGAATGCGGATCTTTTTTACGTGCGGTGCGCGTTGAAAATCTTGCGTGCGCGGATATGATGGCTAATCTCAGGCCTGCCTGTTAGCTGGACATGTTTTTTTTTGCATTAAACATAACTCCTCAATGAAACACAACACGACATTATGTTCAACAAGAGTGTTCTCAATCGTTCACACACTCAGTCTCCTTTACATCCCCGCAACGGCAGTCGTAGGTTCACACAACTAACTAGCTAACTCTTGGCTAGCTAACGTTAAATGGCAACATGATACACATCAGCATCCTTTTCCTGGTTTACTTGCACCGCTTTTTATTGCGATGACAGGTGCGAGAGTGAAGTCTTATTACTCCCTCTCACTTGATATCGGTCACTGTGAAACATTATTGCTACAGGTGCCAACCTAGCACGCTGGCCAGTCGGCTAATGTTAGCCAAGTCCGTCATGTTGAAAGGACTCTTGGCGCTCGTTAACATGGAGACGCTGCGCACTGCATGCAGCTAGCACGCTAGCTATGTGGTTGCTAAGTTAACCCAAAATGACACGTCTTCCGACATGCTTTTCCTGTATCCAAACCGGCCTTGTGCTTTCCCGTCATCATGCTGTTCAGACTGTAATGTTAGGCAATATGTTTTTAACAACCAGTTTGTTTTTATTTCACTTTTCCATGTCCTGAAAAGCTCATCCAACTCAGTCAGCTGTAACAGAGAACACTAAACTTCTGAATGCAAGGCACTGAACACTGGTTCACCAGCATTTAACATATATTTAATCTACTCTGGAAGTATCACCAATATCATAACCTATCTGTAATTTTATTTTGTCTGTTTTCACGAGGGAGTCTGAATGTCTTTAGTGTTATATCGTGCCAATATGCAACCAGTGCCAAGTGCATTTGATTCTTCTCAGTGGCTGATTCATCTCATTGTGCAAGGCTATGCTGTGTAATCTGAAGCATATTAAGCTGTTATGTGATGTCTTATTGTGCTCAGTTTAATGTTTTTTTTTCTGGTGACACAATAATTGCAAGGAGTGGTATTGTTATGTAATAGGCGCTGATGTGAAATTAGCAGATAATGTGTCTCGTCACTCACGTCTCACAAAGATCTGTATGCTCTGTTTACATCAGTGTTGTTTTTCTTTTCAGTGCAAAACGGAGCTGTGACCCAAAAGGATACTTTGAATGACGATGAGTTTGAGCCTTACCTGAATACTCAGGCCAGACAGGTAAGCTTTATCGACCAGTGTTTGCCCACAGGATCTGCTTTTTAGTTTAATCACTTTTACTATAATGTATCAATGAATGAGTATCCTCAAGTTAGTTTTTTCTCTTAGTGAATTATAAATCTTTTCATTTACATATCTCTAATGATTGAAGTGTAATTCATAGATGTAATCAACAAGTTGGTAACTTCCATCTGCGTTTCATTAGTGGACTTTTTATGTGATGAGTATGTTGATTATTATTATATTGTATATGTGTATTGTACAATCATTGTAAGTACATTTAGAAAAAAAGTAGCTTAATTCCTAAAATATGTACTAGTAGCACATGTTGGAGTCTAAAATAATGATGACCTGATGGCCTGGGTCAATTTGTAAATTCTTTGATTGTGATACAGATCATTGTAGTTTGGCTCAGAGCATCACAACCATACATTTAATGTATTACCTGCCACCTTTGACACACAGGCTAATGTATTATTGTATGACACTTTTGAGATGTAGATTTATCTAGGTGATTGTAAGCTGGATATTGTGTATATACATATGTGTATATGCATAAAGATGCAGAGAATCACTATTCTGTTGAATAGTTTAAAAAAAATCTCTTTTCTGAACATTGAATGTAAGTTTTGAAGTTAATATCAGATGATTTCTATGAAGAGATTTGTTGTTGTGAATTTTTTGGTAACTATTTAACAAGACATTTCTGTATCAGGAGATAAATAGGCATACTTAAACTGTTTTGTTCCAGTGGCCTTAAGGCCTGTTTGTATTTGTGCACATCTTTGCTTTTTGTATTACAAAGAAATACAAGAGGGCCTTAAGGATTTTCAGCTGGATTGAGAGCTTTTGTTGATTATCTTGCTTTCAGTGGCCTTGGATTATATTTCTCTTTACTGTGGTAAATGGGAGTCCCCCTTGTTTAGTAACAGACACATAGTTTGAAGTGGACTTTAGATGAAATGAATGGGGCCTGTATTTTCCTTTTGTTCAAGAGACTGTTACACTTTTTTTCTTAATGTATAGTTCAGTGCTATGCATGTCCTGATCAGAGGGATACTAAGAATGGTAGATTCTTATAGATGCTTTCTGTGTGGTGAATCTTTGCTATATAATTACAGTAATTTAATAACTTTGCTCATCTCTTGTTTTGGTCTGACTTATTGGATCTACAAGAACAAGGTATATACATATCAAACAGAAGCTGATATATTGTTATCAATTAAGTCTGAGTGTGTTGTTGCAAAGAATGTTCTTTTTTTTACAACTTGTGACTAAAACAAATTCTTTTTCTATTTAGAGCAATGCCTATACGGCCATGTCGGACTCGTACATGCCCAGCTACTACAGCCCCTCCATAGGATTTTCCTACTCCCTAAACGAGGCAGCATGGTCCACAGGTGGGGACCCTCCTATGCCTTACCTGGCCTCCTATGGACAGCTGAGCAACGGGGAGCCCCACTACCTCCCGGACGCTATGTTTGGCCAGCCAGGCCCCCTGGGGAGCAACCCTTTCCTGGGTCAGCACGGCTTCAACTTCTTCCCCAGTGGCATCGACTTCTCAGCATGGGGTAATAGCAGCTCTCAGGGACAGTCGGGGACACCGCAGAGCTCAGGCTACAGCAGCAGCTATGCCTATGCTCCCAGCTCACTTGGAGGTGCCATGATCGATGGACAGTCCCCATTTGCACCTGCTGCCAACGAGCCCCTTAACAAGGCACCTGGTATGAACAGCCTTGACCAGGGCATGGCAGGGCTTAAGATCGGTGGTACTGCTCCTGGTGGAAATGGGGACATGGCTCCTAAAGTGGTTGGTTCTGGCTTACCTGGTGGGGGTCCCCTTGGCCCTGTATCATCTGTAGGACCCCCTAGCATGCCTCCTGTCTCAATTGCCCCTGCCAAACCTGCCTCCTGGGCAGATATTGCCAGCAAGCCAGCCAAGCCTCAACCGAAGCTGAAAACCAAGGGTGGCATGGCCGGTGCCAATTTGCCTCCTCCGCCCATTAAACACAACATGGACATCGGCACTTGGGACAACAAGGGTACCATGCCTAAAGCTGCCACCCCTCAGCAGGTGCCCTCTATTCCCAGCAATGGGCAGCCACCCAATCAGGCTTCCCCACAGACCGGAGCTACCGCTGCAGGGAACCCACAAATGCCCCTCAGCAATGGACAGCTGGTACCCCCTGTTTCCCAGATGGGGCAGCATCAGCTTCCACCCGGTGGACAGCCAGGTATGGCTCAGATGCCCCAGTCTCCTCTCTCCCAGGGTCCTCCTCCTCCCCCAAGCCAACAACAGCAACCCTCTCAACCTACTCGCTGGGTCCCTCCACGGAATCGGGCCAATGGATTTGGGGATGCCAGTGGGAGTGGTACAGGCCAGTCGCCTCCCACCTCCTCTGGTGTGGGCGTGGTTCCTGGAGTCCCTTCTGAGCCTCACCCAGTCTTAGAGAAGTTGCGTATGGTCAACAATTATAACCCCAAGGACTTTGACTGGAATCCCAAGCAGGGCCGGGTGTTTATCATCAAGAGCTACTCAGAGGATGACATCCACCGCTCCATCAAGTATAACATCTGGTGCAGCACGGAGCATGGCAACAAGAGGCTTGATGCGGCGTACCGTTCGTTGGGTGGCAAAGGGCCGCTTTATCTTCTGTTCAGTGTAAATGGAAGTGGGCACTTCTGTGGCGTAGCAGAGATGCGCTCGCCCGTGGACTATAACACGTCTGCTGGCGTGTGGTCGCAGGACAAGTGGAAGGGTCGTTTTGATGTGCGCTGGATCTTTGTAAAGGACGTTCCCAACAGTCAGCTGAGACACATTCGACTGGAGAACAACGAAAACAAGCCAGTGACCAACTCTCGGGACACACAAGAGGTGCCACTGGACAAGGCCAGACAGGTGCTAAAGATCATCGCTGGATATAAACACACCACTTCCATCTTCGATGACTTTTCTCACTACGAGAAGCGTCAGGAGGAGGAAGAGTGTGTGAAAAAGGTAACAGAGTTATTGCTGAATAAAGTAACAGATAAAACAAAAGATAAAAGATTCATTTAAACCAGGTGCTCTGCTTTTAACTTATGTAGAAAAAAGTGCAGTGTATGAAACCGGTTTGGATGCGCGTGCATGTACAACGCTGCTTTTTGCATTACAAAGGAATACAATTGTCTTGAGGATTTACAGCTGAATTGAATCTCAATGCACCGTAGGATATTTTGTGACTTTTCTTTCTCCAGTTTTTTACTGTGGTGTTTTGTTTCCTACCTGTTGTTTTTATGTATTGCCATGCTTTTAAAATAGAACAGTGAACACCGGGAAATGTTTTACTTGGTGGCATTCACTCAGAGTTCATATTATGACATGAAAAGCTTTTGAAATATTCAGGGGATTACATGAGAATGTATTTGAAAATTGAATTAATTGGTTTATATTGTGTTTTAGTTGTTTCATTTTGATAGGAATAGATTCCTCCTGAAAAGGCTGTCCCAACAGTTGCACTGTAATTTTTCATACCATATGTCTTTACTCACTGGAAAGTATTGGATGAAATCTGTTTAGCTGTTTTGAACTTTTGGCATCAACATAAGGAACAAAAATAGAGCAAATATGTGTTGCAGTGCACATAATGTAGTTTGCATTTCTTTCTAATTTTGGAAAGGTTTAATACTGGGGGCATTGATGTCCTGCACACACATTTTGTTGCCTCTTTACCTTTTTAGAGGGGCAAATTAATGTAGAAGTAAGCCAAGACAGCATAATATTGGCTTTGAACCATAACACAGCAGCCATTCACCTTTTAGGTAAATTGCCATTCTTTGCCTACTTGCTATTATATGGAGAGCACACTTGTTTGTTTGTTTTTTTTCCTGTAGATGTATATTTATTATCCAGTGTGTTGTGATTTTAGTAGGTTTATCCCAGAATTGTTCTTCTATATTGACTTCACTGTATCTCATTTGAGGTATGCCTTAAAAGGAATTTGTATCTCTTGTTAAAAAGTGCCGCTTAAATTTTACTGTTTAGTGCACATGAACATGAAACAAATGCAAGATGTCCAGGATCCATGAAACATGTAATTTATGATTATCGATTTGGGAATATTGGGTTTATCTGCTGCTTGCTTCCTAACACTGGAGAGCAAGCAGAACATCTATACATAAACAAGTATAACAACCTTGGAGCAACTATAACTAGACAGCAATTTAAGGTATCATTTGTTTAAATATTGTAATAATTCAATTGTTAAACTTACAGTATTTTTGGATATTAATTTAGAAATGTGATATGTTGTGATTTTTTCATCACATTTTAGGGGTTAATATGTGTCAAACTGAAGCAAGCCTCACAATTTTCAGTTTTCCAAAGCGATTGAATTCTCAATCTTAAGTGCCATCTTTCATTTAATGCAAGTCAAACCACTGGATAACTAGTGAACATGTTATGACAGCAGTAAAATGATGGACCAAATACAAACTTTTTGATATTAGTATATTTTAAAATAACCTGAATAACTTTTTCCATTGCATGCATTGTTTAGAAAGTATATTAAAGGCAGTTTTTGATCATCGGTAAACATTATGTAAGAGGAGGTTTTTAGATTTGACATGTGAGATGTTTGACTCTACCTAAATCCAATATCTGATGTCTATAGACAGTCTGCATTTTAGCTTTTGATCATGACTTGCTGTGGTGAATGTGAAGTTGGCATACTCTTCATCAAAATCTTACTGCTGCACCAAAATGTGTACTGGTTTCTATATATATAACTTTTTTTGTCAAATTTATACAAATTATTTTGAGCATATTGCGTTTGTTGGTTTAAATCTGAAATTGTTCCAAATGCGCTCAGTTTTCACTCTTCTATGTATGACAGGTGGAGGTCCAAGGCAGTGAGCCATATCCCAGCAACCCAAGCAACAGGAGTCATTACAGGCTTCAGGTAACTTTCCTCATCAGCGTTATTTGATCTTGTTATTTTAATACTTGATGGAGAGATTGCTGACTGAAATTATTCATATACACCCGGAGCTTGATATGTGTTCTCATGAAGAGTTGTTTATTTGTTCTTGAGAAATCAAGCATTTATATCCAAAACCTACATCTGTTTGAGTTTCCATTTGGAGTTGGGCAAGAGTTGCCCTTTATATAACGCATTAAATGTATTTAAAAAGTGCTGTCAGGACTTGTGCACTTTTGGCTGCTTGAATGAATAAACCAGGAAAACCTGGCGTTATCTAGGTCAGCTGTAATATGCAAATATTTTGACAGTTTTATTTTGTATTATGTCTAATTCGCTGTCTCTTTGTGTTCTAGGAGCGCCAAGGACGAGTCAAGTAACAGTTGGTGCTTTGGTCAAAAGACTGCAATGGCCCCCCGCTAAAGCCCTGTCCACCCCATTACGTCATTACATCCAGATCTCTAAGAAATTCTAATAGGGGTGAAGAATTAACCAAGGACAAAAAATTAAATGAAGACTCTTTTGATTTCTTTTGACTTTAAAGACTTACTTCGAACTTGTAGTAAAAAAGAAAAGGAAACGATTATCCATAGGACTACAACTAAATGCATAGCATCCTTAGGTGAAATCTTTTTTTGCCCCACCCCATTCCACTACATATGCTTTTTTTTTCCCTTGTATGCTGCTTTTTCCTTTTTTAAACGAAAGGATCATCCTCTGTTTTTATGGTCCATGAGCAAGTCTGTAATTCTCACACAAACACACAAATCCAATAGAAATTTGTAGTGTTGGCTTATAATAATCTCCCAAAGTCAAGAATGGTCTGTTTGTCTCATTTTCTTTGTTAACTCCCCCCCCCCCCCCCACACCCTCACCTGTCTTCTGAGGATGCTCACATCTTCAACCAGGACCCAGTGGAGTTTCCTCCTCAGTGGATTTTCATCGTAGGCAGGTGTCAACTACGCTCACTCCAGAATCTGTTTCGTACATGCTTGCCATGTTTTTGTTTGAGAGGACTGCAGATGTTCAAAATGGCCCTCTATTTTGTTTTCGGATGTGTTGGACGGAGTGTGTGGGGAAGGTAGGGTGTGGAGGATCTGGAGAGGAAGAGTAAGGAAGGGGGTCAAGAGTTTGAAAGCAGAAGAAATGTTAAGTTGATGAGCTTTGCTCAGTGTATAATTTCATGGTCTAAAAAAAAATTTGGGGCCCTCTGTTAACAGTCTTCATTGGACTTTATTTACCCTCTTTTTCTTTCCCTTGGACAAATTAATTCATTGTTGCTATGGGCTGCTTTCTTGTTTTTTGTTTTTGTTTTTTTTTTTCTCCTTTCTCCGTTTTTCTAAAGACAGTGATGCGAGTGGCCTTGCCCCCACTCTTTCTATTAATCAGTTCAAAAGTAATAAATGTGGTATATTAAGCAGAACTGGTGTGCATTCCCCTTGTTTGACTGTAAAGCAGTTTTGTCATGCAGCGTGTCTGTGCATTCTTTTCATCTGTTTTTCTTTTTCCCACAAGGGTATATGAATGAATGTTTTGGTTTTTTTTTCTGCTAACCTTTCATACTCAACCCGTCCGCTCCCCATTCTGACCTCAATTTTCACCACTGTACCCTGCATTTCTTACCTCTCTACTTTCCAAACCCGCCTTGTCCTCCACATGCATCTTACCGTTTCTGACTGCTCAGCCAACCATAACTATAATATCACAATCAGCTTCCACCATTTTCAGAATGTCATTGTTGGTGAGTAAAAAAAAAAAAAAAAAAAAAAAAACAGAAAAAAAACGCAAGGTCCTCTTTCAGAACTACTGGCTTTTATTTGTGGCATAATAAAGATGCTCCACAAAGTGATGTGTGGCTTTTTTTCATCATTAGCTATTTGTTTTTCTTGAGTCACGTGGGGTGGCCAGCTGTAGGCCTACCTTGTGTTGTACCCTTTTAATCACAGCAGGTGGAACATCAATATACCTGACATGCTACATGGTTTTACTATGTTGTATTTTATTTACTTTTTGTATGTTTTTGTGGTCGTACACTGTACAATATCCCTCTAAAATAATTTTACATAAGGAATGAATGGGTATAGGTTTATAAAGATCCCTTATTAACAGTCTAATTTGTGTCAGGACTGATTCCAGGTGCTTGAAAGGTAAGCAAAGACATTAACGATGTGATGTAAGGAATGTGAATGAAATATATTGTTTGACATTGTTGCGTTTGATTTAAAAGTTGAGAAAAATGTGATCTTTTGTCGTATAGGCCTACCTGTGTTCATGCTGTGGAAAAATGATCTGCAATCCGCCATTTTCTCCCCTCGTCTGTGCGGTTGTATTGAACGTAGTGGCCACAAGAGGGCGACACAGCATCAGTATTATTCACTGACGTTCTTTACCATCCTGACCATACAGTCTATGATCCTAACAGGTTCTTCAGCCGGATGTTTCAGCATTCAAGGCCTTCCGTATATTCTGATTATAATGTCTATTTTGGCCTCTTGTTAGTACCGACGGTTAAATATAACTGTTTAATTAAAAAAATATATAGTTTATGGCTAGTGCTATGTGGTCCAAATGAAATTATCATATTGGAAAAAAGAGATTGGATGGATTTATGTGGCCTAAAGGCTACAGAATATAGCCTACTAACACACCACCAGCAGCAAGACTGATGAAATTTGGCTACTACATTTGAGATTTTGCCTGAGCCACAAAAGCAAGCCTATTTTGTAGGCCCACCACCGACATTTAAACCACCTTTCTTCCACACTAGTCTTTTTAAACAAAGACTGACACAAAACAATAGGTAAAGATCTTTTCTGTTATTTGCAGCTTTACATTGGTTTGCAAACAATTAAAATATGATTTTTAACTATAATTGACTGAGAAAGACAGAAATGCTTTCTTTTTACCTTATTGTCAAACACTGGCCTCCAAATGTAGCCTAACTGTGATACCCTACATAAAGACCAGACGAAATAATGTAGACCGATACCCTTCATACTTAAATTCACACAAAATTTTGTTGGCTAGGCCTATCAGAAGCATTAACCAAAGCAGTAGTTTCATAAATTTGTATTATTAGGTAATAAGGTCCAAATAATGATTGCACATTGCCACATATACACTTCCTTTTAAAGCACTAAAACTGAAGAACTCAAATAGCTGCCTAGCCCACAGTCACAGCCTCATACAATAATAGTATGAAACATAATAACAGGGGCCTACATTTTATTTAGGACTATTGGGCATTTTTAGGATACTCAAAGATGCGTAGTGATAGTTTAATGAGAAAACAAAATAAGGCCAGGTTAACTATTTCATTTGTTTATATTTGCAAAACTTTAACAAGTGATGGGCTATAGTTAGTGTACAAACTTTCATGAACTAGTGGTTTAGCAGGGGAAATGATGCAAGAGGAAATTGGGAGAGTATCACTTGCAGCTTTTAGGGACTGAAGTGCAGGGTCATGTGTGTGCGTGTGTGTGTGCAATTTGTGTTACCTTATTGGGACCTTTTCCTCTATAAACAGCGACCTTGTCAGGGCCAGTAGTCCTATAGGGACCAAAGCCCAGTCCTAATGAGGCAAAACATCATTTCTAAGGTCCTGGTTAATGGGAAACATCGGTAATTTTTCAACCTGGACCCTATTTTCCCATCTTTTTATGTCTAAGTGACTAATGGGGACAACCATTTTTGAAATTGGTCAACGAGCTGCAATGAAGCCTATCTGACCACTAAAAAGGCTTGTTTTTACCACTGACAGGCTCAGAATGTTATTATAAGTGTCTGACATCATTATGGAAAGGACCATGCAGAGAAATAACACATTTTTCTTCACCTTTTGCTTGATCCGGTCTGTTTATTATTGTGTCTAACCAAGTCTCTCTCAAAAGTCTCACTCTGAAATATCGCGAGAGTTGAGTTGTCAAAATCAGCTAAATATTTAGCCATGATTTTGTAAGTCTTTCAGATAACACTAAGCAATGCTTTCTGTACTCCAACACAACAAACTCCTCCTGGCACTCCTCCCTCCAACTCTGCAATGGCTAGCTGATAGCTGATTTTGACAACTCAACTCTCGTGATTTCAGAAGAGACTTCTTGAGCTAGACTTGGTTAGACACAATAACAAAGACTGGATCAAGCAAAAGGTAATAAAAACAAAACAAAAAAACCTGTTTTATTTCCTTTTATGGTCCTTTCCATAATGTTGTAAGACACTTATAATAAAATCTGAACCTGTAAGTGGCAAAAGCAAGCACTGTTAGTGGACGTACATTGACGAGGCGCAATTGCCCCAAAGGATTACATTGCAGCCGGTTTTTCGGCGCCAGCTGGAGCGCTCTCGCTCAAAACTGGACCAATTTTTTTTTTTTAAAGTTGTTCCCATTAGTCATCTAAGTTAGATACAAAAAGGGTCCAGGTTGAAAAATACAGAAGTTTCCTTTAATGAGGTTCGGCTAAGGTTAGGCATAGAGTTTGGGTTAGGCCGTCCACAATGAATGGAAGTCAATGCAATGTCCTAATAAGGATAGCTGTGTGTGTGTGTGTGTGTGTGTGTGTGTGTGTGTGTGTGTGTGTGTGTGTGTGTGTGTGTGTGTGTGCCGAAAGAGGGGGGGTCGACGGCACGTGTCGTGTCTGCGTTGTGGGTGCGTGGAAAACACGCTGCCCCGAGGGGATCTCCTGTGACCCTTATCTGCGCGTCTCCGGGGACGCCTTTTAGCCCCTACTGGGATGCAAATGAACGGCCATAAAAGAGAGGCAGACACAACCAGTGAGACGATGGAGGAGAGGAAGAAAGGGAAAGGGGACCATGGGGAGAAAGTGGAGGAGGAGGAGGAGGAGGAGGAGGTGGTGGTGGTGGTGAAGGGGGTTAAGGGCGAAGAAGAGGAGGGGAGGAGGTGAACACTCACATCTCAGAGCGCGCATGAAGCTGAATGCATAGAGGAGATGGAGAAACAAAATAAGTTGCCCTGCAGTGGTGAGAGGAGAAATTCCTCACTGTTATGATGACAGCGGTGTGTGTATGTGTGTGTTGGTGGAAGTCTACTTGCTTTTTTTCATGTGCAGAATCTCGATACTGTTCACTAAATACTGTGCATACGAGCAACTCGAATTATCATCAGTAATAAATCTCCTTTCCTGACTTCAATAAGCTCTAATTCGGACAAAATTTTACATATATGTATACATATTAAATAAGACAAAACGACAAAAATCAAATATCTTTTGCATGAACTCATTTAAGAGGTTATATATTTCAAATATTTGACTATGTGGCTCTGCATTTCTGTAACCACATAATGAAAAATACTTAAAATATTGTCTGATATAGAAAGTATTGTTCAGTCAAAGAGCCACGCATTAAATGCGTGGTGTCTGTGTGTTCATATTGCACTGCAAGGTCATGGTTCTGCTTTATTTTCCCCTCATTATCATAAGGCATCCATCTCTTTCTTCCATTAGTGACGCTTCACCATGTCGCCAACCCGACCTCTATTTACATGACTAAATTAGATTTCTTCTCTCCTTTCGTGCGTTTTGTTTCGGGAAGCGTTCCTCTTAAATGCAATATGTATATATATGTATGTATATATATATATGCACTGAAAAACTTGCAATATTAGATAATATGCCTGGAATGCTTTATTTTTACTTTAAAAAAATGTCAAATGCCAGTTTTAGTCACTTTATCACATTTAATTTGCACTGAAGACCATAATAGGTTACCCGTGTGTCACAATGTGTTTTTGTTTCAATATAAGATGAAAAAATAAGTAATTGTTTCAAATTTTATTTTCAAGTAAAAATGAAAAATGTCCATCACACTGTAGGTCTATAATTCCACACCTGTCACCAATTTGTCAGCATTATTTTGCATCATAACTGAAAGCAGTAGGAGCTAAAAAAAAAAAAAAAAAAAAAAAAAAAAAAAAAAAAAAAAAGGTTATTTAGAAATAAGAATATGTCATGATGATGAATGTTTTTATCACGTGAGGGGGCCTATATGCGGTCACCTGCTCTCCATCGCCAGGGGTCCCGCACTGTTGACTTATTGAGTATCACCCCCTTCATTTCTCTTAGTGTCCCAATTCTATTGAGAGTTTTGCACATGCATAATGTGTAGACAGGCGTAGGGGCCTGAAAACAGTTGATGACCTCTGTTTCAACATATGTGGCACACTTGCCCTCTGCACGCTCTAATTGTGTGGAGGTGACAGGCAATAATGAAATGTCATCCGCTGGTATATTGAAACATAAAGAAGCATAGGACTACTATAGATGGAGCTGTATTCTATAAAATGCCTTTTTTATTTGTGTGTTATTATAATCTTAATCTTACTTGCCTAAAATTTACACTGAACTATGTTGCATGTTTTTTTTTTGTGATGGTTGTCCATTCCTCCTATATTGAGTCATATTTTGACGTGACTAGCCTTAAATCGTTCTACATTTACAGCTACAGCAGTAAATAAAATAGATCGAAAGGAATCTGTGCAGAAATCCACAATTTCTTTTTTTTTTGTTGCATATACCGCCTCCGTCATCTGAGATGTAGGTCAACTCACATCTCTATCAACCTACAGCTTGAATCATGTGATGTAGCTCTGTGATTGTAGGAGTAGAAACTAAGTTCATTATTTAAATTGCTTAATGTGCTTTGGGCCTTTTTACTTTGAAAAAGAAAAATACTAGATAGCACAAATAGAAATGTAATCCATGAAATGACTTCTTTATTGAGACTTTTTGCATAACAGAAACACAAACAAAGGTGTGATATTGAAATTCACAAACAAAAAGACTGTAATTTCAAATGAAGTACAAAGCCGTATTCACATGGAGTATGGATGATCGTGGAAATATATTTAGAGAATAATAAATAAAATAAATCAGCATGCATGAGAATGATTCCTGCCTTTTATGATGGGCCTTAATGGCAGAAATGAGTAAAAAAAAAAAACAATAATTCTCTTACAGCAGCACATCATGCTCATATAGCATTCTCACCCTGTTTTTCCATGTTGCTCTCGGATAGGGCAAGTGTACGCTCATGCGTAAACACACAGACCTTTGAAGTGGCCCTCTGTCACCACATGGCAAGTCCCCCTGGTGTGATCCCTCTGTCCATTTGGCCACAGGACCGACACTGGTAGGCTGCCTACGGCTCTGTCTGTTCTGACATTATGGAAACCAGCGTATTAGTTAGACTGGTGCCCAGAGATTATGGTGTATTTATCTCTGCTATGTTTTCTGTATGTCTCAGTAATACCCCTCTTAAATCTCTCTCGGTTGCATTAACTGTCTTAGGTCACTTCTCTGTAACCTCTTTGCCTAATGCTTATTCTCCAGCTTCTCTATCACTACTGATGTCAGTGCTTGTTAATCTCATAGGATTGTAGCGAACGCGCGCATCTATCTGTAGTTATCAGTGCCACTCTACTGTCCTGTAGCAGCTATGTGCTGGTTTCTCAGGTGAGCGAAGACTGTGGCTTCTCTCTTGGCATTCACCGCGTGCCTTAATTGTATTGAAATTAAATCAAGGTCCACTGTGAACACAAAGAGCTCAAACCCAAACTTCCAAAACGTTCTCAGCTCCTTTTCATATCTTGTCCTCCTCTGTCACTTACCCTGCTTTCAGCATCACTTTCCCTCCTTTGTTCCAAACCATTTAAACTGTTGTTGCACTTCAATTTTCACCATGTACACTATTCTTAATCGCTGTCACCCCCAGAGTCTCACAAGTGCATCCTGTTTAGTTTTTTTCGTCAGTCCATCCCTGTTTGACTTTCCTCTTTCCTCACCTGTGATCTCTCCTCCCTGTGGACTCAGAGGCAGCTATGCGGTCCTTTCACACGTCAAAGTGCATGCTAATCCCACACCGACATGCATGCTCTCTTTGCAATGAAAACAGGTTTCTAATACAGACAATACAGAAATAACACACATGATAGAAAGCCGAAGACATTGTGATTCTTCTGTTTAAACAGCCCAGAGTGTATAAATGCATGCATGCATTTGTGGATGTGTTAGAGAGGGTTACCAGCAACAAAATGTGAAAAAAAAAAAAAAAAAAAAAAAATTCATCTAGTGATCGTCAAAGCAGCATTCACACCATTAAGGCATTCTCTATATA
Organism: Thunnus maccoyii; assembly: GCF_910596095.1. Lineage (NCBI taxonomy): Eukaryota > Metazoa > Chordata > Actinopteri > Scombriformes > Scombridae > Thunnus > Thunnus maccoyii. Next base: position 13,735,347 of record NC_056548.1, read on the forward strand.
CACATACTACATACAGCACATCATTAAAAAGCACCACAGAGAGAGGAGAACACAGAGAAACAGGGAGTGAAATAGAGCGAGCAAGCAAAGCTACCTTTGTTGCACCATAAAGAGAGCAGCAGCCCAGCTACCTGATTGCTACCATTCCTGCAGACCATCTTCCCCCTCAGAGCAAAACAAAGGATGGCGACTAGATATTTATGAGTACACACTGCGATGCGCCGCTATGCCTTATCCTCGCCATAGCACTGCCTCCGCTGATCCTGGTTAAGAGCTTGGTACGGTTTAACCAGACCAAGCAGTTCTTCATTACAGTTGGTAAAGCTGTGTCGTTATCTCCCCCTTACACTCCCTCCCTCCCTCCATCCCTCCCTCCCTCCCTTCTACTCTCCATCTCTTCTCTACTGTTCTCTCTCTCTCTCTCTGTGCACTCTGCGCATGTAACTATAGCCATGTACAGACTGGAGAACAGGATCTAAATAACAACAGTCTCCATCTTCTGATTCATACATGCACAAATTAATAATTTCATAAAGGGTAAAAACTGATGTATGACACAAAGCAAAAACGTAAGAGGAAGAATTTAGCTTCTTTGCTATTACGCAAGACTCTCACATCCAGAAAAACTGCATGTTACATTTAAAATCCCTTTTCTTTTTAAACTTTTAATCACTGCGCTTACTTCCTTTTCTATTTTAGCTATAGAATATTACTGTAGCACAGGCAGAATGGGGTTTTTCTCAGATCAAATATATCCTTCCTCTCTAAAGAAAAGGTAAAAAAAAATAGCAGAGGAGCTGCAGAGTATTTCCTCCTTCAGGTCCTCCTTGGTCCTGGTTTTGTTATTGTTGTTGCTGTAGTTGTAGCTGTGACTGCGCAGCTCCATCCTGTGAAGGTCCTTGTGGGTTGGGAAGAGCAGGGGAGCAGGCACACGGGGGGTGGTGGTGGGATGGCGGGCAAGGGGCTGGAGGGACGGGAGGCAGGCAGGCAGGTGTCACGCATGCAGTCAGGGGAAATAGGAGAGAGGGTAGCAGGAAAAAAAAAAAAAAAAACTCAGCTAAATTCTACCCAGTCACCTCCATTAGAAAAATCCATTTGGATATGCTCAAGACAAAACCAAAAAGGAAGACGGAAAAAGCCCAAGATGTAAAATATACATATATAAGCCGAGTAGGTATATATGTATAAGGATCCAAGGGAGAAGGAGGAGAAGGAGAGAGATAAGGGATGGACGGACGAGGAGGAACAGGCAACTGGCTCACACACAGACACACTGCGCCGCGGCGAAGGCACGGGCTTCAATTTATGCTTTCTGGTCGACACCACCCCCCACCTCACACACTCACACACACACACTCACGCATACACATACACACACACATGCAGACACACACACACACACACACACACACACAGATCGTCCCGCCCCTATCTGCCCCTGTCCCTGTCCTGTCCCGTACTGGATGCGTGGCCCAGCTGATCAGTGCAGAGGGATTAGCCAACGGGGCCAGCTGGCAGGGATTACACAGGCAAAGTGGGGGAGGTGTGTGTGTGGTGGGGGTGGGAATGGGAGGGGGGGGGGGGTGTGAGGGGTGAGGAGGGTAGGCCTAATACTGGGGGGGAGGGGGGGGTGGGAGGCCCTGTCTTGTCCTGCACACACACACACATACACACACACACACACAGATACACACAGATGTGCACGTAGACTCGACACACACATACATTCATTCACATATAAAACACATTCACAAGGACATTTCATGCAGATGCACTAATGTATCATGCACCAGTGCCTGAACACAATATGAAATGCTTACAAATATGGCTTTGCAGTGAATGCATCGGCTGCAGCAGCGCAGACTGCAGTGGTAGCCAGCCAGTAATGCGTACGGTGCATCCTCTCGCCCCGGCGAGCCACGGCGACGCACAGTGTTGATACATGTATGTAAATGTGCAGAGGAGGCAGCGGGGGATGGATGGATGGATGGATGGATGGAGGAGGGCGCCGTGAGAGGGGAGGGAACCCCACGGGAGAGCAGGGCCAGGCTGACAATGCAAGGCTTTGACCCTTGACCCCTCTCTGCTCCATCATCCGCGGCCATCAGCTGATCCCGGGAAATGGACAGCCGCAGTAACACCCCCTCCCCTTCTCTTCCCCTTCCTCCTCTCATACACACACAAACACGCGCACATGCACACACACACACACACACACACACACACACACACACACACACACAGACTCGTCCACTAACAGCGCTGAATCTACCAGGGCCAACCTCACCTCTTTTTTTCTTTTTTTTTTCTCCCCTCCTTTTCCATCTCTCGCTCCCTCCAGCCCTCCATTGCTCTTTCCCGTCTCATGCCTCACTTCACCACTTAGCTCGTCCCGATGTCCCTGCTCCTAACCTTTCTCATTATTTCGAAATGCGTCGACATCCAGAACTGTTATATCTATGCAGGAAGAGATCCCTTTTTGTATGAGTATATTTTTTTATGTGTACGTGTTTTGACTGATCCCACAGAAATTTTTGCTTACATTTGCTTTCAGTTTTAGTTGCATCCTTCATGTAGCAGTTACAAAAATTACATTTTGCTTTGAAATGAAACAATCTCCTCTTCAGTATTTTAAATATATTTTACCTGAAGTGTGTGAAAAATTGTGCAGTAAATGTTTTATGATAATGAACATTCAAAAATACATTTTAGGGTAAATACATTGGCTTTTGAGGTGATTAAAATACACATTAGTAACACTGTTGTCTATATTCTGTACAACTTGATTATTATGATTTTCTGTACTGTTTATCTGTAATGTGCAGATACAAATTATGCTGAAAGTTTGAACCATCTGGTTTTCAGTCACTGCTGGTATAGTGCGACATTTGCCAGGCATTACCAAAAACCGCGCAGGCTAAACGGCTGCATTTCTGCCCGGTAGCGATCTGACACACATTTACTTCACACCCTTTGATCTCCATTTTGGTGAAAGCGTAAAATATCTATTTCAGTATCACACAGAATTACATACCTTGATGGGATAAAATGTCCTAGAATTTGATATATTATTTTTCATGGAAAATACGATCTGCCTCTAGTCTGTCACTAAATCTGCACAAACCTGCCAGGTATATAGGGATAATTCAGAGACATGTTCAGTTAGTATTAGTTGTGTCGAGTGTTATTTTGTGAAAAGCTAAATGTCAAAAGTTTTTGCAGACTGTCAACAGCAGTTTGAGCTACAGTATGTAAGACAGAAATGCGGCTCAGTCCAGTCACACACACACACACACACACACAAACTCATGCATACACATGCAAACAGAACACACACATAGAGGCAGACATAGAGTGATTTCTGTAAAATCAAACAGACATTTTGTAGGGCCTCGCAGGCAGAAAAACAGCGGCACTGTTTTATAGTAAATATATACAATCAGACATGGTTGATGTGTGACAAATAGGACATTAGTTTAGATCTGTTTACATGAAATTCACAATATCAGTGCACCAAAGCTTTGGGGTGGAATGACAGCTTGGCCTTCCACTTCTGAGAGATAGAGTGATGGATTTTAAGAGAGAATATGAGTGAAGAATGGAGGCACAAATTAAAATGAATTCCCTTTTCCTTTATTTCTTTTTTGTGGAATACACTTCATTTCTTTGCTATTTGTGTCAAATACATTTGTTTTGGATTATTTCTGGGAGAAGCCTGGAACTTTAGTATTTATGGGTATAAATTACGAGCCATAAATTACAAGCATACTGTACATGTGTGTATGTTTATGCATGTTTACCCTCATGCATGTTGGCATGAAGAGAGGAAGGAGATTTGTGACTACATTTTGATGTCCCACTACCCCGTCCTCCATTTTAAAAAAAAAATGTACATGTGAGGATGAGAGCGGGGCGAACAGGCATGCAACCCTACCAGCAGACAGCCAGGAAGATCACAGAGAGGCAAGCAAAGAATTTTTATCATACAGAGAAATACAAGGGAAAGAAGCAAGCGGTTATACAAAGAGACAAGCTGGAGACGGAGAGACAGACAGGCAGGAAGACAGAGAGACAGGCCGAGACAAATACTGTAGACAGTGCTCGTCCCTAGTTTGGTAATCTGATGGAGAGATTAGCAAGCAGGCAGCATTTGGGTCGGATTATCGAGTCATTAGAAAAGACTGGTGCTTCAGAGCCTCTCTCATGTGTTAATGTGGCTTTACAGATCCTCAGCGCAGTCTGTGCAGATTGTCTAGATTGTGTTGAGAGTATGCACACTAGATAGTCTTTCAATATGTAAATAGGGCCACATAAACGTGATACTCCACGGGTTGATTTGTTTTTTTAAGAATATATTTAGGTGGCATATGAAATACACCAATCTGTATCACTGATGTTCTATTTTAATTTTTATAGATTAATTTAGTCATTTTTAAATTATCCCGATGTAACAAGAAAGAGTACACGTAGAAGTTTTTTAAATTCTTTTTTTTTTTTTTTTGGATGAGAGAGTTCTACTTTGCAATGCCGCAGGAGTGTTTATTGCAGAATTGAAGTGTATAACACAGAAATGTTCCCTGCATGTGAGTGAAACTGATCAGTATAAATTCCAGTATAAAATCCCCACTTCATGTTTATTCCAGGAAAACTGCTGAACATTATTTACATTTTTTTAATTTCAAATTTTGTAATTCATCACCTATCATTGGAATTTATTTTTATGTAAATCACCACTAAGCATTTTTATTGAAAGTTTTTTTTTTTTTCTCTCACTATGTGTGTGTGTGTATATATATATATATATACAGAATTGACACATTCCTCTGACCTGGAGGAATGTGAACCTGAAGACAAATGAAGGGAGTGAATGCATCAGCACTGTATAGCTGGATAAGCTGTAGCATTTAGCGCTGTGGGTCAGGGGGGAATACTGAGGTATATGGCCTTCATGCACTTGCAAATCATACAGCTGTGATGTTCAGTGATGACGGGATTTAAACAGGATCAGGAGGAAGCCAGAGAGCTTACGTGCGTGTGTGGGTGTCTGTGCAGGGGAATACATGTATTTACAGTAGGTTATGTGGATTTTTGGTATTTGCTCTGTAAATATCAGTGGTGATACACACAGCTCAAATATATGTGCATGTGTGTTTGGTTTGGCAAAGGGATGGGGGGTAGCTGGGCAGTTCATTGACAGCTGATCAATGCTGGTGACACTCTGTGTCAGATGTGCTGATATGGTCCAGTGACCGGAATATCAGTTTCAATTTCACTAGAGTGGGCAATGGAGCCTCTGATGAGTGTGTGTGTTTGTGTGTGTGCAGTTTGTAATATTTAATAGATACCAAAAGATGCATGTGAACGTGATCATGTTTGTCAGCGAGCCGACAATTTTTTTTTTTCAATTTCATACTGACCAAGCAGTTCTTGAACGAGTCTTGCGCAGCGTGTAACTTTACTTCCAGGCCCAACATGTTTAAACATATGCACGCACGATGCTCAAACACTCGCGAACACACACACACACACACACTATCTGATCTAGGTTCCCAAAAACCTTCCCTTTTGCTGCTGCCTCTGCATACACCATGCCCCAGTTCCCCACCCCCATCCCTTTTTGTCAAATAAATTGCTATGTGACCTACTTCCCATTTTGCACCATTTCTCTCATGTTCAGATATTATTGTTTGAACATGAGTGATTTGCTTTGGGGCATACAGTATCAAAGAAAACACGGTGTATATAATATGGGGCATACTGTACTGTTAAGTGAATGAATGAAATGTGTTCTAAAAAATATGGAAATGTTAACATCAGCATTGACAATAATGTGCAAAGGTTGATTTTTTTATTTTTTGGAATGATGGTTTGGTGTTGTTGCAGCATGGCGGCTTCTTTTAATGTGTGGGCAACGCGTTATGAGCATTTTTTTTTTCAAAGGCTTTTGTTTTTAAAATTGCCCTTGTATGATTTGTAATTAAAATACATGGTTCACGTATTTTCTGATTAACACATACAATAATACTCACAGCCCTCATAATAACAGGATGTCTTTGTGATGGTCATAGACTGGGGAAAGAAGGTAAATCAATTTTGCAGCCTAGTTAAGCAGAAAGCACAGTGGTAATTTTCAGTAATAAGCATGGCTAATTCATTGGACCATATTGCATTTATAACCCAGTTAGGTCTGCACTAGTTGGCATCCAGCCTTCTGTTTGGACTTGAGGTGCATTTTTAAAACGCTCCTCACGATGAAGGCGATCTTACGGCACTGTGGATACAGCAGCAAGTGTTGCGAGTGTGCTGCAGTGACTTTTTGAAAAAAAAAAATTTACTGTACATTTATTTACACATTATTTTGTGTATAACACAAGTTTATGTGGCTCCACAAATTTTACTTTAACTGATATGTTTAGCTGTAATTAGTAGATATACACTGTACGTCCGTATGTGCACTCTATTAAAGTTCCTTCTGCTCTCCTTCAAGAACTGCAGAGGGATTATCACATTTCTCACAAAAGACTCCTATTCAGAGGCGTCCTGGAAACCAAATGTTGAAGTGCGCTGTCATGTGGCTGCAACGTCCCTAGTTCGATTCCAGTTGTGCACCTTTGTTTGATATCAGCCTCCTCTCTCTCTCCTTCCTTATTTCCTGTATATTATCAGCTGGCCATAAAGACAAAAATGCAAAAAAAAATCTTTTAAAAAAAGACTTATCCAAAACGTTGGAGATTCACATGCCTCTAAAAGTGAATAGCAGTATGCGTGTGTGTTTTTGTGTTTGTGTATACACGTATAGGAGTGTGTGAGTGTGCGTCTATCAGATCAAAGCGCCCTCCTGCCTTTTTCCCAGCCATGCAGAGATGGCACCGGAGACCACACTGACCCTGATTTATTGGGATCAGAATCCACATGACAGCAATTAATTTACATCCATTAACTACATCGCTCGCTCTCTTCTTCTTTCTTGCTCTCTGTGGACATTTTGCACTCTCGCACGATCACTTTGAACATTCTTCGTTTCTCCCCTCACTCTCTCGACTTTTTCCTTTCTCAGCATGTTCTGTCGCTCTCTCTCCTCTTTAATCAGTCTTGCTCTACCAGTCACTCTCGCATCTCACCGCTCATTTTTACTCAACGTACCGGGATTCCATATTCCTAATCCATTTAGAAGATCTTTAGCAGCCCCTCCTACATCTGTGCATTATGGTCTGCTAAATAAACAATAATGTCATCAAGTTGTGATTATGTGCATGTGTGTTTATGTGTCTCTTGGAGGCATGAGGAACCTACGGCTGGGTGGGAATCGTATGAGTGAACTCGATAAATAATCATTATATTACATGTATTCAAATGTTTGATAACTAAGCATACTATCTATCTAATAGGAACAAATTAAACTGTGCTCAACAAATTGGCTGATTATGATTACACAAGGAATTTGACATTAACATTATAAACTAAGCATCTTGTGATCATTTCAACGGATCCTCCGTGGGATTTGCTCATTACAGCATCCAACTCAGGCAGGTTCTCATGCTCAAGGGCCTCTCTCTCTGCCCCTCACGATAAGACACTATTGCTGGCCTACATCTCTCGCTGCCTCACGCTCCATTCTACCGGATTCTGTCCGCCAAGTGCTTTTTTCCTGGCTTTTCAACTCAAGAAAAGAGACTTTGCTTGAGGGAGAATTTGCCATTTATTTCAGGAGACAAAAAAATGAAAAGGGGTTTTAGCACTGTATCTTTTCCCCTTTTTTTGTCTTCATTCTCTACGCATCTTTGCTCTCTGCACCATTGTGGATTCTCTTCATCCAACTCGGGCCTCCATGCCTTCACTTTGTCCTCAGGGTGAGAGGACCGGGAGAGCACGGCTGGCGAAATGCACTGGGGGTTGGGTGATTGGAACAGCAGAGTGGAGGATGAATTCTCTAGACTCTCATCTAAATCTCTTGTCCATACGAATTGAACAAGCACTCTCAAACAACCACGGACGTGTACAAAACATGCACATACACCATTACACCATTGCACGCACTCCATTACGGCAAGTCCTCATACTGTATGCACGCTTGCTAAGTATAGTCCTGTATTACTGCATGCTCACACGACACATGTGCACAAGCAAGCATTTCATTTGAGCATAGTGCATGTGCAAAATTGAGCAGTCTTTGCCTAATTCTAAATTTATTCTAAAGAGAAAGATTGTGAAAAAAAATGTTCACATCTCTATACCAACATAGCTTGGGGACAGGTTCTACCAGTATCTGTTTAAGGATTGGCTAAGGATATGGTGCGGGAGGAAAAGTTGCAGTTGACAGCAGGCAGAAAGACACTGCAAGGGGAGCGGGGGTTCACAATAAAGGATTTTAAACCAAAGCCTCTTTGGTAAAGAGGAGGGAGGAAGGGAGGGAGGGAAGAATGGGCTGTGGGGGTGGTGGATAGATACAGGATGACACAAGGTCCAGATTAACCCTAATCTCAGGCCTGGTGGTTTAGGTGAGGCTGAGGGACTGGAGGAAGCTATCCCATGCCAGGTGGTCATGAGGAGGTTAAAACTGGGAGAGGGTGGGGGGCACTGGGAGAGGATGGAACAGGGTGTTGCTAGGGAAGACAGCAAGAGAGAGAGAGAGAGAGAGAGAGGTAGAAAGAGATGCGAGTGGAATGAAGTATTTCGATATCTCTTCTTCCAGCGTGCTTTATTCGGATAGAAATAAAACCGAAAATCCGAAATGACTGACCAAAAACAGAAACAGGGAAGATGTTAGTGATTGGGGTTGGGGGTTGCACAGCTAGCAGAACAGCAGGCACTGTGACGGTGGCTGCAGGGTGATTGGATGGTTGGTGCATGGTGACAGTGGCACATGCCCTGGTGCATGGGATTAGAGGGACAGTCAGTAATCTGCTGTTTAGGCTGTATGTAGGGCAAGAGTGGCTTAGCCCAGCCACTCTTAGCACGGGTAGAGCGCCAGAGTGCGAGGGAGAGGAAGTGGACTGGCGTTATATAGCTGCACTCAGCTCGCCCGATTCACCTCTTGCTTTCTCTGTTTGTCTATCTATTTCTATCTCTTTCTTCCAGTACTCTATTAGTATATAGTGTCATGTGATATAAAAATTGGTACCTGCCATTCTGAAATTTAAAACATAAAACAACTAACAAGCAAAGGAGAAATGATGAGAGATAAAAGTGCAAAGTCAGAAAGAGGTTATTTTGCCAATTACTAAAAAATCAGCTTTGGGGAAAGAATCTGGTCTTTAAAAAGTATATATGTATAAAACTATTATTGTGTAACAATTGTGACAAGTGGAAATAAATATTTCTGTCAAAGAAGCAGTGTAACAGGATCCCATTATAAGCCCCATACACAGTACATACAGTGAATACAACCTGCTGTCGTTGGTAGAAACTAAGTACATTTACTCAAGTATTGTACAATTTTGAGGTACTTCGATTTTATGTGATTTTGTACTTTTACTCCACGGCAATTACTACCTTCACTTGACAGCTACAGTTAATTTGCAGATTAAGATGTTACAAGAAATTACTTACATTAATGCAATTGCATTATGAATAATGATACAATAATATAATACGACACCATTGACGGGGTAATTTTGCATGAGTACTTTTACATTTTGTTGCCAGTACTTCTGTGGTTTAACTTGAGTAAAATATTAAATGCAGGACTTTAATATGTAATGGAGTATTTTGATAGTGTGGTATTGCTACTTTTACCACAGTAAATTATCTGAATACTTCTTCTACTTCTGCCTGCTACTGTTTCTGTGTAGAAAAAAACTTGATCTGAAAGAGAATGCTCCTAAAGAAAATATAAGACATTTTACTAAAATAGACAAAACAAGTAAAAACAAACATTTGAAGTACAATTAAGAGCATGTAATTTTAAGTACTGTATATGTTACATTTTATTAAAGTGACAAACATCCAACAGAGATTCAATATAATACAGTGTGAAGGATGCAGGTAAGGGTTCAAGAGAAACCCAAACAATTCATATTGAGCAGAGCTCCTCTTCCTTGTCATGATTAAAAAACTATTAAACTTCAAATCTAGTCTCTAACACTCTGCAATACTGTATAAAACCCTTTAATTTGCATGAGCTCTACAGATTTACAACCTAAGCACCGCTTACAATACAAACATTTAACTGAAATCACTGAACAAATTAAATCTAATTATTTGAACCACTGAAATAACAAATCCAAAACTCACAATAAAACAAAATGCTACATGGCTCTAAAGAGAGACTACGACTTGGCAGACTATCTCTTCAGAAGCAGAGGCACATCCCGACCGAGTATAGACTCAGTGACCGTCAAATGAGAGGAATACACATAAAGACATGACTGCCCAAACAAGAGTGCGTGCAGTTTGTAATCACTGTTGAACAGGAAGAAAGGTTGAGACAAAGATGCACTTCCTCCTTTAACTGTGCCAAGTTCTCACAGTTGAAAGAGCACCATTTACAGAATTTCACATTCAATTGTCATGTTCACATAAACAGAATAGGCTGAAAATATTTTTAATAAAAGGGCAGCTGTGCATACAGTATATTACATATCAGCATTTTCTTCTACAATATTTTCTGTTGTGCTGCCACTCAGTCTACTTTTCGATTATTAAATTGTACATACATTTTGTTTCAGACATTGATGTCATTAGTAATGGGCATTATTGTATGTGGTTCAATGGATTTTTTTTTTTTTTACCATCACTGTTAATGTTCCTGCCATTGATTTTGTCCTTCATGTCAGTAAAGTTCAGTGTACTAAGAAAGAAATGGACAGAGAGCAAGTTAACATATTATGGCCTCAGCAGAATGTGTTTAATTTACTTTCCTGAAGAAAGCAACTGAAAGACGCAACAACCATCTTGGAAAGGTACCACGGCACAATCTCCCCTCAGCCTTTCATGTCATTTAAACAAACCTCCATCTCTTCTCTCCATTTTCCAATGAGCCAAGTGATTTATGTCAAGTGAAGTCAAGCATGGGCCAGGGTATGAATCAAAATTTGTCAAGTTGGCTTTTCCCACTCCGGTCTATGAATTGATTCGGCTTAGTTTTGAATATGAATCCCCAGAGAGTGCCACACTGCTTTTAACTGACTGTAGCTTCAGCCGAGCAATCAAACCCTTTGTTTTTTCACACCATCCTACAATCCCACCTGCTTCAGCGAGACGATGGAGGGCCCTTTGAAAACAACGAGGCGGCATGATTTATTATTCTAATTAGGCAAAGTGAGACTTTAGCAAAGCCACAATTACACTAAATCGCCAAAACAGTTTTCTGGTTGGCTGGCTCCTGTTCTGTTCAGATGTTAATCAGACGCAGCTATTGAGTCGAGGTGCAAACTGCTTGTGAGTCACACTATTGCTTGGTAATATCTTCCACAAACAATCAAACAAACATACACAATGCTGGAGTCCATGTTGAATTACAAATACACATTTTCCTTATTAAATAAATTTGTGTGTAACATACAGTTTTCCAACCATCTCTCAGTCAAACAGAGGGCTTAACGTGCCACGATTCTCAGTTAAAATCCACTGCAGTGTTTAATTCCAGGTCATTTCATAATCTCTTTGATACTCACTCACATCTGCACATCTCTTCACTCTCACTCACTGACAATCAAACAGCTGCAAGCTGGCATACTCACTAAATCCTCCGGTGCAATACACAAACCAAACACACACACACACACACACACACACACACACACACACACACACACACACACACACACACACACACACACACACACATATACACTACAAGTGCCCATTAGAGAGCATGCAGCACACACTGGTGCACTCAGGCTCATATACACACACATGCTTACGTGCACAGGAGCACCCAGGCGCAAACACTTATGCATGCAAGTGTACACACACACACACACACACACATCACAAACTGCTGCTTCACTCATCCAAAAAACTGGTTTTATTCATCGCAGATATTCTTCTGAATTAAAAGTAGATACTTCTTCCAGTGTGTTTCAGGAAAATCATAAATTTATTGATCATTAGTTGGAGGAATGCGCACGTGCATGTGCATACACAGGTGCGGATAGACAGTAGGTATGTGGTTACCATCCATCCCTGCAGTTCTCATCAACTTTTCGACCCCTCCTCCCCTTTCCCCGTACCTCTTCCTACATCCCCACACACCCCCAAAACACCCCAATCATCCCACATCAACAGGCATGTGAACCCAGTGTTCGGTCCATCTCCCCCCCACCCACCCCTCACCCTCTCTCTCTCTCTCTCTCTCTCTCTCTGTGCCTGCTCTATTTTCATCTGTGCTTCCACTCTCCTAGCTTTCGGGTAATTACCTGGCATTTGCATTGCAAAGTCCCCTGTGCCGCCCTCAGCTCCTCCGCAGGTGATTGAGCTTCATTTCCCCAGCAGATAAGAGAGAGAGAGAATGAGGAAGAGAGTGAGAGAGAGGAAAAGGGGGATTGCAGCAGGGTGTGTTATTCTGGCATGCAGTATATAGGAACAATGCCCTGAATTCTTTGTTACTTGTAGATTGGCTGGTTCAGAGCATACACAAGGATGCTTTAAGCTCCTACACATAAATAATCACCCTCATTACTATCACATCAGGCTGTGGTAGAAAAATAAAATCAGAAAGCGGTAAAATCTTCTTCTCAGTGTGACCCGAGCAGTCCAGGCCTGTGACTCTTAGTGACTTTTTTAAGATTATCTTTTGGGTATTTTGCCTTTATTTGATGGGTTACAGTGGAGAATCAGACATAAGATGTGAGAGCAGAGAGAGAGGGTACATTGGAGATATGTTTTATGCATGTTAGATAGAAAATAGTGAAAAATATCCATCAGAGTTTCGCAGAATCCACTGCAACATCTCAAAATGTCTCATTTAGGGAGACCAACAGTCCTAAACCCAAAGATATTCAGTTTACAATGATATAAAACAGACAATCCTCCCATGGATGATAGGCTGTAACTTGCTTGAAAAAGTACTTAGATGATTAATCGATTGTCAAAATCGTTGCAGATTAATTTTCTGTCGATCAACTGTTCGTTTCAACTCTACTCTTCTCTCTCTCTCTCTCTCTCTCTCTCAATTTTTTGTGTGTGGATTTTTTTGGATGACTGAAACACATCCACATTGACATTCAGTGTTATCCAGATGATTAATATAACTTGCTTGAAGACTTTGGACTTGCTTGAAGACTTTGGACTGCAATGCGGAACTTTCGCCTTTCTGCAATTCAGAACTTTGAAACTACAGTAAAAATGACCTTACTGTTGTTGAGCAGGTAACCTGAAGGCAAATATATTATTTATTAAAATGATGAAGTTATATGACTTTGCCATTTGTCAACAGTTATGACCCAACCAACCCAATCGCCATTTGTAAAGAGTACAATATAGAGAGCATCTCCGAACATGATAAACCTTCCACACTATTTTACTCTACTCCATCACCATCATATTAAAATGCACATTCAGTGGTATAATCACCAGATTGATGTGTTTTAAATCACTTATGGAAATGGCCAGTAGGGACAAGTCAGTCTCTCCATACCTTTTTTTTTTATTGGGGTATAGTGGTAATGCTATTTAAAAACATCTTATGGTCACTACTGAGTGTCAGATAGCACTTACACTGTCTCTGGACATGACTCCTCTACAGATGCTTTATAATATTTGTAGCCTATAATATGGGATGCAGGACTGGAGACATTTATAGGCTTTTAACAGGCTGTTACTCATACAGATTAACCCCAAACACACGCATTCCTTGATGTAAAATGTACCACAAAGGGAAACCTACCCAGCCAATACATCCAATACTCAAACCTGATAGAAGCATCTCCCACAGAATGAGCGCTGATAATTCTTGGCGAGAGCTCATTTGCATGCCGAACGGTGTGGATATTTATTTAAATTTAATTTCGTTCCCGCACACGGTGCAGTGTAGGCTTTTGTGCCAAAGTCATATTAACCCCTTGACTAGTTAATATGCAGTGCACGACGTTGCCCACGCACGATGAATATTCATATTGATGGCGTTTTCGCCGCCGCCGCCGTCTCTCCGCCCCTCCCTCTAGCTGCCGTCCCCGTTGTAAAACGCAACAGCGTGGCGCTATGGAGGCATCCCGGAAGACTTGGCCGTTTTCACAGTTGTTGTTGTTGTTGTCCAAAACACAAACACAGACCGTTTGGCTGCTTCTAGTTTGTGTGTCGCTCGCTGTTGCTGACTCAGATATGGCAGATCAGCTGCCAAGCAGAGACCGCGCTCTGAGAGGAAGAGAGGAGAAAATGGTCGTGGCAGGTAAATAACGAGGTGACAAGCTGTATTCAAAATGATAGAACCGCCACGGGATGACACCTGGTAAACTGCCCACGTGGTTGAGTTAGAAGTGACAGAACATGTTAAATATTGACAGAGAATAAGAGAATAACCGCATCCTGTCCAACCAGGATTAGAGAAATGGCCGGAAGTATATTTTAAAATGCTATACATGTGAATACTGGTTTCTTAAGACATAGTGTTTGATTAAAGTGACAGTTGATATAATGGCATTGAAATGACAGCTGGAGAGAAGAGTTGCAGATGTTGTGTTTTCTCCCAAAACATCTGTAGGCTATAAGGCCTACATAACTGATTTTGTGGTTTGAAGGCACATTCATCTGCTCCTCCAGCAAAGTGTCTGTTAGTTTAATTTAAGTTTAAAGTAACTTTTTTCAGTATAAATATTAGAGAAAACAGAATATGGCTCTTTTGACCACAGGTTTGAACTTTTCTAGTGTTTCCCTTCCGCAGGATACAACAAAAGGGGCAAAACTTCATTTTAAGAAATTACAGGGTTCAGGGAAACACGAGTTGTCTGGGCTTTGAAGTATTTACTTGAATGTACTTGACATAAATTGAGAATCTTTCACCAACAGTCATCTTGACACGGCTCTTGAGTTTTTACCAATCCAAACATGTAGTTAACCTGTCCGTCAGTTATTCCAGGGCTGACAGATAACACAACAGAAACATAATTTCATATTGACTGACATGATTATCACAGTATCAAACTGTCTCGCAAACTTTCGTTGCAAGATTACTTGTAGTGAAAGCTGAAGAAGCCCAAAAAGTGAACATTTTTCAAAGTTATTAGTAGAATGCTGTAACATTTGTGAGGGTTTTGTGAGTCTTGATGTAGAAAAGTCAGACTAAGCAAGCAATAGTCGATGAAGTACATTAACTCTGACAACCGCCAGCACCTTTTTTGTGTTTGTAGTTGATGGATGTGTTTCTGTCTTAGAATATTTTTAAAAAAAAAAAGAAAGGTTGGCTATTACCAGACTTTGTTGCGATAAATCTTGGATAAAATAGGCTTTATGCATACATGTTTCATATTTTTACCTGCCTTATTAATGATGATTTCCTCCATTTGAGTTCTGGCAATGTGAATATAATCTAGCACACCTTTTTAACCTTTTAAAAACAAGTACGCCCCAAAGTAAATTTGCTGTAATACTTCTTAGCCTGTTTGCTGTTTAGAGATTTAGTTTGTGAACAGTAATGAAATCTTTTGAGTCCGCAGCAAAATCTGAAGTGTCAGCAGAAGCCTGTTGGGATGTATGGTGGGATTGTGTTACAAATAGCTGATGATTAAACCAGGATAAAACAAATCTGTTGGGATCAAGTTCTCAGCACCGTCAGAGACATGCTGGCACTCACAGAAAATATGACGTTGCTGCTGTTATTAAAATGCTTTAGCTGGTAGTCTGGAGTGAAGATGTTATTGTCCGTAATAATTTTGCAGAAACACTTTATATTGCTCCCTCTTTGTTTATCTGATAATATCATCCACTCCTTCTGTGTGGCACATTATATCTGAGTCAAACCTCTCTCATCTCTCTCATCTCACCTTGTCCTATCCTTTCATTCGGTTTTTCATCATACTATTTTGGGACAGGAGGGCTCGTAGGAGCATGCGATAAAGGAGAAACATGGTGCGATTTGAACCTGGTGCTCCCAGTCATCACCTGCTCAAGACTAGAGCATCCACAAAATGCATTGTGGGAGCTGGGTGTGAGTTCATAGGGGGAAGCATTGCGGCAGCGTCCAGAGGCCCATCTGGGCATTATGCGCATGAAGGCTCCGCCCCGTCGTAAGTTCCTGCTCCGTCTGTCAGAGCAGCTCGGAGACGCCGCATGGCAGAAATCTGTTCCTCCCCTTTCACCGTGGGGGGCAGCTTAGGTGGGGACAGGGTTGTTCTAGTTTGTGTATGTGTGTGTTGTGTATTGGAATAGCATGCTTCTGTGTTTGTCGGTGTGGCCCAGTAAGCATGAGTAATTTAGGAACTGCAAGGACTGTCTCCACATATGCCCTGCGCTGTCCCAGCCTTGTGTGTGTAGGTGCATGCACACGTTTGTCCCCGCTCTACAATGAAGATCACTAATTTTGAAAGTTGCTTTTGGCCCTCCAGCCTCTTTTTAAAGAAGCTCCTTGTTCTTGTTCAGACGTCCCAGCGTCCTCTCCGTCTCCTCCCTCTCTCCAGTCTGTATAATGTACTCTGTGACCTTGGCGAGAATGATCCAGTGGCAGATTGCTACATGGTAGGGGCACAGTAGCTATTATTTTGAGGCAGTGCAGGATAGACTGCCAATATTTCTTCCAAACAGGATGGGGGAGGTCAGCTGACCAGAATCAATCTCTGTTACATGCTTCACTATAACTCTTAAAAGCGGGTTCATGGCGAAGATATATTTCTGGCATTATTTCTTTGTTGTTTTCTCATCTCTTGCTGTCTCCAGATGCCCTTGCTTTTTTTTTTTTTGGCTTTTGCAATGAGCACAGAGGGGAAGAAAGCGAGAAAGCATGCAAATGAAGTGCACAAACAGTAGATAAATAAATGAGAGAGATTTGCTCATGGGCCGCGCTGTGGCTCAGTGATTAGGATGGCTGCCTTATTGCAGGGATGTCTTATGTTCAGACGTGACCCCGAAATGAGGAGTTTGCCTGTCGTCCCTGTGAATTGGAGACTCTGTTTTCCTGTAGATGTGAATGCGTTTGTTTTGTTTGTGTGTTAGCTCTCCAATTGGAAACATGTCCTGGCTGCATCCTGCCTCTCGTCCAATGCATGCTGGGATAGCTCTCCCTGACACTGAAAAGTATAAGTGGTGTGGAAAATCAATGGATTAATTTGTTCTTTTACAGTTTTCATTCACTGTGTAGATAAAAAGAAGATGCAGTTATGTATTTGTGCTGACCAGGTGGATGCTGCTCCCCTCCTTTCCCCCTCAAATCAGCTTTTGAGTGAGGATATTTGAGCAGGCCCCAACAGGATATGCCTCCATCTTGCTGGAAGCAGATAATGGAGCCAGTGCTATAGTAGGCAGTCCTCTCCATGGTAACAGTGTTTCCGTTGCTAGGATACAGAATGTATGGAATGCATGGATGGCTTGAAAGTTGTACTCCCTAGAGTCTAGACAGTTTCCCCCACCTTAACAGTTTTAAATATATGTAAAACACAGTGTCATAATACCAAGTTGGGTTAATTGTTTTAAGGTCATGGCCCCATTGTTTCCTCTACTTACCTCTTACTGTTCTTAAAAATGGACCACCTCCCACCAGCCTTGCCTGTTTCCTCCCCTCCCCTCCTTTGCCCCACTCTTTCTCGCCCCTACCCATCCTCCCATACAGCAGAGGGTAGTTGGCACCAGTATAAAGCATCAGCCTCCTCCGACGACTCGTGCCTGACTCTCTGCCAACCTGTGTGAAGCTAGAAACAGGAATAGCGAGAGGGAGGGAAGAGGGAAAGAGAGAGAATGGATTTTTGGAAGGAAACAAACAGAGCAGCCTGGAAATCGACCTTTCCGTCACCAATTTTGGCATCCGGGGATAGTACCTCTCCCGTGTCTCTGCGTGAGGGGGCAGCAGCGCTTGGACTTCGGTTTTACGGGTGAGAAACACGGGGCCACGGGTAGAACCGGAGGGTAACAAAGACTAAATGCCCACCGAAACAAGTCAAACTGGATGTTTATTATCCGCTAAGCAACAGATAGATTGTTGTGCCCTTGACTGATGGTAACCATGATACAAGCACAAGACCTGCCATAAGACTGGCAGGGCACCGGGTCCGATGTTTTGGTTCTGGTCCAGCCGCCTCCAACCACCATGCTAAAAGCAACAAAAGGTGACCAAAGTATTCCGCTTCAGTCCTGCTGCACTGTATAGTCTGCACTGCGCTTTTCAGATATCCTCGAAAACAAAAGCGCACAAAAGAAATTACGCCCATATCTCATCCAAGTTGGAAAAAATCCTTTTCATGAATCCTTCCCCCATATTCAGCCTGTTTTCTTCTTTTGTAAGCTCAGTCAGTCACCCTCCCTGCTTGTTTTTTGTCGTCCTCTGTTCTTTCTTTTGCTGGCGTAGTCAGGCAGCGTAGTGAGGGTATTCAGCCAGTTCTTTCTCAGTGCCTGTGTGTGTGTATGTGTGTGTGTGTGTGTGTGTTTGTGTGTGTGTATGTGTGTGTGTGTGTGTGTGTTAGGTGGGGTAATTCTGGCAGAATGGGGGGTGGGCGCTGGGCTGGCAGGGGGGACTGCTGGGCTAGGCAGAGTGAAAGGAGCCAGCCTGGCACTGCCTGGACCTCTGCCAGCTGCTCCATGGGAGAAATACCCACAGCAGAGGTTGGTGTGCGATTGATTGTGCGAGCGATTGCGTGTTTGTGTGCGTGCAGGCGGGTGTGCCTGTGTTTGTAAGAAGAGAGTGAGGGATGATGGGAAAGGTGTGCAAGGAAGAGAGTGTGAAGTGAAGATGGAGAGCAGCTGAGAGAGAGACGAGAGGGTGGGGAGGTTTGGCTCGCAGTTAGCTTCTCTGGACAGTGCTGTGTCGGCGTGTTTTTTGGCTGTCTTCATTTTTACCTCTTTTTTTGTTTGTTTATTTGTTTGCTTGTTTGTTTTCTGTGTGTTCTTTCTTGGATGAAGTGCTTGGTCTTTTTATATAGCGCCCAAAGGCATGGTGGTCTGAAAGCCAAAGAATCCTTCACTGCCTTTCTGCTACCCTCATCTGTTGCTTCTTACTGGCTATTTACTCCTTTTATTGTTTTGGCAGGCTGATCTCTCCTCCTCCTACTCCTCCTCCTCTATCACACACTTGTCTCTCTCTCACTCTCTCATTTTCTTTATCTCAGTCATTTAGCGATTTCAGTACTTTTTATCGCTGTGGCCAGAAACAGGAGGACAAGAGGGTCAGAGTGTGCAGAAGATAGAGCTGAAACAAATTCACAAAGGGAAGATGAAGATTTCTCCTGTACTCCCACCACCTTAAGTCACCCCTGTGGACTGAGAATATTTAGCTAGTACAAGTCACTGACACAGATATACTTTGATTGCAGCTGACTGTGCCCGTGAACATGACCTGGCAGTGCCAAACAACCTGCTGCTAAAAGACAGAACTGTCGCACAACAGGAGGGCAGGAAGGGACTGCCTGAGGGCAGCCAGGCCTGTGTGACATTTTAGGAGTTCTTTATGCTTCTACAATCTGTTATTTCAAAAAAAAAAACCCAAACAATTTCTGTCTAATGTCAAGAAGTGCCCTTAAGGTGGCACACCAAGACAGGCGTTATCAGCTCAAGTGCTGCGGTGCTTCTTTTGCTTCCTATATTCTTCACAACACTTATTAATCTTTAAGGACCAGACATGGCAAAACTGTTTTTCAGTTTTACTCGCTGGCCTTACAGTAAACACTCAATCTGAAATAAACTGCAGGTAACAGTTGTCACAGTAAAAGAACATCTAGGAAATTAACTATAATGTTTGTGTCAGATTAGAGATTGTTTGCATTCAGGTCAATGTCACATATCTCAACTCTGAGCGGCCAGAGAGCAATCGCACATTGAACTCCAAGCAAGCATCCATTATTGGTGTGTGCCTAAGCTCATAGTGTACCCTGTGGCCTGTTTATCTCTAGACTAATATTAGTGGTTGCAGTACAAACCAGCCTTGCTTAGTGGAGATTTGCACGCTAAGTCACCTCAGTCTTCTTAAACCCTAATCCTCCTCACACATCTGTGGGTTACACGGACACACACACACCCGCATACACACACACACACACTGACTTCCTTTTTAGCACTCTAATTCCATGCAGCACAGTTGGCACTAGGATGCCCCCCCCCCAACACACACACACACGCACACACACACACACACACACACACACACACACACACACACACACACACACACGTCAGTTTGTTTCACCTATATGGCATTTTTAACACGGTGAAGAATAGGACAGCATTGGGTCTACTTTCAAGCCCTTCCCCTGCTTGTGGGGTTATACACAAAGCAACAATGTCACCATTGGTTTACTTTCTGGACACCTGATGATACCAAGCCCATCACCAAATACTCAAGAGCGAGATCAGAAAATAAGTGCTTCACCATGTTTAATTGTGGGCATTGAAGAGAGGACAGCAGGGATAGAGTGGCGGTCAAAGCCGTGTAATCTCTTAAATGTCTTCCAGCACAGAAGCCTCTGGCTCTGATCCACTGGCCTGGGTCAGCCTGTAACGAAGTGCAGACCTATGAGGCCTAGTTGAAGCCGCTAATGGGCCTCTTTGCTTGCATGCTGTAATTTGTAATGTTGAAACACAGTGTTTTGATTTGATTTCACATTTGCACACTGCTTCCCTTCACAGACAAACATGCGGTTAATGGGAATCCCACTGTGGAGCCATTCCCAGAAGGCATGGAGACCATCATGTTTGGTGAGACCGCACAATCACACTTCTTTAAAAATCAGTTACCAGTATGTGGTCATTGACACGTTTTGGTAAAATGTTGGCCTCTCTGTAGGTGGTACAAAAGCACTAATGATGTGTGTGTATATGTCCAGGTATGGGCTGCTTCTGGGGAGCTGAGAGACTTTTCTGGAGGCTTTCAGGAGTCTTCTCCACACAGGTGGGCTACGCAGGCGGCTTTACACCCAACCCCTCCTATCACGAGGTTTGCACAGGTGATATATGCTGCACCGTGTGTGTGTGTGCGTGTGTGTCTGTGTATTTGAACATTTTCATGTATGCATACCTTCTACACTTTGGTATATATTAATCAGTCATGGTCCCTTCATGTGAGGGGGTGAAGAGGGTTGGCAGTACATTTCACTGTAAGATCAGTCAGGGTTTGAGAGACCAAAAAATGCAGAGGGAAAAAGAAACAGAGTTGGAAAGGGTGTTTTTAAGTACAGCTCTCACATCCTCTCGCCCGCCTTCCCTTCATCTGCAGTCAACTACTCAGAATGCACTGCTCCAGATGGGCTGCACCCCCCGTCCCCACCCCCCCATGACCTACTTGTAAGGATTGGGCTCTGTACTGTGCTGTACTGCGGCGTTTTTCAACAGAGGTTACTGTTTATGAAGCGCCATAAATGGGCTTCTCTCCCTGAGACTATGATTTGGCAAACATGATGCTGGAGATACAAGCTTAAATTCTGTGTATTTGCTATCAAATCCCTTGAAAATCTTTGGCTACCCATCGGAATTTGCTTCTTTTCATTTTCCTCATCACAAGATTCAAATAGATTCATGTAGGGCATTGATATATAATTTAAATGAAGATGTCTAGCTCTGTTTTACTCTTGTGTGCCTCTCTTGTGTTTTAGGAGTCGTGAGATGTTAGTTTGAGGCATCTCCATTTCTGAGGGTACATCATTGCAGGCAGGCATGGAGTCTAGGTGCAGGCACAGCATGGGGGGACATGGAGAGGAGGGGAAAGACGCTTTGGGCTTGGCTGGCAGACTTTCTGAGCAGAGCCCTTCAAGGGATTGTATGTTTCCTATCTGCTTCTCTCAGTCTCTCTCTCTCCCTCTGCTCCCCAGCAACAAGATGGTCAGCTATGGAGGAAGATGGAGATTGAGACAGATGACAGAAAAAGAGAGATTGAGAGCTGCAGCAAGTGAGGGAATGGGTAAAATAAACTTTTGACAGGGAGGAAAATTTGAGAAAAAAACGTGTGAGAAAGAATGGTTGTCTGTCCATCGGCTGAGAGAGTGCAGGCGTCGCTCCAGTGGCCATGACGGAGCAGAACACTGCGACGGCATGAGACCGAGGAGCTGTCAACACAGCCAGGGCAGGACAGACAGCTGGACAGACAGACAGACAGAAAGAAGGGGCTGATGGAACTGTCAGCAGAGCCAGGGAAGGATGGAAGGACAGGCAGATAGGTGAGATGGTCTGACGGACAGAAATAGGAGTGGTTGAGGTGCAGTCAAATTTGTCTTGGGAGGACAGACACATACAGACAGTGGAGAAACGTAGAGAAGTAGATGTTATAATTGATAAGTGTACTTAATTTTGATTAATTCAGTCCAGTCCGTTTTACAAATGGATGTACACGTGTACAGAACAGAATTAAGGCTTGATGCTGTAAACTTTTTGCTGTAAACTTGAAAGTCCTCATGCCTAAATGACAAAATAAGTTGCTGAGGTTGTCAGTGTCTTCCAAAACAACTCATATGACTGTTCCAAAAATGACTTCTGTCAGTTTTTTTTGATCTGCCACCTCTAAGATTAAATTGAGTTTAGGCAACTAAAATTGCTTAAAGGGGACCTATTATGCTTTTTGTTATTTTCAGTCATATATATAATGTAACAGTGTTGGATGTTCATATTAATGATAATGATGTAAGCATACGTAGAAATAATCTCTGTGAGCAAAAAGCTTAGGCTTCAAACTGTTCTGGACACTCGGCTTCCAACAGATTTTTCTACTTTCAGGTGGAGCCGACGTCAGCGTGTGATGGATTTCGTTATATGGTCATCTGCACGCAAGTTCACTGCTACGCTCTGCTAACATTATGGCATTTTTCCATTGTTTTGGGGGTAGTCACACTGAGCCATGACTCAAGTGTAGCTGGCACGCTGTGAGTATTTTTCCATTACACAGCATGGCAAAGTAAAATAAGTAGTTTACCTGCTGGAGGTGTGCTGGTCGTCTGCAGCTCTTCATCAAACATCATCATAACTGTGGTTGTTTCTGCTTGTGCTATTCCTCCCTTCATTATTTCTAACTGATCCACTGAACAAAGAGCTCCAAATATGTCCATGTGTTGTTATGTCAACTACTCTGCTAATTCGGTGAAGAACACATTTAATTTCTCCCGTCAGTTAGTCATTTAAAAACTTTTAATATGAGGCAGTAAAACTGGAAATGTTGGGTTTTCATCAACGGTAACTTAACACGACTCTGATACGGCTGTCCCTCGGCAGGCTTCTGGGAGGCTGGCCAGTCAGAACAGAGTAGGCTCATCAGGAGGGGGGCCTTAAAAAGACAGGAGCTAAGACTGCCTGTTAAGAGACAGAGGCTGGACTGAGGGGCTGGATGAAGGGGCGGCATAAGAAAAATAAGGAGTTTTTTTTAACTGTGAATCATGCAAAGCTACTCCAGTGGAGTCCCAGATTAAAAATATAGAGCTGGAAATTATCACAATAGATTGCTTTAAATTAAAGAAAACAGTATTGACTGCTGGTACAAGATGGGATGGGACTACAGTGTACTTTGTGACTTTTGTGACAGTGTAATAATGTCATGCCTCTTCTGCATTTTCTACTTACAGAGGACAGTAATTAGGGAAAGAGTCAGGAAAGTGTTGAAACATAGATCGTTCTGTGTGTATGTTGCTGTTGTGTATCTGGTGAGGACATTCTTGCTAAATCTATCCATTCTATTGTTAGTGAAGCCAAGCTTAAAGCGTACAGGGAAGTATGAGGTAATTCATTTCATTTCACCACCTGAAGTCACTTTTTTACTGCATTCAACAGCAGAGAACAATTAAACAAAAAAAGGGCAGCATGATGATTTGGGAGGTCATCCTCACCCAGATGCCCATTCACCCTGCTGAAGGGTCCTTCAGCAAAACACCAATCTGTAACAGCATTAGTGGTCCTGGTCAGCATCACTTCTCAGCCTTTGCCTCCAACCCCGACCCCCTTCAGATCGGACAAGCGTGGAAAATCATGGTGCATGTTCACCTTTTTGCAACAGGTCTCAACAGCTCCTCTTGCTGCATTTGTACGTTCTGTTTTTACTGCTCTTTACCATTCTTGTTGACGTCCCTGCACCATGACTGCTAACCTCAGCTGAGTAGCTACACCCCAGCTCACTGCCTGTCCACAGCAAATTATATGCAGTCCTATATGGAGTGCTTGTGAATGTACATAGTGCAAAAGGTAGACATACATTAATTGTAATATTAACTAAGTATAGTATGTCATTTTTAACTGTATATTGTTATTTTACCACAAAGAAAAGCTCCAGCAAAAACGTACTAATATCGAGTGAAAAGCATGTCCGTTCTTGAAGTCATGTTCATTTGGCATGAGATGATCCTTTGGGCGTGCTGAGTGTCATTTAGAGACAGAAAGTGGGTCTCAGGCCAGAGGCATGAAATTGGCAGCGCTTCTTGTATTGTCTGAAATGCACCTGATGCATCTAGTTTTTTGTGTGTGTGTGTCTATATACTATATGTGTGTGTACACTTGTGTACGTGTCTGTAATATGTAAAGAAGAGAACTAAATGACTCACACCTACAGTCCTAACCTAACACCTCTGTATTTACATTTAGCGTAGGTATATGTGTGCGATGATTGTGTGAGTATGCCATCTCTGCTGTAAATGTGTGTGTGTGTGTGTGTGTCTGTACCTTCATGTGAGACCTAAAGCAGCCCCCAGCTTGAGAATGCCTGCAGGCAGCTTGTTGAAGCTTTGGGGTCCTGGCAGCTGCAGACAAGAGCGAGCGTCTGTGTGCTTTTGGTAACTTACACCATAAGCTGCAACCTTTACTGCTCTCTCTCTCCCCCTATTTCTGTCTCTATTTCTATCTCTATCTCTACCTTTTTTTCCCGTCCCATACAGCCATAAGCAATAACATAGCCCTCTATGCATTGAACCTGCATGGCTACCTGTGGCACTCACATGTACACCTAACCATGAGATTCATAAGCTCTCCTGTGCAATTTTCAACAGGTATTTTTTACCACTTGACAAGACATGTAGACATCATTGTGTTGATTTTAGTGTTGTATCTAACATGGTAGCATTTCTGATGAGATTTAGAAATCAGGGGGGAGAGGGAGCAGTGAGTCAAGCAGACGTCATGTTAAAAATGTCATACTTGAATTCATGCATTTGTTTCTTCTTCAGGTCTGACAGGACACACCGAGGTGGTCAGGGTGGTCTTCTCTCCTAAAGACATCAGCCTTGAGAAACTGCTGAAACGCTTTTGGGAGAGCCACGATCCTACACAAGGTAGCAACACACACACACACACACAAACACATGCACAACCACGCAAATCCAAAAGTCGCCCTCAAATAAGACCCATCCCGAGGGGCACAGGGTGTATTAGAGCAGAAGGATGATGCCCAGACGTGTGCCTGTGTGTGCGTTGTGGTGGGGGAGGTCTCATGGGTGTAAGTCAACGCCAGACAGTGTTAATGTGTCTGAGATCCAGCCATCCATGGAGAGACACACCAGTGTGGTGCATGTTCAAGCCCCAACTGCAAAAAAAGAACCCTCTTTGTTGGAACATGTGCATGACATGTTCTTTGTCCAATGTAAACCAGCCTTTTGTCATTTGTGGGCTTCTAACTGATGCAATTTTTGTTCTGGGTAAAATCATGTGGGTGAATTTTTGTTTTATTGTGCTTGGTGCATTTCATGGGTGTATTTAATGCCTCAAGGGCAATTCTGAAGTTGTCAATCATAGGAAACTTGTGAATTTTCTAAAACTTTATTTATTTTTTTACATTTCAACTAATTAATTCAGATGCTTTAAAGGGTCATTTACAAATACTTTTTGACTCAGTTTGGATGCCAATCCATGTTTCGACCTTGTTCGTCTCTCACTGAGTTTGGATCCTGGTCTCCTCACCTCTCCTCTTTAATGACATGTCTCTTCCCACTCATCTCTCAACTTCCCCCCAATGTTGACAAGGACCCCATCCCCCATGACCCATCTCTCTATCCCTCCATCTCTTAGAGTCTCTTGCTCTCTTGTTTTTTCTGCTCACTGGAGGAGGTGATGTAAGAACATTAATGCACCAGGAGGGCACAGGGTGTGTGTGTGTGTGTGTGTGTGTGTGGGTGTGTGTGTGTGTGTGTGTGTGATGGGGGGGAGATGAACAAGGAACAGGGCATGAGAGAGAAAGGACAGGCAAAGAGGTACTCTGTTCACTCATATTGAATGTAGGGAGGGGCATGACAAGTTGGAAGAGGTGGATCAAAGATTCATAGGCCCGTCCTTCAGTCTTAAAAACCGGCTTGCACACACACACACACACACACACACACACAGTGACGTTGCTCACATCAGTTCTGTCATGTCTTTTGCATCTGTCATGATTGCTCTCTCATACGCTGTGTGACCTAAATACACTATAAATGTCAGCTTTGTTCGGCATCTACCACAACCACCGAACGAAATACACGCATAAGCTGACAGACCAGCTCTACCTGAGTGTTTTCACATATTCTTCACATTTCACTTCACCTGTTCAGCCAGAGGTGGCTTTACAAAAAAAGAGGCAGGGAGGGAAAAACTATTGAGTATTGAGGATCATCCGAGACCCACATCATCCCAATCGGAAGAGATTCTTCTCCTGTTCACCGTAGCCAAGGGCAGAGACACGTATTACTACGGGCAAAGGCACAGGCAGAGTCGAGCCGACACGCCACGGGGCAAAGGCAGTGAGGCCAAAAGAGTAGTCATGCATTTCCCCTGACTCACTGCCTTGTCTCATCTCATGTTTTATTAATAGCATGCAGCTTATTGTCTATGCACTCCGCTAGTTGTTTCTTTTTTTTTTTTTTTGTCACAGTTAAAACCAGGCGACATATTCCAAAATAACCACAAACTCAAATGTACTTTTTTTTTTTTTTTTTTCTGGGAGTGTAACTCGTTGCACGTGACTTTAATGTGAATTCCTGCCGTCTCTCTCTTCACTGATTCTGGGTTCACGTGTAGCAGAAATTCCTCTGATTTGACAAATGTGGCGTGGAGTGGTGGAAAGGGGCCCGCTGGCTGTGCCTTCACGCGTGCTTAAGCTCCAATTTATTCTGTCCACCTTAGAGCTGGGCTTAAAAGAGAATGGTGAAATTAAGGAAGTTTTACACTTTCCCTTTTAACTGCAGATACTCACTGGAGATCATCGCATATGGAGACCAGCCCAGGAACATTATGAATTCCGATTTCTCCTGATAGATATCAACACAGAGCCCATCCTGGTTTATATACACACTATGTTGGAGGACATGTGGAGCTATCATGTATGGATGCATATTCAGTTGCATGCAGTACTTCTTTTTAATGTGTGTATGTATCTGCAAGTGTGTATGTGTGTGTGTGTGTGTGTGTGTGCGTGTGTGCGTGTTTTGAGATCTGTGCCTCTCTGCTTTGCCTCAGTTCAAAAGGGTTTAGTCCCGACAACGTGATGTCGGGCTGCGTCAGCTCCACCAATCCCGGCCTGGATAGCAACATTAGCAGCCAATCAGAAACTCCCAGCAGCCTTTGCTGTGTGCCCTCTTTCCATATTCAGCAACACTAGTCTCAATCTGTTGGCTTCCCTGGGATGTTGCATAAAGACCCCCCATTCAACACGCTCACACATTATAAGTTTCTTATGTCTGCGTTATGACAACTCTTCAATAACGCATCTTCACATGTGAGTGCATGGAAATGCTGAAGCACAGACAAACTCTCAGCAGTCGAAGTGGCATCTGCATGTCAGAGGGCAACAGCAGCTCTGTTTCATCATGGGGGGTTAAAAACATGATTTGATGTATTTACTGTGGAATGATCACTGTTCAGATGGAAACATATCTTGCTATTCTTTCACACACTGCAGATCAATTGCGCACACATTTCCATACACAAGCATACTGTTCACTTCACATTATGCACAAGTGCTCATTATGCCTACTCATACACAGCTTTACTCCATTTGTGTGTGCATGCGAATAGGCATAACACACACGTACTGTACGTGCAGAGGGTACACACAGCTGCACCGATGGCATGTCAGTTGGTTCATTGAATACTTCCTTGTTACAGAAGTCCATAGGCCCTGATCCACTCCTCATCTCCCTCGTCCCCCTAGCTCCCAGCGGAGGATAGGAACATCTTATCTGGCCACTATTTTGTTCTTCTAGCACCCTTTTTACTCCTTAACCTATCCAAACATAAGGTCATCGCCGTTCCTCTTCTCTCTTTTTGAATGTTTTCATATGCTTCCTTTCTCTGGCAGCACATCCAACCCTCCACTTCTTTCCCTCATCCATTTTTTTCCACATTCTTTCCCAGTTTCCCGCTCTCCTCCTGTCTCCTCTTTCTCCTCCCACCCTTCACCACCTCACCCATCTCACCTGCACCCCCAACCCCTGTCCTCTTTGCAGTGAGCGGAGCGGAGGGGCGAGCGAGTGATTGAGCAAACGGCCCGGAGCCCGTCAGCACATCCGCAGAGCAGCGCAATGAGTCGACCGCTCCCCGAGGCCATCTGCCCATCACACAAACACATTCACATCCACTGACTCCTCTTTTATCTCTTAGTCACTCTCTCTTCCCTGCTCCTCATCCTCCCTTCCCCCTCATCCCTGCTCTCCCATCTCTTCCGCCGTTCCCCCTCCTCCCCTCCACCGCCCTTCATCTTAACAACCGAGGCTTTTCCCCTCCTCTTTGTTTCCTCCTCATCTCTCCTTTCCTTCCTCTTCCCTCATTCCCTCTTATCCTCTCTATTTTTGAGGCCATGCAGTATTTATGGTGTGGGCTGCTGATGCTGCGTCAGTGAACAGGCGTCACAGGCATATGCCGATAGACACAGAAATACAAATGCACAGCTAAGATGGCCGACGCGGCTGCCCTCATTTGATAACGCCTGCACGTACATGCATGCTCACCCTTGTAGGTAGACTTTGGTGGAGTCACATGATTAGAAAAAAATATTACAGGGCAACTGAAAAAATTCTGAGATGGTGGCCATTTTTTTATGAATTTAAACTTTTTATTTTGTCACCTTACTACAAGAAAAACATTTTACAGTATTTGTAATCTGTGCTGTGTAGTGTGTGTGTATATGTGTGTTAAAGGTAACATACTCTAGGTACCAGACATCACAGTCTGGATATAATTTAGCATGGAAAAGGTCAAAACACAAAATAGACCAAATTAAGCAGTCTTGCATCTGCTAAGTCATGCTGGTGGCAGTTACTTTCTGACAATTGAAATGAGCATGAATATTCCTTTTATATAATATCTTCACCCCAGCTGGCTGCGACACACGCCAATTCCCTGTTGGGGTACCCCCTGTGTCACCACATCCCTCAATTTAGGGGTGCCCCTGCCATCTAAAGCCAAACCCCACAGGAGGCGACCTTGACCCCTGACCTGTGACCCCTGCCACCCCCCACACTTCCAACCTAACCCTTTCCCTATCTCCTGGTTGGCTGAGAATGGTGTGCTCATTACCAGGTGTCAGTTATTACACCCTCACACACGCTGACAGCCCTAATTTATGGAGATTGCGTGGCACGTGTGCGCAAAGCGTGGGGGTGGAGGTCTGTGTGTCCGTTTGATTATGTTATGTTTTATAACTAAAGTCTTAAAACAAGTCTGCTTACTTTCGTTACACAGCATTTTTTGAGCAATTCTGTGCACCTTTTGTAGAAAAAAATAGACTCTTGTAAATGAGAACTTGACTAAAACTGACATAAGAAATATAATACAAAAAGCAGGTCAGGAAAAAGAAGGGGTAAGGAAAGGAGAATAAAAACAAAGATGGTTACAATTTAAAAGAAAAAAAAAATTGATCCCAACCTTATTTTTAAATGTTGAGAGTAAGAGTCAAAGACCTCAGCATTAGTGCTTTGCATAATGATGACTGATAGGTTAAAAAAAACAGCTAACACACAGAAAGGCACATTTGCACACAGTCAAAATATTTGTCGCCTTAATTTCAGGTTGTCAAAATTGTTTGACTGTTGGAGAATTGAGTTGACTTCAGACAAAATCAGATGAACCGTATTTAAATATTTTTGCTCTGAAATAAAATGTGCAACACTAAAAAAAAAAAAAAAAAAAAAAAAAATCAGTACTTTCCTACAAATATATTGCCTGCAGGGAAGTGTAACTGGCTCCAGACTAAACTCAGAACAAGTTATAGTAAAATGGTATTGTTATTAAATTTGGAGCAATGATTATCGGATGATATTTCTGTTTACTTAATGTTTTAAAGATTATGTAACATGTAAATTTGATAGAAATCGAACACTCTGTTCCCAAAGCCGTGTGTTAGTCATGATAGAAACTTATGATAGAGATGATACATTATTTGCTGACTAGAACGCTACCTAGAGTAGAGCCTGTGATATCATTTTTTTTCTCAGCCAAGCTTTATCGTAAGATGTCACAGATTTAAATATTAGAGAATTTAACTCATGCTCTTATCTGGACTCATTTGAGTACAACAGAAGAACAAGCTCTACTTGTTAGATTTAGATGCGGCTAAAAATAAACAGCGTAAGGGCCAGAGTCACAGTGCTCTGACAGCATGCCCAGAACCATGAAGTGATCATGTTAGAGAGCAGTGCTCCAGTAGAAAAAAAAAAAAAACCTAAGGAGAGAGATAAAACAGATTTTTAAAATAGATGACAGTAGTTACCGCAGTAATCTACATGATGTGCATGTGCACCTTTTAGATTCATGCGCACACATGCACAGTACTGTTACCGAGGCACACGCAGTTTCGCTGATGGTTTAAGTTTGCCTCCAAATGTGTGGCGTCTCCTTCTGACAGCCAGCAGAGCATCGCTTTCTGTTTTGCTCTGTATGTTTGCATATGTCACATATTCACTCCCCTTAGTGTATATATAGTATGTGTATGTGTGTGTGTGTGCGCATGTGTTTGCACGTGCAAGCGAGTGTATGTGTGTGTCCACTGGGGATGCTCTCACCATCCCAACTCCGTACTCTGCCTCTGTCTCCAGCGCGTCAGGAGCGGCTTACATAAGAACAGGGCAAAAATAGCAGCTGAGAGAGGAGAGGAGGAGAGGGCTGTGCTGGCATGCACACAGTCGTAACAGGACTGCAGGGCACGGCACAACCCTGAGTACTATCTCACACACACACACAGAGGGAAGACTGTAATTATCAGCCATTATACCTATTTTTTGTTTTTTATTTATAATGCACTTTTTTGACAGGATAGTTATAGAAATGACAAGAGCTGGTCAGACTCCATCAGTATGAAAAACACCAAATAATTCCTGTTGATGTTTCTGCGTGGGCACAGGGCAGGGTTATGGCTCTGTCTCTAGACCTGAAGTGGGTGAAGTAAATATTGCACTAAATGAGAACAGAGGGGAATTCAGGTTTGGGCAATAAATAAAGAGGTAAAAGAAGAAGAAAGAAACTACATTAGATTGTTTATAAGTGCTCACTCTGCTGCAGTCTAATTGTATGCACTGCCAAGTGCAATCACTCCGAATTCACTTCAAATGTTTTCCCTCCATGCTCAGAAGGATGCAAAAAGTCACCAATTATGCAAAAACATTTCTTAATTGCGGACACTGACGATAGCTTGACTGCTGAAATGTTTGTTATTCTTTTGTCTCTCTTTAATTAAATGTTGTTGGTTTTTTTTGCCTCATTTGCAATCTCTTGTTTTACATCTATTTGAGTGGCTTATGAAATACAGAGGTAGTGATGGTTGAAAGAGACAGAGAGGAAGAAGGTACAGTACATGAAGAGGTGAAAAGGTGAGGTTAATCTCAGCTCTTAGAGTTGTTAACGGATGAAGGATCGCTGTGTCAAAAGACTCCTGCGTCAGGCCACCGGTTCTGTTGAGGGGCAGGTGGAAAGGGACACATTTAAAGTGTGACACAGTATCAGTACAGTGCCCTCACTCTTTGCAGGCTTGTAATTTCTCCCACCGTCTCTACCTGCTGCCCTCCCTACTTACCAGTTTTTCATAGTAGCCAGCATCCCCTTTAATCTTATTACCTTCTTACTGTTTTATCTCCTTCTTTTGCCTATGACTGAAAATCGCAAGGCTGGTTAGGCTGTGCGAATCCCCTCCGCTTCTCTTACCTCCCTTGCAGCACACGCAAGCACACAAACAAACATGCACATGTGTTAAAGTGGGGTGAATATGTTGGAAGGAAATAAGCGAGGGGGGGAATAAAGGATAAGAAAAGAGCCATAGAAGAAAACTGAAGGAGTGCGAATTGCAAAAGGAAGAAGAGAAGGTGAAGTTGGAAGTGGGAGAAATGGTAGGCTTTTATCCCCAACAGCCAGCAGGGACAAACTGAGCAGAGATGTTGTTTTTTTTTTTTTGTTGTTTTTTTGCGTGCAAGGGTAAACACTGGAAGAGATTTTACAGAGTTGCAAGAAATCTCAGCGGGTTTAAACACAACAAGCAAAAAAGTGTATGCGTGTACAGTTGTGTACGCAGGTTTGTGCATGAATGTCGGTTGGAAGCAGTAGCTACTCCCTCTGAGACTTGAGATACCCTACCACCCTCCTATTTGTCTGATTTTTGCTTCCATTTGTCTCTCAAGTGTTAAAGGGGGCTACTTTTAAATTTTCTTATTTGGAGGGGGGGGGGGGGGGGGTGATTAATTAATATTTTTGGCTTTGTGGGCGTAGGTCAGTGACCCCAAGAGGCAGTGTGTGTGTATGTGTGTGTACAAGTGTGTGACCCATAGCCCCTCCCCTTCTGTCCACCCCCCATTACCCTCTGCTTTCAGAAGCATGGCTCTCATGCATAATGCAGAGAGAACAGGGAGGCTCTCATTAATAATTACTGCTGCCTTTGATGGATGGAGAAAATAACGAAGGGGGCTGTTAAAAATGGAGAGAGCAAGAGAGAGAGACGGTGGAGGCAGGAGGGAAGAACCAGTTTTTTTTTGGGTGGTATTTGTTGCTGTTGTAGTTTTTTGAGGGCTCAGTGCTTATGGGGATGGATCTGGAGATAGTATAATCAAAAGATAGGCTGATGTTTTGGATGGCGTTCATATTTTGATTGGGGAGTAACTCCTCTTTTGATGGTGGATGGATCTCTGAAGATGTGATGAATCTTAATGACTGCTTCCAACACAAAGACAATTACCACTCAAGGGTGTTTGTCTCTTGACTTTTCTCTGATATTCCAGATCTTCAACCATTTCTTTGTGATGAAAAACCTTTGCTGTCTTTACTCTTTTGTAATATACATTGAATATCAATCTGTGAGGTTGAAGATGAATAGTTTACAGTAATAAAATTACAGAAGTCAAACCTGTAGTTTCATATATATATCGGGTTGTTCTCACATAATTAGTATGCATATTTTGTCCATACATGATCTTACCCATATGCAGCTGTTTGTGTGTGTGCGTGTGCGTGTGCATGTGTAGGTGTGTGTGGTTGGGCTGGTCAGAACCTCAGGGTTAGCAGGGAAGGTCAGAGGGAACAGCAAAGCTACAAGACCTCTGCCAGCCAACCAATCTGAGTAAAGGCTCTGGTGGACAGCCAATGGCAGAGTGGCTCGGTGGCCTTTGATGGAGGGGCCACCATTAGCCTCGCCACTGAACAACAGCACTGGGGGCAAGATGGCCAACATCCAGCACTGCAGATATGGAGGGTAGAGAGGTACAGAGGGAGACAAATGGAATAGTGGACTGGGTGGTATATGGTGCAGTGAAGACAAAAAGATGGAAAGAAGTAGAATTAGAAAATACATGTTTATGAAGAAGTAGAATATAAAATCTGCCAATCCACTAGCAGCATGACTCCAGGGATGACAATGTCGTTCTGTAGGTCGGTCTACCACTTTGGTCTGGGCCGAATGATGTTGGATCTCGGACCGATGAAATTCTCATCAGACTCAACTGCACCTTGTGTTTAGTGCTAGTTAGCAAATGTTTGCATGCTAACATGCTAAACTGAAATAATCGAAAATGGTAAACATTATTCTGCATATTAGCATTGTCATTGTGAGCATGTTGCCATCCTGGCATTAGCAAATAGCACCAAAAAGCCCCAAAGACTCTCAAGTGCGCTGTAGTTAAGATCACTTGATGAAGGTGAAAAAGTTGTTTAGGGAGGTTAAAATGAAAGGAAAGAGAAAAAACAGCCATTGAGTTGTGGAGAACATGGCCAACCAAACAGAATCAATACCTAAATATTATAATATATGTATCAGTTTTCTTATGATTCCTCATACAGAACATTTTGACTGTAAACTACTAAAAGTTTATCGGTAAAGAGGGAGGTACACGTCTCTTTGTTTTTCTCTCTAAGGCTAACTGTGTCAATCACTTTAAGTATTAGAGATGTCCATTAGCTTTACTTGGGGCTGTTACAGTAGATATCAAATGTAATTTTTGGATTGCATTTTTGACAGAAAAAAAGAAAAGAAAATATAAGCTTTGTACTGAGACCTATAATTTTAACAGGAAAATCTCGACAACACACTTAAATTCATATTTGAACAACACAAGCATTTAATATGGTGAAGAAATTTTCAGTGAAGCAAATTCTCTAAGGCAGCAACATTAGTTATAGTGAGTTTATTCAGTGTGTGTCGGAGCGCAGGCGACGTCTGCTTGTCTGCTCTGATTTGAATGAAGACCAGATTAATACTTATAGCCATTATATCTAAACAGACTGTGTTACAGATAGGTTCTGACACTCTATGATGTAAGGTAACATTTAATCTAAAGAGAACAAGATACGCAGATCACCGTGTCAAGAAGATGTCAGCATCTCATGGCTGCAGCTTGTCAGCACATTCAGTGGGAATCAGTTTCCTCCCACAATGTAAATAGAAAGCTATCTGACAGGAAATTAACAGGTGTATGTCATGTTGTTAAACAACATGTAAAACATTTTAAAGCTCACATGGACAACTGGAAAAAATCCTGTGGGGAAAAGCACTACATGTTTGGCAAAGTAACAGTTGCATGACAGTGGCCACATCTAATTCGTTTATTTAAAAAATAAATAAATAAATAATCCAAGGTTGTCATCTTGACTTTTTATCAATAGACTTGACATTTTTCTTTATGGTAGGAGCACAATGCACACTTTCATCGCTCAAACTGACTACCCTAACCACACATTGCAATTCAGAGAGACACTGTTTTAGTCATTTAAAGTTGCCCTAACCAATGTTTTATATGACCAATGGAACAAATCACTATGTTTATATGAAAGGGGTTCTTGTAATGACAAACCCATAGAGAAGTATTGCTTCACTCTGTGGTTCCCCACAGGTGTTTGGAGCTTTTTTTTTAGCACCTCTCAGCTCATTGTTTTGGTTATAATAGTTTGCAATTTCCATGTTTTGGTTCATACTCACCAAACTGTCTGTACGCTATCTGCCCAGCACCGACTTTGTCAAGGTTAGCGACTAGTGAACATGGTGGAACATTTAGCAGGCAAAGATCCAGATATTTACCTCAAAAGTTGGTGGAGACCAAAGTAGAGCTAAAAGGAAAGTGAATATTGGACTCAAATTTGTCAGATGGACACAAACACGCCAACTGAACGCTTATGGTGCTCCCCGTCTGATGGATGTGTAACGTTAGCCCTGTCAACGTTTTAAGGTGCTAATATGTTATTGTTGTGTCTATAGAATTTTAAATAATAGAGAAATGGGAAGAAATGTCTGCCACAACACAAATCATAAAACTGTTACATGACTAAAATGCTTGAGGTCAGCGTATGCTGAGATGAGAACAATCAGCTCCTCCACTGATGTCACCAAAAGGCCAAAGACTAAGAAGAACAAGGGTTTCGAGGGATAAATGAAAACAGGAATGATGCTGTACGGCAAAGAGAAGAAACAAAGGCTGAGTGGGAGAGAGAGTAAGATAGAAGCCTGCAATGGAAGGGTCCATGGATGCTAAAGCTGCTCAGGATTGTAGCCTCTGAAAAGCAAACATGTGATTGCAGCAATTTGTCCTGCTAATCAAGTTACTCTTGGCCTGGGCCTCCTCCAAATACACTGATGTAAAGCTGATGAAAATTTTGACAGTGCCACATGACAAAGAAGAAGAAAATACACCCACCTACACGAGGCCCCATACACCTACACACCGCAGGCCCCCCTAATGGAAGCCCGAATCTGCTCTGATCTTTGAATTCATTTGGCTTCATGAATTCAAGATGCGGGATGATGACATAATTGTGAAAACCTTTAACATGCAAATGGCATTGTGTCTGTGATGATTGTGGTACTTACGCTTATTTGCAGAGTGTCTTATTTTCCTTTCTGTGTGTGTTTACGCAGGTATGAGGCAGCAGAATGACCGTGGTACTCAATATCGTTCAGCCATTTACACATCCAGCCCTGCTCAACAGGAGCTTGCATTGAAGAGCAAACTGGCCTTTCAGCAGGTATAATACTCACATGCACACATCAGAGGGTTTCATTATGACATATGACTCAAGTGAGGTGTTACTTATAACCAAACCATGTGTGAAGTAAAGGACTACCAGCTGTGGAAAAAGTGTTGAAAAATTAACAGTTTTCATAATTTTCCTCACACACATCATCCCTATTAAAAAAATAAAGTCATGCCGATGTTTGTGTATTTGATTCCATCATGTCAGAAACAAAATTAGAATTATCATATTGAACAACATTGTTATAATATACCTTTTCGGCCGTTGTGCACGGATAAGCTGTGGCGTGGAGTTTTCCCATTTATTTGAATAATAATTAAAAGCCAGTCTCTGGAGTGGTGACCTCTTAGAGTTGGACGCTGTTTAGTTACATCCACTCAGTGACAGCGTCTTTCTCTATGGCCCTCAAACTGAAAGAGCGGAAGAGGGTCAATAGGTCATTAAATCTCATTTCTAAATCTCCTCTTTTCAGCGGCACACGCGCCCACCTTTTGTTCTTTCCGTCCATCTGTCCGTCCGTCCATCAGTCCATCTATCCGTTGATCCTCCATCAGTTTGGTTTGTTCGTCTCTCCTCTCTCTCTCTAAATGGTATTCATGGACAAGCTGGCAGGGGGCAGAGGGGAGCAAATATGATCGTCATGGTTACTTAGGGCTTCTGGGGTCAGCAGTCACAGGCCACAGGGCTGTCATGTTGCCATGACGACAACCTCCCGACCTTGGCCTTGGGCTGGGGTCAGAGGTGAGAGAGGAGTGGCAGCTGGGACCAGGAACGGGGGGGAGGAAAGCGGGAAAAGAAAAAGAGGAAGGCAATCAGAACAGAGGGCTAAGACTGACAGGCTATCAGCTGATGGTGACCCCACCCTTTGACTATCAACTGACTGTGACCCCACACATGATGCACACAACACCCAGGTTTATAAGCCATACACACACACTCAGATTTGATCACATCATGAGTGAAAGCTCTAGAACAGCTACTAAATGGACCTTCATGTATGATTGTTCTGTGAAAAGAAAAAGAAGCACGATATGAACAACAAAACCCTCATTTTTAACAGCACTAAAAATTAAATTTCTTATCAATATGATTGTTATATCCCTGCCTGTAACACTGACATTCCTCTCTATGCATTCATATACAGACATTTTCTCTGTGGTGAAAAGTTTTGGACATACAAGCAAAACTTGAATATATTCAAATTTCGTTAAAGCGTTTTAATGGACATTTCATAAAGCTGTTCAAGATTAGATCATAAAACAACACGCTCAAACTCAGTTTGTATAGATGGGTGCTGAATCCTCAAAGGCAAAAATCAAGTCCGTGCAATGCATGAATAAACAATTTAAGTGGAGTGCTGTCCTACTTTCGATTTTTTTTTTTTTTTTTTTGGATGATAAAACTGTCCAAGAACATTATAGTGCCACACATGACAGTTAATTGGATTTCTGAGTAGCCTAAATTCTTCTGTAAATAACAATATATGACAGCTATATTAAGAAATGTGATGACTATGCCATAGACCTGTAATTTAAGAAAACTAGCAAAACCCATATTCAACAGGTTAATGTTAATGTTATATCGAGCATATTGTCTTGTCACCTCCACCAGAACTTTAACCCAGTTCACAGCAGATACTCACAAACCATGTTTCCAAAGATCAAGAGGAGAAACAGCACCCAGTCTTCCCTCCTTCTCTCTCTCCACCTACGCTGCTGACACCACCGATCTGTCAACCACTTCAGTGGCACCCCAGTTTCATCTGAGGGCCACTGGGACACATATCTTCTCAAAGCAGCTGACACACTCTGAACCAAAATGGCAGCTTCCTGCCCTGAAATGGTTGCCTTTGCCGCATTGATGCTGAGTCTCAACAACACCCGGTTTGAAAATGGCATCTCTACAGAGGAAGGGCTTGCAGTGTGTGTCCTTCTGTGCATGTGTGATTGTGTGTGTGTGTGTTTGTGTGTGTGTGTGCGCGCGTTTTATTCTAAAAGGCCAATGCTCTCTATCGGGTGAAGTGAGTGCATGTTCAGTAGAGTGACAAGAGAGAGTGGGTGGAGGCGATCTAAGACGACCAGAGATAAGACAGGCATCACAAAATCCAGATTCCACCCCACTGCCAGCCCATGACTCACACACACTCGCATGTACGTACAGACACACACACACACACACAGACATACATTTGGCACATACACACACAGCCCAATAAATAATTAACCCATACGAAGAGTCTCTTCTGCAGGGCTTTCAGTTTCTTAACTTCAGCACTGGGGGGGGCGGGGGGGGAGTGAGGCAGAAAAGCTTGTTTAAGCGCGAGAGCAGAGAGGGGGAAGAGAGGGAGGGAGCAGGGAGAGGGGAGAGGAGAAGGGGGTTCTCTATAATGAAATTTGAAATTTGCAGAACATCAAAGGCTTCTGTAGCCAAGCCGCTGTGGCAGCAGAGCAGAGAGGAGGAGTGCATCTCTTTCTCTCCCTCTGTCTCCCCCGTCTCTCTCTCTCTCTCTCTCGGTCTCTCTCTCTCTCTCTCTCTCATTCCCCTTCTCTCTCACTCCATCCCTCCCTCTCTGCTAAAACGTCTCCCCAGAGCTGGGTGAGGGGGGGGGTGAGTTGGGAGAGAGAGGAGAGGAGGGATGGGAAGAGTTGATTAGGAGGAGAGACTGGGGTGGTGGTGATGGGGGGGTTTCAGAGTTGGGTTAGGGTTTGGAGAGGAAAATGGAAGAACGGGGGTTCTATATATATGTGTGTGTGTGCGTGTGTGTGTGTGTGTGTGTGTGCATGTATGAACAATAGGTTTTATCAAGCCAGCATGGATATTGTGTGTGTACGTGCACATACATGTGTGTAGGGCCTTGGAGGGGTGAGTGTGCCCTCTGATAAGGCATCCTAACTTAATGAGCTTGAAAGATGGGGGGTGGGGGGGACAGGGGGTTTCGGAAGATGGCTGGAAAAAAAAAAAGGGGGTGGGGGTCGTTTGGGGCTAGAAGTCTTGAGGAGAAGCTCGAGGGTTATTAAAACGGGGCACAGCATCAGCAGGTTTCCTTAGCGGGCTTATAGTCACACAAGCTCAGTTTGGTTTTCCACATCTCCCATTCTGGAAAGTCTTCAAAAGTCAAATTTATGCTTCCAACTATTCCCCAGCTCTCGCATATTATAGATTGTCTTTCCTTTTACATTAAGTCTTAAATCTTAAAATATTTCTGCTGTGTTCTGATAGCAACTAGACATCTTGCCCATGTAGCTACGAGACATTATTGGCTAAGATAAAAATGGACAAATTGTTAGTGATATATGGTTCAGGAATAACTTTTTTTTATTTGCCAGAAAGTAATCCAGTCAGTGAGATGTTGTTGAGTACAGTGCAGCTGAAATGTTAATGAGAGGCGATCACTTTTTTCTCAGAAATGCAGGACTGATCTCCTGCGTTTTCGTTCTTCAGATGTTGAGCTACTTGTTGTCTGCCATGGAAAAAAAAAAAAAAAAGACGTAGGAGCGCGTGCCGCCTCGCTCCGAGACTGAAGTGCGTGTGCATCCTCTCTCCCTCTCAAAATGTAGGAGTGTTGGCTTCCTCGCTCACAAAATGTAGGAGCGCTTGCTGAAGATTAGAGCTCAGCTAAAATGGATGCCTGACCCGCACTGAGAGAGAGAAAGAGAGATGAACAGAGCAGGGCAGGAAAAAAAAAATCAGACACACAGAGGGAATACACATCCTTTAGCTCGCACACATTTATAGACACAGTGATGTACATGAATGTTTTACATGTACGGCTTTTCCCAGAACCTCACAGAACAAGCTTTCAGTATCTTCTCTGTCTCTTTTTCAGGCTATTGTGTTTATATGTTGTTATTTTTTTTTCACCATCTCACTAGAGTCTGTTTTCATTCCCTCAGCCTCACGATAATCTCCCATGCTCTTCTCCTCCTTTCCTTCACTCCATCTTTCCCTGCGTGTCTCTGCACCATTTCCGCATCTCTTTTTTTTTTTCCCTTCCCTGTCTGTCTTTCTCTTTCGTCCTCTCTCCATCACTCCCGTTCTGTGTCTCTCCCCGAGGTCATTGAGGGCAAGCGCGGTGCCGCGGACAAGTCGATAAGTATCATGTCAGTCTATTTCGTGTGTTTTCAGGCAGAGCCACAGTCTATCTACTACCAGAGTTGTACCACGGAGCAGCTTTCCTGTCGACAAAACTCAAAAATTGTATTTACATGTTTAAGATGTTCAGGTATGCAGACTCAAGTCGGTTGTGTTTTATATATAAGAAAATATAAAATAAAATATAATGCAGTTTTATTTATTATAGACCAAACTATACCCAACAGTATGAACAGCATTGGCAGGGGTCATTCTTCTACCTAATGAGTACTTTTTTTCTGCTGACCTTTTCTGCTATTACTACTAAAATAAAACTATAAATGCACAACCTTTACTAGTATTTTTATCTTGCATTTTTCATTGAGGTATTGCTACTTTTACTTAAAATGTAAAAGATCTCAATACTGGACTACTACACTTACATTGTAAACTTGTTAAAATATGCTTTGCCAATGAAGTATTTAATGCCAATAATGAAAATTTGAATTTGAGATCAAGACTGAGACAATGACACCAGGAAAAACAAATAAAACGATGGAGATGAGGAGCCCGAGAAATGGTAAATAGCAATAACCACACCAGTAACTGGAGTGGACTAAGGGATGATTACATAAATCACAGAATTGAGGTCACGTCCCTCTTCAAATGTCTTCACCATGAGTCATCGGGTGTCACAAACTCTATGTCAATGCGCGTCTCTTCCCCACCACTCCGCAGCCGTAGGCCTTCTGAGGGAAAACGACAGAGAGAGACAAGACAGTGGGGTAGGATAAGAGAAGAGAGTACATTTTCCTCCTCCTCCTCCTCTTCCTCCTCCACCTCCACCCTCTCTCGGGATGTCACGTCCTATTTGTGTCCCGGGGCCGACTCTCTGGCGATGGTGATGGCGAGAGGGGCTCTCTCGCTTGGCTGGAGAGCAGGGAGGACTTGGTAGCACGAAGCTGTGGTCTGTGCTCACATGGGAGAGAGAGGGAGAGAGAGAGAGGGAGAGAGAGGGAGAGAGAGAGAGAGAATCAGCAATGGAGGGAGATGGAGAGAGAGAGAGAGAGAGAGAGAGAGAAATGCACCCGTTCAGCCATGTCTTTGACAGGGGAGTCTTTCCGACAGGCGTGAAGAAAGGAAAGGCTGACTGGGCTGAGTGAGCTCAGCCCTGGACACACACACACACACACATTACTTGTTTTTGTCATTTCGGAGGACATTGCATTGACTTAAATGAATTCCCTGTCAATTTAACCTAATGTTAACCACTACCAGTATGTACCTAACCCCCTAACCTTAACCAAAAAACAAGTCTTAACCCCAAATATTAATTTTCTACGTTGTGGATGCAAGCTTTTTGTTTCCAAATTGAAGGTGAGTCCCTGTAATGTGACAGATTTACGTCCCCATGTAAATACGCACACATACACTGATCTGTTCCTAAAATGTTCTGTATTTCTGTTTCACTCCTCACACACATACACACACACACACATACACAAATGTATAGCCTACTTGCACACACACATTCTCTCCCTCCATGTAGCCATCATCTGAACATCATGAACAGCATGAAAATGCTCAACTTGAGAACATCTAGTTTGCGCTTTCTCTCTCGAATTTTCCCTCCTCCATTTTTGCTGTTTTTACCCTCCACGTCCTTCTCTCTTTATTTCTTCCCTCCATTCCTCTGCCGCTGCTGCTGCAGTGAGAGAGAGAGTGAAGCCACATAAGGTTATACACAGTGGCGTGACGCCATGCATTCTGATTTATAGATCTAAAATGGCCGCCGTGTTGTGACTGCTGTAGAGGGCTGGATGTAGAGCGCGGGAGTGGTGCGGGGGTGTCAGGGTGGGGGTGTATGTCTGCTCGGAATAACAGACCTTTTCTTGGACATTGTGTTCTCCTTACATGAAGCATCCTCTGCCCCGAAGGCTTCGCTACTACTGTGGTTTGGTGGTGATGACTGATTAATTAGGCCATGATGTACAAAGCTCTATGCTTGTGTCGGCTGGTTTACTAGAGTGCTGTTGGATGTAAGAAGAGAAAAATGGGTTCCTCTGTGTCAGACAGGGCATTTAAAATGTAAATATGTCCATGCTTGTCAGGCTGATATTCTGTACTGAGGGCTGTGTTGCGCTGTAGTTTGGTTTGTGAACGCTGGGTCCTTCCTCCAGGGAGATTAGAGCCCTCGTATTGTAGCAGCAGCCACTGAGGACTTAGAGGTCAGCTGCTGCCTCAGCCTCTCTGTGGGGTGCAGAGCTTTGATTTACGGACTCCACTGCATCACCTCCAGCACACACACATACACACATCAAGTACCACACTGCCTCCATGTGGACAAAACTATACATTACCTATAACATGCTGCCCTTCACTGACATTATTTCCTTTTTTAGAGATTATACACAGATCTTTTTTTATGTTCATTGTCTCCCACACAAATGCGCAAGTTAGTAGAAGAACAGCTGGGGAATTGTTCTGTCCTGGTCAACATAATTTATTTTCATTAGTAAGCTCGGTTACAGCAAGAGCAAAAGATCCTTAGCCAGACTTGGAGCCTGTTTCTCTTTTTTTTGGCTTGGCTTTTTTTGGTT
This sequence comes from Thunnus maccoyii, assembly GCF_910596095.1. Lineage (NCBI taxonomy): Eukaryota > Metazoa > Chordata > Actinopteri > Scombriformes > Scombridae > Thunnus > Thunnus maccoyii. Next base: position 13,778,459 of record NC_056548.1, read on the forward strand.
GTTGTTTTTTCAAAGTGGAAAAGCAAATCTCTCTTTTTGACATGAAGATTTGTCAATCAACAACAGAACTTGCACATTTGTCAATCAAAAAACTAATGTAAAGAATAGGAAAGTTCTTAATAAATAGTCACATGGACTGATGGGTGACAAAATAAATGAAAAACATAATTAAATGAGTGTAGAAGATGAGATACTTTCACGCAGGGCACAAGGGGTCGCTGAATGGTAAAATTTTGGACCAACATGTTAGACAGCGCTAATATGTTGGAAGAATGGTTTTCCATCCCTCCAGCATTCTATAGCTGCACATGGACATCTTACTAAGACTTTATGTTGATCTTTCCTAGTAATTTGTCACCCATATTTGTATATTTTTGTCCTCAAACTCCATCTCGGAACATTTTTCCTGTTCATGAACTCTACAGTGCCTGAGTATTAGACATATTTTGGAACATAGAGTGCACACGGTTCAACAGTGGAGAAGTAGTTCCAGATGATGTTGAATGATGGAAGATGATGCTGATGTTATTGCAACATTCCATTCGAGCCTGGTCGAGGACCTTGGTTGCATGACATAACCCTTTTCTTTCTGCCCACATTTCCTGTCACTCTTGACTGCATCAAATAAAGGCGAAAATATGCCCAAAAAATACTTTGAAGGAAGTGAATTGAGAGTGGTTTGAGAAGTTTTGATAGACATTTTCATACTTTTTTTCCTTCCTTGGAAACCTGCCTCCATTGGGTGATCGTTTGATACTCAAAATATATATTTACCCCTTAAGAAGAATGAAGTCCCCTTTCCTTAAATACTCCAGTGGTGTCCATGACAGTGTCATGCAGAGAAACAGCCTATATCGCAGGAGCTGATAAGAACAGGTTGAGCCAGGATTGAATACACAGCCTCTGTTTCATGGTGGTTGTTGAACCGTGCCAATTGACGCCTCCACAAAGCAAAGCTCCTCGGTGCTGTGCTGTGCTGAGGTGTAGTGAACTACATTCAAGCTACTTGTTGCCCACAGATAGTCCCGCTGTGCCTCGAACTTGTTGTTTTGTCAGCTCTCAAGAGCACTGATCTAGAGAGGACTGAGCGCTTGTATTATTAGATAGAGAAAACCACTCAGCACAGCAGGTATACCTTTGATATATCTGTCAGAGGTGTTTAGTGTGTGTGTGTTTGTGAATTTGTGCGCTTTTTTAGTGTGTTTGAAGCCTTCTCTCATGGTGTTTAGAAAAGTGTAAGTGTGAAAGTGTCTTCAGGAGTTCTCAAAGAGAGCGGATACTCTTTGATGCTTTGTCCCACAGAGAGAGCCACAGAGGCAAGCTGCAGTACAAAAAGAAATAGATGTTCCTTTCTTCTGTCACTCAATAACCCTGCTTTCTAGTCGAGGAGCAGAAACTCTTTACTGTATTAGTGAGAGGTATTGAAAGTTCAGATCCAATACACTGCAGAATAAAACAGCCATTTAACAGGCGTGTTCATTTTGAAGAAGTTACTGCAATCTGAGAAAGTAGCGCTGAATGTGTGTCATGCCTGTGGTGAGGGGAACAAGCTGCAGGATATGAACACATGAAGATGCTGCAAGCTAGGAATAGTTTCCTCACAGAAAAGTCTGTTTTAGGGATTATAACCTTGAACATTGACTCAACCTAAAAGAGTACTCCACCGATTTAGCATTGCACTCCTATAACGCTGTTGGATAGATGACGAACAGTAAAAAAAAGTCTCAAAATCGATGCAGTAGAACCCAAGATATTGGTTCTCCCTTGTCAAAACTGGGGCCTAGATTACCCACAATGCAACAAACAGTTTGTTGGAGACTTGGGTGTGTTTTGTTAGTAGCAGCTAATGTAGCTTTGAACCACTAGCCTCAAGCAGAGATGAGAGCAGGGCTTCAGAGGTCTGGTTTCTTTGTTTCTTTCTAACTGTACACTCCCAGATTTTTTTAATTCTCAAGCTCAACCACAACCAAAACGCCACAACCAAATTTCTCAGATTATGTGCAGGTCCCTGGAGCCACAAAAGGCTCTATATAACTCTTTTCACATATGCAGTTGTGCTTCCCAAGATCTGTAAACAGACTTTGATGTCTAAAATCAGTGGAGCTCCCCTTTAAGGATAGGAGGCTTTAAACTCATTGTCATTGTCATTTCGCTGCGTACAAATTCACAGACAAAAATAGTCCAATTTAAATAAAACAAAACTCCTAGGATCAATGTGGAGATCATTGTAGAGGCTGTAGCAATAGTACAGTTTGTACTTGGGGAATTCAGTGTACATAAACATATTGATTGATACTGTTCGAAGCGTGAGTATTTCTAGGCAAACATTGTTGCATGGTCATTGAGCCTCCTTACTACTGGATGAGGGCCCAAAGCCAGGTTTGCACAAATCTAGAGCGAGAATGGAATCAGATCTGAACATACAACTGATGAACAGCTCTGGTCAGATTTATGTTACGGCAGTTTGTCAGCTACCATTAATAACAGGTACACACTGGTTCACTATAATTTCCTCCATCAACTGTACCTCACCCCACAGAAACTCCATAAATCAAACTAAATCTTCAACTAATTCCCAAATTAAATTTATGGAAATCGCTTTATGTGTGGCCAGGGAATGCTTAACAGTGACATGGAAATCTGATTCCCCTCTCCTCGTTGATAGATGGAAATGAACAGCTGTATTCCTCTTGAAAAGATCACATATAGACTTAGAAAAGGATACAACACCTTTGTGAATATTTGGTAGCCTTACCTAGAGTATATTGGCACATTACTGATGCCACCATAGGGATGTGATCATTTCTGGTTAGCCAGAAGGCCTCTTTCCCTTTTTTTCTTTTTTTTCTCCCTTTTTTCTAATTGGGTTTATACAGGAAGGGCAGGGAATTGGGGGTTCTTTGGTGTTTTGTGTTCTGTATGATTGTTAAAAATTAATTGGGGTTTTTTTGTCTGTATGTGTCTGTATCTGTGTGTGTGTGTGTGTGTCTGTGTGTGTGTGTGTGTGTGTGTGTGTGTGTGTGTATTTTCTCTCTAGGAGCTGGATCAAAAAGGCTATGGTCCCATCACCACAGAGATTCTGGAGGGGCAGCAATTTTACTACGCTGAGGACTATCACCAGCAGTACCTGAAGAAGGTACCTAAAGGCTACTGTGGCCTCAAAGGCACCGGTGTCTCTTGTCCCATTGGAGATGAGAAGGATGAACTGTGAGGAAGATGTCGGATGAGGATTCTTTAAGGCATTAATGTACCTTTTTTTTTATTATTTTTAAAACAATGTGATACCCTTGTTAAAGTCCCTTTCCACAGAAAAATATGTTTTTCTTCTTGTTCTTACAGTTGGATATTTGAGCTTGACTGTACAGAATGATGTACATGCAGAGTTTGACACTGGGAGGCTGTTTCTGCTGAAAGTGGAAAGTTTGTGCTCATTGAAAATCCAATTTTAAGGGGTGAATCTACGAGCATGATTTGTGACATCACAAATAGTTTGGAAGCCAATCCTGGTCAAATATTCATCTTAAAAAAGTGTGATGTGGAAACTTGAAGCCTCCCATACACAAACACTGAGAATGGACAGTAAAGTAGGAAACATCTTGTATCCAGCAGTTGAACTTATGAAATGAAATATATTTCAGACATTTAGACAGAAGGGGTTGATGCCATTTTAAGGATTTTAACAAGATAATTGAACTTTTTTGTGGAAAATCCATATCAGACACAGTATTATTCAGTAGTATTTTATATACATCTTTGGAGGGGGTCTTTAAATTAGGAATTCATATTGTGTCTATCAGTATTTCCTACATAATAGAATATTTAATCAAATTCAAATTCAGACAAATTTACTACTAAGTCTCAGGGAATTGTTTGTTCAGGCATCCTTGTGGAATGAAGTAACTTTCTATGTATAGCACCTTTTAAACACAAAAGCAATTCAAAGCTCTTTACAGAAGACATAAAAAGGCATTAAAACTAGTTTTGTTTTGTTTTTGTTTTGTTTGTTTTTTTGAAAAAAGACAAAGAAAAGTAAAATACAATAAGGAAAATGGTATAAAATAGAATTCAAATTGAATTTGTGGTGCAGCGGCTGCAAAGTCTGTTGGACTGCAGCAACAGTAAGCTTCCACAGGGTGGCGACATCTCTCAAAGAACGTAAAGGGCTTTTCATTGCATCTCTTTTTAATGTGACATAACTGAGAAACCGTGTGAAAACTTTACTGTGATAATAACATTAACATAGCATTATTCTTTTTTTTTCAAATGCTTTTTTAATATGACCAGTAGCATAGGAGTAGGCAAACACAATACCGACTTGATGAAATCTTATTCCTCTATCTTGATTTCATTGAATCAAGTAATGAATATTAACACAGATAGAGCTATGCCTTTATTTTCATAACATCTAACTTTGGAAATAATAAAATTAAGTTCTTCCAACCTTTTTGTTTGTGTACCATGCATGTGTTTGTGTGTGTTCATGCATGCATATTTAAGCCACTGCTTAGAATATTTGCCCCCTAATTCTTCCTCATTTGAAAAAAGGGACTGTCAAGGCACAAATGGGTATGAGTCACTGTGACACACACATACACATTGAGAGACCACTCATACTGAGTTGCATAATGAGACACTCAAGGCACTTATGTCTGCAGTATGATACACACTTTGCTTAAACCCTCTTTTCACTCACCCTAAACCCATGATTATGAATAAAAGTCTTCTTGTATATCATATAATTACATATCATCTAGAAATCAGCAGTTACTGAATAAGTATTGTGTGCATCACTTTTTATAATTAAACACATCAACCTGAAAGTCTATTTAAAAATGAAAATCACACTTATGGTTACACTCCAAAATACAGAGATGATATCTAGAAAAAGCTTTTTGGTCGACCGCAGTTGTGTGATTCACCCCGCTCTCGTTTTTTCCCCTCCCTCTCTTCTATCTTTCTTTCTCTGTCTGTGTGTATGTGTCACATCCTGACACCTGTGTGTAGGTGTGGACCAGGGCACAGGTGCAGGTGCAACCTCTCAGGGCCTATTTTAGTATTGGGACAGATATTTTTGCATGTGTCTGCATGCAGGAGCAGTGTGTGTGCGTGCGTGCGTGTGTGTGTGTGTTGGGGCATGTGAAGTTGTGGCTTGCTTGATCGAACCGCGCTGAGTGGTATGTGGTTGGGCCAGCTAGCTGTTTTTCCAACGCACGCCTATATTTTTGCATGCTGTTGTGTTTTGTCGAGTGCGTGAGAGAAGATAACCTTTTAATAAAGTGATTTTCATTTCCTCGGTTTTTGAAGAGAGGATGCCATGAAAGCTTTAATCACACAATGAAATCAGTTTTTCCGCCATCTGTGATGATGTCTGACTTCAACAAGACTTGCCTCAGTGAACCATGGCATGATTCTGTTTATTTCTGCCACATTACAGAGAAGGCATTATCATAAAGCATAATTATGAGTGATTATATGTAGGAAAAGATCAAAATTTGCTGTGGAAAATTACCAAGTTTAGCGCAGACATGTTAAAATGACTGACTTTTAGAGGTAGCTGCATGAGCGAATGTGTGTTTTCTGTGTATTCCTTTGTAAGAGATAAAAATGGGGCATGGAAATGCATGGTACTCTCATATACGCATCCATACACAAACACAGTGAGGCAGAGCAGGACAGGAACCAGGCTGTGTGTGCCCTTCAGACAGAGCCTATTGTCTGCAGATGGGCCTTTAATGGCCCCACAGCTGTCCACTAAGAGCATACTGCTCCAGCTTGCTGCTATGCCTCTCATTGGCCTATACTCGGTCACCCTGAAGAGAGGAGGTAGCGCACACTAAAGTAACACCAACCATGTATATGCATTTGATATCTTATCCTATTATACTCTTGCAAGCATCCTTTCCTCCTGGTCAAATTCTCCAATGTTTAAAGCTCATAAAGAAAAATCATTGCCCAGTCATTTTGACGGAAGAGCAGGTTTATGAAAACGTGCGGTACTTTCTAAAAGCGAGCCGAAACAGAGATAGGTGCTGGTTGTTTATCAGAAAGTACTCTGCACCCTTACCCACACGTGTACACACACACACGCACGCACAGACATACACATAAAACTACGTCCCAACCCACTACCTCAAACTTCGTCCTGTACTGCCGCCTAATGCAAAAGGTAGCGCCCACGCAAAGAAACAAACATACCAAAAAGACACCTTGCAGAGACGTGCACCCACACAAATTTCTTGCACTCTGATATGCTCTCTATTGTGTCCTCCTCTCACAGCTTTTCATTTATCTTCCCCTCAACAGCTTCAATAGGTCTTCCCTTATTTATATACAGTACCATGTATGTATACATCATTGAATGTAGCATTGTTTTATACCATTTCCTTTGTAGATGCTACCATAGGCAGCTAAGTAATTTGTTTTTTAGACACCAACCAACACCATTGTTTGGTGAGCTATATAAATAGAACAAAAGCAGAGAGTGGTGTATTCTGGTGTTGCTGTCCTACTGTCCTGCCAGCTGGAGATTTTTGTGCCTTCGTGCCCTGCTCCTCACATAATTACTTTTCTAGATTTTAGAGGTAACAGGAACACAATTAGATGTGTGTGTGTGTGTGTGTGTATCATCCTCCGCATGTGTCATAGCAGAGGGGAAAACAGAGCTCGCTTTTCTATATGGTCTGTACATTGCTCTCATGATATGTGGGAGTTGTGTGCAGGGTTTTGCAGATGCCAGATGTGTTTGCATCCCCTCCCTTGCTCTCCCTTCCCCTCCCTCTGGTTCCTGCATGGGCGCAGGGTCTCAATCAGAGCATCAGGGCTCCAGGAACCGGAGCACAGCAGTCTCTCTGTGCTGCCCAGAGAAGTGCAGCCTTGTCTGGGTCGATGCATCTGCGGCCTGGGGGTGAGCTGGGGGAGAGAGGGCGAACCCTGGTGCCCCTGCATGCTGGTTTCACTGGAGGTCTTTGCCGTCAGCGCATCATGACCCCTGAATTCTGTGGGAGAAAGACAAGCTGATTCCCAGATGCAGTAGATTTGCACATAACCAAAGAATCTCCCATCCATGACTCAGTCATGAACAAGTTAATGACTCATTTAAACTTTTAGACATTTCCTCAAACGGTTTACTTTGGTGCAGCAATACCTTCATAAAAAATAAAAATGATATAGGCAAGCTTGCACACGCTCACACATACACAGACGTGTGTTCTTTCCCATACTGAAAATGTCACAAGCCTGTTCCTCCTTTCCACTGGGAATAGCGATGGGTTAAGGGTGGGGGTGGAGGGCAGCACGTGCTGCAGGGCCTAGTTGGCTTGCTAACTGGCCCACTGGCTTTCTGGCTGGCAGCCCACACTGTCACACTGCACCTGGGAGCCTGTGTGTTGTCAGCCATGCTAGCTAGCTCAAGCTACCACCACATGATACACAGGAAACACAGAAATAACTGCTGAGTGTCTTCATCACAGTAACCACTTACCGGGGGTGTGTTGCTGACAGAAAGAGGGGCTGAGGATGGAGGGGAGGTATGTAGGCTGGAAGAGAGAAGAAAATCAGTGGAGTACTGGTTGGAATGGGACTGGGTGATAGAATTAAGGAGTAAGAACAGAAAACTGGAAAGGAAAGCGAAAGAGTGAAACACAAAGATGCTCTGGTACCTGCACCTGTGTAGGCTTGTGTTAGAGGAAGATTCCACCGGCCTTGATTCAGAGTGAAAATATCTTGCATCAACGTACTCAATGACATATGCAGTATATCCTGTTTTGAATGATTTTTTTTATATAATCAAACCACTACCAAGTTGATTGCGCAACAATCAAAGATTTACCTATCACAGCTGAAACATCTGCAATCAGCATTGAGCATATGTCACAGTTAAATTTCCAAAACATCTCTCTCTCTCTCTCTCTCTCTCTCTCTCTCTCTCTCTCTCTCTCTCTCTCTCTCTCTCTCTCTCTCTCTCTCTCTCTCTCTCTTATGCTCATTTTCTAGCTTTATCTGCTCTGTCCATCTGTGCCTTGAGTCATCCAAGCCTCACCTCGCACAGGTGTGAGAGTGGAGTCAAGTTTGAACGCTACCAAAAAGCCCTCGATTAGAACACAGCACAGGAAAGTGTTGTGAAACAGTTGGGCTTTCAGGTGGTAATGTGCTGATGTGTCACCATTCTGACAAAAGAGGACAGCAACATGCACACACAGTTTGCATTGCAACAAGCACCAACCGTGTTTTCACAATGCTTGCTACAAGCAGATCATTTCTGCCAACGGATAAGAGCCTGATAAAAGCTATGACAAAGATGGTCTATTTTTGACTGAATATGTTTCTGTCTATGTTAGAGAGAGAGAAACATAAAAGGAAGAGAAGAAGAAATTGTCATGAAGGTAATAAGTAGATGGAATGAGTGAAAAAAAAGAGAAGGGAGGAGAGATGGTGCTGGCTGCACCAGGAGGAAGCTGGGTCTGATGCTCCTCCATGCAGCTGCTCCCAAACACCCACACTCTTCCTTCTTCCTGTTGGAGTGTGTGTGTGTGTGTGTGTTTACTTTGTGTGTATAGATTCATTGTCTTACTTTCACATAAGGAAAGAGGAACCTGCATTGTTCTAGCCGGTTAGAACAATACAGAATTCTTACTGGCTTAATGCTGATGCAGATATTTCAATAATCATTAGCTGTATCATATATATAAACAATATGGTCTTGATTTATATAAGGATTTCTAAAGATGCTGAATGAAATAAGATAAAAATGTGGCCCTTATGTTATGATCAAACAGAAAACTGGCTTAGAACAAAGAAGAGGCAGTCTTGCAGCTTGAAAGCTGTCGATTTTTAGGTATCTGACAAAAGACCTAGTCTAAAATAGCTGAAGTAGGTTTCTCCTACCTGGTTTAGGCCCTCTGTGTCTTTTCAAAGAAACAGTGGCCTCAAAAAACATCCGCTGGTGGAAACACTGGCCTGACAGTCAAGTGAATGGAAATATTTGAGGTGAGAATGTGGCCACACTGAGGTGTCAGCAGGGTGTGTGAATGTGTGCGTCTGCATGCATTTCTGTTTGTGTGTACTTGCTGTGTGTAGCGGTCTTTCCATCACAATCGTGCTTCGATCACAATCAAATGCACACTGCATCACTGTTGCGTCACTGGCTGGTGGCTTTGCTTCACCTTTGTACATGTCAGGTGGACCTCTGACATTCTTGTCCTCTACAGATAGAACCACTAACTGTCTAGGTTACATTTCTACTTTATTTCATGCACTGGCGTTCAGCATCACCTCTGCTTGTATGACAAATGCCAGAAACAAAATACTTAATAAAGAGTTTGATAAAGCATTTTTAATATAAAAGAGTATCAACAATACACTATTAAATCACATCATAGACTGTTAGTAACATTAAATTTTTGCCCATGTGATTTAATAACATACTTAACCTAATTAGTTTTATCAGTGATGTAATTTCTAAGTGACTGAATAGACCAAGAGCAAACTCGTGGATAAGAGAGGAGACTTTGCATTCTTCCTTTATTTAACTAAGTAAAAAGTCTCATTCAGATTACAAGTGAGCCAAGAGAGAATCATAAACATTGTTACAACAATAAATACAAACACAGACTAATACAACTGTCACACTACAAATGAGTGAACATAATATCTACTTAATGTGCAATTAGAGAGTAATCCAGTTAAGATGCAATAAGAGTATACAAAATATCCAGTTAAGATGCAGTGAAGATAAGGAGGAACCAACCCAATAAGACATTTTCAGGTAATTATGCTAAACACCCTCAATAAAACATATAATATCAATAGTTTTTACATGGTCAGGTCAGTATAAAATGTTACCTTAAATATGTAGATAACAGCCAGCTTGTCAACAATGCTCCCAGCTATTGAGATAAACTGGATTTAGATACTGGAGGCTCGTCGTCGGCTGTATTATTCTTCATATGCTGCTGGTGCTGCGTACTGAGGCAGGATACAGTACATCTGCTCCGCACTCCTAATGATGGGGGAACAGCACGTGTTCAGCACCAAAACTGTGTGATAGACTATTACAATATAGTGCTGCCAGTTCAAACTGGATGGCTATTATTGAAGAAAATGTGAGTTTGGGCAGATTGCAGAACATGATTGGGCTGATTTTTGATTAAAATCACGTCTTGTTGGCAATGCCTTGAATACCTCTGTCTTTCATGTCAAAATAACCCAGTTCCAAAAGGGCTTTTCACTTTGAAATCAATGTCAAATGTCTTTTCCAGTTGTGCATGCAGGGTAAAATATTTCATATTCTATTCTAAAACTGATCTCTATTAAAAGCGTTCAGGGCGTTGAGTTGGGTGAAGTCAAAAAGCTGAAAAGCTTAGTTGATTAGATGATCAACAGAAAATTAATCATTTAGATAACTAACTAAATGGTTCATTGCCATTTTTTAAGGAAAAATGCCAAACATTACCTCGTTCCAGCCTCTCAGTTGTGAGGATTTTCTGCTATTCATTGTCTTATGTGATAATAAACAGAATATTTCGGGGGGGGTTTGGACTTTTGGTGGAACTAACAATATGACAAAATGTTACCTTGGGATTTAAAGGTTCTATTTGTAGGGATCAGAAATTCCTTCTCATTAGTGCCATCTGTGGCCATTAAATGAGCTGCAGTCAACATTCTGGTGCTCACACTGGCGTGAGACTATTGCAGGTGATATCTTTTTCCTCGCTTACACTTCTCGTAATTACATAAAAGATCTCTAACGTTGTGCTTTGCACCGTGTTTCAGCAAAGCATCTCTCATTCCCAGCCAGTCAGCCCCCCATACGTTCGCTCGCTCACACACAAACACACACACACACACACAGAGGCTTCTGCTGCGCTGCGGCCGCTGGCCAGTGAGAGCCAATCCAAACCGCCCAACTCACGCAAATATGCATTAATCAACCACCTGAATCTGACCCGACCTGCAAACCACCAACTTTTTTTTTTACCGACCGTGTTTACTAAACGCCGCTAGGCTCAGTTCGCTGTGGTCGGAGAGCAACGTGCTGTGAACAGGCAGCAACTAGCTATGGTCAGGGAGCAATGCGCTGTGGCTGGGGAGCAACTCGCTGCAGTTTTATTGTGAAATGTGTGCTTATTACGACATTTGGACGACCAACAGGAAAAACAAAAGGGGTAAGCTATGTTCTATCACTCTGGAGCTTG